>NW_027490137.1:749868-1499736 GCF_050948175.1 Xylocopa sonorina | reverse complement strand
AACGCTGTTTCCAGGCAAGGAAGTGTCGCATTTACATTCGATTGAAGTGAATACGAGGTATAGATGACACTTCGCAATGAATATTATATCTTATCAATGAACATAGATATGAGATACGATTTAGCCTTTTAAGCAGCAATAGCACTCTATTGCTACGATACGTAGATATCTGGAAACGCTATTTCCTAGCAAGGGAGAGTCGCATTTACACTCTTTTGATGTGAATACGAGGTATACATGCCACTTCGCAATGAATATTATATCTTATCATGAAACATAGAAATGAGATGCGACATCTCGTTTTAAGGAGCATTTGATCTATATTGTTTCGATACACAGACATCTGCAAACGCTATTTCCTAGCAAGGAAGTGACGCATTATCATTCTTTTGAAGTGAATACGAGGTATACATAACATTGTACAATGAACATTATATCTTATCGTGATACATATAAATGAGAAGCGATATCGCTATTTAAGCGGCATTAGAACACTATTGCTTCGATACCTAGATGTCTGCAAACGCTGCTTCCTAGCAAGGAAGTGTCGCATCTACATTCCTTTGAAGTGAATACGAGGTGTACATGACACTCCGCAATGAATATTATATCTTATCATGAAACATAGAAATGAGATGCGATATAGGGATTTAAGAAGAATTAGAACTCTATTGCATCGATACGCAGACATCTGCAAACGCTACTTCCTAGCATGGAAGTGCCGCATTTACATTCATTTGTAGTGTATGCGAGGTATACATGACAATTGGCAATGAATACTATATCCTATCAAGAAACATAGATATGAGATGCGATATCGCGTTCTAAGTAGCATTAGAACTCTATTGCTACGATACGCAGACATCTGGAAACCCTACTTCCTAGCAGCGAATTGCCGCATTTTCATTCGTTTGAAGTGTGTGCGAGGTATACACTTCGGATCAAACTTCGCACTTATTATTATATCTTATTATGAAACATAGAAATGAGATGCGATATCCCGTTTTAAGAAGCCTTAGAACACTATTGCTTCGATACCTAGACATCTGCAAACGCTATTTCCTAGCACGGAAGAGTCGCATTTACATTCAACTCAAGTGAATACGAGGTATACATGACACTTCGCAATGAATATGATATCTTATCACGAAGCATACAAATGAGATGCGATAGCGCGTTGGGAGAAGCGCTAGAACTCTAATGCTACGATACGTAGACATCTGCAAACGCTATTTCCTAGCAAGGAAGTGTCGCATTTACATTCCTTGAAAGGAATACGAGGTATACATGACACTTCGTAATAAATATTATGTCTTATAATGAAGCATAGAAATGAGATGCGATATCGCGTTTTGAGATGCATTAGAATTCTAAAGCTACGGTACGTAGTCATCTGCAAACGCTATTTCCTAGCAAGGAAGTGTCGCATTTACAATCATTTGAAGTGTATGCGAGGTATACATGACACTCCGCAATGAATATTATATCTTATAATGAAACATAGAAATGAAGTGCAATATCGCGTTTTAAGAAGCATTAGAACTCTGTTGCTTCGATACGTAGACATCTGCAAACGCTATTACCAAGCAAATAAGTGTCGCATCTACATTCATTTGGAGTGTATGCGAGGTATACCTGACACTTCATAATGAACATTATATCTTATAATGAAACATAGAAATGAGATGCGATATGACGATATAAGAAGCATTAGAACTCTATTGCTTCGATACGTAGACATCTACAGACGCTATTTCCTAGGAAGGAAGTGTCACATTTACAATGTTTTGAAGTTAATACGAGGTATACATAACAGTCCACAATGAATATTATGTCTTATCATGAAACATAGACATGTGATGCGATATCGCGTTTTAAGAAGCATAAGAACCCTATTGCTTGGATACGGAGACAACTGCAAATGCTACTTGCTAGTAAGGAAGTGTCGCATTTACATTCATTTGAAGTGTATGCGAGGTATAAGTGACACTTCGCAATGAATATTATATCTTATCATGAAACATAGAAATGAGATGCGATATCTCGTTTTAAGAAGCATTAGTACTCTATTGCTACGTAGATGTCTGCAGACGCTATTTACTAGGAAGGAAGTGTAGCATTTACATTCTTTTGAAGTGAATACGGGGTATAAATGACACTTCGCAATGAATATTATATCTTAACATGGAACATAGAAATGAGATGCGATATCGCGTTTTAACAAACATTAGATCTGTATTGCTACGATGCGTAGACATCTGCCAACGCTATTTGCTAGCAAGGAAGTGTCGCATTTACATTCATTTGAAGTGTATGCCAAGTACACATGACACTTCGCAATTAATGTTATATCTAATTGTGAGACATAGAAATAAGATGCGTTATCGCATTTTAAGAAGCGTTATAACCGTATTGCTACGATACGTAGACATCTGCAAACTCTATTTCCTAGCAATGAAGTGTCGCATTTACATTCATTTGAAATGTTTGGCAGGTATAAGTGGCACTTCGCAATGAATATTATATCCCATCATGAAAGATAGAAATGAGATGCGATATCGCGTTTTGAGATGCATTAGAAATCTAATGCTACGATACGCAGTCATCTGCAAACGCTACTTCCTAGCAAGGAAGTCTCGCACTTTCATTCATTTGAAGTGTATACGAGGTATGCGTAACACTTCGCAATGAGTATTATATCTTATCATGAAACATAGAACTGAGATGCGATATCGCGTTTTAGGAAGCATTAGAACTCTATTGCTTCGATACGTAGACATTTGCAAATGATGTATCCTGGCAAGGAAGTGTCGCATTTACATTCACTTGAAGTGTATGCGAGGCATAAGTGACACTTCGCAATGAATATTGTATCTCATCATGAAACATAGAAATGAGGAGCGACATCGCGGTTTAAGAAGCATTAGATCTCTATTGCTACGATCGGCAGATGTCTGCTAACGCTATTTCCTAGCAAGGAAGTGTCAGATTTACATTCTTTTGAAGTGAATACGAGGTATACATAACACTTCGCAATGAATATTATGTTTTATCATGAGACATAGAAATGCGATGTGATATCGCGTTTTAAGGAGCATGAGAACTCTATTGCTTCGATATGTAGACATCTGGAAACGCTATTTCCTAGCAAGGAAGTGTCGCATTTACATTCTTCTGAAGTGAATACGATGTATACATAACACTTCGCAACGAATATTATTTCTTATCATGAAACACAGAAATGAGCAGCAATATCGCGTTTTGAGAAGCATTAGAACTCTATTGCTTGGATACGTAGACATCTGGAGACGCTATTTCCTAGAAAGGATGTGTCGCATTTACATTCGTTTGAATTGCAGACGAGGAATACATAACACTTCGTAATGAATAATATACCTTATCATGAAGCATAGAAATGATACGCGATATCGCGATTTAAGAAGCACTAGAACTCTATTGCTTCGACACGTAGACATCTGCAAGCGCTATTTCCTAGCAAGGAAGTGTAGCATATACATTCATTTGTAGTGCATGCGTGGTATACATGACACTTTGCAATGAATATTATATCTTATCAAGAAATATAGAAATGAGATGCGACATCACGTTTGAGAAGCAATAGAACTCTATTGCTTCGATACGTAGACATCTGCAAACGCTATTTCCTAGCAAGGAAGTGCCGCATTTACATTCAATTCAAGTGAATACGTGGAATACGTGACACTTCGCAATGAATATTATGTTTTGTCATGAGACATAGAAATGCGATGTGATATCGCGCTTTAAGGAGCATGAGAACTCTATTGCTTCGATATGTAGACATCTGGAAACGCTATTTCCTAGCAAGAAAGTGACGCATTATCATCCTTTTGAAGTGAGTACGAGGTATACATAACACTCCACAATGAATATTATATCTTATCATGAAACATAGTAATGAAATGCGATTTGGCGATTTAAGAAGCATTAGAACTTTATTGCTTCGATACGCAGACATGTACCAACGCTATTTCCTAGCAAGGAAGTGTCGCATTTACATTCTCTTGAAGTGAATACGAGGTACACATAGCACTGCACAATGAATATTATATCTTATCATGAAACATAGAACTGAGATGCGCTATGGCGTTTTAAGAAGCATTAGAACTATGTTGCTTCGATACGTAGACATCTGCAGACGCTTTTTCCTAGCAAGGAAGTGTAGCATTTACATTCTTTTGAAGTGAATACGAGGTATACATGGCACTTCGCAAAGAATATTATATATTATCTTGAAACATAGAACTGAGATGCGCTATGGCGTTTTAAGAAGCATTTGAAATCTATTGCTACGATACGTAGATAACTGCAAACGCTATTTCCTAGAAGGAAGTGTCGCATTTACATTCTTTTGAAGTGAATACGAGGTATACATAACACTCCACAATGAATATTATATCTTGTCATGGAACATAGAGATGTGATGCGATATCGCGTTTTAAGAAGCATTAGAATCCTATTGCTTCTATACGTAGACATCTGCAAACGCTATTTCCCAGCAAGGAAGTGTCGCATTTACATTCTTTTGAAGATAATTCGAGGTATACATGACACTTCACAATGAATGTTATATCTTATCGTGAAACATAGAAATGAGATGCGACATCTCGTTTTAAAAAGCATTAGAAATCTACTGCTTCAATACGGAGACATCTGCAAACGCTATTTCCTGGCAAGGAAGTGTCGCATTTACATTCGTTTGAAGTGAATACGAGGTATACATGTAACTTCGCAATGAATATTATATCTTATCGTGAAACATAGAAATGTGATGCGATATCGCGTTTTGAGAAGCATTAGAACACTACTGCTACGATATGTAGATTCCTGCAATCGCTATTTCCTAGCAAGGAAGTGTCGCATTTACATTCTTTTGAAGTGAATACGATGTATACATAACACTCCATAATGAATATTATATCTTACTGTGAAACATAGAAATGAGATGCGATATCAAGTTTTAAGAAGCATTACAACTCTAATGCTACGATGCGTAGACATCTGCAAACGCTATTTCCTAGCAAGGAAGTGTCGCATTTACATTCCTTTCAAGTGGACACGAGGTATACATTATACTTCGCAATGAATATTATATCTTACTGTGAGACATAGAAATGAGATGCGATATCAAGTTTTGAGAAGCATTAGAACACTACTGCTACGATATGTAGATTCCTGCAATCGCTATATCCTAGCAAGAAAGTGGCGCATTATCATCCTTTTGAAGTGAGTACGAGGTATACATAACACTCCACAATGAATATTATATCTTATAGTGAAACGTTAAAACGGGATGCGGTATCTCGATTTAAGAAGCATTAGAACCATATTTCTTCGATACGTAGACATCTGCAAAAGCTATTTCCTAGCAAGGAAGTGTCGCATTTACATTCATTTGACGTGTGTGCCAAGTACACTTGACACTTCGCACTGCATATTAATACTTATCATGAAACATAGAAGGGAGATGCGATATCGCGTTTTAAGAAGCATTAGAACTCTACTGCTTCGATACGCAGATATCAGCAAACTCTACTTCCTAGCAAGGTTGTGTCGCACTTACATTCTTTTGGAGTGAATACGGGGTATACATGACACTTCGCAATGAATATTATATCTCATCATGAAACATAGAAATGAGATGCGATATCGAGTTTTCAGAAGCATTAGAACTCTAATGTTACGATACGTAGACATCTGCAAATGCTATTTCCGGGCAAGTATATGTCGCATTTACATGCATTTGAAGTGTCTGCAAGGTATACATAACACTCCACAATGAATATTATATCTGATCATGAAGCGTAGAAATGAGATTCGATATCGCGATTTAAGAAGCATTAGAACTCTATTGCTTCGATACGGAGACATCTGCAAACGCTATTTCCTAGCAAGGCAGTGTCGCATTTACATTCACTTGAAGTGTACGCGAGGTATACGTGACACTTCGTCATGAATATTATATCTTATCATGAAGCATACAAATGACATTCGATATCGCGAGTTAAGAAGCATTAGAACAATATTGCTCCGATAAGTAGACATCTGCAAACGCTACTTCCTAGCAATGAAGTGTCGCGTTTACATTCTTATCAGATGAATACAAGGAATACATGACACTTCTCAATGAATATTATATCTTATCATGAAACATAGAAATGATATGCGATATCGCGTTTTAAGAAGCGTTAGAACTCTTGCTACGATACGTAGACATCTGCAAACGCTATTTCCTAGCAAGGAAGTGTCGCATTTACATTCTTGTTAAGTGAATATGAGGTATACATAACGCTCCACAGTGAATATTATATCTTATCATGAAACATAGAAATGAGATGCGATATCGCGTTTTAGGAAGCATTGGAACTCTATTGCTTCTATACGTAGACATCTGCTAACGCTATTTCCTAGCAAGCAATAGTCGCATTTACATTCGTCTGAAGTGAATACGAGGTATACATAACAGTGCACAATGAATATCATATCTTATCATGAAACATAGAAATGTTTGGCGATATCACGATTTAAGAACCATTAGAACCATATTGCTTCGATACGGAGACATCTGCAGACGCTTTTTCCTAGATGGGAAGTGTAGCATTTACATTCTTTTGATGTGAATACGAGGTATACATGACACTTCGCAATGAATATTATATCTTATCATGAAACATAGAAATGAGTGCGATATCGCGTTTTAAGAAGCAGTAGAACTCTAGTGCTACGATACGTAGACATCGGAAAACGCAACTTCCTAGCAAGAAAGTGTCGCACTTACATTGCATGGAGTGAATACGAGGTATATATGACACTTCGCAATGAATATTATATCTTATCATGAAACATAGAAATGGGATGCGATATCGCGTTTTGAGAGGCGTTAGACATCTATTGCTACGATACGTAGACATCTGCAAACCCTATTTCCTAGAAAGGAAGTGTCGCATTTACATTCTTTTGAAGTGAATACGAGGTATGCATGACACTTCGCAATGAATATTATATCTTATCGTGAAACATAGAAATGAGATGCGACATCTCGTTTTAAGAAGCATTAGAACTCTATTGCTTCGATACGTAGACATCTGCAAACGCTATTTCCTAGCAAGCAATAGTCGCATTTACATTCGTCTGAAGTGAATACGAGGTATACATGACACTTCGCAATGAACATTATATCTTATTACGACACATATAAATGAGATGCGATATCGCGATTTAAGTAGCATCAGAACTCTATTGCTACGATACGCAGACAACTGCATACGCTATTTCCTAGCAAGGAAGATTCGCATTTACATTCTTTTGAAGTGAATACGAGGTATACATGACACTTCGCAATGAACATTATATCTTATCATGTAACATAGAAGTGAGATGCGATATCGCGATTTAAGTAGCATTATAACTCTATTGCTTCGATACGTAGACATCTGAAGACGCAATTTCCTAGCAAGGAAGTGTCGCATTTACATTCTTCTGAAGTGAATACCAGGTATACATGGCACTTCGCAATGAATATTATATCTTATCAAATAACATAGAAATGAGATGCGATATCTCGTTTTAAGAAGCATTAGAACTCTGTGGCTTCGATACGTGGACATCTGCCATCGCTATTTCCTAGCAAGGAAGAGTCGCATTAACATTCTTTTGAAGTGAATACGAAGTATACATGTCACTTCGCAATGGATATTGTATCTTATCATGAAACATAGAAATGAGATGCGACATCTCGTTTTACGAAGCATTAGAACTGTATTGTTTCGACACGTAGACATGTGCAAACGCTATTTCCTAGCACGGAAGTGTCGCATTTACATTCTTTTGAAGCGAGTACGAGGTATACATGAAACTTCACAATGAATATTATATCTTATCATGAAACATAGAGGTGAGATGCGATATCGCATTTCAAGAAGCATTAGAACTCTATTGCTTCGATGCGTAGACATCTGGAAACGCTATTTCCTAACAAGGAAGTGTCGCATTTACATTCGTTTGAAGTGAACACGAGGTATACATGAAACTTCGCAATGAATATTATATCTTATCATGAAACATAGAAATGAGATGCGATATCGCGTTTTCAGAAGCATCAGAACTCTATTGCTATGATACGTAGACATCTGCAAGCGCTATTAAGTCGCAAGGAAGTGTCGCATTTGCATTCTTTTAAAGTGAATACGAGGTATACATAACACACCACAATGAATATTATACCTTATCACGAAACATAGAAATGAAATGCGATATCGCGATTTGAGAAGCATTAGATCTCTATTGCTACGGTGCGTAGACATCTGCAAACGCTATTTAACAGCAGGGAAGTGTCGCATTTACATTCATTTGAAGTGTATGCGAGGTATACATGACACTTCGCAATGAATATTATATCGTATCATGAAACATAGAAATGAGATGCAACATCGCTATTAAAGAAGCAGTAGATCTCTATTGCTTCGATACGTAGACATCTGTCAACTCTATTTCCTGGCAAGGAAATGTCGCAATTACATTCATTTGAAGTGTATGCGAGTTATACAAGACACTTCGCAATGAATAATATATCTTATCATGAAACATAGGAATGAGATGCGATACCGCGATTTAAGAAGCATTAGAACACTATTAGCTACAATAAGTAGACATCTGCAAACGCTAGTTCCTAGCAAGGAAGTGTCGCATTTACATTCCTTTGATGTGAATACGAGGTATACATGATTCTTCGCAATGAATATTATATCTCATCATGACACATAGAAATGAGATGCGATATCGCGATTTAAGAAGCATTAGAACTCTATTGCTACGATACGAATACATCTGCAAATGCTATTTCCTAGCATGGAAGTGTTGCATTTACATTCGTTTGAAGTGAACACGAGGTATACATGAAACTTCGCAATGAATATTATATCTTATCATGAAACATAGAAATGAGATGCGATATCGCGTTTTAAGAAGCATCAGAACTCTATTGCTATGATACGTAGACATCTGCAAGCGCTATTTAGTTGCAAGGAAGTGTCGCATTTGCATTCTTTTAAAGTGAATACGAGGTATACATAACACACCACAATGAATATTATACCTTATCACGAAACATAGAAATGAAATGCGAAATCGCGATTTGAGAAGCATTAGATCTCTATTGCTTCGGTACGGAGACATCTGCAAACGCCATTTCCTAGCAAGGAAGTTTCGCAATTACATTCTTTTTAAGTGAATACGAGGTATACATAACACTCCACAATGAATATTATATCTTATCATGAAACATAGAAATGAGATGCGATATCGCGATTTAAGAGGCATTAAAACTTTATTGCTTAGATAGGTAGACATCTGCAGACGCTATTTCCTAGCAAGGCAGTGTCGCATTTACATTCATTTGAAGTGTATGCGAAATACACATGACACTTCGCAATGATTATTATATATTATCATGAAACATAATATGATATGCGATAACGCGTTTTAAGAAGCACTAGAACTCTATTGCATCGACACGTAGACATCTGGAAACGTAATGTCCTAGAAAGGAAGTGCCTTACTTACATTCATTTGAAGTGTAGACGAGGAATACATAACACTTCGCAATGGATATTATATCTTATCATGAGACATAGAAATGCGATGCTATATCGCGTTTTGAGAAGCATTAGAACTCTACTGCTTCGATACATAGACATCCTGAAACGCTACTTCCTTGCAAGGAAGTGTGGCATTTGCATTCTTTGAAGTGAAAACGAGGTTTACATAACACTGCACAATGAATATTATAGCTTATCATGAGACATAGAAATGAGATACGATGTCGCGTTTTAAGTAGCATTAGAACTCTATTGCTTCGATACGTGGACACGTGGAAACGCTATTTTCTAGAGAGGAAGTGTTGCATTTACATTCTTTTGAAGTGAATACGAGGTATACATGACACATCGCAATGAATATTATATCTTATCATGAAACATAGAAATGAGATGCGACATCGCTATTAAAGAAGCAGTAGATCTCTATTGCTTCGATACGTAGACATCTGCCAACTCTATTTCCTGGCAAGGAAATGTCACAATTACATTCATTTGAAGTGTATGCGAGGTATACATGACACCTCGCAATGAATATTATACCTTATCATGAAACATAGAAATGAGATGCAATATCGCGTTTTGAGAAGCATTAGAACTCTAATGCTACGATACGTAGATATCTGCATACGTTATTTCCTAGCAAGGAAGTGTCGCATTTACATTCTTTTGAGATGAATACGAGGTATACATAACACTCCACAATGAATATTATATCTTATCATGATACATAGAATTGAGACGCGATATCGCGGTTTAGGAAGCATTAGAACTCTATTGCTTCGATACATAGACATCTGCCAACGCTATTTCCTAGCAAGGAAGTGCCGCATTTACATTCTTTTGACGTGTAGACGAGATATACATAACACTTCGCATTGTATATTATATCTTATCATGAACCATAGAAATGAGATGCGATATCGCGTTTTAAGAAGCATTAGATCTCTATTGCATCGAAGCGTTGACATCTGGAAACGTAATTTCCCAGAAAGGAAATGTCGCATTTACATTCATGTGAAGTGTAGACAAGGAATACAGAACACATCGCAATGAAAATTATATCTTATCATGAATCATAGAGATGAGATGCGATAACGCGTTTTAAGAAGCATTAGGGCTCCAATGCTACGATACGTAGACATCTGCAAACGCTATTTATTAGCAATGAAGTGTCGCATTTACATTCATTTGAAGTGTATGCGAGGTATAAGTGACACTTCGCAATGAATATTATATCTTAACATGAAACATAGAAATGAGATGCGATATCGCGATTTAAAAGGCATTAGAAATCTATTGCTTCGATACGTAGACATCTGCAAACGCTACTTCCTAGAAAGGAAGTGTCGCCTTTTAATTGGTTTGAAGTGTATGCGTGGTATAAAAGACACTTCACAATGAATATTATATCTTATCATGAAACATAGAAATGAGATGCGATATCGCGTGTTGAAAAGATTTAGAACCCTAATGCTACCATACGTAGACATCTGCAAACGTTATTTCCTAGCAAGGAAGTGTTGCGTTTACATTCATTTTAAGTGTATGCCAGGTATACATGACACTTCCTAATGAATATTATGTCTTATCATGAAACATAGAAATGAGTTGCTATATCTCGTTTTAAGAAGCATTAGAACTCTGTTGCTTCGATACGTAGACATCTGCAAACGCTACTTCCTAGCAACGAAATGTCGCATTTACATTCTTTAGAGCTAAATACGAGGTATACATAACAGTGCACTATGTATATTATATCTTATCATGAAACATAGAAATGAGTTGCGATATCGCGATTTAAGAAGCATTAGAACTCTATTGCTTCGATACGTAGACATCTGCAAACGCTATTTCCTAGCAAGGAAGTGTCGCATTTACATTCCTTTGAAGTGAGTACGAGGTATACATGACACTTCGCAATGAATATTATATCTTATCAGCAAACATAGAAATGATATGCGATATCGCGATTTAAAAAGCATTAGAAATCTATTGCCACGTTACGTAGACATCTGCAAACGCTATTTAATCGCAAGGAACTGTCGCATTTACTATCTTTTAAAGTGAGTACGAGGTATACATAACACTCCACAATGAATATTATACCTTATCATGAAACATAGAAATGAGATGCAATATCGCGTTTTAAGAAGCATTAGAACTCTATTGTTACGATACGTAGACATCTGCAAACGTTATTCCCTAGCAAGGAAGTGTCGCATTTACATTCATTTGAAGTGAGTACGAGGTATACATGACACTTCGCAATGAATATTATACCTTATCACGAAACATAGAAATGAAATGCGATATCGCGATTTGAGAAGCATTAGATCTCTATTGCTACGGTGCGTAGACATCTGCAAACGCTATTTAACAGCAGGGAAGTGTCGCATTTATATTCATTTGAAGTGTATGCGAGGTATACATGACACTTCGCAATGAATATTATATCGTATCATGAAACATAGAAATGAGATGCAACATCGCTATTAAAGAAGCAGTAGATCTCTATTGCTTCGATACGTAGACATCTGTCAACTCTATTTCCTGGCAAGGAAATGTCGCAATTACATTCATTTGAAGTGTATGCGAGTTATACAAGACACTTCGCAATGAATAATATATCTTATCATGAAACATAGGAATGAGATGCGATACCGCGATTTAAGAAGCATTAGAACACTATTAGCTACAATAAGTAGACATCTGCAAACGCTAGTTCCTAGCAAGGAAGTGTCGCATTTACATTCCTTTGATGTGAATACGAGGTATACATGATTCTTCGCAATGAATATTATATCTCATCATGACACATAGAAATGAGATGCGATATCGCGATTTAAGAAGCATTAGAACTCTATTGCTACGATACGAATACATCTGCAAATGCTATTTCCTAGCATGGAAGTGTTGCATTTACATTCGTTTGAAGTGAACACGAGGTATACATGAAACTTCGCAATGAATATTATATCTTATCATGAAACATAGAAATGAGATGCGATATCGCGTTTTAAGAAGCATCAGAACTCTATTGCTATGATACGTAGACATCTGCAAGCGCTATTTAGTTGCAAGGAAGTGTCGCATTTGCATTCTTTTAAAGTGAATACGAGGTATACATAACACACCACAATGAATATTATACCTTATCACGAAACATAGAAATGAAATGCGAAATCGCGATTTGAGAAGCATTAGATCTCTATTGCTTCGGTACGGAGACATCTGCAAACGCCATTTCCTAGCAAGGAAGTTTCGCAATTACATTCTTTTTAAGTGAATACGAGGTATACATAACACTCCACAATGAATATTATATCTTATCATGAAACATAGAAATGAGATGCGATATCGCGATTTAAGAGGCATTAAAACTTTATTGCTTAGATAGGTAGACATCTGCAGACGCTATTTCCTAGCAAGGCAGTGTCGCATTTACATTCATTTGAAGTGTATGCGAAATACACATGACACTTCGCAATGATTATTATATATTATCATGAAACATAATATGATATGCGATAACGCGTTTTAAGAAGCACTAGAACTCTATTGCATCGACACGTAGACATCTGGAAACGTAATGTCCTAGAAAGGAAGTGCCTTACTTACATTCATTTGAAGTGTAGACGAGGAATACATAACACTTCGCAATGGATATTATATCTTATCATGAGACATAGAAATGCGATGCTATATCGCGTTTTGAGAAGCATTAGAACTCTATTGCTTCGATACATAGACATCCTGAAACGCTACTTCCTTGCAAGGAAGTGTGGCATTTGCATTCTTTGAAGTGAAAACGAGGTTTACATAACACTGCACAATGAATATTATAGCTTATCATGAGACATAGAAATGAGATACGATGTCGCGTTTTAAGTAGCATTAGAACTCTATTGCTTCGATACGTGGACACGTGGAAACGCTATTTTCTAGAGAGGAAGTGTTGCATTTACATTCTTTTGAAGTGAATACGAGGTATACATGACACATCGCAATGAATATTATATCTTATCATGAAACATAGAAATGAGATGCGACATCGCTATTAAAGAAGCAGTAGATCTCTATTGCTTCGATACGTAGACATCTGCCAACTCTATTTCCTGGCAAGGAAATGTCACAATTACATTCATTTGAAGTGTATGCGAGGTATACATGACACCTCGCAATGAATATTATATCTTATAATGAAACATAGAAATGAGATGCAATATCGCGTTTTGAGAAGCATTAGAACTCTAATGCTACGATACGTAGATATCTGCATACGTTATTTCCTAGCAAGGAAGTGTCGCATTTACATTCTTTTGAGATGTATACGAGGTATACATAACACTCCACAATGAATATTATATCTTATCATGATACATAGAATTGAGACGCGATATCGCGGTTTAGGAAGCATTAGAACTCTATTGCTTCGATACATAGACATCTGCCAACGCTATTTCCTAGCAAGGAAGTGCCGCATTTACATTCTTTTGACGTGTAGACGAGATATACATAACACTTCGCATTGTATATTATATCTTATCATGAACCATAGAAATGAGATGCGATATCGCGTTTTAAGAAGCATTAGATCTCTATTGCATCGAAGCGTTGACATCTGGAAACGTAATTTCCCAGAAAGGAAATGTCGCATTTACATTCATGTGAAGTGTAGACAAGGAATACAGAACACATCGCAATGAAAATTATATCTTATCATGAATCATAGAGATGAGATGCGATAACGCGTTTTAAGAAGCATTAGGGCTCCAATGCTACGATACGTAGACATCTGCAAACGCTATTTATTAGCAATGAAGTGTCGCATTTACATTCATTTGAAGTGTATGCGAGGTATAAGTGACACTTCGCAATGAATATTATATCTTAACATGAAACATAGAAATGAGATGCGATATCGCGATTTAAAAGGCATTAGAAATCTATTGCTTCGATACGTAGACATCTGCAAACGCTACTTCCTAGAAAGGAAGTGTCGCCTTTTAATTGGTTTGAAGTGTATGCGTGGTATAAAAGACACTTCACAATGAATATTATATCTTATCATGAAACATAGAAATGAGATGCGATATCGCGTGTTGAAAAGATTTAGAACCCTAATGCTACCATACGTAGACATCTGCAAACGTTATTTCCTAGCAAGGAAGTGTTGCGTTTACATTCATTTTAAGTGTATGCCAGGTATACATGACACTTCCTAATGAATATTATGTCTTATCATGAAACATAGAAATGAGTTGCTATATCTCGTTTTAAGAAGCATTAGAACTCTGTTGCTTCGATACGTAGACATCTGCAAACGCTACTTCCTAGCAACGAAATGTCGCATTTACATTCTTTAGAGCTAAATACGAGGTATACATAACAGTGCACTATGTATATTATATCTTATCATGAAACATAGAAATGAGTTGCGATATCGCGATTTAAGAAGCATTAGAACTCTATTGCTTCGATACGTAGACATCTGCAAACGCTATTTCCTAGCAAGGAAGTGTCGCATTTACATTCCTTTGAAGTGAGTACGAGGTATACATGACACTTCGCAATGAATATTATATCTTATCAGCAAACATAGAAATGATATGCGATATCGCGATTTAAAAAGCATTAGAAATCTATTGCCACGTTACGTAGACATCTGCAAACGCTATTTAATCGCAAGGAACTGTCGCATTTACTATCTTTTAAAGTGAGTACGAGGTATACATAACACTCCACAATGAATATTATACCTTATCATGAAACATAGAAATGAGATGCAATATCGCGTTTTAAGAAGCATTAGAACTCTATTGTTACGATACGTAGACATCTGCAAACGTTATTTCCTAGCAAGGAAGTGTCGCATTTACATTCATTTGAAGTGAGTACGAGGTATACATGACACTTCGCAATGAATATTATACCTCATCACGAAACATAGAAATGAGGTGCGATATCGCGATTTAAGAAGCATTAGAACACTATTGCTTCGATACGTAGACATCTGCAAACGCTATATCCTAGCAAGGAAGTGTCGCATTTACATTCTTCTAAAGTGAACACGAGGTATACATAACACTCCGCAATGAACATTATACCTTATCACGAAACGTAGAAATGCAATGCGATATCGCGATTTAAGAAGCATTAGAAATCTATTGCTACAATACGTAGACATCAGTAAACGCTATTTCCTAGCAAGGAAGTGTCGTATTTACATGCTTTTGAAGTGAATACGAGGTATGCATGACACTTCGCAATGAATATTATATCTTATCATGAATCATGGAAATGAGATTCGATATCGCGATTTAAAAAGCATTAGAACACTATTGCTACGATACGTAGACATCTGCAAACGCTATTTAATAGCAAGGAAGAGACGCATTTACATTCTTTTGAAGTGAATACGGGGTATACATAGCACTCCATAGTGAATATTATACCTTACCGCGAAACATAGAAATGAAATGCGATATCGCGATTTAAGAAGCATTAGATCTCCATTGCTTCGATACAGAGACATCTACAAACGCTATTTCCTATCAAGGAAGTATCGCATTTACATTCTTTTGAGGTGAATACGATGTAGACATAACACTCCACAATGAATATTATACCTTATCATGAAACATAGAAATGAGATGCGATATCGCGAATTAAGAGGCATTAGAACTCTATTGCTTCGATACGTAGATATCTGGAAACGTTATTTCCTAGAAAGGAAGTGTCGCATTTACATTCATTTAAAGTGTGGACGAGGAATACATAACACTTCGCAATGAATATTATATATTATCATGAGACATAGATATGCGATGCGATGCGATATCGCGTTTTAAGAAGCATTAGAACTCTATTGCTTCGAGACGTAGACATCTGCAAACGCTATTTCCTAGGAAGGAAGTGTGGCATTTACATTCATTTAAAGTGCAGACGTGGAATGCGTAACATTTCGCAATGAATATCGTATATTATCATGAGACATAGAAATGATATGCGATTTCGCGTTTTAAGAAGCATTAGAACTGTATTGCTTCGATACGGAGACATCTGCAATCGCTATTTCCTAGCGAGGAAGAGTAGCATTTACATTCTTTTGTAGTTAATACGTGGTATACATATCACTGCACAATGAATATTATATCTTATCATGAGACCTAGAAATGAGAAGCGATATCGCGTTTTACGAAGCATTAGAACTCTATTATTTCGATACGTAGACATCTGGAAACGCTACTTCCTAGCAAGGAAGTGTCGCAATTACATTCTCTTGAAAGGAATACGAGGTATACATGACACTTCGCAATTAATATTATATCTTATCATGAATCGTAGAAATGAGATGCGTTATGACGATTTAAGAAGCATTATAATTCTATTGGTTCGATACGTAGACATCTGCAAATGATATTTCCTAGCAAGGAAGTGACGCAATATAATTCTTTTGAAGTGAATACGAGGTATTGATAGCACTGCACAATGAATATTATATCTTATCATGAAACATTGAAATGAGATGCGATGTCGCGATATAAGCAGCATCAGAAATCTATTGCTTCGATACGTAGACATCTGCTAACGCTATTACCTAGCAATGAAGTGTAGCATTTATATTCATTCGTAGTGAATACGAAGTACACATGACACTCCGCAATGAACATTATATCTTATCATGAAACATAGAAATGAGATGCGATATCGCGTCTTGAGATGATTTAGAACTCTAATGCTACGATACGTAGACATCTGCAAACGCTATTTCGTAGCAAGGAAGTGTCGCATTTACATTCTTTTGAAGTGAACACGAGGAATACATGATACTGCGCAATGAATATTATACCTTATCATGAAACATAGAAATGAGTTGCGGTATCGCGATTTAAAAAGCATTAGAACTCTATTGCTTAGAGACGTAGACATCTGCAAACGTTATTTCCTAGCAAGGAAATGTCGCATTTATATTCTTTTGAAGTGAGTACGAGGTACACATGACACTTCGCAATGAATATTATATCTTATCATGAAACACAGAAATGAGATACGTAGCAATCTGCAAACGCTGTTTCCAGGCAAGGAAGTGTCGCATTTACATTCGATTGAAGTGAATACGAGGTATACATGACACTTCGCAATGAATATTATATCTTATCAATGAACATAGATATGAGATACGATTTAGCCTTTTAAGAAGCAATAGCACTCTATTGCTACGATACGTAGATATCTGGAAACGCTATTTCCTAGCAAGGGAGAGTCGCATTTACACTCTTTTGATGTGAATACGAGGTATACATGCCACTTCGCAATGAATATTATATCTTATCATGAAACATAGAAATGAGATGCGACATCTCGTTTTAAGGAGCATTTGATCTATATTGTTTCGATACACAGACATCTGCAAACGCTATTTCCTAGCAAGGAAGTGACGCATTATCATTCTTTTGAAGTGAATACGAGGTATACATGGCACTTCGCAAAGAATATTATATATTATCTTGAAACATAGAACTGAGATGCGCTATGGCGTTTTAAGAAGCATTTGAAATCTATTGCTACGATACGTAGATAACTGCAAACGCTATTTCCTAGAAGGAAGTGTCGCATTTACATTCTTTTGAAGTGAATACGAGGTATACATAACACTCCACAATGAATATTATATCTTGTCATGGAACATAGAGATGTGATGCGATATCGCGTTTTAAGAAGCATTAGAATCCTATTGCTTCTATACGTAGACATCTGCAAACGCTATTTCCCAGCAAGGAAGTGTCGCATTTACATTCTTTTGAAGTTAATTCGAGGTATACATGACACTTCACAATGAATGTTATATCTTATCGTGAAACATAGAAATGAGATGCGACATCTCGTTTTAAAAAGCATTAGAAATCTACTGCTTCAATACGGAGACATCTGCAAACGCTATTTCCTGGCAAGGAAGTGTCGCATTTACATTCGTTTGAAGTGAATACGAGGTATACATGTAACTTCGCAA
Source organism: Xylocopa sonorina (assembly GCF_050948175.1). Taxonomy (NCBI): domain Eukaryota; kingdom Metazoa; phylum Arthropoda; class Insecta; order Hymenoptera; family Apidae; genus Xylocopa; species Xylocopa sonorina. The sequence goes on along the minus strand of NW_027490137.1, from coordinate 1,481,088 downwards.
TGAATATTATATCTTATCGTGAAACATAGAAATGTGATGCGATATCGCGTTTTGAGAAGCATTAGAACACTACTGCTACGATATGTAGATTCCTGCAATCGCTATTTCCTAGCAAGGAAGTGTCGCATTTACATTCTTTTGAAGTGAATACGATGTATACATAACACTCCATAATGAATATTATATCTTACTGTGAAACATAGAAATGAGATGCGATATCAAGTTTTAAGAAGCATTACAACTCTAATGCTACGATGCGTAGACATCTGCAAACGCTATTTCCTAGCAAGGAAGTGTCGCATTTACATTCCTTTCAAGTGGACACGAGGTATACATTACACTTCGCAATGAATATTATATCTTACTGTGAAACATAGAAATGAGATGCGATATCAAGTTTTGAGAAGCATTAGAACTCTATTGCTACGATACATAGACATCTGCCAACGCTATATCCTAGCAAGAAAGTGACGCATTATCATCCTTTTGAAGTGAGTACGAGGTATACATAACACTCCACAATGAATATTATATCTTATCATGAAACATAGAAATGAAATGCGATTTGGCTATTTAAGAAGCATTAGAACTTTATTGCTTCGATACGCAGACATGTACCAACGCTATTTCCTAGCAAGGAAGTGTCGCATTTACATTCTCTTGAAGTGAATACGAGGTACACATAGCACTGCACAATGAATATTATATCTTATCATGAAACATAGAAATGAGATGCGCTATGGCGTTTTAAGAAGCATTTGAAATCTACTGTTACGATACGTAGATAACTGCAAACGCTATTTCCTAGCAAGGGAGTGTCGCATTTACAATCATTTGAAGGGTATGAGAGGTATAGAAGAAACTTCGCAATGAATATTATATCTTGTCATGAAACATAGAGATGTGATGCAATATCGCGTTTTAAGAAGCATTAGAATCCTATTGCTTCTATACGTAGACATCTGCAAACGCTATTTCCTAGCAAGGAAGTGTCGCATTTACATTCTTTTGAAGTTAATTCGAGGTATACATGACACTTCACAATGAATGTTATATCTTATCGTGAAACATAGAAATGAGATGCGACATCTCGTTTTAAGAAGCATTAGAACTCTACTGCTTCGATACGGAGACATCTGCAAACGCTATTTCCTGGCAAGGAAGTGTCGCATTTACATTCGTTTGAAGTGAATACGAGGTATACATGTAACTTCGCAATGAATATTATATCTTATCGTGAAACATAGAAATGAGATGCGACATCTCGTTTTAAGAAGCATTAGAACTCTACTGCTTCGATACGGAGACATCTGCAAACGCTATTTCCTGGCAAGGAAGTGTCGCATTTACATTCGTTTGAAGTGAATACGAGGTATACATGTAACTTCGCAATGAATATTATATCTTATCGTGAAACATATAAATGAGATGCGATATCACGTTTTGAGAAGCATTAGAACTCTATTGCTTCGATATATAGACATCTGGAATCGCTATTTCCTAGCAAGGATGTGTCGCATTTACATTCTTTTGAAGTCAGTACGAGGTATACATGACACTTCGCAGTTAATATTATATCTTATCATGAAACATAGAAATGAGATGCGACATCTCGTCGTAAGAAGCATTAGAACCCTATTGCTTCGATATTGAGACATCTGCAAACGTAATTTCCTGGCAAGGATGTGTCGCATTTACATTCTTTTTATGTTAATAAGTAGTCTACATGACACTTCGCAATTGATATTATATCTTAGCATGAAACATAGAAATGAAATACGCTATCCCGTTTTAAGCAGTATTAGAACACTATTGCTTCGATACGTAGACATCTGCAAACGCTATTTCCTGGCAAGGATGTGTCCATTTACATTCTTTGATGTGAATACGAGTTATACATGTAACTTCACAATGAATATTATATCTTATCATGAAACATAGAAATGTGATGCGATATCGCGTTTTGAGAAGCATTACAACCTTATGCTACTATACGTGGACTTTTGCAAACGCTATTTCCTAGTAAGGAAGTGTCGCATTTACATTCTTTTGAGGTGAATACGATGTAGACATAACACTTCGCAATGAACATTATATTCTATCATGAAACATAGAAATGGGATGCGATATCGCGTTTTAAGAATCATTAAAACTCTATTGCTACGATACGTAGACATCTGCAAACGCTACTTCCTAGCAATGAAGTGTCGCGTTTACATTCTTATCAGATGAATACAAGGAATACATGACACTTCTCAATGAATATTATATCTTATCATGAAACATAGAAATGATATGCGATATCGCGTTTTAAGAAGCGTTAGAACTCTTGCTACGATACGTAGACATCTGCTAACGCTATTTCCTAGCAAGCAATAGTCGCATTTACATTCGTCTGAAGTGAATACGAGGTATACATAACAGTGCACAATGAATATCATATCTTATCATGAAACATAGAAATGTTTGGCGATATCACGATTTAAGAACCATTAGAACCATATTGCTTCGATACGGAGACATCTGCAGACGCTTTTTCCTAGATGGGAAGTGTAGTATTTACATTCTTTTGATGTGAATACGAGGTATACATGACACTTCGCAATGAATATTATATCTTATCATGAAACATAGAAATGAGTGCGATATCGCGTTCTTAGAAGCAGTAGAACTCTACTGCTACGATACGTAGACATCGGAAAACGCAACTTCCTAGCAAGAAAGTGTCGCACTTACATTGCATGGAGTGAATACGAGGTATATATGACACTTCGCAATGAATATTATATCTTATCATGATATATAGAAACGGGATGCGATATCGCGTTTTGAGAGGCGTTAGACATCTATTGCTACGATACGTAGACATCTGCAAACCCTATTTCCTAGCAAGGAAGTGTCGCATTTACATTCTTTTGAAGTGAACACGAGGTATGCATGACACTTCGCAATGAATATTATATCTTATCGTGAAACATAGAAATGGGATGCGACATCTCGTTTTAAGAAGCATTAGAACACTATTGCTTCGATACGTAGACATCTGCAAACGCTATTTCCTAGCAAGCAATAGTCGCATTTACATTCGTCTGAAGTGAATACGAGGTATACATGACACTTCGCAATGAACATTATATCTTATTACGACACATATAAATGAGATGCGATATCGCGATTTAAGTAGCATCAGAACTCTATTGCTACGATACGCAGACAACTGCATACGCTATTTCCTAGCAAGGAAGATTCGCATTTACATTCTTTTGAAGTGAATACGAGGTATACATGACACTTCGCAATGAACATTATATCTTATCATGTAACATAGAAGTGAGATGCGATATCGCGATTTAAGTAGCATTATAACTCTATTGCTTCGATACGTAGATATCTGAAGACGCAATTTCCTAGCAAGGAAGTGTCGCATTTACATTCTTCTGAAGTGAATACCAGGTATACATGGCACTTCGCAATGAATATTATATCTTATCAAATAACATAGAAATGAGATGCGATATCTCGTTTTAAGAAGCATTAGAACTCTGTGGCTTCGATACGTGGACATCTGCCATCGCTATTTCCTAGCAAGGAAGAGTCGCATTAACATTCTTTTGAAGTGAATACGAAGTATACATGTCACTTCGCAATGGATATTGTATCTTATCATGAAACATAGAAATGAGATGCGACATCTCGTTTTACGAAGCATTAGAACTGTATTGTTTCGACACGTAGACATGTGCAAACGCTATTTCCTAGCACGGAAGTGCCGCATTTACATTCTTTTGAAGCGAGTACGAGGTATACATGAAACTTCACAATGAATATTATATCTTATCATGAAACATAGAAATGAGATGCGATATCGCGTTTGAAGAAGCATTAGAACTCTATTGCTTCGATGCGTAGACATCTGGAAACGCTATTTCCTAACAAGGAAGTGTCGCATTTACATTCGTTTGAAGTGAACACGAGGTATACATGAAACTTCGCAATGAATATTATATCTTATCATGAAACATAGAAATGAGATGCGATATCGCGTTTTCAGAAGCATCAGAACTCTATTGCTATGATACGTAGACATCTGCAAGCGCTATTAAGTCGCAAGGAAGTGTCGCATTTGCATTCTTTTAAAGTGAATACGAGGTATACATAACACACCACAATGAATATTATACCTTATCACGAAACATAGAAGTGAAATGCGATATCGCGGTTTGAGAAGCATCAGATCTCTATTGCTACGGTGCGTAGACATCTGCAAACGCTATTTAACAGCAGGGAAGTGTCGCATTTACATTCATTTGAAGTGTATGCGAGGTATACATGACACTTCGCAATGAATATTATATCGTATCATGAAACATAGAAATGAGATGCGACATCGCTATTAAAGAAGCAGTAGATCTCTATTGCTTCGATACGTAGACATCTGCCAACTCTATTTCCTGGCAAGGAAATGTCGCAATTACATTCATTTGAAGTGTATGCGAGTTATACAAGACACTTCGCAATGAATAATATATCTTATCATGAAACATTGGAATGAGATGCGATATCGCGTTTTAAGAAACATTAGAAATCTATTGCTTCGATACGTAGACATCGGAAAACGCTATTTCCTAGCAAGGAAGTGTCGCATTTACATTCTTGTTAAGTGAATACGAGGTATACATAACGCTCCACAGTGAATACTATATCTTATCATGAAACATAGATATGAGATGCGATATCGCGTATTGAGAAGCATTAGAACATTACTGCTACGATAGGTACACATCTGCAAACGCTATTTCCTAGCAAGGAAGTGTTACATTTACATTCATTTGAAGTGTATGCGAGGTATAAGTGACACTTCGCAATGAATATTATATCTTATCATCAAACATAGAAATGAGATGCGATTTCGCGTTTTATGAAGCATTAGAAATCTATTGCTTCGATACGTAGACATCTGCAAACGCTATTTCTTAGGAAGGAATTGTCGCATTTACATTATTTTGAAGTGAATACGATGTATACATGACACTTCGCAATGAATTTTATATCTTATCATGAAACATAGAAATGAGATGCGATATCGCGTTTTAAGAAACATCAGAACTCTATTGCTACGATACGTAGACATCTGCAAACGCTATTTAGTCACAAGGAAGTGTCGCATTTACATTCTTTTAAATTGAATACGAGGTATACATAACACTTCGTAATGAATATTATATCTTATGATGAAACATAGAAATGAGATGCGATATCGCGTTTTAGGAAGCATCAGAGCTCCATTGCTTCAATACGTACACAACTGCAAACGCTTCTTCCTAGCAAGGAAGTCTCGCACTTTCATTCATTTGAAGTGTACACAAGGTGTGCGTAACACTGCGCAATGAGTATCATATCTCATCATGAATCATAGAAATAAGATGCGATTTCGCGTATCAAGGAGCATTAGAACTCTATTGCTTCGTTGCGTAGACATCTGGAAACGCTATTTCCTAACAAGGAAGTATCGCATTTACATTCATTTGATGTGTAGACAAGGGATACATAACAGTTCGTAATGAAAATTTTATCTTATCATGAAACATAGATATGAAATGCGACATCGCGATTTAAGAAGCATTAGGTCTCTATTTCTTCGATACGGAGACATCTGCAAACGCTACTTCCTAGTAAGGTAATGTCACATTTACATTCATTGGATGTGTATGCGAGGTATACATAACACTTCGCAATTAATACTACGTCTTATCATGAAACATAGAAATGAGATGCGATATCGCGTTTTAGGAAACATTAGCGCTCCTTTGCTACGATACGTAGACATCTGCAAACGCTATTTCCTAGCAAGGAAGTTTCGCATTTACATTCATTTGATGTGTATCCGAGGTACTCATAACAATTCGCAATGAATATTATATCTCATCATGAAACATAGAAAAGATATGCGATATCGCGTTTTGAGAAGCATTAGAACTCTTTTGCTTCGATACGTAGACATCTGGAAACGTAATTTTCTAGGAAGGAAGTGTCGGGTTTACATTCATTTGAAGTGTGTGCGAGGTATACATGACAATTCGCAATGAATATTATATCATATCATGAAACATAGAAATGAGATGCGATATCGCGTTTTAAGAAGCATTAGAACTCTATTGCTTCGATACGTAGATATCTGCAAACGCATCTTCCTAGTACGGAAGTGTCGCATTTACATTCATTTGATGTGTATCCGAGGTACTCATGACAATTCGCAATGAATATTATATCTCATCATGAAACATAGAAAAGATATGCGATATCGCGTTTTGAGAAGCATTAGAACTCTACTGCTTCGATACGTAGATATCTGCAAACGCTACTGTGACGTCAGGCGTGCCGCCTGCCACCCTCTCAACGCACCACAGCAACCACCGTCACGCGCCTGCACCACAGGCAACACCCAGGCGCAACTCGCCGTCTCTCTCTCTTCAGGGGACATACCCTCCGTCTCACTCGCACCCGCAGAGGTGCTCACCATCTCGCTCGCACCAAGGACCATGTGCGCTGTCTCGCTCCCACTCAAGGAGCCATCCACCGTCTCACTCTTACCTGCAGGGAAACTCGCCCTCTCGCTCACTCCAGGGACGTACCAGGAGAATCAACCTCCACTAGATCCGACGACGGGAACCCTCACCGTACAGAGGACTCTACGATTTCATCATCCCAGATCTGCCATGCCCAAAATACTATTTCTAAGATTATTAATTAACATTATATATATACTCCTATATTCTAAGCTCTGTATTCCTAGCTCATAGAATTTACACGACACTACTTTATAACGACACAAACAACACACATTTTACACTTAAGGCGTAATTTCTAATTTCATACTTGTATCTCTATATTCATAAATTGCGCTAATTAAGTAACCCGCGACGCGCGAGATCGCGACCGCCTCAGCGGCATGCGCCGCTAACCCCACCACGCAACGCCGAGACCCCACTCGGGCGACCACATACTCCCACCTAAGTTCGCACGCGACCGAAGCGCTCCGAGATTCGAGGAGGTCGCAGACGCATCTTAGGAGACACAGTCAGTCAATACCGTCAGTACGGTATAGTTCTATCTCGCCTTCGGGCACTTCCAATTCCAAGTTTCTTCCAAGTCGCGCCTTAGGGCCGTTGCTCAGCCTCGATGAGGTTCCTAGTTCTAAAGTCTTTGTTCTAATTGCTAATTCATAGTTAACACAGTCTTAATACTTAGAAATAATTGTTCTTGTACTCTTTGATTTAGAATATACTTTATTATTTTTCTACCACATCGAGTTCTAGTTCATTCCAACTCCATTTCTAAATTCAATTATATTTTAATACAAATTCTTCCAAGTTCGTAACAACTTGAATAATAAACGAACTCTTCGCGCCGGGAGGAAGAATTTAATCCATTATCTCGTGCGGAATACGTTGGTGAAGCGCCAGTATTCTTCGTTCATCGACGGACGACGACATTCATCGCAGCTCCACCGTCAACAATGCCGATTTCAGCCAGCCGTACGCCGACTCCTCCCCCGAGAGCGACCCTCGACGATCGCCACATCTGAAAGCAGAAGAGGGAAATCAGCGAAAGGTAAGTAAAATCCCTCCTTACACGCGTTCGCGATTGTTTACGGTGCCCGCGTCTTTCCAGAATCGACGAACCCGGTCATACGCGTTTTATACCGGACCGAATTCTTGACTAAAAGGCTTGTGTCATTCAGCCTCCTGGGATACGAATAATTTGTTCGCCAGGACGTGACACTACTTCCTAGCAAGGAAGTGTCGCATTTACATACAATTGAAGTGTTTGCGAGGTATACATGACACTTCGCAATGAATATTATATCTTATCAGGGTACATAGAAATGAGATGCGACATCTCGTTTTCAGAAGCATTAGAACACTATTTCTGCGATACGTAGACATCTGCAAACGCTATTTCCTAGCAATGAAGTATCACATTTACATTCATTTGAAGTGAATACGAGGTATACATGACACTTCGCAATGAATATTATATCTTATCATGAAACATAGAAATGAGATGCGATATCTTGTTTTAAGAAGCTTTAGAACACTATTGCTGCGATACGAAGACATATGCAAACGCTATTTCCTAGCATGGAAGTGTCGCATTTACATTCTTTTGAAGCGAATACGGGGTATACATAACACTCCAAAATGAATGTTATACCCTATCACGAAACATATAGATGAAATGCGATATCGCGATTTAAGAAGCATTAGAACTCTATTGCTACGATACGTAGATATATGCAGACCCTTTTTCCTAGCAAGGAAGTGTCGCATTTACATTCTTCCGAACTGAATACGAGGTATACTTAACACTCCACAATGAATATTATATCTTATCATGAAACACAGAAATGAGATGCGATATTGCGATATAAGAAGCATTAGAACACTTTTGCTTCGATACGTAGACATCTGCAAACGCTATTTCCTAGCAAGGAAGTGTCGCATATACATTCATCTGAAGTGAATACGAGGTATACACAACACTCCACGAGGAATATTATACCTTATCACGAAACATGGAAATTAGATGCGATATCGCGATTTAAGAAGCATTAGAACTCTATTGCTACGATACGTAGACACCTGCAAACGCTATTTCGTAGCATGGAAGTGTCGCAAATACATTCTTTTGGATTGAATACGAGGTAAACATAACACTTCGCAATGAATATTATAACTTATCATGAAACACAGAAATGAGTTGCGATATGGCGGTTTAAGAAGCATTAGAACTCTATTGCTACGATACGTAGATATATGCAGACCCTTTTTCCTAGCAAGGAAGTGTCGCATTTACATTCTTCCGAACTGAATACGAGGTATACTTAACACTCCACAATGAATATTATATCTTATCATGAAACACAGAAATGAGATGCGATATTGCGATATAAGAAGCATTAGAACACTTTTGCTTCGATACGTAGACATCTGCAAACGCTATTTCCTAGCAAGGAAGTGTCGCATATACATTCATCTGAAGTGAATACGAGGTATACACAACACTCCACGAGGAATATTATACCTTATCACGAAACATGGAAATTAGATGCGATATCGCGATTTAAGAAGCATTAGAACTCTATTGCTACGATACGTAGACACCTGCAAACGCTATTTCGTAGCATGGAAGTGTCGCAAATACATTCTTTTGGATTGAATACGAGGTAAACATAACACTTCGCAATGAATATTATAACTTATCATGAAACACAGAAATGAGTTGCGATATGGCGGTTTAAGAAGCATTAGAACTCTATTGCTTCGTTACGTAGACATCTGCCAACGCTATAACCTAGCAATGAAGTGTCGTATTTAAATTCATTTGAAGTGTATGCGAGGTATACAAGACACTTCGCAATGAATATTATATCTTATCATGATACATAGAAATGACATGCGATATCGCGATTTAGGAAGCGTTAGAACTCTATTGCATCGATACGTAGACATCTGCAAACGCTACTTCCTAGCAGGGAAGTGTCGCATTTACATTCATTTGAAGCGAATACGAGGTATGCATAACACTGCACAATGAATATTGTATCTTATCATGAATCCTAGAAATGTAATGCGATATCGCCATTTATGAAGCATTAGAACTCTATTGCTTCAATACGTAGACATCTGCAATCGGTATTTCCTAGCAAGGAAGTGTCGCATTGACATCCTTTTAAAGTGAATACGAGGAATACATAATACTCCAGAATGAATATTATATCTTATCATGAAACATAGAAATGAGGTGCAATATCGCGATTTAAGAAGCATTAGAACTCTAATGCTACGATACGTACACATCTGCAATTGCTACTTCCTAGCAAGGAAGTGTCGCATTTACATTCTTTGGTAAGGAATACGAGGTATACATGACACTTGGCAATGAATTTTATATCTTATCATGAAACACAGAAACGTGATGCGATATGACGATTTAAGAAGCTTTAGGATTCTATTGCTTCGGTACGTAGATATCTGCAAACGCTATTTCCTAGCAAGGAAGTGTCACAGTTACATTCTGTTGAAGTGAATACGAGGTATACATAACACTCCACAATGAATATTATATCTTATCATGAAACATAGAAATGAGATGCGATATCGCGATTTAAGAGGCATTAAAACTTTATTGCTTAGATAGGTAGACATCTGCAGACGCTATTTCCTAGCAAGGCAGTGTCGCATTTACATTCATTTGAAGTGTATGCGAAATACACATGACAATTCGCAATGATTATTATATATTATCATGAAACATAAAATGAAATGCGATAACGCGTTTTAAGAAGCACTAGAACTCTATTGCTTCGACACGTAGACATCTGGAAACGTAATGTCCTAGAAAGGAAGTGTCTTACTTACATTCATTTGAAGTGTAGACGAGGAATACATAACACTTCGCAATGGATATTATATCTTATCATGAGACATAGAAATGCGATGCTATATCGCGTTTTGAGAAGCATTAGAACTCTATTGCTTCGATACATAGACATCCTGAAACGCTACTTCCTTGCAAGGAAGTGTCGCATTTGCATTCTTTGAAGTGAAAACGAGGTTTACACAACACTGCACAATGAATATTATAGCTTATCATGAGACATAGAAATGAGATGCGATGTCGCGTTTTAAGTAGCATTAGAACTCTATTGCTTCGATACGTGGACACGTGGAAACGCTATTTTCTAGAGAGGAAGTGTTGCATTTACATTCTTTTGAAGTGAATACGAGGTATACATGACACATCGCAATGAATATTATATCTTATCATGAAACATAGAAAAGAGATGCGACATCGCTATTAAAGAAGCAGTAGATCTCTATTGCTTCGATACGTAGACATCTGCCAACTCTATTTCCTGGCAAGGAAATGTCACAATTACATTCATTTGAAGTGTATGCGAGTTATACAAGACTCTTCGCAATGAATAATATATCTTATCATGAAACATAGGAATGAGATGCGATATCGCGATTTAAGAAGCATTAGGATTCTATTGCTTCGATACGTAGACATCTACAAACGCTATTTCCTAGTAAGGGAGTGTCGCATTTACATTCTTTTGAAGTGAATACGAGGTTATGATAACACTCCACAATGAATATCATATCTTATCATGAAACATAGAAATGAGATGCGATATGGCTATTTAAGAAGCAGTAGATCTCTATTTCTTCGATACGTAGACATCTGCAAACGCAATTTAAAAGCAAGGAAGTGTCGCATTTACATTCATGTGAAGTGCATCCGAGGTATACATGACACTTCGAAATGAATATTATATCTTATCATGAAACATAGAAATGAGATGCGATATCGCGTTTTGAGAAGCATTAGAACCCTATTGCTTCGATATGTAGACATCTGCAAACGCTATTTCATAGCAAGGAAGTGTCGCATTTACATTCATTTGAAGTGTAGACGAGATATACATAACACTGCATAATGAATATCATATCTTATAATGTAGCGTAGAATTGAGATGCAATATCGCGTTTTAAGAAGCATTAGAGCTCTGTTGCTTCGATACGTAGACGTCTGCCATCGCAATTACCTAGCAAGGAAGTGTCGCATTTACATTCATTTGAAGTGTATGCGAGGTATACAAGATACTTCGCAATGAATATTACGTCTTACCATGATTCATAGAATTGAGATGCGATATCGCGTTTTGAGAAGCACTAGAACTCTATTGCTACGATACATAGACATCTGCAAACGCTATTTCCTAGCAAGGAAGTGTCGCATTTACATTCTATTGAGGTGATTACGAGGTATACATAACACTGCACAATGAATATTATATCTTATCATAAAACACAGAAATGTGATGCGATATCTCGTTTTAAGAAGCATTAGTACTCTGTTGCTTCGATACGTAGACATCTGCAAACGCTACTTCCTAGCAAGGAAGTGTCGCATTTACATTCATCTGAAGTGTATGCGAGGTATACATGACGCTCCACAATGAATATTATATCTTATCATGAAACATAGAAATGAGATGCGATATCGCGTTTTAAGAAGTATTAGAACTCTCTTGCTACGATACGTAGACATCTGCAAATGCTATTTCCTAGCAAGGAAGTGTCGCATTTACATTCATTTGAAGTGTAGACGAGATATACATAGCACTACACAATGAATATTATATCTTATCACGTAACGTAGAATTGAGGTGCGATATGGCGTTTTAAGAAGCATAAGAACCCTATTGCTTTGATACGGAGACAACTGCAAATGCTACTTGCTAGTAAGGAAGTGTCGCATTTACATTCATTTGAAGTGTATGCGAGGTATAAGTGACACTTCGCAATGAATATTATATCTTATCATGAAACATAGAAATGAGATGCGATATCTCGTTTTAAGAAGCATTAGTACTCTATCGCTACGTAGATGTCTGCAGACGCTATTTACTAGGAAGGAAGTGTCGCATTTACATTCTTTTGAAGTGAATACGGGGTATACATAACACTCCAGAATGAATATTATATCTTATCATGAACCATAGAAATGAGATGCGATATCGCGTTTTAAAAAGCATTGGAACTCTATTGCTACGATGCGTAGATATCTGCAGACGCTATTTCCTAGCAAGGAAGTGTCGCATTTACATTCTTTTGAAGTGGATACTAGGTATACATAACACTCCACAATGAATATTATATCTTATCATGAAACATAGAAATGAGATGCGATATCGGGATTTAAGAAGCATAAAACTCTATTTCTTCGATACGTAGACATCTGCAAACGCTATTCCCTAGCAAGGAAGTATCGTATTTACATTCTTTTGGAGAGATTACGAGGTATACATGACACTCCACAATGAACATTATATCTTATCATGAAACATAGAAATGTGATGCGATATCGCGTTTTAAGATGCATTGGAACTCTATTGCTACGATACGTAGACATTGGCAAACGCTATTCCCTAACAAGGAAGTGTTGTATTTACATTCTTTTGAAGAGAATACGAGGTATACATGACACACCACAATGAATATTATATCTTATTATGAAACATAGGATTGAGATGCGACATCGCGATTTAAAAAGCATTAGAACCCTATTGCTGCGAAACGTAGATATCTGGGAACGACAGTTAACAGAAAGCAAGTGTCGCATTTACATTCCTTTGAAGTGAATACGAGGTATACATAACACTCCACAATGAATATTACATCTTATCACAAAACAGATATGGGATGCGATTTCGCGATTTAAGATGCATTAGAACTCTATTGCTTCGATACGCAGACATCTGCAAACGCTATTTCCTAGCAAGGAAGTGTCGCATTTACAATCATTTGAAGTGTATGTGAGGAACATATAACACTTTGTAATGAATATTATATCTTAACATGAAACATTGAATTGAAATGCGATATCGCGTTTTAAAAAGCATTAGAACTCTATTCCTTCGATACGTAGACATCTACAAACGCTATTTCCTAGCAAGCAAGTGACGCATTTACATTCATTTGAAGTGTATGCGATGTATAAGTGACAATTCGCAATGAATATTATATCTTATCATAAAACATAGAAATGAGATGCGATATAGCGTTGGGAGAAGCGCTAGAACACTAATGCTACGATATGTAGACATCTGCAAACGCTATTTCCTAGCAAGGAAGTGTCGCATTTACATTCCTTTGAAAGGAATAGGAGGTACACATGACACTTCGTAATAAATATTATATCTTATCATGTAACATAGAAATGAGATGCGATATCGCGATATAAGGGGCATTAGAACTCTATTGCTTCGGTACGTAGACATCTGGAAACGTAATTTCCTAGCAAGGAAGTGTCGCATTTACATTCATTTGAAGTGTATGCTAGGTATACATGACATTTCGCAATGAATATTATATCTTATCATGAAGCATAGATATGAGATGCGATATCGCGATTTATGGGGCATTAGAACTCTATTGCTTCGGTACGTGGACATCTGGAAACGTAATTTCCTAGCAGTGAAGTGTCGCATTTACATTCATTTGAAGTGTATGCTAGGTATACATGACACTTCGCAATGAATATTATATCTTATCATAAAACGTAGAAATGAGATGCGATATCCCGTTTTAAGAAGCATTAGAACTCTATTGTTTCGATACGTACACATCTGCAAACACTATTACCTAGCAAGCAAGTGTCGCACTTACATTCATTTGAAGTGAATACGAAGTATACATGACACTTCGCAATGAATATTATATCTTATCTTGAAACATAGAAATGAGATGCGATATCGCTTTTTACGAAGCATTAGAACTCTATTGGTACGATTCGTAGACATCTGGAGGTGCCTTTTCCTAGCAAGGAAGTGTCGCACTTACATTCATTTGAAGTGGATACGAGGTATACATAACACTGCACATTGAATATTATATCTTATCATGAAACATAGAAATGAGATGCGATATCGCGATTTTAGTAGCATTAGAACTCTAATACTACGATACGTAGACACCTGCCAGCGCTATTTCCTAGAAAGGAAGTGTCGCATTGACATTCTTATGAAGTGAATACCAGGAATACATAATACTCCACAATGAATATTATATCTTATCATAAAACATAGAAATGAGATGCGATATGGCGTTTTAAGAAGCATTAGAACTCTATTGCTACGATACGTAGATATCTGGAAACGCTATTTCCTAGCAAGGAAGTGTCGCATTTACTTTCAATTGAAGTGAATACGAAGTATACACGACACTTCGCAATGAATATTATATCTTATCATGAAACGTAGAAATGAGATGCGATATCGCGTTTAAAGAAGCATTAGAAGACTAATGCTACGATACGTAGACATCTGCAAACGCTATTTCCTAGCAAGAAAGTGTCGCATTTACATTCATTTGAAGTGTATGCGAGGAACACGTAACACTTCGTAATGAATATTATATCTTTACATGAAACATTGAATTGAGATGCGATATCGCGTTTTAAAAAGCAATAGAACTCTATTCCTTCTATACGTAGTCATCTACAAACGCTATTTCCTAGCAAGGAAGTGACGCATTTACATTCATTTGAAGTGTATGCGAGGTATAAGTGACAATTCGCAATGAATATTTTATCTTATCATGAACATAGAAATGAGATGCGATATCGCTTTTTACGAAGCATTAGAACTCTATTGCTACGATACGTAGGCATCTGGAAACGCTATTCAATAGCAAGGTAGTGTCGCATTTACATTCCATTGAAGTGAATACGAGGTATACATATCAATCCACAATGAATTTTATACCATAAAGCGAAACATAGAAATGAAATGCGATATCGCGTTTTAAGAAGCATTAGAACTATATTGCTACGATACGTAGACACCTGCAATTGCTATTTCCGAGCAAGGATGTGTCGCATTTACATTCTTTTGAAGTGAATACGAGGTATACATAACACTTCGCAATGAATATTATATCTTATCATGACACATAGGGATGTGTTGCGATATCGCGTTTTAAGAAGCATTAGAATCCTATTGCTTCTATACGTAGACATCTGCAAACGCTATTTCCTAGCAAGGAAGTGTCGCATTTACATTCATTTGAAGCGTATGCGAGGTATACATGACACTCCATAATGAATATTATATCTTATCACGAATCATGGAAATGAGATGCGATATCGCGTTCTAAGAAGGATTAGAACTCCATTGCTTCGATACGTAGACGTCTGCAAACGCCATTTACTAGCAAGGAAGAGTTGCACTTACTTTCTTTTGAAGTGAATACGAGGTATACATAACACTACACAATGAATATTATTGCTTATCATGAGACATAGAAATGAGATGCGATATCGCGTTTTTAGTAGCATTAGAACTCTAATGCTACGATACGTAGACCCCTGCCAGCGCTATTTCCTAGAAAGGAAGTGGCGCATTGACATTCTTTTGAAGTGAATACCAGGAATACATAATACTCCACAATGAATATTATATCTTATCATAAAACGTAGAAATGAGATGCGATATGGCGTTTTAAGAAGCATTAGAACTCTATTGCTACGATACGTAGATATCTGGAAACGCTATTTCCTAGCAATGAAGTGTCGCATTTACTTTCATTTGAAGTGAATACGAAGTATACATGACACTTCGCAATGAATATTATATCATATCTTGAAACATAGGAATGAGATGCGATGCCGCGATTTAAAAAGCATTAGTAATCTATTGCTACGATACGTAGTCATCTGCAAACGCTATTTAATAGCAAGGATGTGTCGCACTGACATTCATTTGAAGTGAATACGAGGTATACACAACACTTTGCAATGGATATTATATCTTATCAGGAAACATAGAAATGAGATGCGATATCGCTATTTAAGATGCATTGGAACTCTATTGCTTCGGTACGTAGACGTCTGCAAATGCTACTGCCCAGCAAGGAAGTGTCGCATTTACATTCTTTTGAAGTGAATGCGAGATATACATGACACTTCGCAATGAATATTATACCTTATCATGATACATACAAATCTGATGCGATATCGCGTTTTAAGAAGCATTAGAACTCTACTGCTACGATACGTAGACATCTGCAAACGCTATTTCCTAGCAAGGAAGTGTCATACTTACATTCATTTGAAGTGATACATGAATTACATTCATTGAAGTATACATGACACTCCGCAATGAATATTATATCTTATCCTAAAACAGAATTGAGGTGCTATATCTCGTTTTAAGAAACATTAGAACGCTATTGCTTCGATATGTAGACATCTGCCAACGCTATTTCCTAGCAAGGAAGTGTCGCATTTACATTCATTTGAAGTGTATGCAAGGTATACATGACACTTCGCAATGAATATTATATCTTATAATGAAACATAGAAATGAGATGCTATATCTCGTTTTAAGAAGCATTCGAACCCTAATGCTACGATACGTAGACATCTGCAGACGCTATTTCCTAGCAAGGAAGTGTCGCATTTACATTCTTTTGAAGTGAATACGAGGTATTCATAACACTCCACAATGAATATTATACCTTTTCATGAAGCATATAAATGGGGAGCGATTTCTCGTTTTAAGAAGCATTGGAAATCTATTGCTTCGATACGTAGACATCTGCAAACGCTATTACCTAGCAATGAAGTGTCGCCTTTTAATACGTTTGAAGTGTATGCGTGGTATACAAGACACTTCGCAATGAATATTATATCTTATCATGGAACATAGAAATGAGTGCGATATCTCGTTTTAAGAAGCATTAGAAATCTGTGGCTTCGATACGTAGACATCTGCCATCGCTATATCCTAGCAAGGAAGTGTCGCATTTACATTCATTTGAAGTGTATGCGAGGTACACATGACACTCCGCAATGAATATTATATCTTATCATGAAACATAGAAATGAGATGCGATATCGCTATTTAAGAAGCAATAGATCTCTATTGCTTCAATACGTAGACATCTGCCAACGCTATTTCCTAGCAAGGAAGTGTCGCATTTACATTCTCCTGAAGTGAGTACGAGGTATACATAACACTGCACAATGAATATTATATCTTATCATGAAACATAGAAATGAGATGCCTAATCGCGATTTTAAAAGCACTAGAAATCAATTTCTTCGATACGTAGGCATCTGCAAACGCTATTTCCTAGCTAGGAAGTGTCGCATTTACATTGTTTTGAAGTGAATACGAGGTATACATGACACTTCGCAATGAATATTGTATCTTATCATGAAACATAGAAATGAGATGCGATATCGCGTTTTAAGAAGAATTAGAACTCTATTGCTATGATACATAGGCATCTGCAAACGCTATTTCCTAGCAAGGAAGTGACGCATTATCATTCTTTTGAAGTGAATACGAGGTATACATAACATTGCACAATGAATATTGTATCTTATCGTGATACATATAAATGAGATGCGATATCGCGATTTAAGCGGCATCAGAACACTATTGCTTCGATACCTAGATATCTGCAAACGCTGCTTCCTAGCAAGGAAGTGGCGCATCTACATTCCTTTGAAGTGAATACGAGGTATACATGACACTCCGCAGTGAGGATTATATCTTATCATGAAACATAGAAATGAGATGCGATATCGCTATTTAAGAAGCAATAGATCTCTATTGCTTCAATACGTAGACATCTGCCAACGCTATTTCCTAGCAAGGAAGTGTCGCATTTACATTCTCCTGAAGTGAGTTCGAGGTATACATAACACTGCACAATGAATATTCTATCTTATCATGAAACATTGAAATGAGATGCCTAATCGCGTTCTAAGAAGCATTAGAACACTATTGCTTCGATACGTTGACATCTGCAATCGCTACTTCCTAGCAAGGAAGTGTCGCGTTTACATTCTTTTGAAGTGAATACCAGGTATACATATAACTGCGCAATGAATATTGTATCTTATCATGAAACATAGAAATGAGATGCGATATAGGGATTTAAGAAGAATTAGAACTCTGTTGCATCGATACGCAGACATCTCCAAACGCTATTTACTAGCAAGGATGCGTCGCATTTACATTCATTTGAAGTGCAGACGAGGTATACATGACACTTCGCAATGAATATTATATCTTATCATGAAACATAGAAATGAGATGCGACATCTCATTCTAAGAAGCATTAGAACTCTATAGCTTCGATACGTAGATATCTGCAAACGCCATTTCCTAGCAAAGATGTGTCCCATTTTCCTACATTTGAAGTGAATACGAGGTATACATAACACTGCACAATAAGTATTATATCTTATCGTGAAACATAGAAATGGGATGCGATATCGTAATTTACGAAGCATTAGAACTCTATTGCATCGATACGTAGACATCTGCAAACGCTACTTCCTAGCATGGAAGTGCCGCATTTACATTCATTTGTAGTGTATGCGAGGTATATGTGACACTTCGCAATGAGTATTATGTCCTATCATGAAACATAGAAATGTGATGCGATATCGCGTTTTAAGAGGCATTAGAACTCTAGTGCTGCGATACGTAGACATCTGCAAACGCTATTTCCTAGCAAGGAAGAGTGGCATTTACATTCATTTGAAGTGTATGTGAGGTATGCATGTCACTTCACAATGAATATTATATCTTATCATGAAACATAGAAATGAGATGCGATATCGCGTTTTAAGAAGCATTAGAACTCTATTGCTTCGATACGTCAACATCTGCAAACGCTATTTCCTAGCAAGGAAGTGTTGCATTTACATTCTTTTAATGTGAATACGAGGTGTGCATGACACTTCGCAATGAATATTGTATCTTATCATGAAACATAGAAATGAGATGCGATATCGCGTTTTAAGAAGAATTAGAACTCTATTGCTATGATACATAGGCATCTGCAAACGCTATTTCCTAGCAAGGTAGTGACGCATTATCATACTTTTGAAGTGAATACGAGGTATACATAACATTGCACAATGAATATTGTATCTTATCGTGATGCATATAAATGAGATGCGATATCGCGTTTTAAGAAGCATTATAACTCCATTGCTTCGATACGTAGACGTCTGCAAACGCCATTTACTAGCAAGGAAGAGTTGCACTTACTTTCTTTTGAAGTGAATACGAGGTATACATAACACTGCACATTGAATATTATATCTTATCATGGAACATAGAAATGAGATGCGATATCGCGTTTTTAGTAGCATTAGAACTCTAATGCTACGATACGTAGACATCTGCAGAACACTATATCCCAGCAAGGAAGTGTCGCATTTACATTCTATTGAAGTGAATACGAGGTATACGTGACACTTCGCAATGAATATTATATCTTATCACGGAACATAGAAATGCGATGCGATATGGCGTCTTAAGAAGCATTGGAACTCTATTGCAGCGATAAGTAGATATCTGGAAACGCTATTTTCTAGCAAGGAAGAGTCGCATTTACATTCTTTTGAAGTGAATTCGTGGTATACATGACACTTCGCAATGAATATTATATCTTATTATGAAACATAGAAATGAGATGCTATATGGCGTTTTAAGAAGCATTAGATCTCTATTGCTACGATACGTAGATATCTGGAAACGCTATTTCCTAGCAAGGAAGTGTCGCATTTACATTCGTTTGAAGTGAATACGAGGTATACATGTAACTTCGCAATGAATATTATATCTTATCGTGAAACATAGAAATGTGATGCGATATCGCGTTTTGAGAATCATTAGAACACTACTGCTACGATATGTAGATTCCTGCAATCGCTATTTCCTAGCTAGGAAGTGTCGCATTTACATTCTTTTGAAGTGAATACGATGTATACATAACACTCCATAATGAATATTATATCTTACTGTGAAACATAGAAATGAGATGCGATATCAAGTTTTAAGAAGCATTACAACTCTAATGCTACGATGCGTAGACATCTGCAAACGCTATTTCCTAGCAAGGAAGTGTCGCATTTACATTCCTTTGAAGTGGACACGAGGTATACATTACACTTCGCAATGAATATTATATCTTATCATGAAGCATAGAAATGAAGTGCGATATCGCTTTTTAAGTAGCATTAGAATTCTATTGCTACGATACGTAGACATCTGCATACGCTATTTCCTAGCAAGGAAGTGTAGCATTACATTATTTTGAAGTGATTACGAGGAATGCATGACACTTCCCAATGAATATTATATCTTATCATGAAACATAGAAATGAGATGCGATATCGCGTTTTAAGAAGCATTATAACTCCATTGCTTCGATACCTAGACGTCTGCAAACGCCATTTACTAGCAAGGAAGAGTCGCACTTACTTTCATTTGAAGTGAATACGAGGTATACATAACACTGCACATTGAATATTATATCTTATCATGAAACATAGAAATAAGTTGCGATATGGCGTTTTAAGAAGCATTAGAACTCTATTGCTACGATACGTAGACATCTACAAACGCTATTTCCTAGCAAGGAAGTGTCGCATTTATATTCTTTTGAAGTGAATGCGAGGTATACATAACATTGCACAATGAATATTATATATTATCGTGAAACATAGAAATGAGATGCGACATCGCCATATAAGATGCATTAGATCTTTATTGCTTCGATACGTAGGCATGTGCAAACGCTATTTCCTAGCAAGGACGTGTCGCATTTACATTCATTTGAAGTGAATACGAGGAATACATGAAACTTCGAAATGAATATTAGATCTTATCATGAAACATAGAAATGAGATTCGATATCGCTTTTTGAGAAGCATTAGAACTCTATTGCTACGATACGTAGACATCTACAAACGCTATTTTCTAGCAAGGAAGTGTCGCATTTACATTCTTTTGAGGTGAATACGAGTTAAACATAACACTCCACAATGAATATTATATCTTATCGTAAAACATGGATATGAGATGCGATATCGGGATTTAAGATGCATAGAACAATATTTCTTCGATACGTAGACATCTGCAAACGCTATTTCCTAGCAAGGAAGTGTCGCATTTACATTCATTTGAAGTGTGGACGAGATATACATAACACTCCACAATGAATATTATACCTTATCATGAAACGTAGAAGTGAGATGCAATATCGCTTTTTAAGAAGCATTAGAACTCTGTTGCTTCGATACGTAGACATCTGCAAACGCTATTTAATATCAAGGAAGTGTTGCACTTACATTCTTTTGAAGTGATTACGAGGTATACATAACACTCCACAATGTATAATATATCTCATCATGAAAGATAGAAATGAGAAGCATATCGCAATTTGAGAGGGATTAGAAATCTATTGCTTCGATACGTAGACATCTGCAAACGCTATTTCCTTTCAAGGAAGTGTCTCATCTACATTCATCTGAAGTGTATGCGAGGTATACACGACACTTCGCAATGAATATTACATCTTATCATGAAACATAGAAATGAGATGCTACATCGCGTTTTGAGAAGCATTAGAACCCTAATGCTACGATACGTAGACATCTACAAACGCTATTTTCTAGCAAGGAAGTGTCGCATTTACATTCTATTGAAGTGAATACGGGGTATACATAACACTGCACAATGAATATTATATCTTATCATGATACATAGAAATAAGTTGCGATATGGCGTTTTAAGAAGCATTAGAACTCAATTGCTACGATACGTAGACATCTGCAAACGCTATTTCCTTGCAAGGAGGTGCCGCAATTACACTTATTTGTAGCGTAGACGAGGAATACATAACACTTCGCAATGAATATTATATCTTATCATGAAACATAGAAATGAAATGCGATATCGCAAATTAGGCAGCATTAGAACACAATTGCTTCGATACGTAGACATCTTGGAAAGCTATTTCCCAGCAAGGAAGTGTCGCATTTACATTCTTTTGAAGTGAATACGAGGTATACATGACACTTCGCAACGATTATTATATCTTATCATGAAACATAGAAATGTGATGCGATACCGCGATTTAGGAAGCATTAGAACTCTATTGCTTCGATACGTACAGTTCTGGAAACGCTACTTTCTAGGAAGGAAGTGTCGCATATACATTCATTTGAAGTGAATATGAGGAGTACATAACACTACGCAATGAATATTATATCTTATCATGAAACATAGAAATGAGATGCAATATGGCGCTTTTAGAAGCGTTAGAAATCTATTGCAACAATACGCAGACATCTGGAAACGCTATTTCCTAGAAAGGAAGTGTCGCTGTTACATTCATTTGAAGTGAATACGAAGTATACATGACAATCCGCAATGAATATTATATCTTATGCTAAAACAGAAATGAGGTGCGATATCTCGTTTTAAGAAATATTAGAACCCTATTGCTTCGATTCGTAGACATCTGCCAACGCTATTTCCTAGCAAGGAAGTGTCGCATTTGCATTCATTTGAAGTGTATGCAAGGTATACATGACACTTCGCAATGAATATTATATCTTATAATGAAACATAGAAATGAGATGCTATATCTCGTTTTAAGAAGCATTCGAACCCTATTGCTACGATACGTAGACATCTGCAGACGCTATTTTCTAGCAAGGAAGTGTCGCATGTACATTCTTTTGAAGTGAAAACGAGGTATACATAACACTCCACAATGAATATTATATCTTATCAGGAAACATAGAAATGTGATGCGATATCGCGTTTTGGGAAGCAATAGAACTGTAATGATACGATACGTAGATATCGGCAGGCGCTATTTCCCAGCTAGGAAGTGTCGCATTTACATTCATTCGAAGTGTAGACGAGATACACATGACACTGCACAATGAATATTATATCTTATCATGAAACATAGAAATGAGGAGCAATATCCCGTTTTGAGAAGCATTAGAACTCTAATGCTACGATACGTAGACATCGGCGAACGCTATTCCCTTGCAAGGAAGTGTTGCATTTACATTCTTTTGAAGTGAATACGAGGTATACATGACACTTTGCAATGAACATTATATCTTATCATGAAACATAGAAATGTGATGCGATATCGCGTTTTAAGAAGCATTAGAACTCTATTGCTACGTAGCTATCTGCAGAAGCTATTTCCTAGCAAGGAAGTGACGCATTTACATTCTTTTGAAGTGAATACGAGGTATACATAACAGTCCACTATGAATATTATATCTTATCATGTAACATAGAAATGAGATTCGATATGGCTATTTAAAAAGCATTAGAACTCTATTGCTTCGATACGTAGGCAACTGCAAACGCTACTTCTTAGCAAGGAAGTGTCGCGTTTACATTCATTTGAAGTGTATGGAGATATACATGACACATCGCATTGATTATTATATCTTATAATGAAACATAGAAATGAAATGCGATATCGCGTTTTAAGAAGCATTAGAACCCTATTGCTATGATACGTAGTCATCTGCAAACGCTATTTCCTAGCAAGGAAGTGTCGCATTTACATTCATTTGAAGTGTATGCGAGGTATAAGTGACACTTCGCAATGAATATTATATCTCATTATGAAACATAGAAATGGGATGCGATATCGGGTTTTAAGAAGCATTAGAAGTCTGTTGCTACGATACGTAGACATCTGCAGACACTATTTCCTGGTAAGGAAGTGTCGCTTTTACATTCTTTTGAAGTGAATACGAGGTATACATAACACTCCACAATGAATATTACATCTTATCATACAGCATATAAATGAGGAGCGATTTCGCGTTTTAGGAAGCATTAGAACTCTATTGCTACGATACGTGGACATCTGCAGACGCTATTACCTAGGAAGTATGTGTCGCATTTTCAATCTTTTGAAGCGAATACGAGGTATACATAACAATCCATAATGAATATTATATCTTATCATGAAACATAGAAATGAGATGAGATATGGCGTTTTCAGAAGCATTAGGACTCTATTGCTACAATACGTAGACATCTGCAGACGCTATTTCCTAGCAAGGAAGTGCCGCATTTACTTTCTATTGAAGTGAATACGAGGTATACATAACACTACACATTGAATATTATATCCTATCACGAAACATAGAAATGTGGTGCAATATCGCGATTTAAGAAGCATTAGAACTCTACTGCTTCGATACGCAGACATCTGCAAACGCTAAATCCTAGCAAGGATGTGTCGCCTTTTCATTCTTTTGAATTGAATACGAGGTATACATAACACTGCACAATGAATATTATATCTTATCATGAAACGTAGAAGTGAGATGCGATATCGCGATTTAAGAAGCATTACAAATCTACTGCTTCGATTCGTAGACATCTGCAAACGCTATTTAATATCAAGGAAGTGTTGCACTTACATTCTTTTGAAGTGATTACGAGGTATACATAACACTCCACAATGTATAATATATCTCATCATGAAAGATAGAAATGAGAAGCATATCGCAATTTGAGAAGGATTAGAAATCTATTGCTTCGATACGTAGACATCTGCAAACGCTATTTCCTTTCAAGGAAGTGTCTCATTTACATTCATCTGAAGTGTATGCGAGGTATACACGACACTTCGCAATGAATATTACATCTTATCATGAAACATAGAAATGAGATGCTACATCGCGTTTTGAGAAGCATTAGAACCCTAATGCTACGATACGTAGACATCTACAAACGCTATTTTCTAGCAAGGAAGTGTCGCATTTACATTCTTTTGAAGTGAATACGGGGTATACATAACACTGCACAATGAATATTATATCTTATCATGTAGCATAGGAATGTGATGCGATATCGCGATTTAAGAAACATTAGAACTCTATTGCTTCGATACGTAGACATCTGCAAACGCTATTTCCTAGCAAGGAAGATTCGCATTTACATTCTTGTGAGGTGAATACGCGGTATACATGACACTTCGCCATGAATATTATATCTTATCATGAAACATAGATATGAGATGCGATATCGCGAATTAAGAAGCATTAGAACTCTACTGCTACGATACGTAGACATCTGCAAACGCTATTTCCTAGCAAGGAAGTGTCGCACTTACATTCATTTGAAGTATATACGAGGTATAAATGACTCTTCGCATTGAATATTATATCTTATCATGAAACGTAGAAATGCGATGCAATATCGCGTTTTGAGAAACATTAGAACTCTAATGATACGATACGTAGACGTCTGCAAACGCTATTTCCTAGCAAGGAAGTGCAGCATTTACATTCATTTGAAGTGTACGCGAGGTATGCAAGACACTTCGCAATGAATATTACATCTTATCATGAAACATATAAATGAGATCCGATATCGCGTTTTGGGAAGCATTAGGACTCTAATGCAACGATACGTAGACATCTGCAAACGCTAATTCCTAGCAAGGAAGTGTCGCATTTACATTCATTTGAAGTGTAGACGAGATACACATAATACTGCACAAAGAATATTATATATTATCATGAAACATAGAAATGAGATGCGATATCGTGTTTTAAGAATCATTAGAACACTATTGCTACGATACGTAGATATCTGCGGACGCAACTTCCTAGCAAGGAAGTGTCGCATTTACATTCCTTTGAGGTGAATACGAGGTATACATAACCCTCCACAATGAATATTATATCTTATCATGAAACGTAGAAATGAGATGCAATATCGCGTTTTGAGAAGCATTAGAACTCTAATGCTACGATACGTAGACATCTTTCAAACGCAATTTCCTAGAAAGGAAGTGTCGCATTTACATTCTTTGGTAGTGAATTCGAGGTATACATAACACTCCACAATGAATATTATATCTTATCATGAAACGTAGGAATGGGATGCGATATGGCGATTTAAGAAGCATTAGAACCCTATTGCTATTTCCTAGCAAGGAAGTGTCGCATTTACATTCATTTGAAGTGTATGGGAGGTATACAAGACACTTCGCAATGAATATTATATCTTATCATGAAACATAGAAATGAGATGCGATATCGCGTTTTGAGAAGCATTAGAACTCAAATGATAGGATAAGTAGACATCTGCAAACTCTATTTCCTAGCAAGAAAGTGTCGCATTTACATTCATTTGAAGTGTATGCGAGGTATAAATGACACATCGCAATGAATATTATATCTTATCATGAACCATAGAAATGAGATGCGATATCGTGTTTTAAGAAGCATTAGAACACTATAGCTACGATACGTAGATATCTGCAGACGCAACTTCCCAGCAAGGAAGTGTCTCATTTACATTCCTTTGAGGTGAATACGAGGTATACATAACCCTCCACAATGAATGTTATATCTTATCATGAAACGTAGAAATGAGATGCAATATCGCGTTTTGAGAAGCATTAGGACACTAATGCTACGATACGTAGACATCTGCAAACGCAATTTCCTAGCAAGGAAGTGTCGCATTTACATTCTGTTGATGTGAATACGACGTATGCAAACACTCCACAATGAATATTATATCTTGTCATGAAACATAGAAATAAGATGCGATACGGTGATTTGGGAAGCATTAGAACACTATGGCTTCGATACGTAGACATCTTCCAACGCTATTTCCTAGCAAGGAAGTGTCGCATTTACATTCGGTTGAAGTGTATGCGAGGTATACAAGACACTTCGCAATGAATATTATATCTTTCCATGAAATATAGGAATTAGATGCGATATCTCGTTTTAAGAAGCATTAGAACTCTTTTGCTTCGATACGTAGACATCTGCAGACGCTATTTCCTAGCAAGGAATTGTCGCATTTACATTCTGTTGAGGCGAATACGAGGTATACATAACACTGCACGATGATTATTACATCTTATCATGAAACGTAGAAGTGAGATGCGATATCGCGATTTAGGAAGCATTAGAACACTATTGCTTCGATACGTAGAAGTCTGCAAACGCTACTTCCTAGCAAGGAAGTGTCGCATTTACATTATTTTGAAACGAATACGAAGAATACATGACACTTCGCAATGGTTATTATATCTTATCACAAAACATTAAAATGAGATGCGATATCCCGTTCCAAGAAGCATTAGAACTCTATTGCTTCGATACGTAGACATCTGCAAACGCTATTTCCTAGCAAGGAAGTGCCGCATTAACATTCTTTTGAAGTGCATGCGAGGTATACATAACACTTCGCAATGAATATTATTTCTTATCATGAAGCATAAAAATGAGATGCGATATTCCGTTTCAAGAAGCATTAGAACTCTATTGCTTCGATACGTAGACGACTGCAAACGCTATTTCCTAGGAAGGAAGTGTCGCTTTTACATTCATTTGCAGTGTATGCGATGTATACGTGACACTTCGCAATAAATATTATATCTTGTCATGAAACATAGAAATGTGATGTGATATCGCGTTTTAAGAAGCTTTAGAACTCTATTGCTACGATACTTAGACATCTACAAACGCTATTTCATAGCAAGGACGTGTCGCATTTACATTCTTTTGAAGTGAATGCGAGGTATACATAACATTGCCCAATGAATATTATATGTTTTCATCAAACATCGAAATGAGATGCGATATCACGATTTAAGGTGCATTAGAACTTTATTGCTTCGATCCGTAGACATCTACAAACGCTATTTCCTAGCAAGGAAGTGTCGCATTTACATTAATTTGAAGTGAATACGAGGAATACATGAAGCTTCGCAATGAATATTATATCTTATCATGAAACACAGAAATGTGATCTGATAGCGCGTTTTAAGAAGCATTAGAACTCTATTGCTACGATGCGTAGACATCTGCAGACGCTGTTTCCTAGCGGGGAAGTGTCGCATTGTCATTCTTCAGAAGTGAAGACGAGGAATACGTAATACTTCGCAACGAATAATATATCTTACCATGAAACATAGGAATGGGATGCGATATCTCGTTTTAAGAAGTATTAGAACTCTTGCTTCGATACGTAGACATCTGCAAACGCTATTTCCTAGCAAGGAAGTGTCTCATTTACATTCATTTGAAGTGTATGCGATGTATACGTGACACTTTGCAATAAATATTATATCTTATCATGAAACGTAGAAATGAGATGCGATATCGCGTTTTGGGATGCAATAAAAATCTAATGCTACGATACGCAGAAATCTGCAAACGCTATTTCCTAGCAAGAAAGTGTCGCATTTACATTCTTTTGAAGTGAATACGAGGTACCCATAACATTTCGCAATGAGTATTATATCTTATCATGAAACATAGAAGTGAGATGCGATATCTCGCTTTATGAAGCATTAGAACCCTATTGCTTCGATACGTAGACATCTGCAAACGCTATTTCCTAGGAAGGAAGTGTCGCATTTACATTCTTTTGAAGTGAATACGAGGTATACATAACACTGCACAATGAATATTATATCTTATCATGAAGCATAGAAATGAGATGCGATATCGCGATTTAAGAAGCATTAGAACACTATTGCTGTGATACGTTGACATCTGCAAACGCTATTTAATTGCAGGGAAGTGTCGCATTTACATTCTTTTGAAGTGTATCCATTGTATAAGTGACTCTCCGCAATGAATATTATATCTAAACATGAAACATAGGAATGAGATGCAGTATACCGTTTTATGAAGCATTAGAACTCTATTGCTTTGATACGTGGACATCTGCAAACGCTAATTCCTTGCTGGGTAGTGTCGCATTTACATTCTATTGAAAGGAATACGAGGTATACATGACACATAGCAATGAATATTATATATTATCATGAAACATAGGAATGAGATGCTATATCGCGTTTTAAGAAGCATCAGAAATCTATAGCTACGATACGCAGACATCTGCAATCCGTATCTCCTAGCAAGTAAGTGTCGCCTTTACATTCCTCTGAGGAGAATACGAGGAATACATGACACTTCGCGCAGAATATTATATCTTATCATGAAACATAGAAGTTTGATGCGTTATCGCGATTTAAGAAGCATTAGAACTCTATTGCTACGATACGTAGACACATGCAGACGCTATTTCGTAGCATGGATGTGTCGCAAATACATTCTTTTGGATTGAATACGAGGTAAACATGACACTTCGCAACGAATATTGTAACTTATCATGAAACGCAGAATTGAGGTGCGATATGGCGATTTAAGAAGCATTAGAACTCTATTGCTTCGATACGTAGACATCTGCAAACTCTACTTCCTCGGAAGGAAGTGTCGCAGTTGCATTCTTTTGAAGTGAAAACGAGGCATATATAATACTCCACAATGAATATTATATCTTATCATGAAACATAGAAATGAAGAGCGATTTCGCGTTTTAAGAAGCATTGGAAATCTATTGCTTCGATACATAGACATCTGCAAACGCTACTTCCTAGGAAGGAAGTGTCGCAGTGACATTCTTTTGAAGTGAAAACGAGGTATATATAATCTTCCACAATGAATATTATATCTAATCATGGAACATAGAAATGAGAAGCGATATCACGATTTATGAAGCATTAGAAATCTATTGCTTCGATACGTAGACATCTGCAAACGCAATTTCCTAGCAAGGAAGTGTCGCATTTACATTCTGTTGATGTGAATACGACGTATGCAAACACTCCACAATGAATATTATATCTTGTCATGAAACATAGAAATAAGATGCGATACGGTGATTTGGGAAGCATTAGAACACTATGGCTTCGATACGTAGACATCTTCCAACGCTATTTCCTAGCAAGGAAGTGTCGCATTTACATTCGGTTGAAGTGTATGCGAGGTATACAAGACACTTCGCAATGAATATTATATCTTTCCATGAAATATAGGAATTAGATGCGATATCTCGTTTTAAGAAGCATTAGAACTCTTTTGCTTCGATACGTAGACATCTGCAGACGCTATTTCCTAGCAAGGAATTGTCGCATTTACATTCTGTTGAGGCGAATACGAGGTATACATAACACTGCACGATGATTATTACATCTTATCATGAAACGTAGAAGTGAGATGCGATATCGCGATTTAGGAAGCATTAGAACACTATTGCTTCGATACGTAGAAGTCTGCAAACGCTACTTCCTAGCAAGGAAGTGTCGCATTTACATTATTTTGAAACGAATACGAAGAATACATGACACTTCGCAATGGTTATTATATCTTATCACAAAACATTAAAATGAGATGCGATATCCCGTTCCAAGAAGCATTAGAACTCTATTGCTTCGATACGTAGACATCTGCAAACGCTATTTCCTAGCAAGGAAGTGCCGCATTAACATTCTTTTGAAGTGCATGCGAGGTATACATAACACTTCGCAATGAATATTATTTCTTATCATGAAGCATAAAAATGAGATGCGATATTCCGTTTCAAGAAGCATTAGAACTCTATTGCTTCGATACGTAGACGACTGCAAACGCTATTTCCTAGGAAGGAAGTGTCGCTTTTACATTCATTTGCAGTGTATGCGATGTATACGTGACACTTCGCAATAAATATTATATCTTGTCATGAAACATAGAAATGTGATGTGATATCGCGTTTTAAGAAGCTTTAGAACTCTATTGCTACGATACTTAGACATCTACAAACGCTATTTCATAGCAAGGACGTGTCGCATTTACATTCTTTTGAAGTGAATGCGAGGTATACATAACATTGCCCAATGAATATTATATGTTTTCATCAAACATCGAAATGAGATGCGATATCACGATTTAAGGTGCATTAGAACTTTATTGCTTCGATCCGTAGACATCTACAAACGCTATTTCCTAGCAAGGAAGTGTCGCATTTACATTAATTTGAAGTGAATACGAGGAATACATGAAGCTTCGCAATGAATATTATATCTTATCATGAAACACAGAAATGTGATCTGATAGCGCGTTTTAAGAAGCATTAGAACTCTATTGCTACGATGCGTAGACATCTGCAGACGCTGTTTCCTAGCGGGGAAGTGTCGCATTGTCATTCTTCAGAAGTGAAGACGAGGAATACGTAATACTTCGCAACGAATAATATATCTTACCATGAAACATAGGAATGGGATGCGATATCTCGTTTTAAGAAGTATTAGAACTCTTGCTTCGATACGTAGACATCTGCAAACGCTATTTCCTAGCAAGGAAGTGTCTCATTTACATTCATTTGAAGTGTATGCGATGTATACGTGACACTTTGCAATAAATATTATATCTTATCATGAAACGTAGAAATGAGATGCGATATCGCGTTTTGGGATGCAATAAAAATCTAATGCTACGATACGCAGAAATCTGCAAACGCTATTTCCTAGCAAGAAAGTGTCGCATTTACATTCTTTTGAAGTGAATACGAGGTACCCATAACATTTCGCAATGAGTATTATATCTTATCATGAAACATAGAAGTGAGATGCGATATCTCGCTTTATGAAGCATTAGAACCCTATTGCTTCGATACGTAGACATCTGCAAACGCTATTTCCTAGGAAGGAAGTGTCGCATTTACATTCTTTTGAAGTGAATACGAGGTATACATAACACTGCACAATGAATATTATATCTTATCATGAAGCATAGAAATGAGATGCGATATCGCGATTTAAGAAGCATTAGAACACTATTGCTGTGATACGTTGACATCTGCAAACGCTATTTAATTGCAGGGAAGTGTCGCATTTACATTCTTTTGAAGTGTATCCATTGTATAAGTGACTCTCCGCAATGAATATTATATCTAAACATGAAACATAGGAATGAGATGCAGTATACCGTTTTATGAAGCATTAGAACTCTATTGCTTTGATACGTGGACATCTGCAAACGCTAATTCCTTGCTGGGTAGTGTCGCATTTACATTCTATTGAAAGGAATACGAGGTATACATGACACATAGCAATGAATATTATATATTATCATGAAACATAGGAATGAGATGCTATATCGCGTTTTAAGAAGCATCAGAAATCTATAGCTACGATACGCAGACATCTGCAATCCGTATCTCCTAGCAAGTAAGTGTCGCCTTTACATTCCTCTGAGGAGAATACGAGGAATACATGACACTTCGCGCAGAATATTATATCTTATCATGAAACATAGAAGTTTGATGCGTTATCGCGATTTAAGAAGCATTAGAACTCTATTGCTACGATACGTAGACACATGCAGACGCTATTTCGAAGCATGGATGTGTCGCAAATACATTCTTTTGGATTGAATACGAGGTAAACATGACACTTCGCAATGAATATTGTAACTTATCATGAAACGCAGAATTGAGGTGCGATATGGCGATTTAAGAAGCATTAGAACTCTATTGCTTCGATACGTAGACATCTGCAAACTCTACTTCCTCGGAAGGAAGTGTCGCAGTTGCATTCTTTTGAAGTGAAAACGAGGCATATATAATACTCCACAATGAATATTATATCTTATCATGAAACATAGAAATGAAGAGCGATTTCGCGTTTTAAGAAGCATTGGAAATCTATTGCTTCGATACATAGACATCTGCAAACGCTACTTCCTAGGAAGGAAGTGTCGCAGTGACATTCTTTTGAAGTGAAAACGAGGTATATATAATCTTCCACAATGAATATTATATCTAATCATGGAACATAGAAATGAGAAGCGATATCACGATTTATGAAGCATTAGAAATCTATTGCTTCGATACGTAGACATCTGCAAACGCTACTTACTCGGAAGGAAGAGTCGCATTTGCATTCTTTTGAAGTGAAAACGAGGCATATATAATACTCCACAATGAATATTATATCTTATCATGAAACATAGAAATGAAGAGCGATTTTGCGTTTTAAGAAGCATTGGAACTCTATTGCTTCGATACGTAGACATCTGCAAACGCTACTTCCTAGGAAGGAAGTGTTGCAATTACATTCTTTTGAAGTGAATACGAGGTTATAATAACACTCCATAATGAATATTATATTTTATCGTAAAACAAAGGAATGAGATGCGATATCTCGTTTTAAGAAGCATTAGAAATCTATTGCTACGATATGTAGACATCGGCAGGCGCTATTTCCTAGCAAGGAAGTGTAGCATTTACTTTCTTTTGAAGTGGATACGAGGTACACATAACACTCCACAATGAATATTATATCTAATGATGAAACATAGAAATGAGATGCGATATCCCGTTTTAAGAAACACTGTACCTCTATTTCTTCGTTACGTAGACATCTGCAAAAGAATATTTCCTAGCAAGGAAGTGTCGCATTTACGTTCATTTCAAGTGTATGCGAGATATACATGATACTTCGCAATGAATATTATATTTTAACATGAAACATAGAAATGAGATGCTATATCGGGTTTAAGTAGCATTAGAACTCTATTGCTTCGACACGTAGACATCTGCAAACGCTATTTCCCAGCAAGGAAGTGTCGCATTTACATTCCTTCTAAGTGAATACGAGGTATACCTAACACTCCACAATGAATATTATATCTAATCATGAAATATAGGAATGAGATACGATTTCACGATTTAAGAAGCATTAGAACACTATTGCTTCGATACGTAGACATATGGAAACGCTATTTCCTAGAAGGGAAGTGTCGCATTTACATTCCTTTGAAGACGAGGAATACATAGCACTTCGCAATGAATATTATATCTTATCATGAAACATAGAAATAAGATGCGATATGGCGTTTAGAGAGGCATTATATCTCTAATGATACGCTACGTAGACATCTGCAAACGCTACTTCCTAGTAAGGAAGTGTCGCATTTACATTCTTTTGACGTGGATACGAGGTATAGATAACATTCCACAACGAATATTATATCTTATCATGAAACGTAGAAATGAGAAGCGATATCGCGTTTTAGGAAGCATTAGAACTCCAATACCACGATACGTAGACATATGCAAACGCTATTTCCTAGCAAGAATGTGTCCGACTTACATTCTCTTGAAGTGATTACGAGGAATACATAAAACTTCGCAATGAATAATATATCTTATCATGATACATAGAAATGATGTGCGATATCGCGTTATAAGAAGCATTAGAAATCTATTGCTTCGATACGTGGACATCTGCAAACGCTATTTCGTAGCAAGGAAGCCTCGCACTTACATGCTGTTGAAGTGTATACGAGGTATAAGTAACACTTCGCAATGAATATTATATCTTATCATGAAACATATAAATGAGATGCGCTATGGCGTTTTAAGAAGCATTAGAATTCTATTGCTACGATACATAGGCAACTGCAAACGCTATTTCCTAACAAGGAAGTGTCGCACTTACATTCTTTTGAAGTGAATACGAGGTATGCATGACACTTCGCAATGATTATTATATCCATTCGTGAAACATAGAAATGGGATGCGATATCGCGATTTAAGAAGCACCAGAACTCTATTGCTACGATACGTGGACATCTGTAAACGCTATTTCCTAGCAAGGAAGTGACGCATTATCACACTTTTGAAATGAATACGAGGTATACATGACACTGCACAATGAATATTATATCTTATCATGAAACATAGAAATGAGGTGCGATATCGCGATTTAAGCAGCATTAGAACTCTATTGCTTCGATACATAGACATCTGCAAACGCTACTTCCTAGTAAGGAAGTGTCGCATTTAAATTCTTTTGAAGTGAATGCGAGGTATACATGACACTCCGCAATGATTATATCTTATATCTTATCATGAAACATAGAAATGAGATGCGATATCGCTATTTAAGAAGCAATAGATCTCTATTGCTTCAATACGTAGACATCTGCCAACGCTATTTCCTAGGAAGGAAGTGTCGCATTTACATTCACGTGAAGTGTATGAGAGGTATACAAGACACTTCGCAATGAATATTATACCTTATCATGAAACATAGAAATGGGATGCGATATCGCGTTTTGAGAAGCATTAGATCTCTAATGCTACGATACGTAGGTATCTGGAAACGCTATTTCGCAGCAAGGAAGTGTCGCAATTACATTCCTCTCAAGTGAATACGAGGTATACATGACACTTCGCAATGAATATTATATCTCATCATGAAACATAGAAATGTGGTACGATATCTTGTTTTAAGAAGCATTAGAACTCTGCTACTTAGATACGTAGACGTCTGGAAACGTTATTTCGTAGAAAGGAGGTGTCGCATTTGCATTCTTTTGAAGTGAATACAAGGAATACATGACAGATCGCAATGAATATTATATCTTATCATGAAACATAGAAATGAGATGCGATATCGCGTTTTAAGAAGCATCAGAACTCTATTGCTACGATACGTAAGCATCTGCAAACGCTATTTCCTAGCAAGGAAGTGTCGCATTTACATTCCTTTGAAGTAAATACGAGGTATACATGACACTTCGCAATGAACATTATATCTTATCATGAAACATAGAAATGAGATGCGATATCTCGTTTTAAGTAGCATTAGAACTCTATTGATGCGATACGTAGACATCTGCAAACGCTATTTCCCAGCAAGGAAGTGTCGCATTTACATTCCTTCGAAGTGAATACGAGGTATACCTAACAGTCCACAATGATTATTGTATCTAATCATGAAACATAGAAATGAGATGCGATATCGCGATTTAAGAAGCATTAGAACTCTATTGCTACAATACGTAGACATCTGCAAACGCTATTTCGTAGCAAGGAAGCCTCGCACTTACATGCTTTTGAAGTGTATACGAGGTATAAGTAACACTTCGCAATGAATATTATATCTTATCATGAAACATATAAATGAGATGCTCTATGGCGTTTTAAGAAGCATTAGAATTCTATTGCTACGATACATAGGCAACTGCAAACGCTATTTCCTAGCAAGGAAGTGTTACACTTACATTCTTTTGAGGTGAATACAAGGTTTACATAACACTCCACAATGAATATTACATCTTATCACGAAACAGAAATGGGATGCGATTTCGCGATTTAAGAAGCATTAGAACACTATTGCTTCGATACGTAGACATCTTGAAACGCTATTTCCTAGCAAGGAAGTATCGCATTTATACTCATTTGAAGTGAATACGTGGTATACATGACACTTCGCAATTAATATAATATCTTATCGTGAAACATAGAAATGAGATGCGACATCTCGTTTTACGAAGCATTAGAACTGTATTGTTTCGATGCGTAGACATCTGGAAACGCTATTTCCTAGCAAGGAAGTGTCGCATTTACATTCTTTTGAAGTGAATACGTGGTATACATGACACTTCGCAATGGATGTTATCTCTTATCATGAAACATAGAAGTGAGATGCATTATCACGTTTTAAGAAGAATTAGAACACTTGCTACGATACGTAGACATCTGCAAACGTTATTTCCTAGCAAGGAAGTGTCGCATTTACATTTTTTTGAAGTGAGTACAAGGTATACATGACACTTCGCAATGAATATTATATCTTATCATGAAACATAGAAATGAGATGTGATATCGCGTTTTGAGAAGCATTAGAACTCTATTGCTACGATACGTAGACTTCTGCA
This sequence comes from Xylocopa sonorina, assembly GCF_050948175.1. Classification (NCBI taxonomy): domain Eukaryota; kingdom Metazoa; phylum Arthropoda; class Insecta; order Hymenoptera; family Apidae; genus Xylocopa; species Xylocopa sonorina. Next base: position 1,444,125 of record NW_027490137.1, on the reverse strand, counting down.
TACGCTATTTCCTAGCAAGGAAGTGTCGCATTTACATTTTTCTGAAGTTAATACGAGGTATACATGTAGCTTCGCAATGAATATTATATCTTATCATGAAACATAGAAATGAGATGCGATATGACGTTTTGAGAAGCATTAGAACTCGATGGCTTCAATACGTAGACATCTGCAATCGCTATTTCCTAGCAAGGAAGTGTCGCATTTATATTCATTTGAAGTGTATGCGAGGTATACATAACACTTCGCAATGAAAATTATATGTTATCATGAAACATAGAAATGAGATGCGATATCTCGTTTTAAGAAGCATTATAACAAGCTGGCTACGATACGTAGACATATGCAAACGCTATTCCCTAGCAGGGATCTGTCGCATTTACATTCTTTTGAGGTGAATACGAGGTATACATGATATTGCACAATGAATATTATATATTATCATGAAACATAGAAGTGAGATGCGGTATCGCGATATAAGATGCATTAGAACTTTATTGCTACGATACGTAGACATCTGCAAACGCCATTTCCAAGCAAGGAAGTGTTGCATTTACATTCTTTTGAAGTGAATACGAGGTATACATGTAACTTCGCAGTGAATATTACATCTTATCATGAAACATATATATGAGATGCGATATTGCGTTCTGAGAAGCATTAGAACTCTATTGCTACGTTACGTAGACATCTGCAAACGCTATATCCTAGCAAGGACATGTCGCATTTACATTCCTTTGAAGTGAATTCGAGGTATACATAGCAGACCACAATGAATATTATATCTTATCATGAAACATAGACGTGAGGCGCGATATCGCGTTTTAAGAAGCATTAGATCTCTATTGCTGCGATAAGTAGGCATCTGCAAACGCTACTCCCTTGCAAGGATGTGTCGCATTTGCATTCTTTTGAAGTGAATACGAGGTATACATAACACTCCACAATGAATATTGTATCTTATCATGAAGCATATAACTGAGAAGCGGTATCGCGTTTGAAGAAGCATTAGAACTCTATTGCTACGATACGTAGACATCTGCAGACGCTATTTCCTAGCAAGGAAGTGTCGTATTTACATTCATTTGAAATGTATGCGAGGTATACATGACACATCGCAATGAATATTATATCTTATCATGGAGCATAGATATGAGATGCGATATCGCTATTTAAGAAGCATTAGAACTCTCTGCTTCGATACGTAAACATCTGCAAACGCCATTTCCTAGCAAGGACGTGTCGCATTTACATTCTTTTAATGTGAATACGAGGTATAAATAATATTCCACAATGAATATTATATCTTATCATGAAACATAGAAATGGGATGCGATATCGCGATGTAAAAAGCATTAGAACTACATTGCTACGATACGTAGACATCTGCAAACGCTATTTCCTATAGCAAGGAAGTGTCGCATTTACATTCACTCGAAGATCATGAGAGGTATAAGTGATACTTTGCAATGAATATTATATCTTATCATGAATCATAGATGTGAGATGCGACATCGCGTTTTAAGAAGAATTAGAACTCTATTGCTACGATACGTAGATATCAGGAAACGCTGTTTCCTAGCATGGAAGTGTCGCATTTACATTCTATTGAAGTGAATACGACGTATACATAACACTGGATAATGAATATTATATCTTATCATAAAACATAGATGTGAGATGCGATATCGCGTTTTAAGAAGCATTAGAACTCTATTGCTTCGATACGTAGACAACTGCAAACGCTACTTCCTAGCAATGAAGTGTCGCATTTACATTCTTTTGAAGTGAATACTAGGTATGCATGACACTTCGCAATGAATATTATATCTTACCATGAATCATGGAAATGAGTTTCGATATCGCGATTTAAAAAGCATTAGAACACTATTGCTACGATACGTAGACATCTGCGAACGCAATTTAATAGCGAGGAAGTGTCGCATTTACATTCTTTTGAAGTGAATACGAGGTATACATGACACTTCGCAATGAATTTTATATCTTATCATGAAACATAGAAATGAGAGGCGATATCGATATTTAAGAAGCATTAGAACTCTATTGCTCCGTTACGGAGAAATCTGCAAACGCTATTTCCTAGCGAGGAAGGGTCGCATTTACATTCACTTGAAGTGTATGGGAGGTATAAGTGACACTTCGCAATGAATATTATATCTTATCATGAAACATAGAAATGAAATGCGATATCGCGATTTAAGAAGCATTAGAAATCTATTGCTTCGATACGTAGGCTTCTGCAAACCCTATTTCCTAGCAAGGAAGTGTCGAATTTACATTCTTTTGGAGAGAATACGAGGTATTCATGAGACTCCGCAATGAGTATTATATCTTATCCTAATACACAAGTGAGGTGCTATATCTCGTTTTAAGAAACATTAGAACCCTATTGCTTCGATACTTAGATATTTGCCAACGTTACTTCCTAGGAATGAAGTGTCGCCTTTTAATTCGTTTGAAGTGTATGCGTGGTATGCAAGACCCTTCGCAATGAATATTATATCTTATCATGAAACATAGAAATGAGATGCGTTATCGCGTTTTGAGATGTTTTAGAACTCTAATGCTACGATACGTAGACATCTGCAAACGCTATTTCCTAGCAAGGAAGTGTCCAATTAACATTCATTTGAAATGTAGACGAGGTATACATAGCACTTCGCAATGAATATTGTATCTTATCTTGAAACATAGAAATGAGATGCGACATCGCGTTTTAAGAAGCATTAGAACTCTATTGCTACGATACGTAGACATCTGCCAACGATATTTCCTGGCAAGGAAGTGTGGCGTTTTCATTCTTTTGAAGTGTATGCGAGGTATACGTGACACTTCGCAATGAATATTAGATCTTATCATGAAACATAGAAATGAGATGCGATATCGCGATTTAAGGGGCATTAGAACTCTATTGCTTTGATACGTAGACATCTGCAAACGCTATTTCCTAGCAAGGAAGTGTCGCATTTATATTCATTTGAAGTGTATGCTAGGTATACATGACACTTCGCAATGAATATTATATCTTATCATGAGACATAGAAATGATATGCGATATCGCGTATTAACGAGCATTAGAAATCTATTGCTTCGATACGTAGATATCTGCAAACGCTATTTCCTAGCTAGGAAGTGTGGCATTTACATTCTTTTGAAGCGAATACGATGTATACATAGCAATCCACAATGAATATTATATCTTATCACGAAACATAGAAATGAGATGCGATATCGCGATTTAAGAAGCATTAGAACTCCATTGCTTCGATACGTAGACATCTGCAAACGCTACTTCCTAGCAAGGAAGTGTGGCATTTTCATTCTTTTGAAGTGTATGCGAGGTATACATGACACTTCGCAATGAACATTAGATCTTATCATGAAACATAGAAATGAGATGCGATATCGCGTATTAAGGAGCATTAGAACTCTATTGCTTAGATACGGAGATATCTGCAAATGCTATTTCCTAGCAAGGAAGTGTCGCATTTACATTCATTCGAAGTGAATACGAGGTATACATAACCCTGCACAATGATTATTATATCTTATCATGAAACATAGAAGTGAGATGCGATACCGCGATTTAAGAAGCATTAGAATCCTATTGCTTCGATACGTAGACATCTGCAAACGCTCCTTTCTAGCAAGGAGGTCTCGCATTTACATTCTTTTGATGTGAATACGGGGTATACATGACACTTCGCTATTAATATTATATCTTATCATGAAGCATAGAAATGAGATGCGATATCGCGATTTTAGAAGCATTGGAACTCTATTGCTTCGATACGTAGACATCTGCAAGCGCTATTTCCTAGCAAGCAAGTGCCGCATTTACATTCATTTGAAGTGTATGCAAAGTATACAAGACACTTCGCAATGGATATTATCTATTATCACGAAACTTAGTAATGAGATGCGATATCTCGTTTTACGAAGCATTAGAACTGCATTGTTTCGATACGTAGACATCTGGAAACGCTACTTCCTAGCAATGAAGTGTCGCATTTACATTCATTTCAAAGCTATGCGATGTATAAGTGTGAGTACAAGTATAAGTATAAGTAACTTGTTTTAAGAAGCTTTAGAACTCTATTGCTACGGTGCGTAGACATCTACAAACGCTATTTAATAGCAGGGAAGTGTCACATTTACATTCTTTTGAAGTGAATACGAAGTATACATGACACTTCTCAATGAATATTATATGTTGTCTCGAAACATAGAAATGGGATGCGATATCTCGTTTGAAGAAGCATTAGAAATCTATTGCTTCGATTCGTAGACATCTGCAAACGCTACTACCTTGCAAGGAATTGTCACATTTACATTCATTTCAAGGGTATGCGATGTATAAGTGTAAGTACAAATATAAGTATAAGTAACTTGTTTTAAGAAGCTTTAGAACTCTATTCCTACGGTGCGTAGACATCTGCAAACGCTATTTAATAGCAGGGAAGTGTCGCATTTACATTCTTTTGAAGTGATTACGAAGTATACATGACACTTCACAATGAATATTATATGTTATCATGAAACATAGAAATGAGATGCTATATCGCGTTTTAAGAAGCATTAGAACACAATTTCTGCGATACGTAGACATCTGCAAACGCTATTACCTAGATATGAAGTGTCCCATTTACATTCAATTGAAGTGTATGCGAGGTATAAGTGACACTTCGCACTGATTATTTTATCTTACCATGAAACATAGAAATGAGATGCGATATCGCGATTTAAGAAGCATTAGAACTCCATTGCTTCGATACGTAGACATCTGCAAACGCTACTTCCTAGCAAGGAAGTGTGGCATTTTCATTCTTTTGAAGTGTCTGCGAGGTATACATGACACTTCGCAATGAATATTAGATCTTATGATGAAACATAGAAATGAGATGCGATATCGCGATTTAAGAAGCATTAGAACTCTATTGCTTTGATACGTAGATATCTGCAAATGATATTTCCTAGCAAGGAAGTGTCGCATTTACATTCTTTTGAAGTGAACACGAGGTATATATAGCACTCCACAATGAATATTACATCTTATCATGAAACATAGACGTGAGACGCGATATCGCGATTTAAGAAGCATTAGATCTCTATTGCTACGATATGCAGACATCTGCAAACGCTATTTCCTAGCAAGGATGTGTCGCATTTACATTCTTTTGAAGTGAATATGAGGTGCACATGACACTTCGCAGTGAATATTATATCTTATCATGAAACATAGGAATAAGATGCGACATTTCGTTTTAAGAAGCATTAGAACTCTATTGTTTCGATACGTAGACATCTGGAAACGCGATTTCCCAGCAAGAAAGTGTCGCATTAACATTCTTTTTAAGTGAATGCGAGGTATACATGACATTTCGCAATGAGTATTATAACTTAACGTGAAACATAGAAGTGAAATGCTATATTGCGTTTTAAGAAGCGTTAGAACCCTATTCCTTCGATGCGTAGACATCTGCAAACGCTATTTCCTAGCAATGAAGTGTCACATTTACATTCATTTGAAGTGTATGCGAGGTATACATGACACTTCGCAATGAATATTATATGTCATCATGACACATAGAAATGAGATGCGATATTGCGATTTAAGAAGCATAGGACCTCTATTGCTTCGATACGCAGACATCTGCCAACACTATTTCCTAGCAGGGAAGTGTCGCATTTCGTTTCGTTTGAAGTGACTACGAAGTATACAAACACTGCACGATGAATATTATATCTTATCATGAAACATAGAAATGAGATGCGATATCGCGATTTAGCAAGCATTGGAATTCTAATGCTTCGATACGTAGACAACTGCAAACGCAACATCCTAGCAAGGAAGTGTCGCATTTACATTCATTTGAAGTGTTTGCGAAGTATACATAACACTTCGCATTGAATATAATATCTTGTCATGAAACATAGAAATGAGATGCGATATCGCGATTTAAGAAGCATTAGAACTCTATTGCTCCGATACGTAAACATCTGGAAACGTAATTTCCTAGAAAGGATGTGTTGCATTTACATTCAATTGAAGTGTAGACAAGGAACACAGAACACTTCGCAATGAATATTATATCTTATCATAAGACATAGAAATGTGATGCGATATCAAGTTTTAAGATGCACGAGATCTCTATTGCTTCGATACGTAGACATCTGCAACACGCTATTTCCCAGCAAGGAAGTGTCGCATTTACATTCATTTGAAGTGTATGCGAGGTATACATGACACTTCGCAATGAATATTAAATCTTTTCGTGAAAAATTAAAATGAGATGTAATATCGCGTTTTAAGAAGCGTTAGAATTCTATTGCTTCGATACGTAGACATCTGCAAACGCTATTTCGTAGCAAGGAAGTGTCGCATTTACATTCTTTTGAAGCGAGTACGATGTATACATAGCAATCCACAATGAATATTGTATCTTATCACGAAACATACAAATGAGATGCGATATCGCGTTGGTAGAAGCGCTAGAACTCTAATGCTACGATACGTAGACATCTGCAAACGCTATTTCCTAGCAATGAAGTGTCGCATTTACATTCATTTGAAGTGCATGCGAGGTATAAGTGACACTTCGCAATGATTATTTTATGTTTCCATGAAACATAGAAATGAGATGCGATACTGCGTTTTACGAAACATTAGATCTCTATTGCTACGATAAGTAGGCTTCTGCAAACGCTTTTCCCTAGCCAGGAAGTGTCGCATTTACATTCTTTTGAAGTGAGTACGAGGTATACATGTAACTTCGCAATGAATATTATATCTTATCATGAAACATAGAAATGAGATGTGATATCGCGTTTTGAGAACCATTAGAACTCTATTGCTACGATACGTAGATATCTGGAAACACTATTTCCTAGCAAGGTTGTGCCGCATTTACATTCTTTTGAAGTGAATACGAAGTATACACAACACTCCACGTTGAATATTATACCTTATCGCAAAACATATAATTGCTTCGATAGGGAGACATCTGCAATCGCTATTTCCTAGCGAGGAAGTGTCGCATTGACATTCCTTTGAAGTGAATACGAGGTATACATGTAACTTCGCAGTGAATATTATATCTTATCATGAAACATATTTATGAGATGCGATATCGCGTTTTCAGAAGCATTAGAACACTGCTTCTGCGATACGTAGACATCTGCAAACGCTATTTCCTAGAAAGGAAGTGTCGCATTTACATTCTTTTGAAGTTAATACGAGGTATACATGACAGTTCGCAATGAATATTATATATCATCATGAAACATAGAAATGAGGTGCGACATCTCGTTTTAAGAAGCATTAGAACTCTATTGTTTCCATTCCTAGTCATCTTGAAACGCTATTTCCTAGCAACGAAGTGTCGCATTTACATTCTTTTGAAGTGAATACAGGGTATACATGACACATCGCAATGAATATTATATCTTATCATGAAACATAGAGATTAGATGCGTTATCGCGTTTTAAGAAACATTAGAACTGTATTGCTACGATACGTAAGCATCTGCAAACGCTATTTCCTAGCAAGGAAGTGTCGCATTTACATTCTTTTGAAGTGAATACGAGGTATACATTACACATCGCAATGAGTATTATATCATATCCTGAAACATAGAAATGAGATGCGATATCGCAAATTAAGAAGCATTAGTACTCTATTGCTTCGATACGTAGACACCTGGAATTGTTATTTCCTAGAAGGGAAGTGTCGCATTTACATTCATTTGAAGTGTAGACGAGGAATACATAACACTTCGCATTGAGTATTATATCTTATCATGAGACATAGAAATGAGATGCGATATCGCGTTTTAAGAAGCATTTGAACTCTATTGCTTCGATGCGTAGACATCTACAGACGCTATTTCCTAGCAAGGAAGTGTCGCATTTACATTCTTTTGAAGTGTAGACGAGATATACATAACACTGCACAATAAATATTATATCTTATCATGAAACATAGAAATGAGATGCCATATCGCGTTTTAAGAAGCATTAGAACTCTATTGCTTCAATACGTAGACATCTGATAACACTATTTCCTAGCAAGGAAGTGTCGCATTTACATTCTTTTGAAGTGAATACGAGGTATACATAACACTGCACAATGAATATTATATCTTATCATAAAACATAGAACTGAGATGAGATATCTCGTTTTAAGAAGCATTAGTACTATGTTGCTTCGATACGTAGATGTCTGCAGACGCTATTTACTAGCAAGGAAGTGTCGCATTTACATTCTTTTGAAGTGTAGACGAGATATACATAACACTGCACATTGAATATTATAACTTATCAGGAAACGTACTATTGAGGTGCGATATTGCTATTTAAGTAGCATTGGAACACTATTGCTTCGATACGTAGACAACTGCAGACGCTATTTCCTAGCAAGGAAGTGTTGCATTTACATTATTTTGAAGTGAATACGAGGCATACATAACACTCCACAATGAATATTATATCTTATCATGAAACATAGAAATGAGGAGCGATTTCGCGTTTTAAGAAGCATTAGAACTCTATTGCTTCGATGCGGAGACATCTGCAATCGCTACTTCCTAGCAAGGAAGTGTCGCTTTTACATTCTTTTGAAGCGCATAGGAAGTATACATAACACTCCACAATGAATATTATATCTTATCATGAAACAGAAGTGCGATGCGATATCGCGATTTAAGAGGGATTAGAACTCTATTGCTTCGATACGTAGACATCTGCAAATGCTATTTCCTAGCAAGGAAGTGTCGCATTTACATTCTTTTGATGTGAATACGAGGTATACATGATACTCCGCAATGAATATTATATCTTATAATGAAACATAGAAATGAGGTGCGATATGGTGATTTAAAAAGCATTAGAACTCTATTGCTACAATACGTAGACATCTGCAAACGCTATCTAAGAGCAAGGAAGTGTCCCATTTACATTCCTTTGAAGTGAATACGAGGTATACATAACACTACACAATGATTACTATATCTTATCATGAAACATAGAAATGAGATGCGACATCGCGTTTTAAGAAGCGTTAGAACTCCACTGCTTCGATACGCACATTTCTGCAAACGCTATTTCCTAGCAAGGAAGTGTCGCATTTACATTCATTTGAAGTGTATGCGAGGTATACATGACACTTAGCAATGAATATTATATCTTATCATGAAACATAGAAATGAGATGCGATATCGCCTTTTAAGGAGCATTAGAACTCTACAGCTACAATACGTAGATATCTGCAGACGCAATTTCCTAGCAAGGAAGTGTCGCATCTACATTCATTTGAAGTGTATGCGAGGTATAGAAGACACTTCGCATTGAATATTACATCTTATCATGACACATACAAATGAGATGCGATATCGCGTTTTGAGAAGCATTAAAATCCTAATGCTACGATACGTAGACATCTGCAAACGCTATTTCCTATGAAGGAAGTGTCGCATTTACATTCATTTGAAGTGTATGCGAGGTATACATGACACATCGCAAGGAATATTATATCTTATCATGAAACATATAAATGAGATGCGATATCGCGTTTTGAGAAGCAGTAGGACTCTAATGCTACGATACGTAGACATCTGCAAACGCTACCTCCTAGCAAGGAAGCGTCGCATTTACATTCTTATGAAGTAAGTACAAGGTAAACATAACACTCCACAATGTGTATTATATCTTGTCATGAAACATATAAATGAGATGCGATATCGCGATTTAAAAGGCATCAGGAATCTATTGCTGCGATACGTAGACATCTGCAACAGCTACTTAATATCAAGGAAGTGTCGCATTTACATTCTCTTGAAGTGAATACAAGGTATACATGACACTTCGCAATTAATATTATATCCTTTTATGAAACATAGAAAAGAGATGCGGTATCCCGTTTTAAGAAGCATTAGAACTTTATTGCTTCGATACGTTGACATCTGCAAACGCTATTTCCTAGAGAGGAAGTGTCGCATTTACATTTATTTAAAGTGTATGCGAGGTATTCATGACTCTTCGCAATGAATATTATATCTTATCATGAAACATAGAAATGAGATGCGATATCTTGTTTTTAGAAGCCTTAGAACCCTATTGCTACGGTGTGTAGACATTTTCAAACGCTATTTAATAGCAGGGAAGTGTCGCATTTACATTCTTTTGAAGTGAATACGAAGTATACTTGATACTTCGCAATTAATATTATATCTTATCATGAAACATAGAAGTGAGGTGCGATATCACGTTTTAAGAAGCATTAGAACTTTATTGCTACGATACGTAGACATCTGCAAACGCTATTTCCTGGCATGGAAGTGTCGCATATACATTCTTTTAAAGTGAATACAAGGTATACATGACACTTCGCAATGAATACTATATCTTATCAAGAGACATAGAAATGAGTTGCGATATCGCGTTTTAAGAAGCATTAGAACACTATTGCTTCGACACGTAGACATCTGCAAACGCTATTTCCTAGCAAGGAAGTGTCGCACTTACATTCTTTTGAAGTGAGTAGGAGGTATACATAACACTCCACAATGAATATTATATCTTATCGTGAAACGTTAAAACGGGATGCGGTATCTCGATTTAAGAAGCATTAGAACCATATTTCTTCGATATGTAGACATCTGCAAAAGCTATTTCCTAGCAAGGAAGTGTCGCATTTACATTCATTTGACGTGTGTGCCAAGTACACACGACACTTCGCAATGAATATTAATACTTATCATGAAACATAGAAGGGAGGTGCGATATCGCGGTTTAAGAAGCATTAGAACTATATTGCTACGATACGTAGACTTCTGCAGACGCTATTTCCAAACAAGGAAGTGTCGCATTTACATTCTTTTGAAGTGAATACGAGGTACACATGACACATCGCAAAGAATATTGTATCTTATCATGAAACATAGAAATGAAAAGCGATATCGCTATTTAAGAAGGATTAGCACTCTATTGCTTCGATACATAGACATCTGAAGATTCTATTTCCTAGCAAGGAAGTGTCGTATTTACATTCACTTGAAGTGTATGCGAGGTATAAGTGACACCTCGCAATCAATATTATATCTTATAATGAAGCAAAGAAATGAGATGCGGTATCCCGTTTTAAGAAGCATTACACCTCTATTGCTTCGATATGTATACATCTGCAAACGCTATTTAAAAGCAGGGAAGTGTCGCATTTACATTCTTTTGAAGTGAATACGAGGTATATATGACACTTCGCAATGAATATTACACCTGATCATGAAACATATAAATGAGATGCGATATCCCATTTTAAGAAGCTTCAGAACCCTATTGCTTCGATAGGTAGATATCTGGAAACGCTATTTCCTAGCAAGGAAGTGTCGCATTTACATTCTTTTGAAGTGAATACGAGGTATACATGACTCTTCGCAGTGACTATTATATGTTATCATAAAACATAGAAATGATATGCGACATCGCGATTTAAGAAGCATTAGAACACTATTGCTACGATATGTAGACATCTGCCAACGCTATTTCCTAGCAAGGAAGCGTCGAATTTACATTCTTTTGAAGTGAATACGAGGTATACATGACACTTCGCAAAGAATATTGTATGTTATCATGAAACATAGAAGTGAGATGCGATATCACGTTTTAAGAAGCATTAGAACACAATTGCTTCGATACGTAGACATCTGCAAACGCTATTTCATAGCAATGAAGTGTCGCATTTACATTCATTTGAAGTGTATGCGAGGTATAAGTGGCACTTCGCAATGAATATTGTATCTTATCATGAAGCATAGAAATGAGATGCAATATCGAGTTTTAAGAAGCATTAGAACTCTATTGCTACGATACGTAGACATCTGCAAACGCTATTTCGTAGCACAGAAGTGTCGCACTTACATTCTTTTGAAGAGAATTCGATGTATACATGACACTTTGCATTGAATATTGTATCTTATCGTGAAACATAGAAATGAGATGCGACGTCTCATTTTAAGAAGCATTAGAACTCTATTGCTTCGATACGGAGACATCTGCAAACGCTATTTCCTGGCAAGTATGTGTCGCATTTACATTCTTTTGAAGTGAACACGAGGTATACATGAAACTTCGCAATGAATATTATCTCTTATCATGAAACATAGAAGTGAGATGCGATATCGCGTTTTGAGAAGCATTAGAACACTATTGCAACGATACGTTGACATCTGCAGACGCTATTTAATAGCAAGAAAGTGTCGCAATTACATTCCTTTGAGGTGAATACGAGGTATACCTAATACTCCCCAATGCATATCATACCTTATAACGAAACATAGAAAGGAAATGCGATATCGCGATTTAAGGAGCATTAGAGCTCTATTGTTACGATACGTAGACATCTGCAGACGCTATTTCCTAGCAAGGAAGTTTCGCATTTACATTCTTTTGAATTGAATACGAGGTATACATGACACGTCGCAGTGAATATTATATCTTATCATGAAATGTGATTGGAGATCGCGGTTTAAGAGGCAACAGAACTCAATAGCTACGATACGTAGACACCTGCAATCGGTATTTCCTAGCAAGGAAGTGTCGCATCCACATTCTTTTGATGTGAATACGAGATATACATGACACTCCACAATGAGTATTATATCTAATCATGAAACTTAGAAATGAGATGCGATATCGCGATTTAAATAGCATTAGAACTCTATTGCTACTATACGTACACATCTGCAAACGCTATTTCCTAGAAAGGAAGTGTCGCATTTACATTCATTTGAAGTGTTTGCGATTTATCATGAAACATAGAAATGAGATGCTCTATCGCGTTTGAAGAAGCATTAGAACTCTAATGCTACGATACGTAGACATCTGCAAACGCTATTACCTAGCAAGGAAGTGACGCATTTACATTCCTTTGAAGTGTATGCGAGGTATACAAGACAGTTCGCAATGAATATTATATCTTATCATGAAACATAGAAATGAGATGCTATATCGCGTTTTAAGAAGAATTAGAACTCTATTTCCACGATACGTAGACATCTGCAAACGCTATTTCCTAGCAAGGAAGTGTCGCATTTGCATTCATTTGAAGTGTATGCGTGGTATACATGACAATTCGCAATGAATATTATATCTTAACATGAAACATAGAAATGGGATGCGATATCGCGTTTTGAGAAGCATTAGAACTCTATTGCTTCGATACGTAGACATCTGCAAACGCTACTTCCTAGCAAGGAAGCGTCGCATTTACGTTCTTTTGAAGTGTATACGAGTTATACATGACACTACGCAATGAATATTATATCTTAACATGAAACATAGAAATGAGATGCGATATCGCGTTTTAACACATTGCGGACGGGTGACGAGATATCTCGTTTTTAGAAAACTAAACGTTGCGAACGGGTCACAATGTATCTAGCTTTCACGTTTTTTTTATTCTGTCGGCAACTGAGCAAGGAGATGCAAATGTTTCTGTTACGTTACGATGGTATCGAAGTCTCTCGCATTCCGAAACCAAAGCGAAACAACTGAATCATTCCTTAAATTTAAGAAAAAGCAGTCATTATAGTGTAACGTCCGCCGTACCTCGCGGTACCTCCTTCACCCCCTGGCAGAGCCACACGCATCGCCTGTCGCCACCACAAAGACGAGCTTGCCGAGTATACGATCGCCGAGCTAAGGCAGCCACCCCCGCAACCAGGAGTTGGACCACACGACCGCGCTACGACGCGTGCCTTCCAGACAGCTGGAGCACGAGCGAGCCACAGCCTCCGCACGAGGACCATTCCACGTATCAGGAAGAGTCGCCCGCCGTTACGCACCCGTACCCATACTTTGCATATCATTATAATTATAATTAAGTGAATCCTAGAACTTAAGCACACGACACTCCATGTACGCACACGACACAACACACACAACCTAGCATAAGGCGTTTCATGTGTTATTCTAATTTTTAAGATCATAATTAATCCTAATAAGAAGTAAGTGAAGCGCCCGACGCGCGCGGCTCACGCCGAACGCGCGCGCCCTGCCACGACCATCCACCCCACTCCGTGGGCCGAGCGTCCACCCCACTCTGGGGTCCTGCGACTCGCGCGCCCCGCGATCCGAGGAGGTCGCGGGCCCGCGAGCTGATAGTCAGTACGAGTCATCCGCTCCAAGCGAGCGGACCTCCCTCAAATCCAATCTCTAGTTCGAGCCATTCGCTCCAAGCGAGCACTCCTTTATCATAATCCAATCTTACTATTTCAACTTAAACTCTAATTCAATTCAAGTCCTTATTCTAAACTCTAATTATCGTATCCTAGTACTTAGTCAACTTTAGCATAGGGAAGTATCAGTGTAAGCTTAGTTTTATTTAGAATATACTTTATTTTTACCAGTACTACAATCCTCATCATTCTAAATATTCCTTGCCTTATTATTATTATAAATTCATTCATTGCGAAGTCTTCCACGAGTTCACGCGTCTTCAAGAACATTCACAAGCTCCGAACTTTAGTCAAACTTGGTAATCGATCAGTTATAGCCGACCGCCGCTTAGCTGCATCGACCCACAGCGAGGCTAGAGCTAGGACACTCGTCGAATTTCCATATTTCTAGACCGGTAAACTAGAGCGGACCGCCGCCTAGTGGACCCGTATCTGGACTTTTGGAAACCGACTCGAATGCGTCATTCCGGTACAACTAAACGAACTCGCCGCGGGAAGGAAGATCTACTTGCGTTCACTTGTGAGCGGATACGTTGGTACAGCCGAGTGCAATACCACTGCAACGTCTTATCTTCCGCCGCACGCCGATCGGACAGCCGTCCCGCACCGCCGCATCCATCGCCGATCCACTTGACCGAGCCGATCCATCCCCGAGGTCAGCCCACCTGGGTACTCGTCCCGCTGACAATCACGCCTCACCGACCGTACGCAGGGATTATACCTGAGGGCGATCCGTGCCGACGACGATACCTGCAACAAGGGTACTAAATATTAGCAGCTGTCAAGACATCAAAGGTAAGGTCATATTTTCTTATCCGCGTTCGTGCCTTTTGATACGTGTTTCGCGAGCCAGAAAGAACCCGGTCTTCGTCGCAATTCCGCGAGCCGAACCGTTCGAGGCTGCGTGTCGCTCCCGGTAAACGATAAGTTTTCGCGACCCGTGACGTGACAATAGCCATTGCCGGCTGATCTGTGCGGATCGTCGTACGTATCGTATCTTATAAAGTGTTTCATTGATCTGCATTTTAGAATTTCAAACTTCGTGTTTTAAAATTGGAAGGTAACGGTTTTTTGAGAACTATCTATATTTTCGATCAACCTGTTACTGATAATTGATAACAAAAATTTATTTTATGAATTAGCCCTCTATAAAAGAAGCGAAATGACGCATAGATGTAATGAAAACAGATATACAGATATATGAACTATATGTATAGTATTATTTAAAAATACTAAATACAAATTAAGTAAAATGCGTATCCACTTCCTGTCACATGCCAAGCATGTTTTTGGAGCGTTCGAAAATCTGCGATCCGTGAGAGCGTGTTGAACGTGCAGCGCCCCGTCCTCAATGTGTTAAGAAGCATTAGAACACTATTGCCTCGATAAGTACACATCTGCAAACGCTATCTCCTACCAAGGATGTGTCGCATTTACATTCTTTTGAAGTGAATACGAGGTATACATGACAATTCGCAATGAATATTATATCTTATCACGAAACATAGAAATGGGATGCGAATTTCGCGATCTAAGAAGCATTAGAACTCTGTTGCTTCGATACGGAGACATCTGCAAACGCTGTATCCTAGCATGGAAGTGTCGCGTTTACGTTCTCTTGATGTGAATACGTGGTATACATGACACTTCGAAGAGAATATTATATCTTATCATGATACATAGAAAAGAAATGCGATATCGCTTTTTGAGAAGCATTAGAACCCTATTGCTTCGATACGTAGACATCTGGAAGCGCTATTTCCAGGCAAGGAAGTGTGGCATTTACATTCTTTTGAAGTGTAGACTTGGTGTGCACAACACTTCTAAATGACAATTATATCTTATCATGAAACATAGAAATGTGAAACGATACCATGTTTTAAGAAACATTAGAACTCAATTGCTTTCATACTTAGACATCTGGAAACACTATTTCCTAGCAAGGAAGTGTCGCATTTACATTCTTTTGTGGTGAATACGATGTAGAGAAAACACTGCACAATGAATATTATTTCTTATCATGAAACATAGAAATGAGATGCGATATCGCGTTTTAAGAAGCATTAGAAATCTATTGCTTCGATACGTAGACATCTGCAAACGCTATTTCCTACCAAGGATGTGTCGCATTTACATTCTTTTGAAGTGAATACGAGGTATACATGACAATTCGCAATGAATATTAAATATTATCATGAAACATAGAAATGAGATGCGATATCGCGACTTAAGAAGCATCAGATCTCTATAGCTACGGTACGTAGACATCTGCAATCGGTATTTCCTAGCAAGGAAGTGTCGCATTTACACTCTTTTGAAGTGAGTACGTGGTATACATGACACTTCGCAATGCATATTATATCTTATCATGAAACATAGAGATGAGATACGACATCTCGATTTAAGAAGCATTAGAACTCCATTGCTTCGATACGTAGACACATGCAAACAAAATTTCCCAGCGAGGAAGTGGCGCATTTACATTCTTTTGAAGTTAATACGAGTTATACATGACACTTCGCAATGAACATTATATCTTATCATGAAACATAGAAATGAGATGCGATATCGCGCTTTATGAAGCATTAGATCTCTACTGCTTTGGATACGTAGACATCTGCCATCGCTATTACCTAGCAAGGAAGTGTCGCATTTACGTCCATTTGAAGTGAATACATGGTATACATAACACTCCACAATGAATATTATATCTTACCATGAAACGTAGAAGTGAGATGCGATATCGCGTTTTAAGAAGCAATAGAACTCTATTGCTACGATACGTAGACATCTGCAAACGCTATTTCCTAGCAAGGAAGTATCGCATTTACATTCATTTTAAGTGTATGCGAGGTATACATGACACTTCGCAATGAATATTATATCTTATCATGAAACATAGAAATGAGATGCGATATCGGCTTTTAAGAGGCATTAGAACTCTGTTGCTACAATACGTAGATATCTGCAGACGTTATTTCCCAGCAAGGAAGTGTCGCATTTACAATCTTTTGAAGTGAATACGAGGTATACATAACACTCCACAATGAATATTATATCTTATCATGAGACATAGTAATGAGATGCGATATCGCGTTTTAAGATGCATTAGAACTCAATTCCTTCGATACGTAGACATCTGCAAACGCTATTTCCTAGCAAGGAAGTGTCGCATTTACATTCTTTTGAAGTGAATACGTGGTATACATGACACTTCGAAGAGAATATTATATCTTATCATGATACATAGAAAAGAAATGCGATATCGCTTTTTGAGAAGAATTAGAACCCTATTGCTTCGATACGTAGACATCTGGAAGCGCTATTTCCAGGCAAGGAAGTGTGGCATTTACATTCTTTTGAAGTGTAGACTTGGTGTGCACAACACTTCTAAATGACAATTATATCTTATCATGAAACATAGAAATGTGAAACGATATCATGTTTTAAGAAACATTAGAACTCAATTGCTTCCATACCTAGACATCTGGAAACTATATTTCCTAGCAAGGAAGTGTCGCATTTACATTCTTTTGTGGTGAATACGATGTAGAGAAAACACTGCACAATGAATATTATTTCTTATCATGAAACATAGAAATGAGATGCGATATCGCGTTTTAAGAAGCATTAGAAATCTATTGCTTCGATACGTAGACATCTGCAAACGCTATTTCCTACCAAGGATGTGTCGCATTTACATTCTTTTGAAGTGAATACGAGGTATACATGACAATTCGCAATGAATATTATATCTTATCACGAAACATAGAAATGGGATGCGATTTCACGATCTAAGAAGCATTAGAACTCTGTTGCTTCGATACGGAGACATCTGCAAACGCTGTATCCTAGCATGGAAGTGTCGCGTTTACGTTCTTTTGAAGTGAATACGTGGTATACATGACACTTCGAAGAGAATATTATATCTTATCATGATACATAGAAAAGAAATGCGATATCGCTTTTTGAGAAGCATTAGAACCCTATTGCTTCGATACGTAGACATCTGGAAGCGCTATTTCCAGGCAAGGAAGTGTGGCATTTACATTCTTTTGAAGTGTAGACTTGGTGTGCACAACATTCTAAATGACAATTATATCTTATCATGAAACATAGAAATGTGAAACGATATCATGTTTTAAGAAACATTAGAACTCAATTGCTTCCATACCTAGACATCTGGAAACACTATTTCCTAGCAAGGAAGTGTCGCATTTACATTCTTTTGTGGTGAATACGATGTAGAGAAAACACTGCACAATGAATATTATTTCTTATCATGAAACATAGAAATGAGATGCGATATCGCGTTTTAAGAAGCATTAGAAATCTATTGCTTCGATACGTAGACATCTGCAAACGCTATTTCCTACCAAGGATGTGTCGCATTTACATTCTTTTGAAGTGAATACGAGGTATACATGACAATTCGCAATGAATATTAAATATTATCATGAGACATAGAAATGAGATGCGATATCGCGATTTAAGAAGCATTAGAACTCTATTGCTTCGATACGGCGACATCTGCAAGCGCTATTACCTAGCAAGGAGGTGTCGCATTTACATTCTTTTGAAGTGAATACGAGGTATACATAACACTCCACAATGAATGTTCTATCTCATCATGAAACATAGAAATGAGATGCGATATCGCGATTTAAAAAGCATTAGAAATCTATTGTTACGAATCGTAGACATCTGCAAATGCTATTTCCAAGCAAGGATGTGTCGCATTTGCATTCATTTGAAGTGTAGACGAGATATACAAAACACTGCACAATGAATATTATATCTTATCATGAAACGTAGATGTCAGATGCGATATCTCGTTTTAAGAAGCTTTAGAACTCTATTGCTACGATACGTAGACATATGCAAACGCTATATCCTAGCATGGAAGTGTCGTATTTACATTCTTTTGAACTATATGCGAGGTATACATGACACTCCGCAATGTATATTATTTCTTGTCATAAAACATAGAAATGAGATGCGATATCTCGTTTTAAGAAGCATTAGAACTCTGTTGCTATGATACGTCGACATCTGCAAACGCCATTTCCTACAAGGAAGTGTCGCATTTACATTCATTTGAAGTGTAGACGAGATATACATAACACTGCGCAATGAACAATATATCTTATCATGAAGCATAAAAATGATATGCGATATCGCGATTTAAGAAGCACTAGAACTCTATTGCTTCGACACGTAGACATCTGCAAACGCTATTTCGTAGCAAGGAAGTGTAGCAATTACATTCTTTTGAAGTGAATGCGAGGTAGACATAACACTCCACAATGAATATTATATCTTATCACGAAACATAGAAATGAGATGCGTTATCCCGATTTAAGAAGCAGTAGAAATCTACTGCTTCGATACGGAGAAATCTGCAAACGCTATGTCTTAGCATGGAAGTGTCGCATTTACATTCTTTTGAAGAGAATACGAGGTATACATTATACTTCGCAATGAATATTATATCTTATCGTGAAACGTAGAAATGAGATGCGATATCGCGTTTTAAGAAGAAGCATTAGAACTCTATTGCTACGATACGTAGGCATCTGCAAACGCTATTTCCTAGCAAGGAAGTGTCGCATTTACATTCTTTTGAAGTGAATACGTGGTGTTCATGACACTGCACAATGAATATTATATCTTACATGAAACATAGAAATGAGGTGCGATGTCGCGTTTTAAGAAGCATTAGAACTATATGGCTGCGATACGTAGATATCTGCAAACGCTATTTCCTACCAAGGATGTGTCGCATTTACATTCTTTTGAAGTGAATACGAGGTATTCATGACACTTCGAAATGACTATTATGTCTTACCATGAAAAATTGAAATGAGATGCGATATCGTGTTTTGAGAAGCACTAGAACAGATTTGCTACGATACCTAGATATCTGCGAACGCTATTACCTAGCAAGGAAGTGTCGCATTTACATTCTTTTGAAGTGAATGCGAGGTATACATATCACTCCACAATGAATATTATATCTTATCATGAAACATAGATATGAGATGCGATATGGCGTTTTGAGAAGCATTAGAAGTCTAATATTACGATACGTAGACATCTGCAAACGCTATTTCCTAGCAAGGAAGTGTCGCATTTACATTTATTTTAAGTGTATGCGAGGCATACGTTACACTTCGCAATGAATAATATGTCTTACCATGAAACATAGGAATGAGATGCGATATCGCGTTTTAAGAAGCCTTACAACACTATTGCTTCGATACGTAGACATCTGCAAACGCTATTTCCTAGAGCGGAAGTGCCGCATTTACATTCATTTGAACTGTAGACGAGGAATACATGACACTTTGCAATGCATATTATATCTTATCATGAAACATAGAACTGAGATGCGATATCGCGTTTTAGGAAGCATTGCAATTCTGTTGCATCGATACGTAGACATCTGGAAACGCTATGTCCTAGCAAGGAAGTGTGTCATTTACATTCTTTTGAGGTGCAGGCGATGTATACATAACACTTCGCAATGAATATTATATCTTATCATGAAACATAGAAATGAGATGCGTTATCGCGTTTTAAGAAGCACTAGGACTGTATTGCTTCGATACGTAGACATCTGGAAACGCTATTTCCTAGCAAGGATGTGTCGCATTTACATTCATTTGAAGTGTATGCGAGGTATACATGACACTTCGCAATGAATATTATATCTTGTCACGAAACATAGAAATGGGATGCGATATCGCGATTTAAGAAGCTTTAGATACCTATTGCTTCGATACTGAGACATTTGCATTCGCTATTTCCTAGCAAGGAAGTTTCGCATTTACATTCATTTGAAGTGAATACGAGGTATACATAACACCGCACAATGAATATTATATCTTATAGTGAGACATCGAAATGAGATGCTATATCGGGTTTTGGGAAGCATTAGAACCCCATTACTACGATACATAGACATCAGCAATCGCTATTTCCTAGGAAGGAATTGTCGCATTTACGTTCTTTTGAAGTAAATACGAGGTATACATGACACTTCGCAATGAATATTATATCTTTTCAGGAAACATAGAAATGAGATGCGATATCGCATTATAAGAAGCATTAGAACTCTATTGCTACGATACGTATATATCTGAAAACGCTAATTCCTAGCAAGGAAGTGTCGCATTTACATTCTTTTGAAGTGAATACGAGGTATACATGACAATTCGCAATGAATATTATATCTTGCCGTGAAACATAGAAATGCGATGCGATATCGCGTTTTAGGAAGCATTAGAACTCTGTTGCTTCAATACGTAGACATCTGAGAACGCCATTTCCTAGCAAGGAAGTGTCGCATTTACATTCTTTTGAAGTGAATACGAGGTATACATAACAGTCCACGATGAATATTATATCTTACCATGAAACGTAGAAGTGAGATGCGATATCGCGATTTAAGAAGCATTAGAACACCATTGCTACGATACGTTTACATCTGCAGACGCTATTACCTAGCATGGAGGTGTCGCATTTACAATCTTTCAAAGTGAATACGAGGTATGCATAACACTCCAGAATGAATATTATATCTTATCATGAAACATAGAAATGAAATGCGATATGGCGATTTAAGAAGCATTAGAACTCTATAGCTCCGATACGTAGACATCTACAAACGCTACTTCCTAACAAGGAAGTGTCGCATTTGCATTCATTTGAAGTGTATGCGACGTATACATGACACTTCGCAATGAATATTATATCTTATCTCGGAACATAGAAGTGAGATGCGATATCGCATTTTAAGAAGCATTAGAACACTATTGCTACGATACGTAGATATCCGCTGACGCTATTTCCTAGCAAGGAAGTGTCGCATTTATATTCATTTGTAGTGTATGCGAGGTATACATAACACTTCGCAATGAATATTATATGTTATCGTGAAACATCGAAATGAGATGCGATATCTCGTTTTAAGAAGCATTATAACAAGCTGGCTACGATACGTAGACATATGCAAACGCTATTCCCTAGCAAGGAAGTGTCGCATTTACATTCTTTTGAGGTGAATACGAGGTATACATGACATTGCACAATGAATATTATATATTATCCTGAAACATAGAAATGAGATGCGATGTCGCGTTTTAAGAAGCGTTAGAACTCTATTGCAACGATACGTAGACATATGCAAACGCTATTTCCTAGCAAGGAAGTGTCGCAATTACACTCCTTTGAAGTGAATACGAGGCATACGTGACACTTCGCAATGAATACTATATCTTATCACGAAACATAGAAATGAGATGCGATATCGCTTTTTAAGAAGCGTTAGAATGCTACTGCTACGATACGTAGACATCTGCAAACGCTATTTCCTAGAAAGGAAGCGTCCCATTCATATTCTTTTGAAGTGAATACGAGGTATACATAACACTCCACATCGAATATTATATCTTATCATGAAACATAGAAATGAGATGCGATATGGCTGTTTAAGAAGCATTAGAACTCTATTGCTTCGATACGTAGACACCTGCAAACGCTATTTCCTAGCAAGGAAGTGTAGCACTTACAATCTTTTGAAGTGAATGCGAATTATACATGACACTTGGCAATTAATATTGTATCTTATCATGAAACATAGAAATGAGATGTGATATAGCGTTTTAAGAAGCATTAGAACTCTATTGCCTCGATACGTAGACATCTGCAAACGCTATTTCCTAGCAAGGAAGTGTCGCATTTACATTCTTTTGAGGTGAATACGAGGTATTCATGACATTGCACAATGAATATTATATATTATCATGAAACATAGAAATGAGATGCGATATTGCGTTTTGGGAAGCTTTAGAACTTTATTTCTACGATAAGTAGACATCTGCAAACGCTATTTCCTAGCAATGAAGTGTCGAATTTACATTTATGTGATGTTTATGCGAGGTGTAAGTGACACTTCGCAACGAATATTATATCTTGTCATGAAACATTGACGTGAGACCCGATATCGCGTTTTAAGAAGCATCAGATCCCTATTCCTTCGATACGGAGACATCTGCAAACGCTATTTCCAAGCAAGGAAGTGTCGCATTTACATTCATTTGAAGTGTATGCGAGGTATTCAAGACACTTCGCAATGAATATTACATCTTATCATGATTCATAGAAACGAGATGCAATATCTCGTTTTAAGATGCAGTAGGACTCAATCGCTTCAATACGTAGACATCTGCCATCGCTATTTCCTAGCAAGGAAGGGTCGCATTTACATCCTTTTGAAGTGAGAATGAGGTATACATAACACTCCACAATGAATATTATATCTTATCATGAAACATAGAAATGAGGCGCGATATCGCGTTTTGAGAAGCATTAGCACTCTAATGCTACGATACGTAGACATCTGCCAACGCTATTTCCTAGCCAGGAAGGGACGCATTTACATTCATTTGAAGTGTATGCGAGGTATACATGACCCATCGCAATGAATATTATATCTTATCATGAAACATAGAAATGAGAAGCGTTATCGTGTTTTAAGAAGCATTAGAACACAATTGCTACGATACGTAGACATCAGAAGACGCTATTTCCTAGCAAGGAATTGTCGCATTTACATTCGTTTGAATTGTTTGGTGGTATACATGACACTTCGCAATGAATATTGTATCTTATAATGAAACATAGAAGTGAGATGCGATATCGCGTTTTAAGAAGCATTAGATCTCTGTTGCTTCGATACGGAGGTATTTGCAAACTGTATTTCCCAGCAGGGAAGTGTAGCATTTACATTCTTTTGAAGTGAATACGGGGTATACATAACACTCCACAATGAATATTATACCTTATCACGAAACATAGAAATGAGATGCGATATCGCGGTTTAGGAAGCATTAGAACTCTATTGCTTCGATACATAGACATCTGCCAACGCTATTTCCTAGCAAGGAAGTGTCGCATTTACATTCACTTGATGTGTACGCGAGGTATACGTGACACTTCGAAATGAATATTATATCTTATCATGAAGCATAGAAATGACATGCGATATCGCGAGTTAAGAAGCAGTAGATCCCTATTTCTCCGATAAGTAGACATCTGCAAACGCTACCTCCTAGCAATGAAGTAACGCATTTACACTCTTTTCAGATGAATACAAGGAATACATGACACTTCGCAATGAATATTATATCTTATCATGAAACATAGAAATGACATGCGATATCGCGATTTAAAAAGCATTAGAAATCTACTGCTACGATACGTAGACATCTGCAAACGCTATTTAATATCGAGGAAGTGTTGCACTAACATTCTTTTGAAGTGAATACGAGGTTTACATAACACTCCACAATGAATATTATATCTCATCATGAAACATAGAAATGAGAAGCATATCGCGATCTAAGAAGCATTAGAACTCTATTGCTACGATACGTAGACATCTGCAGTCGCTATTTGCTAGCAAGGAAGTGTCGCATTTACATTCTTAGGAAGTGTAGACGAGGTATACATAACACTGCACAATGAATATTATATCTTATCATGAAACGTAGAAGTGAGGTGCGATATCGCGATTTAAGATGCATTAGAACTCTATTGCTTCGATACGTGGACATCTGCAAACGCTATTTCCTAGCAAGGAAGTGTTGCGTTTACATTCATTTGAAGTGTATGCCAGGTATACATGACACTTCCTAATGAATGTTATATCTTATAGTGAAACATAGAAATGAGATGCGATATGGCGATTTAAGAAGCATTAGAAATCTATTGCTACGATACGTAGATATCTGCAGACGCTACTTCCTAGCAAGGGAGTGTCGGATATACATCCTTTTGAAGTGAATACGAGGTATACATGACACTACGCAAAGATAATTATACCTTATCAAGCAACATAGAATTGGGATGCGATAACTCGTTTTAAGAAGCATTAGAATACTGTTGCTTCGATACGTAGACATCTGCCGACACTATTTCCTAGCAAGGAAGTGTCGCATTTACATTCGTTAGAAGTGTACGCGAGTTATACAAGACACTTCGCAATGAATATTATATCTTATTATGAAACACAGGAGTGTGATGCGATATCGCGTTTTAAGAAGCATTAGAACACTATTGCTACGATGCGTAGACATTTGCAATCTCTATTTCCCAGCAAGGAAGTGTCTCATTTACATTCTATTGAAGTGAATACGAGGTATACATAACACTGCACAATGAATATTATATCTTATCATGAAACATAGAAATGAGATGCGATATCCCGTTTCAAGAAGCATAATAACAGGCTTGCTAGGATACGTAGAAATCTGCAAACTCTATTTCCTAGCAAGGAAGTATCGCATTTACATTCATTTGAAGTGAATAGGAGGAATACATGAAACTTCGCAATGAATATTATGTCTTATCATGAAACATAGAAATGTGATGTGATATCGTGTTTTAAGAAGCATTAGTACTCTATTGCTACGATACGTAGACATCTGCAAACGTTATTTGCTAGCAAGGAAGTGTCGCATTTACATTCATTTGAAGTGTATGCGATGTATACGTGACACTTCGCAATAAATATTATATCTTATCATGAAACATAGAAATGAGATGCGATATCGCGTTTTGAGATGCAATAGAAATCTAATGCTACGATACGCAGAAATCTGCAAACGCTATTTCCTAGCAAGGAAGTGTCGCACTTACATTCTTCTGAAGTCAATACAAGGTATACATGACACTTCGCAATTAATATTTTATCTTACCATGAAACATAGGAATGAGATGTGATATCGCGTTTTAAGAAGCATTGGAACTCTATTGCTTCGATACGTAGACATCTGCAATAGCTACTTCCTAGCAAGGAAGTGTCGCATTTACATTCATTTGAAGTGAATGCGAGGTATACATAACACTTCGCAATGAATATTATATGTTATCATGAAACATAGAAATGAGATGCGATATCCCGTTCCAAGAAGCATTGGAACTCCATTGCTTCGGCACGTAGGCATCGGCAATCGCTATTTCCTAGCAAGGTAGTGTCGCATTTACATTCATTTGAAGTGTTTGCGAGGTATACATAACACTTCGCAATGAATATTATATCTTATCGTGAAACATAGATATGAGATGCGATCTCGCGATATAAGAAGCATTAGAACTCTATTGCTACGATACGTAGACATCTGCAAACGCTATTTCCTAGCAAGGAAGTGTCGCATTTACATTCTTTTGAAGTAAATACGTGGTATACATGACACTTCGCAATGAATATTATATCTTATCATGAAACATAGAAATGAGATGCGATATAGCGAATTAAGAGTCGTTAGAACTCTATTGCTACGATACGTAGACATTTGCAAACTCTATTTCCTAGCAAGGAAGTGTCGCATTTACGTTCTTTTGAAGTGAATCCGAGGTATACATGTAACTTCGCAGTGAATATAATATCTAATCATGTAACATATATATGAGATGCGGTATCGCGTTTTGAGAAGCTCTATAACTCTATTGTTTCGATACGTAGACATCTAGAAACGCTATTTCCTAGCAAAGAAGTGTCGCATTTATATTCCTTTGAAGTGAATACGAGGTATTCATGACACTTTGCAATTAATATTATATCTTATCATGAAACATAGAAACGAGGTGCGACATCTTGTTTTAAGAAGCTATAGAACTCTATTGCTACGATACGTAGACTTCTGCAAACGCTATTTCCTAGCAAGCAAGTGTCGCATCTACATTCTTTTGAAGTGAATACGTGGTATACATGACACTTCGCAATGGATATTTTCTCTTATCATGAAACATAGAATTGAGATGCGATAACTCGTTTTAAGAAGCATTAGAACTCTATTGCTTCGATACGTAGACTTCTGGAAACGCTATTTCCTGGAAAGGAAGTGTCGCATTTACATTGTTTTGAAGTGAATACGTGGTATACATGACACTTCGCAATGAATATTATGTTTTATTATGAAACATAGAAATGAGATGCGATATCACGTTTTGAGAAGCATTAGTTCTGATTGCTACTATACGTAAACTCCTGCAAACGCTATTTCCTAGCAAGGAAGTGTCGCATGTACATTCTTTTGAAGTGAATACGATGTACTCATGACACTTCGCAATTATTATTATATCTAACCTTGGAACATGGAAATGAGATGCGATATCGCGTTTTGAGAAGTATAAGAATTCCAATGCTACGATAGGTAGACATCTGCAAACGCTATAGCCTAGCAAGGATGTGTCGCATTTACATTCTTTTTAAGTGAATACGATGTACACATGACACTTCGCAATTAATATTATATCTAACCTTGAAACATGGAAATGAGATGCGATATCGCGTTTTGAGAAGTATAAGAATTCCAATGCTACGATAGGTAGACATCTGCAAACGCTATTTCCTAGCATGGAAGTGTCGCAATTACATTCTTTTGAAGTGAATACGAGGTATACTTATCCCTCCACAATGAATATTATATCTTATCATGAAACCAAGAAATGAGGATCGATATCGCGTTTTAAGAAGCATTAGAACCCTATTGCTACGATACGTAGACATCTGGAAACGCTATTTCCTAGCAAAGAAGTGTCGCATTTACATTCCTTTGAAGTGAATACGAGGTATTCATGACACTTTGCAATGAATATTATATCTTATCATGAAACATAGAAATGAGGTGCGACATATTGTTCTAAGAAGCTATAGAACTCTATTGCTACGATACGTAGACTTCTGCAAACGCTATTTCCTAGCAAGCAAGTGTCGCATGTACATTCTTTTGAAGCGAATACGAGTGTATTCCTGACACTTCGCAATGAATATTATATCCTATCACAAAACTTAGAAATGAGATGCGACATCACGCTTTACGAAGCATTAGAACTGTATTGTTTCGATACGTAGACATCTGGAAACACTATTTCCAAGCAAGGAAGTGTCGCATTGACATTCTTAGGAAGTGTAGACGAGGTAAACATAACACCCCACAATGAATATTATATCTTATCATGAAGCATAGAAATGAGATGCGATATCGCGTTTTAGGAATCGTTAGAACCCTATTGCTACGATACGTATACATCTGCAAACGCTATTTCCTAGCAGGGAAGAGTAACATTTACATTCCTCTGAAGTGAATACAAGGGATACATGAAACTTCGCAATGAATATTATATCTCATCATGAAACATAGACATGAAATGCGATATCGCGGTTTAAAAAGCATTAGAACTCTATTGCTGCGATACGCAGACATCTGCAATTGCTATTTCCTAGCAAGGAATTGTCGCATTTACATTCTTGTGATGTGAATACGAGGTATACATGACACTCCACAATGAATATTATACCTTATCACGAAACATAGAAATGAGAAGCGAAATCGCGATTTAAGAAGCATTAGAAATCTATTGCTTCGATACGTAGACATCTGCAAACGCTACCTCCTAGCGAGGAAGCGTCGCATTTACATTCTTATGATGTGAGTACAAGGTAAACATAACACTCCACAATGAGTATTATATCTTATCATGAAACAGTAATGAGATGCTACATCTCGTTTTAGCAAGCATTAGAACTCTATTGATTTGATACGTAGACACCAGCCAACGCTATATCCTAGGAAGGAAGTGTCGCATTTACATTGTTTTGAGGTGAATACGAGGTATACATGACACTACGCAATGAATATTATATCTTATCATGCAGCATAGATATGAGATGCGATTTCTCTTTTTAAGAAGCATTGGAACCCTATTGCTCCGATACGTAGGCATCGTCAAACACTACTTCCTAATAATGAAATGTCGCATTTACATTGTTTTGAAGTGAATACGAGGTATACATAACACTTCGCAGTGAATATTATATCTTATCATGAGACATAGATGTGAGATGCGATATCGCGTTTCTAGGAGCATTAGAACTCTATTGCTTCGATACGTAGACATCTGCAAACGCTATTTCCTAGCAAGAAAGTGGCGCATTACATTCATTTGAAGTGTATGCGAGGTATAGGTGACACTTCGCAATGAATATTACATCTTAGCATGAAACATAGAAGTTAGATGCGATATCGCGTTTTAAGAAGCATTAGAACTCTATTGCTACGATACGTAGATATCTGGAAACGCTATTTCCTAGCAAGGAAGTGTCGCATTTACATTCATTTGAAGTGAATACGAAGTATACATGACACTTCGCAATGAATATTATATCTTATTATGAAACATAGAAATGGGATGCGATATCGCGATCTAAAAAGCATTAGAACTCCATTGCTACGATACGTAGACATCTGCAAACTCTATTTCCTATAGCAACGAAGTGTCGCATTTACATTCACTCGAAGATCATGAGAGGTATAAGTGATACTTTGCAATGAATATTATATCTTATCATGAAACATAGAAATGAGATGCGATATCGCGATGTAAAAAGCATTAGATCTCTATTGGTACGATTCGTAGACATCTGCAAGCGCTATTTCCTAGCAAGTACGTGTCGCATTTACATTCTTTTGAAGTGAATACGAGGTATAAATAACACTCCACAATGAATATTACACTTTATAATGAAACATAGAAATGAGATGCGATATCGCGATGTAAAAAGCATTAGAACTCCATTGCTACGATACGTAGACATCTGCAAACGCTACTTCCTAGCAAGGAAGTGCCGCATTTAAAATCTTTTAAGTGAATAGGAGGTAATCATGACACTCCGCAATTAATATTAAATCTTATCATGAAACATACAAGTGAAATGCGATATCCCGATTTAAGAAGCATTAGAACAACTGCTTCGATACTTATACATCTGGAAACGCTACTTCCTAGCAAGGAAGTGTCGCATTTACATACATTGGAAGCGAATACGAGGTATACATCACACACCACAATGAATATTATACATTATCATGAAATATAGAATTGAGATGCTATATCGCGATCTAAGAAGCATTAGAACTCTCTTGCTTCGATACGTAGAAATCTGCAAACGCTATTTAATAGCAAGGAAGTGTCGCATTTACATTTATTTAAAGTGTATGCGAGGTATACATGACACTTCGCAATGAATATTATATCTTATCATGAGACATAGAAATGAGACACCATATCGCGTTTTAAGAGGCATTAGAACTCTATTGCTACGATACGTAGATATCTGGAAACGCTATTTCGTAGCAAGGAAGTGTCGCAATTACATTGCTTTCAAGTGAATACGAGGTATACATGACATTCCGCAATGAGTATTATATCTTATCATGAAACATGGAAATGAGATGCGATATCGCGTTTTAAGAAGCATTAGAATCCTATTGCTTCGATACGTAGACATCTGGAAACGCTTCTTTCTAGCACGAAAGTGTCGCATTTACATTCCTTTGAAGTGGATACGAGGTATATATGACACTTCGCAATGAATATTATATCTTACTGTGAAACATAGAAATGAGATGCGATATCAAGTTTTAAGAAGCATTAGAACTCTATTGCTTCGATACGTAGACATCTGCAAACGCTATTTCCTGGCAAGGAAGTGTCGCATTTACTTTCTTTTTTAGTGTATGTGAGATATAAGTGACACTTCGCAATGAATATTATATCTTATCATGAAATATAGAAATGAGATGCGATATCGCGTTTTGGGAAATATAAGAATTCTAATGCTACGATACGTAGACATCTGCAAACGCTATTTCCTAGCAAGGAAGTGTCGCATTTACATTCCTTTGAAGTGGATACGAGGTATACATGACACTTCGCAATGAATATTATATCTTACTGTGAAACATAGAAATGAGATGCGATATCAAGTTTTAAGAAGCATTAGAACTCTATTGCTTCGATAAGTAGACATCTACAAACGCTATTGCCTAGCAATGAAGTGTCGCCTTTTAATACGTTTGTAGTGTATGCGTGGCATACAAGACACTTCGCAATGAATATATCTTATCATGAAACATAGAAATGAGATGCGATATCGCGTTTTAAGAAGCATTAGAACTCTACTGCTACTATACGTAAGCATCTGAAAACGCTATTTCCTAGCAAGGAAGTGTCGCATTTACATTCCTTCGAAGTGAATACGAGGTATACATGACATTCCGCAATGAGTATTATATCTTATCATGAAACATGGAAATGAGATGCGATATCGCGTTTTAAGAAGCATTAGAATCCTATTGCTTCGATACGTAGACATCTGGAAACGCTTCTTTCTAGCACGAAAGTGTCGCATTTACATTCCTTTGAAGTGGATACGAGGTATATATGACACTTCGCAATGAATATTATATCTTACTGTGAAACATAGAAATGAGATGCGATATCAAGTTTTAAGAAGCATTAGAACTCTATTGCTTCGATACGTAGACATCTGCAAACGCTATTTCCTGGCAAGGAAGTGTCGCATTTACTTTCTTTTTTAGTGTATGTGAGATATAAGTGACACTTCGCAATGAATATTATATCTTATCATGAAATATAGAAATGAGATGCGATATCGCGTTTTGGGAAATATAAGAATTCTAATGCTACGATACGTAGACATCTGCAAACGCTATTTCCTAGCAAGGAAGTGTCGCATTTACATTCCTTTGAAGTGGATACGAGGTATACATGACACTTCGCAATGAATATTATATCTTACTGTGAAACATAGAAATGAGATGCGATATCAAGTTTTAAGAAGCATTAGAACTCTATTGCTTCGATAAGTAGACATCTACAAACGCTATTGCCTAGCAATGAAGTGTCGCCTTTTAATACGTTTGTAGTGTATGCGTGGCATACAAGACACTTCGCAATGAATATTAAATCTTATCATGGAACATAGAAATGAGTGCGATATCTCGTTTTAAGAAGCATTAGAATTCTGTGGCTTCGATACGTAGACATCTGCCATCGCTATATCCTAGCAAGGATGTGTCGCATTTACATTCCTTTGAAGTGAAT
Source organism: Xylocopa sonorina (assembly GCF_050948175.1). Classification (NCBI taxonomy): domain Eukaryota; kingdom Metazoa; phylum Arthropoda; class Insecta; order Hymenoptera; family Apidae; genus Xylocopa; species Xylocopa sonorina. Next base: position 1,411,896 of record NW_027490137.1, on the reverse strand, counting down.
ACGAGGTATACATGACACTTCGCAATGAATATTATCTCTTATCATGAATCATAGAAGTGAGTTGCGATATCGCGGTTTAAAAAGCATTAGAACTCTATTGCTACGATACGCAGACATCTGCAATTGCTATTTTCTAGCAAGGAATTGTCGCATTTACATTCTTGTGATGTGAATACGAGGTATACATGACACTCCACAATGAATATTATACCTTATCACGAAACATAGAAATGAGAAGCGATATCGCGATTTAAGAAGCATTAGAAAGCTATTGCTTCGATACGTAGACATCTGCAAACGCTACCTCCTAGCAAGGAAGCGTCGCATTTACATTCTTATGATGTGAGTACAAGGTAAACATAACACTCCACAATGAGTATTATATCTTATCATGAAACAGTAATGAGATGCTACATCTCGTTTTAGCAAGCATTAGAACTCTATTGATTTGATACGTAGACACCAGCCAACGCTATATCCTAGGAAGGAAGTGTCGCATTTACATTGTTTTGAGGTGAATACGAGGTATACATGACACTTCGCAATGAATATTATATCTTATCATGCAGAATAGATATGAGATGCGATTTCTCTATTTAAGAAGCATTGGAAACCTATTGCTCCGATACGTAGGCATCGTCAAACACTACTTCCTAACAATGAAATGTCGCATTTACATTGTTTTGAAGTGAATATGAGGTATACATAACACTTCGCAGTGAATATTATATCTTATCATGAGACATAGAAGTGAGATGCGATATCGCGTTTCTAGGAGCATTAGAACTCTATTGCTTCGATACGTAGACATCTGCAAACGCTATTTCCTAGCAAGAAAGTGGCGCATTACATTCATTTGTAGTGTATGCGAGGTATAGGTGACACTTCGCAATGAATATTACATCTTAGCATGAAACATAGAAGTTAGATGCGATATCGCGTTTTAAGAAGCATTAGAACTCTATTGCTACGATACGTAGATATCTGGAAACGCTATTTCCTAGCAAGGAAGTGTCGCATTTACATTCATTTGAAGTGAATACGAAGTATACATGACACTTCGCAATGAATATTATATCTTATTATGAAACATAGAAATGGGATGCGATATCGCGATCTAAAAAGCATTAGAACTCCATTGCTACGATACGTAGACATCTGCAAACTCTATTTCCTATAGCAACGAAGTGTCGCATTTACATTCACTCGAAGATCATGAGAGGTATAAGTGATACTTTGCAATGAATATTATATCTTATCATGAAACATAGAAATGAGATGCGATATCGCGATGTAAAAAGCATTAGATCTCTATTGGTACGATTCGTAGACATCAGCAAGCGCTATTTCCTAGCAAGTACGTGTCGCATTTACATTCTTTTGAAGTGAATACGAGGTATAAATAACACTCCACAGTGAATATTACACTTTATCATGAAACATAGAAATGAGATGCGATATCGCGATGTAAAAAGCATTAGAACTCCATTGCTACGATACGTAGACATCTGCAAACGCTACTTCCTAGCAAGGAAGTGCCGCATTTAAAATCTTTTAAGTGAATAGGAGGTAATCATGACACTCCGCAATTAATATTAAATCTTATCATGAAACATACAAGTGAAATGCGATATCCCGATTTAAGAAGCATTAGAACAACTGCTTCGATACTTATACATCTGGAAACGCTACTTCCTAGCAAGGAAGTGTCGCATTTACATACATTGGAAGCGAATACGAGGTATACATGACACTTCGCAATGAATATTAAATCTTATCATGAGACATAGAAATGAGACACCATATCGCGTTTTAAGAGGCATTAGAACTCTATTGCTACGATACGTAGATATCTGGAAACGCTATTTCGTAGCAAGGAAGTGTCGCAATTACATTCCTTTCAAGTGAATACGAGGTATACATGACACTTCGCAATGAATATTATATCTCATCATGAAACATAGAAATGAGGTACGATATCTTGTTTTAAGAAGCATTAGAACTCTGCTGCTTCGATACGTAGACATCTGGAAACGTTATTTCGTAGAAAGGAAGTGTCGCATTTTCATTCTTTTGAAGTGAATACAAGGTATACATGACACATCGCAATGAATATATCTTATCATGAAACATAGAAATGAGATGCGATATCGCGTTTTAAGACGCATTAGAACACTATTGCTTCGAAACGTAGACATCTGGAAACGCTATTTCCTAGCAAGGAAGTGTCGCAATTACATTCTCTTGAAGTCACTACGAGGTATACATAACACTCCACAATGAATATTATATCTTATCGTGCAACATAGAAATCAAATGCGATATCGCGTTATGAGAAGCATTACAACCCTATTGTTACGATACGTAAACATCTGCAAACGCTATTTCCTAGCAAGGATGTGTCGCATTTACATATATTTGAAGTGAATACGAGGTATACATGACACTTCGCCATGAATATTAAATCTTATCATGAAACATAGAAATGAGATGCGATAACTCGATTTAAGAAGCATTAGAACTCTATTGCTTCGATACGTAGACATCTGCAAACGTTATTTCCCAGCAGGGCAGTGTCGCATTTACATTCATTTGATGTGTATGCGAGGTATACATGACACTTCGCAATTAATAGTAAATCTTATCATGAAACATGGAAATGAGATGCGATATCGCGTTTTAAGAAGCATTAGAACACTATTGCTTCGAAACGTAGACATCTGGAAACGTAGTTTCCTAGAAAGGAAGTGTCGCATTTACATTCCTTCGAAGTGAATACGAGGTATACATGACATTCCGCTATGAGTATTATATCTTATCATGAAACATGGGAATGAGATGCGATATCGCGTTTTAAGAAGCATTAGAATCCTATTGCTTCGATACGTAGACATCTGGAAACGCTTCTTCCTAGCACGAAAGTGTCGCATTTACATTCCTTTGAAGTGGATACGAGGTATACATGACACTTCGCAATGAATATTATATCTTACTGTGAAACATAGAAATGATATGCGATATCGCGATTTAAGAAGCATTAGAACTCTATTGCTTCGTTACGGATACATCTGCAAACGCTATTTCCTAGCAAGGAAGTGTCGCATTTACATTAACTTGAAGTGTATGCGAAGAGTGCGTAACACATCGCAATGATTATTTTATCTCACCATGAAACATAGAAATGAGATGCGATATCTCGTTTTAAGAAGCATTAGAACACTATTGCTTCGATACGTAGACATCTGTCAATGCTATTTCCTAGCAAGGAAGTGCCGCATTTACATTCTTTTGACGTGAATACGAGGTTATGATAACACTCCACAATGAATATTATATCTTATCATGGAACATAGAAATGAGATGCGATATGGCGATTTAAGAAGCAGTAGATCTCTATTGCTTCGATACGTAGACATCTGCCAACGCTATTTCCTAGCAAGGAAGTGTCGCATTTACTTTCTTTTGAAGTAAATGCGAGGTATAAATAACATTGCACAATGAATATTATATATTATCATGAAACATAGAAATGAGTTGCGATATCGCGAATTAAGAATCGTTAGAACTCTATTGCTACGATACGTAGACATTTGCAAACGCTATTTCCAAGTAAGGAAGTGTCGCAGTTACATTCTTTTGAAATGAATACGAGGTATACATAACACTTCGTAATGAATATTATATCTTATCATGAAACATAGAAATGAGATGCGATATCGCGTTTTAAGAAGCATTAGAACTCTATTGCTTCGATACGTAGATATCTGCAAACGCATCTTCCTAGTACGGAAGTGTCGCATTTACATTCATTTGATGTGTATCCGAGGTACTCATGACAATTCGCAATGAATAATATATCTCATCATGAGACATAGAAATGAGATGCGATATCGCGTTTTGTGAAGCATTAGAACTCTACTGCTTCGATACGTAGATATCTACAAACGCTACTGTGACGTCAGGCGTGCCGCCTGCCACCCTCTCAACGCACCACAGCAACCACCCTCACGCGCCTGCACCACCTACAACACCCAGGCGCAACTCGCCGTCTCTCTCACTCCAAGGGACCTACCCTCCGTCTCACTCGCACCCGCAGATGTGTTCGCCTTCTCCCTCGCTCCAAGGGCAACACATTCTGTCTCACTCGCACCGAGGACCTCGTGCGTCATCTCGCTCGCACCAAGGACCATGTGCGCTATCTCGCTACCACTCAAGGTGCCATCCACTGTCTCACTCTTACCTGCAGGGAAGCTCGCCCTCTCGCTCACTCCAGGGACGTACCAGGTGAATCAACCTCTACGAGATTCTAATTTCATACTTGTATCTCTATAATCATAAGAGCGCTAATTAAATAAGCCGCAACGCGCGAGATCGCGACCGCCTCAGCGGCACGCGCCGCTAACCCCACCACGCAACGCCGAGACCCCACTCGGGCGTCCACATACTCCCACCTACGTTCGCACGCGACCGAAGCGCTCCGAGAGTCGAGGAGGTCGCAGACGAATCTTGGGAGACACAGTCAGTCAGTACCGTCAGTACGGTACAGTTCTATCTCGCCTTCGGGCACTTCCAATTCCAAGTCTCTTCCAAGTCGCGCCTTAGGGCCGTCGCGCAGCCTCGATGAGGTTCCTAGTTCTAAAGTCTTTGTTCTAATTCCTAATTCATAGTTAACCTAGTCTTAATACTTAGAAATAATTGTTTTTGTACTCTTTGATTTAGAATATACTTTATTATTTTCCTACCACATCAAGTTCTAGTTCATTCCAACTCCATTTCTAAATTCAATTATATTTTAATACAAATTCTTCCAAGTTCGCAAAAACTTGAGTGTTTATAAACGAACTCTTCGCGCCGGGAGGAAGAATTTAATCCATTATCTCGTGCGGAATACGTTGGTGAAACGCCAGAATTCTTCGTTCATCGACGGACGGCGACATTCATCGCAGCTCCACCGTCACAACGCCGATTTCAGCCAGCCGTACGCCGAATCCTCCCCCGAAAACGACACTCAACGATCGCCACATCTGAAAGCAGAAGAGGGAAATCAGCGAAAGGTAAGTAAAATCCCTCCTTACACGCGTTCGCGATTGTTTACGGTGCCCGCGTCTTGCCAGAATCGACGAACCCGGTCATACGCGTTTTATACCAGACCGAATTTTCGATTAAAAGGCTTGTGTCATACAGCCTCCAGGGATACGAATAATTTGTTCGCCAGTACGTGACACTACTTCCTAACACGGAAGTGTCGCATTTACATTCATTTGATGTGTATGCGAGGTATACATGCCACTTTGCAATGAATATTATACCTTATCATGAAACATAGAAATGAGATGGGATATCTCGATTTAAGAAGCATTAGAACTCTACTGCATCGATACGTAGACATCTGCAAACGCAACGTCCTAGCAAGGAAGTGTCGCATTTACATTCTTTTGAAGTGAGTACGAGACACTTCGCAATGAAAATTATATCTTATCATGAAACATAGAAATGAGATGCGATGTCTCGATTTAAGAAGCATTGCAACGCTATTGCTTCGATACCTTGACATCTGCAAACGCTACTTCCTAACAAGGAAGTGTCGCATTTACATTCATTTGAAGTGTATGCGATGAATACGTGACACTTCGCAATAAATATTATATCTTATCATGAAACATAGAAATGAGATGCGATATCGCGTTTTGAGATGCAATAGAAATCTAATGCTACGATACGCAGAAATCGGCAAACGCTATTTTCTAGCAAGGAAGTGTCGCATTTACATTCATTTGAAGTGAATACGAGGAATACATGAAACTTCGCAATGAATATTATATCTTATCATGAAGCATAGAAATGAGATGCGATATCCCGTTTCAAGAAGCATTAGAACTCTATTGCTTCGATACGTAGACATCTGCAATCGCTATTTCCTACCAAGGAAGTGTCGCATTTACATTCATTTGAAGTGTAGGTGAGGCATACATAACACTGCACAATGAATATTATATCTTATCACGAGACATAGAAATGAGACGCGATAACGCGTATTAAGAAGCACTAGAACTCTATTGCTACGATACATAGACATTAGCAGACGCTATTTCCTTGCAAGGAAGTGTCGCATTTACATACTTTTGAAGTGAATACGAGGTATACAGAACACTCCACAATGAATATCATATCTCATCACGAAACATAGAAATGAGGAGCGATATCGCTGGTTAAGAAGCGTTAGAACACTATTGCTTCGATACGTAGACATCTGCAAACGCTACTTCCTAGAAAGGAGGTGTCGTATTTACATTCTTTTGAAGTGAATACGAGGTATACATGACGCTCTCAATGAATATTATATCTTATCATAAAACATAGAAATTAGATGCGATATCTCGTTTTAAGAAGCATTAGAACTCTACTGCTACGATACGTAGATCTCTGCCATCGCTATTTCGTAGCAAGGAAGTGTCGCATTTACATTCACTTGAAGTGAATACGAGGAATACATGAAACTTCGCAATGAATGTTATATCTCATCATGAAGCACAGTAATGTGATTCGATTTCCCGTTTCAAGATGCATTAGAACTCTATTGCTTCGATACGTAGACATCTGCAATCGCTGTTTCCTACCAAGGAAGTGTCGCATTTACATTCATTTGAAGAGTATGCGAGGTATACATGACAATCCACAATGAATATTATACCTTATCATGAAACATAGAAATGAGATGCGATATCGCGATTTAAAAAGCATTAGAACTCTATTGCTACGACACCTAGACATCTGCAAACGCTATTTCCTAGCAAGGAAGTGTCGCAATTACATTCTCTTGAAGTCACTACGAGGTATACATAACACTCCACAATGAATATTATATCTTATCGTGCAACATAGAAATCAAATGCGATATCGCGTTATGAGAAGCATTACAACCCTATTGTTACGATACGTAAACATCTGCAAACGCTATTTCCTAGCAAGGATGTGTCGCATTTACATATATTTGAAGTGAATACGAGGTATACATGACACTTCGCCATGAATATTAAATCTTATCATGAAACATAGAAATGAGATGCGATAACTCGATTTAAGAAGCATTAGAACTCTATTGCTTCGATACGTAGACATCTGCAAACGTTATTTCCCAGCAGGGCAGTGTCGCATTTACATTCATTTGATGTGTATGCGAGGTATACATGACACTTCGCAATTAATAGTAAATCTTATCATGAAACATGGAAATGAGATGCGATATCGCGTTTTAAGAAGCATTAGAACACTATTGCTTCGAAACGTAGACATCTGGAAACGTAGTTTCCTAGAAAGGAAGTGTCGCATTTACATTCATTTGAACTGTAGACGAGGAATACATGACACTTTGTAATGCATATTATATCTTATCATGAAACATAGAAATGTGATGCGATATCGCGATTTAAGACGCATTTGAACACTATTGCTTCGTTACGTAGACATCAGCAATAGGTATTTTCTGACAAGGAAGTGTCGCCTTTTATTTCGTTTGAAGTGTATGCGTGGTATACAAGACACTTTGCAATGAATACTATATCTTATGATGAAACATAGAAATGAGATGCGATATCGCGATTTAAGAAGCATTAGAACTCTATTGCTTCGAACGTAGACATCTGCAGACGCTATTTCCTCGCTCGGAAGTGTCGCATTTACATTCATTTGAAGTGTATGCGACGTATACATGACACTTCCTAATGAATATTATATCTTATCATGAAATATAGAAATGAGATGCGATATCGCGATTTAAGAAGCAATAGGACTGTATTGCTTAGATACGTAGACATCTGCAAACGCTATTTCCTAGCAAGGAAGTGTCGCATTTACATTCAATTGAAGTGTATGCGAGGTATACATGACACTTCGCAATGAATATTACATACTATCATGAAACATAGAAATGAGATGCGATATTGCGTTCTCAGAGGCATTAGAACTCTAATGCTACGATACGTAGACGTCTGCAAACGCTATTTCCTAGCAAGGGAGTGTCGCATTTACATTCATTTGAAGTGTATGCGAGATATACATGACACTTCGCAATGATTATTATATATTATCATGAAACATGGAAATGAGATGCGATATCGCGTCTTGAGAAGCATTAGAGCACTAATGCTACGGTACGTAGTCATCTGCAAACGCTACCTCCTGGAAAGGAAGTGTCGCATTTACATTCTTTTGAAGTGAATACGAGGTATACATGTCACTGCACAATGAATATCATGTCTTATCATGAAACATAGAAATGAGATGCGATATCGCTATTTAAGAAGCATTAGAACTCTATTGCTTCGATACGTAGACATCTGCCATCACTATATCCTAGCAAGGAAGTGTCGCTTTTACATTCATTTGAAGTGTATGCGAGGTATACATGCCACTTCGCAATGATTATTATATCTTATCATGAAACATAGAAACGAGATGCGATATCGCCATATAAGAAGCACTAGAACTCTACTGCTACGATACGTAGATATCTGGAGACGCTATTTCCTAGCAAGGAAGTGTCGCATTTACATTCTTTTGAAGTGAATGCGAGGTATACATAACACCCCACAATGAATAACATATCTTATCATGAGACATAGAAATCAAATGCGATATGGCGTTTTAAGAAGCATCAGAACTCCTTTGCTGCAATACGTAGACATCTGCAAACGCTATTTCTTAGCAAGGAAGTGTCGCATATACATTCATTTGAAGTCAATACGAGGTATAAATAACACTGCACAATGTATATTATATCCTATCATGAAACATAGAAATGAGATGAGATATCGCGATTTAAGAAGCATCCGAAATCTATTCCTTCGTTACGTAGACATCTGCAAACGCTACTTCCTAGCAAGATAGTGTCGCATTTACATTCTTTTGAAGTGAATACGTGGTATACATGACAATCCGCGATGAATATTATATCTCATCATAATACATAGAAATGAGATGCGATATCGCGTTTAAAGAAGCATTAGAACTCTATTGCTACGATACGTAGACATCTGCAAGTGCTATTTGCTAGCAAGGAAGTGTCGCATTTACACTCTTTTGAAGTGAATACAAGGAATACATAACACTCCACAATGAATATTATATCTTATCATGAAACGTAGAAATGATATGAGATATCGCGTTTTAAGAAGCATTAGAACTCTATTGCTACGATGCGTAGACATCTGCAAATGCTATTTGCTAGCTCGGAAGTGTCGCATTTACACTCTTTTGAAGTGAATACGAGGTATACATGACACTTCACAATGAATACTATTACTTATCGTGAAACATAGAAATGAGATGAGATATCGCGATTTAAGAAGCATCCGAAATCTATTCCTTCGTTACGTAGACATCTGCAAACGCTACTTCCTAGCAAGATAGTGTCGCATTTACATTCTTTTGAAGTGAATGCGAGGCATACATAACTCTCGACAATTAATATTATATCGTATCACGAAACAGATAAGTGAGATTCGATATCGCGATATAAAAAGGATTAGAACTGAATTGCTTCGATACGTAGACATCTGCAAATGCTATTTCCTAGCAAGGAAGTGTCGCATTATACTCTTTTGAAGTGAATACGTGGTATACATGACAATCCGCAATGAATATTATATCTCATCATAATACATAGAAATGAGATGCGATATCGCGTTTAAAGAAGCATTAGAATTCTGTTGCTTCGATACGTAGACATCTGCCAACACTATTTCCTAGCAAGGAAGTGTCGCATTTACATTCGCTAGAAGTGTACGCGAGTTATACAAGACACTTCGCAATGAATATTATATCTTATTATGAAACATAGGAGTGTGATGCGATATCGCGTTTTAAGAAGCATTAGAACACTATTGCTACGATGCGTAGACATCTGCAAACGCTATTTCCTAGCCAGGAAGTGTTGCACTTACATTCTTTTGAAGTGAATACGAGGAATACATGAAACTTCGCAATGAATATTATATCTTATCGTGAAACATAGAAATGTGATGTGATATCGCGTTTTAAGAAGCATTGGAACTCTATTGCTTCGATGCGTAGACATCTGCAATAGCTACCTCCTAGCAAGGAAGTGTCGCAATTGCATTCATTTGAAGTGAATACGATGTATACATAACACATCGCAATGAATATTATATGTTATCATGAAACATAGAAATGTGATGCGGTATCCCGTTTTAAGAAGCATTAGAACACTATTGCTTAGATACGTAGACATCTGCAAACGCTATTTCCTAGCAATGAAGTGTCGCATTTACATTCATTTTAAGTGTATGCGAGGCATAAGTGGCACTTCGCAATGAATATTATATCTTATCATGGAACATAGAAATGAGTGCGATATCTCGTTTTAAGAAGCATTAGAACACCATTGCTTCGATACGTAGATATCTGGAAACGCTATTTCCTGGAAATGAAGTGTCGCACTTAGATACGTTTGAAGTGTAGACGAGAAATACATAACACTTCGCAATGAATATTATCTCTTATCATGAGACATAGGAATGAGACGCGATATCGCGTTTTAAGAAGCATTAGAACTCTATTGCTTCGATACGTAGACATCTGCCAACGCTATTTCCTAGGAACGAATTGCCGCATTTACATTCATTTGAAGTGAATACGAGGAATACGTGAAAACTTCGCAATGAATATTATATCTTATCATGAAACATAGAAATGTGATGTGATATCGCGTTTTAAGAAGCTTTAGAACCCTATTGCTACGATACGTAGACACCTGAAAACGCTATTTCCTAGTAAGGATGTGTCGCATTTACATTCTTTTGAAGTGTATGCGAGGTATACATGAGAATTCGTAATGAATATTATATCTTATCATGAAACGTAGAAATGAGATGCGATATCGCGTTTTGAGAAGCATTAAAATTCTACTGCTACGATACGTAGACATCTGCAAACGCTATTTCCTAGCAAGGAAGTGTAGCATTTATATTCATTTGAAGTGTATGCGAGGTATACATGAGAATTCGTAATGAATATTATATCTTATCATGAAACGTAGAAATGAGATGCGATATCGCGTTTTGAGAAGCATTAAAATCCTAATGCTACGATACGTAGACATCTGCAAACGCTATTTCCTAGCAAGGAAGTGTAGCATTTACATTCATTTGAAGTGTATGCGAGGTATACATGAGAATTCGTAATGAATATTATATCTTATCGTCAAACATAGAAATGAGATGCGATCTCGCGATATAAGAAGCATTACAACTCTATTGCTACGATACGTAGACATCTGCAATCGCTATTTCCTAGCAAGGAAGTGTCGCATTACATTCATTTGAGGTGTAGACGAGATATACATAATAATGCACAATGAATATTATATATTATCATGAAACATAGAAATGAGATGCGATATCGCGAATTAAGAAGCATTAGAACTCTATTGCTACGATACGTAGACATCTGCAAACGCTATTTCCTAGCAAGGAAGTATCGCATTTACATTCTTTTGAGGTGAATACGAGGTATACAAGACACTTCGCAACGAATATTATATCTTATCATGGAACAAAGAAATGAGCGCGATATCTCGTTTTAAGAAGCATTAGAACTCTGTGGCTTCGATACGTAGACATCTGCCATCGCTATATCTTAGCATGGAAGTGTCGCATTTACATTCATTTGAAGTGTATGCGAGGTATACATGACACTTCGCAATGAATATTATATCTTATCATAAAACATAGGAATGAGATTCGATATCGCGATTTAAGAAGGATTAGAATTCTATTGCTTCGAAACGTAGACATCTGCAAACGCTACTTCCTAGCAAGGAAGTGTCGCATTTACATTCATTTGAAGTTAATGCGAGGTATACATGACACTTCGCAATGAATATTATATCTCATCATGAAACATAGAAATGAGATGCGATATCGCGTTTCGAGATGCTTTAGAACTCTAATGCTGCGATACGTAGACATCTGCAAACGCTATTTCCTAGCAAGGAAGTGTCCCATTAACATTCATTTGAAATCTAGACGTGGAATACATAGCACTTCGCAATGAATATTGTATTTTATCATGAAACGTAGAAATGAGATGCGATATCGCGTTTTAAGAAGCATTAGACCTACATTGCTACTATACGTATATCTGGAAAAGCTATTTCCTAGCAAGGAAGCATCGCATTCATATTCTTCTGAAGTGAATACGAGGTATTCATATCACTCCACATCGAATATTATATCTTATTATGGAGCATAGAAATGAAATGCGATGTGGCGATTTAAGAAACATTAGAACTCTATAGCTCGATACGTAGACATCTGCTAACGCTATTTCCTAGCAAGGAAGTGTCGCATTTACATTCATTTGAAGTGTATGCGAGGTATACAAGACACTTCGCAATGAATATTATATCTTATCATGAAACACGGAAATGAAATGCGATATCGCGATTTAAGAAGCATTAGGGCTCTATTGCTTCGATACGTAGGCATCTGCAAACGCCATTTCCTAGCAAGGAAGTGACGCATTTACATTCTCTTGAAGCGAATACGAGGTTATAAAAATACTCCACAATGAATATTATATCTTATCATGAGACATAGAAATGAGATGCGATATGGCGATTTAGGAAGCAGTAGATCTCTATTGCTTCGATACGTAGACATCTGCAAACGCGATTTCCTAGCAAGGAAGTGTCGCATTTACATTGTTTTCAAGTGAATACGAGGTACACATGACACTTCGCAATGAATATTGTATCTTATCATGAAACATAGAAATCAGATGCGATATCGCGCTTTGGGAAGAATTAGAGCTCTATTGCTATGATACATAGACATCTGCAAACGCTATTTCCTAGCAAGGAAGAGACGCATTATCATTCTTTTGAAGTGAATACGAGGTATACATGACATTGCACAAAGAATATTGTATCTTACCATGATACATATAAATGAGATGCGATATCGCGATTTAAGCGGCATTAGAATACTATTGCTTCGATACCTAGATATCTGCAAACGCTGCTTCCTAGCAAGGAAGCGTCGCATCTACATTCCTTTGAAGTGAATACGAGGTATACATGACACTCCGCAATGAATATTATATCTTATCATGAAACATAGAAATGAGATGCGATATCCCGATTTGAGAAGCATAAAACTCTATTTCTTCGATACGTAGACATCTGCAAACGCTATTTCCTAGCAGGGAAGGATCGCATTTACATTCATTTGAAGTGTAGACGCGATATACATTTACACTGCACAATGAATATTATATCTTTTCATGAAACATAGCAATGAGATGCGATATCGCGATTTAAGAAGCATTAGAACTCTATTGCTTCTATACGTAGATATCTGCAAACGCTATTTCTTAGCAGGGAAGGATCGCATTTACATTCATTTGAAGTGAAGACGAGGTATGCATAACACTGCACAATGAATACTATATATCTTATCATGAAACATAGAATTGAGATGCGATATCGCGTTATAAGAAGTATTAGAACTCTATTGCCTCGATACGTAGATATGTGGAATCGCTATTTCCTAGCAAGGAAGTGTGGCACTTACATTCTTCTGATGTGTAGACGATGTATACATAACGCTGCACAATGAATTTTATATCTTATCATAAAACATAGGAATGAGATGCAATATTGCGTTTGTAAGAAGCATTAGAGCTCTATTGCTTGGATACGTTGATATCTGGAAATGCTGTTTCCTAGCAAGGAAGTGTGGCATTTACATTCTTTTGAAGTGTAGATGTGGTATACATAACGCTTCGCAATGAATATTATATCTTACCATGAAACAAAAATTAGGTGCGATATCGCGTTTGTATGAAGCAATAGATCTCTATTGCTTCGATACGTAGACGTCTGCAAACGCCATTTCCTGGCAAGAAAGGATGGCACTTGCATTAATTTGAAGTGATGACAAGGTATACATAACACTTCGCATGAATATTATATCTTATCATGAAACATAGGAATGAGATGCGACATCTCGTTTTAAGAAGCATTAGAACTCTATTGCTTCGATACGTCTGCAAACGCTATTTCCTAGCAAGGAAGTGTCGCCTTTACTTTCTTTTTTGGTGTATGCGAGATATAAGTGACACTTCGCAATGAATATTATATCTTATCATGAAACATCGAAATAAGATGCGATATCGCGTTCTGGGAAGCATTAGAACTCTATTGCTACGATACGTAAACATCTGAAAACGCTATTTACTAGAAATGAAGTGTCGCATTTACACTCATTTTAAGTGTATGCGAGGTGTAAGTGACACTTCGCAATGATTATTTTATCTTACCATGAAACATAGAAATGAGATGCGATATTGCGTTTTACGAAACATTAGAACTATATTGCTACGATACGTAGGCTTCTGCAAACGCTATTTCCTAGCCAGGAAGTGTCCCATTTACACATTCTTTTGAAGTGAATACGAGGTATATATGACACTTCGCAATGAATATTATCTCTCATAATGAAACACAGAAATGAGATGCGATATCACATTTTAAGAAGCATTAGATCTCTATTGCATCGATACGTAGACATTTGCAAACGCTACTTCCTAGCAAGGAAGTGTCGCATTTACATTCTTTTGAAGTGAATACGAGGTATGCATGTCACTTCGCAATGAATATTATATCTTATCATGAAACATATAAATAAGATGCCGTATCACGATTTAACAACCATTAGAACCCTGTTGTTGCGATACGTAGATATCTGCGAACGCTATTTTATAGAAAGGTAGTGTCGCATTTACATTCATTTGAAGTGAATACGAGGTACACATAAAACCGCGCAATGAATATTATATCTTATAGTGAGACTTCGAAATAAGATGCTATATCGCGTTTTGGGAAGCATTAGAATCCCATTACTACGATACGTAGACATCTGCAATCGCTATTTCCTAGCAAGGAATTGTCGCATTTACGTACTTTTGAAGTAAATTCGAGGTATACATGACTCTTCGCAATGAATATTATATCTTATCAGGAAACATATAAGTGAGATGCGATATCGCATTATAAGAATCATTAGAACTCTATTGCTACGATACGTATATATCTGAAAACGATAATTCCTAGCAAGGAAGTGTCGCATTTACATTCATTCGAAGTGTATACGAGGTATACATGAATACGCAATGAATATTATATCTCATCATGAAACATAGAAATGAGGTGCGACATCTCGTTTTAAGAAGCATTAGAAATCTATTGTTTCGATACCTAGTCACCTGGAAACGTTATTTCCTAGCTAGGAATTGTCGCAATTACATTCTTTTGCAGTGAATACAAGGCATACATGACACATCGCAATGAATATTATATCTTATCATGATACAGAAATGGGATGCGATATCTCGTTTTTAGAAGCATTTGAACTCTATTGCTGCGATACGTAAACATCTGCAAACGCTATGCCCTAGCAAGGAAGTGTCGCATTTACATTCTTTTGAAGAGAAAACGTGGTATACATGATACACCGCAATGAATATTATATTTTATCATAAAACATAGAAATAAGATGCGATATGGCGATTTAAGAAGCAATAGAACACTACTGCTTCGATACGTAGACATCTGCAAACGCTACTTCCTAGCAAGGAAGTGTCGTATTTGCATTCATTTGAAGTGTATGCGAGGTATACATGACACTCCACAATGAATATTATATCTTATCATGAAACATAGAAATGAGGTGCGATATCGCGTTTTAAGAAGCATTAGTACTCTATTGCCACGTAGCTATCTGCAGACGCTATTTCCTAGGAAGGAAGTGACGCATTTACAAACTTTTGAAGTGAATACAAGGTATACATAACAGTCCACTATGAATATTATATCTTATCATGTAACATAGAAATGAGTATCGATATGGCTATTTAAAAAGCATTAGAACTCTATTGCTTCGATACGTAGACAACTGCAAACGCTACTTCCTAGCAAGGAAGTGTCGCGTTTACATTCATTTGAAGTGTATGCGAGGTATACATGACACTTCGCAATGAATATTATATCTTATCATGAAATATAAAAATGAGATGCGATATCACGATTTAAGAAGCATTAGAACTCTATTGCCACGACATGTAGATATCTGCAAACGCTATCTCCTAGTAATGAAGTGTCGCATTTACATTCATTTGAAGTGTGGACGAGTAATACATAACAGTTCGCAATGAATATTATATCTTATCATGAATCGTTAAAATGAGATGCGATATCTCGATTTAAGAAGCATTAGAGCCATAATGCTTCGATACGAATACATCTGCAAACGCTATTTCCTAGCAAGGAAGTGTGGCATTTACATTCATTTGAAGTGTATGCCAGGTACACAAGACAATTCGCAATGAATATTATATCTTAACATGAAACATAGAAATGAGATGCTATATCTCGTTTTAAGAAGCATTAGGACTCTATTGCTACGATACGTAGACATCTGCAAACGCTATTTCGTAGCTAGGAAGCGTCGCATTTACATTCTTTTCAAGTGAATACGAGGTATACATAACCCTACGCAATGAATATTATATCTTAACATGAAACATAGAAATGAGATGCGATATCGCGTTTTAACACATTGCGGACGGGTGACGAGATATCTCGCTTTTAGAAAACTAAACGTTGCGAACGGGTCACAATATATCTAGCTTTCACGTTTTTTTTATTCAGTCGGCAACTGAGCAAGGAGCTGCAAATGTTTCTGTTACGTTACGATGGTATCGAAGTCTCTCGCATTCCGAAACCAAAGCGAAACAACTGAATCATTCCTTAAATTTAAGAAAAAGCAGTCATTATAGTGTAACCTCCGCCGTACCTCGCGGTACCTCCTTCACTCCCTGGCAGAGGCACACGCATCGCCTGTCGCCACCACAAAGACGAGCTTACCGAGTATACGATCGCCGAGCTAAGGCAGCCACCCCCGCAACCAGGAGTTGGACCACACGACCGCGCTACGACGCGTGCCTTCCAGACAGCTGGAGCACGAGCGAGCCACAGCCTCCGCACGAGTACCATTCCACGTATCAGGAAGAGTCGCCCGCCGTTACGCACCCGTACCCATACTTTGCATATCATTATAATTATAATTAAGTGAATCCTAGAACTTAAGCACACGACACTCCATGTACGCACACGACACAACACACACAACCTAGCATAAGGCGTTTCATGTGTTATTCTAATTTTTAAGATCATCATTAATCGTAATAAGAAGTAAGCGAAGCGCCCGACGCGCGCGGCTCACGCCGAACGCGCGCGCCCTGCCACGACCATCCACCCCACTCCGTGGGCCGAGCGTCCACCCCACTCTGGGGACCTGCGACTCGCGCGCCCCGCGATCCGAGGAGGTCGCGGGCCCGCGAGCTGATAGTCAGTACGAGTCATCCGCTCCAAGCGAGCGGACCTCCCTCAAATCCAATCTCTAGTTCGAGCCATTCGCTCCAAGCGAGCATTCCTTTATCATAATCCAATCTTACTATTTCAACTTAAACTCTAATTCAATTCAAGTCCTTATTCTAAACTCTAATTATCGTATCCTAGTACTTAGTCAACTTTAGCATAGGGAAGTATCAGTGTAAGCTTAGTTTTATTTAGAATATACTTTATTTTTACCAGTACTACAATTCTCATCATTCTAAATATTCCTTGCCTTATTATTATTATAAATTCATTCATTGCGAAGTCTTCCACGAGTTCACGCGTCTTCAAGAACATTCACAAGCTCCGAACTTTAGTCAAACTTGGTAATCGATCAGTTATAGCCGACCGCCGCTTAGCTGCATCGACCCACAGCGAGGCTAGAGCAAGGACACTCGTCGAATTTCCATATTTCTAGACCGGTAAACTAGAGCGGACCGCCGCCTAGTGGACCCGTATCTGGACTTTTGGAAACCGACTCGAATGCGTCATTCCGGTACAACTAAACGAACTCGTCGCGCGGGAAGGAAGAACTACTTGCGTTCACTTGTGCGCGGATACGTTGGTACAGCCGAGTGCAATACCACTGCAACGTCTCATCTTCCGCCGCACGCCGATCGGACAGCCGTCCCGCACCGCCGCATCCATCGCCGATCCACTTGACCGAGCCGATCCATCCCCGAGGTCAGCCCACCTGGGTACTCGTCCCGCTGACAATCACGCCTCACCGACCGTACGCAGGGATTATACCTGAGGGCGATCCGTGCCGACGACGATACCTGCAACAAGGGTACTAAATATTAGCAGCTGTCAAGACATCAAAGGTAAGGTCATATTTTCTTATCCGCGTTCGTGCCTTTTGATACGTGTTTCGCGAGCCAGAAAGAACCCGGTCTTCGTCGCAATTCCGCGAGCCGAACCGTTCGAGGCTGCGTGTCGCTCCCGGTAAACGATAAGTTTTCGCGACCCGTGACGTGACAATAGCCATTGCCGGCTGATCTGTGCGGATCGTCGTACGTATCGTATCTTATAAAGTGTTTCATTGATCTGCATTTTAGAATTTCAAACTTCGTGTTTTAAAATTGGAAGGTAACAGTTTTTTGAGTACTATCTATATTTTCAATCAACCTGTTACTGATAATTGACAACAAAAATTTATTTTATGAATTAGCCCTCTATAAAAGAAGCGAAATGACGCATAGATGTAATGAAAACAGATATACAGATATATGAACTATATGTATAGTATTATTTAAAAATACTAAATGCAAATTAAGTAAAATGCGTATCCACTTCCTGTCACATGCCAAGCATGTTTTTGGAGCGTTCGAAAATCTGCGATCCGTGAGGGCGTGTTGAACGTGCAGCGCCCCGTCCTCAATGTGTTAAGAAGCATTAGAACTCTATTGCCTCGATAAGTACACATCTGCAAACGCTATATCCTAGCAAGGAAGTGTCGCATTTACATTGTTTTCAAGTGAATACGAGGTACACATGACACTTCGCAATGAATATTGTATCTTATCATGAAACATAGAAACGAGATGCGATATCTCGTTTTAAGAATCAGTAGAACTCTATTGCTACGACACGTAGACATCTGCAAACGCTATTTCCTAGCAAGGAAGTGTCGTATTTACATTCTTTTGAAGTGAATACTGGGTATACATAACACTCCACAATGAATATTATATCTTATCATGAAACATAGAAAGGAGATGCGATATTGCGTTTTGAGAAGCATTAGAACACTATTGCTTCGATACGTAGACATCTGCAAACGCTATTTCCTAGCAAGGAAGTGTCGCATTTACATTCATTTGAAGTGAATACGAGGTATGCGTGTCACTTCGCAATGAATATTATGTCTTATCATGAGACATAGAAATGAGGTGCGATATCGCGTTTTAAGATGCATTGGAACTCTATTGTTTCGATACGTAGACACCTACAAACGCTATTTCCTAGCAAGCAAGTGTCGCATTTACATTCATTTGAAGCGTATGCGAGGTATACATGACACATCGCAATGTATATTATATCTTATCATGAAACATAGAAATGAGATGCTATATCGCGTTTTAAGAAGCATTAGATCTCCATTTCTATGATACGTAGACATCTGCAGACGCTATTTCCTAGCAAGCAAGTGTCGCATTTACATTCCTTTGAAGTGAATATGAGGTGTACGTGACCCTTCGCAATGAATATTATATCTTATCATGAAACATAGAAATGGGATGCGATATCGCGATTTAAAAAGCTAGAGAACTCTATTGCTACGATACGTAGATATCTGCAGACGCTGTTTCCTAGCAAGGAAGTGTCGCATTTACATTCATTTGAAGTGTATCCGAAGTATACATGACACTCCACAATGAATATTATATCTTATCATGAAACATAGAAATGGGATGCGATATTGCGTTTTGAGAAGCATTAGAAATCTATTGCTTCGATACGTAGACATCTGCAGACGCTATTTCCTAGCAAGCAAGTGTCGCATTTACATTCCTTTGAAGTGAATATGAGGTGTACGTGACCCTTCGCAGTGAATATTATATCTTATCATGAAACATAGAAATGGGATGCGATATCGCGTCTTATGAGGCGTTAGAGCTCTATTTCTACGATACGTAGACATCTGCAAACGCTATTTCCTAGCAAGGAAGTGTCGCATTTACATTCATTTGAAGTGAATACGAGGTATGCGTGTCACTTCGCAATGAATATTATGTCTTATCATGAGACATAGAAATGAGGTGCGATATCGCGTTTTAAGATGCATTGGAACTCTATTGTTTCGATACGTAGACACCTACAAACGCTATTTCCTAGCAAGCAAGTGTCGCATTTACATTCATTTGAAGCGTATGCGAGGTATACATGACACATCGCAATGTATATTATATCTTATCATGAAACATAGAAATGAGATGCTATATCGCGTTTTAAGAAGCATTAGATCTCCATTTCTATGATACGTAGACATCTGCAGACGCTATTTCCTAGCAAGCAAGTGTCGCATTTACATTCCTTTGAAGTGAATATGAGGTGTACGTGACCCTTCGCAATGAATATTATATCTTATCATGAAACATAGAAATGGGATGCGATATCGCGATTTAAAAAGCTAGAGAACTCTATTGCTACGATACGTAGATATCTGCAGACGCTGTTTCCTAGCAAGGAAGTGTCGCATTTACATTCATTTGAAGTGTATCCGAAGTATACATGACACTCCACAATGAATATTATATCTTATCATGAAACATAGAAATGGGATGCGATATTGCGTTTTGAGAAGCATTAGAAATCTATTGCTTCGATACGTAGACATCTGCAGACGCTATTTCCTAGCAAGCAAGTGTCGCATTTACATTCCTTTGAAGTGAATATGAGGTGTACGTGACCCTTCGCAGTGAATATTATATCTTATCATGAAACATAGAAATGGGATGCGATATCGCGTCTTATGAGGCGTTAGAGCTCTATTTCTACGATACGTAGACATCTGCAAACGCTATTTCCTAGCAAGGAAGTGTCGCATTTACATTCATTTGAAGTGAATACGAGGTATGCGTGTCACTTCGCAATGAATATTATGTCTTATCATGAGACATAGAAATGAGGTGCGATATCGCGTTTTAAGATGCATTGGAACTCTATTGTTTCGATACGTAGACACCTACAAACGCTATTTCCTAGCAAGCAAGTGTCGCATTTACATTCATTTGAAGCGTATGCGAGGTATACATGACACATCGCAATGTATATTATATCTTATCATGAAACATAGAAATGAGATGCTATATCGCGTTTTAAGAAGCATTAGATCTCCATTTCTATGATACGTAGACATCTGCAGACGCTATTTCCTAGCAAGCAAGTGTCGCATTTACATTCCTTTGAAGTGAATATGAGGTGTACGTGACCCTTCGCAATGAATATTATATCTTATCATGAAACATAGAAATGGGATGCGATATCGCGATTTAAAAAGCTAGAGAACTCTATTGCTACGATACGTAGATATCTGCAGACGCTGTTTCCTAGCAAGGAAGTGTCGCATTTACATTCATTTGAAGTGTATCCGAAGTATACATGACACTCCACAATGAATATTATATCTTATCATGAAACATAGAAATGGGATGCGATATTGCGTTTTGAGAAGCATTAGAAATCTATTGCTTCGATACGTAGACATCTGCAGACGCTATTTCCTAGCAAGCAAGTGTCGCATTTACATTCCTTTGAAGTGAATATGAGGTGTACGTGACCCTTCGCAGTGAATATTATATCTTATCATGAAACATAGAAATGGGATGCGATATCGCGTCTTATGAGGCGTTAGAGCTCTATTTCTACGATACGTAGACATCTGCAAACGCTATTTCCTAGCAAGGAAGTGTCGCATTTACATTCATTTGAAGTGTATCCGATGTATATGTGATACTTCGCAATGAATAATATATCTTACCATGAAACATAGGAATGAGATGCGATATCTCGTTTTAAGAAGCATAAGAACTCCTTTGCTTCGAAACGTAGACATCTGCAAACGCTATTTCATAGCAAGGACGTGTCGCATTTACATTCTTTTGAAGTGAATGCGATGTATACGTGACACTTCGCAATAAATATTATATCTTATCATGAAACATAGAAATGTGACGTGATATCGCGTTTTAAGAAGCTTTAGAACTCTATTGCTACGATACTTAGACATCTACAAACGCCATTTCATAGCAAGGACGTGTCACATTTACATTCTTTTGGAGTAAATGCGAGGTATACATAACATTGCACAATGAATATTATATGTGTTCATGAAACATAGTAATGATATGCGATATCACGATTTAAGATGCATTAGAACTTTATTGCTTCGATACGTACACATCTGCAATCGCTATTTCCTAGCAAGGAAGTGTCGCATTTACATTAAATTGAAGTGAATACGAGGAATACATGAAACTTCGCAATGAATATTATGTCCTATCATGAAACATAGAAATGTGGTGTGATATCGCGTTTTAAGAAGATTTAGAACTCTATTGCTACGATGCGTAGACATCTGCAGACGCTGTTTCCTAGCAAGGAAGTGTCGCATTTACATTCTTCTGAAGTGTATGCGAGGTATAAGTGATACTTCGCAATGAATACTATATCTTATCATGAAACATAGTAACGAGATGCGATATCCCGTTTCAGGAAGCGTTGGAACTCTATTGCTTCGATACGTAGACATCTGCAAACGCTATTTCCTAGCAAGGTAGTGTCGCATTTACATTCATTTGAAGTGTATGCGAGGTATACATAACACTTCGCAATGAATATTATATGTTATCATGAAACATAGAAATGAGATGCGATATCTTGTTTTAAGAAGCGTTATAACACGATTGCTACGATACGTAGATATCTGCAAACGCTATTTCCTAGGAAGGAATTGCCGCATTTACATCCATTTGAAGTGAATACGAGGAATACGAGAAACTTGGCAATGAATATTATGTCTTATCATGAAACATAGAAATGTGGTGTGATATCGCGTTTTAAGAAGATTTAGAACTCTATTGCTACGATGCGTAGACATCTGCAGACGCTGTTTCCTAGCAAGGAAGTGTCGCATTTACATTCTTCTGAAGTGTATGCGAGGTATAAGTGATACTTCGCAATGAATACTATATCTTATCATGGAACATAGTAACGAGATGCGATATCCCGTTTCAAGAAGCATTAGAACACTATTGCTTCGATACGTAGACATCTGCAAACGCTATTTCCTAGCAAGGAAGTGTCGCATTTACATTCATATGAAGTGTATGCGAGGTATACATAACACTTCGCAATGAATATTATATCTTTTCATGAAACATATAAATGTGATGTGATATCGCGTTTTAAGAAGCATTAGAACTCTGTTGCTACGATACGTAGACATCTGCAAACGTTATTTCCTAGCAAGGAAGTGTCGCATTTACATTCTTCTGACGTGAGTACAAGGTATACATGACACTTCGCAATTAATAATATATCTTATCATGAAACATAGAAATGAGATGCGATATCCCGTTCCAAGAAGCATTAGAACTCCATTGCTTCGATACGTAGGCATCTGCAATCGCTATTTCCTAGCAAGGTAGTGTCGCATTTACATTCATTTGAAGTGTATGCGAGGTATACATAACACATCGCAATGAATATTATATGTTATCATGAAACATAGAAATGAGATGCGATATCTTGTTTTAAGAAGCATTATAACATGCTTGCTACGATACGTAGACGTCTGCAAACGCTATTTCCTAGGAAGGAAGTGCCGCATTTACCTCCATTTGAAGTGAATACGAGGAATACGTGAAACTTCGCAATGAATATGATGTCCTATCATGAAACATAGAAATGTGATGTGATATCGCGTTTTAAGAAGATTTAGAGCTCTATTGCTACGATGCGTAGACACCTGCAGACGCTGTTTCCTAGCAAGGAAGTGTCGCATTTACATTCTTCTGAAGTGTGTGCGAGGTATAAGTGATACTTCGCAGTGAATACTATATCTTATCATGAAACTTAGTAACGAGATGCGATATCCCGTTTCAGGAAGCATTAGAACTCTATTGCTTCGATACGTAGACATCAGCAAACGCTATTTCCGAGCAAGGATGTGTCGCATTTACATTCATTTGAAGTGAAGACGAGTAATACGTGATACTTCGCAATGAATAGTATATCTTACCATGAAACATAGGAATGAGATGCGATATCCCGTTCCAAGAATCATTAGAACTCCATTTCTTCGATACGTAGGCATCTGCAATCGCTATTTCCTAGGAAGGTAGTGTCGCATTTACATTCATTTGAAGTGTATGCGAGGTATACATAACACTTCGCAATGAATATTATATGTTATCATGAAACGTAGAAATGAGATGCGATATCTTGTTTTAAGAAGCATTATAACACGCTTGCTACGATACGTAGACATCTGCAAACGCTATTTCCTAGGAAGGAAGTGCCGCATTTACATCCATTTGAAGTGAATACGAGGAATACGAGAAACTTCGCAATGAATATTATGTCCTATCATGAAACATAGAAATGTGATGTGATATCGCGTTTTAAGAAGATTTAGAACTCTACTGCTACGATGCGTAGACATCTACAAACGCTATTTCCTGGCAAGGACGTGTCGCATTTATATTCTTTTGGTGTAAATGCGAGGTATACATAACATTGCACAATGAATATTATATGTGTTCATGAAACATAGTAATGATATGCGATATCACGATTTAAGATGCATTAGAACTTTATTGCTTCGATACGTAGACATCGGCAAACGCTATTTCCAAACAAGGAAGTGTCGCATTTACATTAAATTGAAGTGAATACGAGGAATACATAAAACTTCGCAATGAATATTATGTCCTATCATGAAACATAGAAATGTGATGTGATATCGCGTTTTAAGAAGATTTAGAACTCTATTGCTACGATGCGTAGACATCTGCAGACGCTGTTTCCTAGCAAGGAAGTGTCGCATTTACATTCTTCTGAAGTGTGTGCGAGGTATAAGTGATACTTCGCAGTGAATACTATATCTTATCATGAAACTTAGTAACGAGATGCGATATCCCGTTTCAAGAAGCATTAGAACTCTATTGCTTCGATACGTAGACATCAGCAAACGCTATTTCCGAGCAAGGATGTGTCGCATTTACATTCATTTGAAGTGAAGACGAGTAATACATGATACTTCGCAATGAATAGTATATCTTACCATGAAACATAGAAATGTGGTGTGATATCGCGTTTTGAGAAGATTTAGATCTCTATTGCTACGATGCGTAGACGTCTGCAGACGCTGTTTCCTAGCAAGGAAGTGTCGCATTTACATTCTTCTGAAGTGTATGCGAGGTATAAGTGATACTTCGCAATGAATACTATATCTTATCATGAAACATAGTAACGAGATGCGATATCCCGTTTCAAGAAGCATTGGAACTCTATTGCTACGATACGTAGATATCTGCAGACGCTATTTCCTAGCAAGGAAGTGTCGCATTTACATACTTTTGAAGTGAATACTAGGTATACATAACACTCCACAATGAATGTTATATCTTATCATGAAACATAGAAATGAAAAGCGATATCGCGTTTTAAGAAGCATTAGAACTCCTTTGCTTCGATACGTAGACATCTGCCAACGCTATTTCCTAGCAACGAAGAGTCGCATTTACATTCATTTGAAGTGAATACGAGGTATACGTAACACCGCACAATGAATATTATATCTTATAGTGAGACATAGAAATGAGATACCATATCGCGTTTTAAGAGGCATTAGAACGCTATTGCTACGGTACGTAGATATCTGGAAACTCTATTTCGTAGCAAGGAAGTGTCGCAATTACATTCCTTTCAAGTGAATACGAGGTATACATGACACTTCGCAATGAATATTATATCTCATCATTAAACATAGAAATGAGTTGCGATATCTTGTTTTAAGAAGCATTAGAACTCTGCTGCTTCGATACGTAGAAATCTGGAAACGTTATTTCCTAGAAAGGAAGTGTCGCATTTTCATTCTTTTGAAGTGAATACAAGGTATACATGACACATCGCAATGAATATAACATCTTATCACGATTCATAGAAATGAGATGCATTATCGCGTTTTAAGAAGCATTAGAACACTATTGCTACGATACGTAGATGTCTGCAGACGCTAATTACTAGCAAGGAAGTGTTTCATTTACATTCCTCTGAAGTGTAGACGAGATATACATGACACTCCACAATGAATATTGTATCCTATCATGAAACATATAATTGAGGGTCGATTCGCGTTTTAAGAAGCATTAGAACTCTATTGCTACGATACGTAGACATCTGCAGACGTTATTTCCTAGCAAGGAAGTGTCGCATTTGCATTCTCTTGAAGTGAATACGAGGTATACATAACAATCCACAATGAAAATTATATCTTATCATGAAGCATATAAATGAGGATCGATATCGCGTTTTAAGAAGCATTAGAACTCTATTGCTACGATACGTAGACATCTGCAAACGCTACTTCCTAGCAAGGAAGTGTCGCATTTACATTCAATTGAAGTGAATACGGAGTACACATAACACTCAGCAATGAATATTATATCTCATCATGAAACATAGAAATGAGATGCGATATCGCGTTTTGAGAAGCATTAGAACTCTATTGCTACGATACGTAGATATCTGCTGACGCTATTCCCTAGCAAGGAAGTGTCGTATTTACATTCTTTTGGAGAGATTACGAGGTATACATGACACTCCGCAATGAATATTATATCTTATCATAAAACATAGAAATGGGATGCGATATGGCGATTTAAGAAGCATTAGAACGCTATTGCTTCGATACATAGACACCTGCCATCCCTATTTCCTAGCAAGGAAGTGTCGCATTTACATTCATTTGAAGTGTATTCGAGGTATTCAAGACACTTCGCAATGAATATTATATCTTATCATGAAACACAGAAATGAGATGCGATATCGCGTTCTAAGAAGCATTAGAACACTATTGCTACGATACGTAGATATCTGCTAACGCTATTTCCTAGCAAGGAAGTGTCGCATTTACATTCTTTTGAAGTGAATACAAGGTGTACATACCACTCCACAATGAATATTATATCTTATAATGAAACATAGAAATGAGATGCGATATCACGTTTTAAGTAGCATTAGAACTCTACTGCTACGATACGTAGAAGTCTGCAGACGCTATTTACTAGCAAGGAAGTGTCGCATTTACATTCTTTTGAAGTGAATACGAGGTATACATAACACTCCACAATGAATATTATATCTTATCATGAAACATAGAAATGAGATGCGATATCGCGTTTTAAGAAGCATTGGAACTCTATTGCTACGATACGTAGATATCAGCAGACGCTATTTCCTAGCAAGGAAGTGTGGCATTTACATACATTTGAAGTGAATACTAGGTATACATAACACTCCACAATGAATGTTATATCTTATCATGAAACATAGAAATGAGGAGCGATTTCGCGTTTTAAGAAGCATTAGAACCCTGTTGCTTCTATACGTAGACACCTGCCATCGCTATTTCCTATCAAGGAAGTGTCGCATTTACATTCATTTGAAGCGTATGTGAGGTATACAAGACACTTCGCACTGAATATTACATGTTATCATGAATCATAGAAATGAGATGCGATATCGCATTTAAGAAGGATTAGAACTCCATTGCTTCGATACGTAGACATCTGCGAACGCTACTTCCTAGCAAGGAAGTTTCGCATTTACATTCTTTTGAAGCGAATACGAGGTATACATAACACTCCAGAATGAATATTATATCTTATCATGAAAAATAGAAATGAGATGCGATATGACGATTTAAGAAGCATTAGAATTCTATTGCTTCGATACGTAGACACCTGCAAAAACTATTTCCTAGGAAGGAAGTGTCGCATTTACATTCATTTGAAGTGAATACGAGGTATGCATGACACTTCGCAACGAATATTATATCTTATCATGAATCATGGAAATGAGATACGATATCGGGATTTAAAAAACATTCGAACTCTATTGCTACATTACGTAGACATCTGCAAACGCTATTTCCCAGCAAGGGAGTGTCGCATTTACATTCTTCTGAAGTGAATACGAGGTATACATAACACTTCGCAATGAATATTATATCTTAACATGATATATAGAATTGAGATGCGATATCGCATTTAAGATGCACTTGAACTCTATTCCTTCGATACGTAGACAACTACAAAAGCTATATCCTAGCAAGGAAGTGTCGCATTTACATTCTCTTGAAGTAAGTACGAGGTATACATAACAGTGCACTATGAATATTATATCTTATCATGAAACATAGAAATGAGATGCGATATTGCGCTTTAAGAAGCATTAGAACTCTAATGCTACGATACGTAAACGTCTGCAATCGCTACTTCCTAGCCAGGAAGTTTCGCATTTACATTCTTTTGTAAGGAATACGAGGTATACATGACACTTGGCAATGAATTTTATATCTTATCATGAAACACAGAAACGAGATGCGATATGACGATTTAAGAAGCTTTAGAATTCTATTGCTTCGTTACGTAGCCATCTGCAAACGATATTTCCTAGGAAGGAAGTGTCACATTTACATTCTATTGAAGTGAATACGAGGTATACATAACACTCCACAATGAATATTATATCTTATCATGGAACATGGAAATGAGATGCGATATTGCGATTTAAGAAGAATTAGATCCCTATTGCTTCGATACGTAGACGTCTGGAAACGCTATATCCTAGCAAGGTAGTGTCGCATTTACATTCATTTGAAGTGTAGACAAGATATACATAACACTGCACAATGAATATTATATCTTATCATGAAACGTATTGCGATTTAAGTAGCATTGGATCACTATTGTTTCGATACGTAGACATCTGCAGACGCTTCTTCCTAGCAAGGAAGTGTTGCATTTACAATCTTTTGAATTGAATTCGAGGTATACATAACACTCCACAATCAATATTATATCTTATCATGAAACATAGAAATGAGATGCGATATCGCGATTTAAGCATTAGAATTCTATTGCTACGATACGTAGAAATCTGCAGACGCTATTTCCTAGCAAGAGAGTGTCGCATTTACATTCTTTTGAAGTGAATACGAGGTATACATAACACTCCACAATGGATATTATATCCTATCATGATGCATATAAATGAGGAGCGATTTCGCGTTTTAAGAAGCATTAGAACTCTATTGCTTCGATACGTAGACATCTGCCAACGCTATTTCCTATCAAGGAAGTGTTGCATTTACATTCACTTGAAGTGTAGACGAGATGCACATAACACTGCACAATGAATATTATATCTTATCAGGAAACGTACAATTGAGGTGCGATATTGCGATTTAAGTAGCATTGGAACACTATTGCCTCGATACGTAGACAACTGCAGACGCTATTTCCTAGGAAGGAAGTGTTGCATTTACATTCTTTTGATGTGAATACGAGGTATACATAACACTCCACAATGAATATTATATCTTATCATGAAACATAGAAATGAGGAGCGATTTCGCATTTTAAGAAGCATTAGAACCCTGTTGCTTCGATACGTAGACACCTGCCATCGCTATTTCCTATCAAGGAAGTGTCGCATTTACATTCATTTGAAGCGTATGTGAGGTATACAAGACACTTCGCACTGAATATTACATGTTATCATGAATCATAGAAATGAGATGCGATATCGCATTTAAGAAGGATTAGAACTCCATTGCTTCGATACGTAGACATCTGCGAACGCTACTTCCTAGCAAGGAAGTGTCGCATTTACATTCTCTTGAAGTGAGTACGAAGTGTACATGACAATCCGCAATGAATATTATATCTTATCATGAAACATAGAAAGGAGATGCGATATCGTGTTTTAAGTAGTATTAGAACTCTGTTGCTACGATACGTAGACATCTGCAAACGCTATTTCATAGCAAGGACGTGTCGCATTTACATTCTTTTGAAGTGAATGCGAGGTATATATAGCATTGCACAATGAATATTACATGTTATCATCAAACATCGAAATGAGATGCGATATCACGATTGAAGATGCATTAGAACTTTATTGCTTCGATACCTAGACATCTGCAAACGCTATTTCCTAGCAGGGAAGTGTAGCATTTACATTCATTTGAAGTGAATACGAGGAATACATAAAACTTCGCAATGAATATTATATCTTATCATGAAATATAGAAATGAGATGCGATATCCCGTTTCAAGAAGCATTAGAACTCTATTGCTTCGATACGTAGACATCTGCAAACGGTGTTTAATAGCACGGAAATGTCCCAACTACATTCTTTAGAAGCGAATACGAGGCATACGTGATACTTCGCAATGAATATTATATCTAATCATGAAACACAGAAATGAGATGCGATATCGCGATTTAAGAAGCATTAGAACTCTAATGCTACGATACGTAGATATTTGAAAACGCTATTTCTTAGCAAGCAAGTCTCGCATTTACATTCTTTTGAGGTGAATACGAGGTGTATATGACACTCCGCAATGAATATTGTATCCTATCATGAAACGTAGAAGTGAGATGCGATATCGCGATTTAAGAAGCATTAGAAATCTATTGCTTCGACACGTAGACATCTGCAAACGCCACTTCCTAGCAAGGAAGTGTCGCATTTACATTCTTTTGATGTGAATACGAAGTATACATGACACTCCACAATGAGTATTATATCTTATCATGAAACATAGAAATGAAGTGCGATATCGCGTTTTGAGAAGCATTAGAACTCTATAGCTTCGATACCGAGACATCTGCAAACGCTGTTTAATAGCAGGGAAGTGTCGCATTTACATTCTTTTGAAGTGAATAGGAGGTATACATGACACTTCGCAATGAAGAATATTTCTTATCATGATACATAGAAATGAGATGCGGTATCGCGATTTAAGATGCTTTGAACTCTATTGCTTCGATGCGTAGACATCTGGCAACGCTATTTCCTAGCAAGGAAGTGGCGCATTTACATTCTTTTGAAGTGTGGACCAGGTATGCATAGCCCTTCGCAATGAATATTATATCTTATCATGAAACACAGAAATGATTTGCGATATCTCGTTTTAAGAAGCATTAGAACTCTATTGCTTCGATACGCAGACATCTGCAAACGCTATTTCCTAGCAAAGGAAGAGTCGCGTTTACATTCTTTTGAATTGTATGCGTGGTACACATAACACTCCGCAATGAATATTATATCTTATCATGAAACACAGAAATGAAATGCGACATCTCGTTTTAAGAAGCATTAGAACTGCATTGCTACGATACGCAGACAACTGCGAACGCTACTTCCTAACAAGGAAGTGTCGCACTTACATTCATTTGAAGTTTATAGGAGGCATGCGCAACACTTCGCAATGAGTATTATATCTTGTCATGAAACATAGAAATGAGATGCGATATCGCGTTTCAAGAAGCATTAGAACTCTATTGCTTCGATGCGTAGACATCTGGAAACGCTATTTCCTAACACGGAAGTATCGCATTTACATTCAATTGAAATGAATACGAGGTATACATAACACTGCACAATGAATATTATATCTTATTATGAAACATAGAAATGGGTTGCGACATCTCGTTTGAAGAAGCATTAGAAATCTATTGCTTCGATACGTAGACAGCTGCAAACCCTATTTCCTAGCAAGGAAATGTCGCATTTACATTCATTTGATGTGTATCCGAGGTATACATGACACTTCGCAATGAATATTACATCTCATCATGAAACATGGAAATGAGATGCGATATCGCGTTTTGAGAAGGATTAGAAATCTATTGCTTCGATACGTAGATGTCTGCAAACACTACTTCCTAGCAGGGAAGTGTCGCATTTACATTCATTTGAAGTAAATACGAGGTATACACGACACTTCGCAATGAATATTATATCTTATCATGAAACATAGAAATGATATGCGATATCGCGTTTTAAGAACCATTAGAACTATATTGCTTCGATACGTAGACATCTGCAAACGCTATTTCCTAGCAAGGAAGTGTCGCATTTACATTCATTTGATGTGTATCCGAAGTATACATGACACTTCGCAATGAATATTACATCTCATTATGAAACATAGAAATGAGATGCGATATCGCGTTTTGAGATGCATTAGAATTCTAATGATACGATACGTAGACATCTGCAAACGCTATTTCCTAGCAAGAAAGTATCGCATTTACATTCAATTGAAATGAATACGAGGTATACATAACGCTGCACAATGAATATTATATCCTATCATGAAACATAGAAATGGGTTGTGACATCTCGTTTGAAGAAGCATTAGAAATCTATTGCTTCGATACGTAGACATCTGCAAACACTATTTCCTAGCTAGGAAGTGTCGCATTTACATTCAATTGAAGTGAATACGAGGAAAACATAATACTGCACAATGTATATTGTATCTTATCATGAAACGTATGAATGAGATACGATATCGCGTTTGAAGTAGCATTAGAACTCTATCGCATCGATACGTAGACATCTGCAAAAGCTATTTCCTAGCACGGAAGTGTCGCATTTTCATTCTTTTGAAGTGAATACGAGGGATACATAACACTGCACAAAGAATATTATATCTTATCATGAAACACAGAAATGAGATGCGATATCGCGATTTAAGAAGCATTGCAAAGCTATTGCTTCGATACGTAGACATCTGCAAACGCTATTTCCTAGCCAGGAAGTGCGCATTTACATTCATTTGAAGTTTATGCGAGGTATACATGCCACATCGCAATGAATATTATATCTTATCATGAAACATAGAAATGAGATGCGATATCGCGTTTCAAGAAGCATTAGAACTCTCTTGCTCCGATGCGTAGAAATCTGGAAACGCTATTTCCTAGCAGGGAAGTGTCGCACTTACATTTAATTGAAGTGAATACGATGTATACATATCACTGCACAATGAATATTATATCTTATCATGAAACATAGAAATGAGATACGATATCGCGATTTAAGAAGCATTAGAATTCCATTGCTTCGATACGTAGACATCTGGAAACGTAATTTCCTAGAAAGGAAGTGTCGCATTTACATTCATTTGAAGTGTAGACGAGGAATACATAACACTTCGTAATGGATATTATATCTTATCATGCGACATAGAAATGAGATGCGATATCGCGTTTTAAGAAGCATTAGAACTCTATTTCTTCGATACTCGGACATCTGCAAACGCTATTTCCTAGCAAGGAAGAGTCGCATTTACATTCTTTTGACTTGTATGCGAGGTATACATAACACTCCGCAATGAATATTATATCTTATCATGAAATACAGAAATGAGATGCGATATCGCGATCTAATAAGCATTAGAACTCTATTGCTTCGATAAGTAGACATCTGCAAACGCTATTTCCCAGCAAGGAAGTGTCGCATTTACATTCTTTTGAAGTGAATACGAGGTTTACATGACACTTCGCATTGAATATTATATCATCACGAAACATAGGAATGAGACGAGATATCGCGATTTAAGAAGCATTAGAACTCCATTGCTACGATACGTACACATCTGCAAACGCTATTTCCTAGCATGGAAGTGTCCTATTTACATTCTTTTGAAGTGAATACGAGGTATACATGACACTTCGCAATAAATATTATATCCTTTCATGAAACATAGAAATGAGAAGCGAAGTCTGGTTCTAAGAAGCATTAGTACCCTATTGTTTCTATACCTAGACATCTGGAACGCTATTCCCTGGCAAGGAAGTGTCATATTTACATTCTTTTGAAGTGAGTACGAGGTATACATGACACTTCGCAATGAATATTATATCTAATCATGACACATAGAAATGAGATGCGACATATCGTTTTAAGAAGCATTAGAACTCTATTGTTGCGATACGTAGACATCTGGAAACGCTATTTCTTAGCAAGGATGTTCCGCTATTACATTGTTTTGAAGTGAACACGAGGTATACATAACACTTCGCAATGAATATTATGTCTTATCATGAAACATAGAAATGAGATGCGATATCGCGTTTTAAGAACCATTAGAACTATATTCTTTCTATACGTAGACATCTGCAAACGCTATTTCCTAGCTTGGAAGTGTCGCACTTAAATTCTATTGAAGTGAATACGAGGTATACATAGCACTAAACAATGAATATTATATCTTACCATGAAACATAGGAATGAGATGCGACATTTAGTTTTGAGAAGCATTATAACTCTAATACTACGATACGTAGACGTCTGCAAACGCTATTTCCTAGCAAGGAAGTGTCGCATTTACATTCTTTTGAAGTGAATGCGAGGTATACATAGCATTGCACAATGAATATTATATATTATCATGAAACATAGAAATGAGATGCGATATCCCGTTTCAAGAAGCATTAGTACTTTATTGCTTCGATACGTAGACATTTGCAATCGCTATTTCCTAGCAAGGAAGTGTCGCATTTACATTCATTTGAAGTGAAGACGAGGAACACATGACTCTTCGCAATGCATATTATATCTTATCATGAAACATGGAAATGAGATGCGATATCGCGTTTTGAGAAGCATTAGTACTCTGTTGCCACGATACGTAGACATCTGCAAACGCTATTTCCTAGCAAGGAAGTGTCGCATTTACATACATTTGAAGTGTACGCTATGTATACGTGACACTTCGCAATAAATATTATATCGTATCATGAAACATAGAAATGTAATGCGATATCGCGTTTTGAGATGCAACAGAAATCTAATGCTACGATACGCAGAAATCTGCAAACGCTACTTCCTAGCCAGGAAGTGTCGCATTTACATTCTTTTGAGGTGAATACGAGGTATACATAACACTCCACAATGAATATTATATCTTATCATGAAACATAGAAAGGGGATGCGATATTGCGTTTTGAGAAGCATTAGAACTCTATTGCTTCGATACGTAGGCATCTGCAATCGCTATTTCCTAGCAAGGTAGTGTCGCATTTACATTCATTTGAAGTGTATGCGAGGTACACATAACACTTCGCAATGAATATTATATGTTATCATGAAACATAGAAATGAGATGCGATATCTTGTTTTAAGAAGCATTATAACACGCTTGCTACGATACGTAGATATCTGCAAACGCTATTTCCTAGGAAGGAAGTGCCGCATTTACATCCATTTGAAGTGAATACGAGGAATACGTGAAACATTTCGCAATGAATATTATGTCCTATCATGAAACATAGAAATGTGATGTGATATCGCGTTTTAAGAAGATTTAGAACTCTACTGCTACGATACGTAGACTTCTACAAACGCTATTTCCTAGCAAGGACGTGTCACATTTACATTCTTTTGGAGTAAATGCGAGGTATAGATAACATTGCACAATGAATATTATATGTGTTCATGAAACATAGTAATGATATGCGATATCACGATTTAAGATGCATTAGAACTTTATTGCTTCGATACGTAGACATCTGCAAACGCTATTTCCTAGCAAGGAAGTGTCGCATTTACATTAAATTGAAGTGAATACGAGGAATACATGAAACTTCGCAATGAATATTATGTCCTATCATGAAACATAGAAATGTGATGTGAGCGCGCGTTTTAAGAAGCATTAGAACTCTATTGCTACGATGCGTAGACATCTGCAGACGCTGTTTCCTAGCAAGGAAGTGTCGCATTTACATTCTTCTGAAGTGTATGCGAGGTATAAGTGATACTTCGCAATGAATACTATATCTTATCATGGAACATAGTAACGAGATGCGATATCCCGTTTCAAGAAGCATTAGAACACTATTGCTTCGATACGTAGACATCTGCAAACGCTATTTCCTAGCAAGGAAGTGTCGCATTTACATTCATTTGAAGTGTATGCGAGGTATACATAACACTTCGCAATGAATATTATATGTTATCATGAAACATAGAAATGAGATGCGATATCTCGTTATAAGAAGCATTAGAATTCCATTGCTTCGATACGTAGACATCTGGAAACGTAATTTCCTAGAAAGGAAGTGTCGCATTTACATTCATTTGAAGTGTAGACGAGGAATACATAACACTTCGTAATGGATATTATATCTTATCATGCGACATAGAAATGAGATGCGATATCGCGTTTTAAGAAGCATTAGAACTCTATTTCTTCGATACTCGGACATCTGCAAACGCTATTTCCTAGCAAGGAAGAGTCGCATTTACATTCTTTTGACTTGTATGCGAGGTATACATAACACTCCGCAATGAATATTATATCTTATCATGAAATACAGAAATGAGATGCGATATCGCGATCTAATAAGCATTAGAACTCTATTGCTTCGATAAGTAGACATCTGCAAACGCTATTTCCCAGCAAGGAAGTGTCGCATTTACATTCTTTTGAAGTGAATACGAGGTTTACATGACACTTCGCATTGAATATTATATCATCACGAAACATAGAAATGAGACGAGATATCGCGATTTAAGAAGCATTAGAACTCCATTGCTACGATACGTACACATCTGCAAACGCTATTTCCTAGCATGGAAGTGTCCTATTTACATTCTTTTGAAGTGAATACGAGGTATACATGACACTTCGCAATAAATATTATATCCTTTCATGAAACATAGAAATGAGAAGCGAAGTCTGGTTCTAAGAAGCATTAGTACCCTATTGTTTCTATACCTAGACATCTGGAACGCTATTCCCTGGCAAGGAAGTGTCATATTTACATTCTTTTGAAGTGAGTACGAGGTATACATGACACTTCGCAATGAATATTATATCTAATCATGACACATAGAAATGAGATGCGACATATCGTTTTAAGAAGCATTAGAACTCTATTGTTGCGATACGTAGACATCTGGAAACGCTATTTCTTAGCAAGGATGTTCCGCTATTACATTGTTTTGAAGTGAACACGAGGTATACATAACACTTCGCAATGAATATTATGTCTTATCATGAAACATAGAAATGAGATGCGATATCGCGTTTTAAGAACCATTAGAACTATATTCTTTCTATACGTAGACATCTGCAAACGCTATTTCCTAGCTTGGAAGTGTCGCACTTAAATTCTATTGAAGTGAATACGAGGTATACATAGCACTAAACAATGAATATTATATCTTACCATGAAACATAGGAATGAGATGCGACATTTAGTTTTGAGAAGCATTATAACTCTAATACTACGATACGTAGACGTCTGCAAACGCTATTTCCTAGCAAGGAAGTGTCGCATTTACATTCTTTTGAAGTGAATGCGAGGTATACATAACATTGCACAATGAATATTATATATTATCATGAAACATAGAAATGAGATGCGATATCCCGTTTCAAGAAGCATTAGTACTTTATTGCTTCGATACGTAGACATTTGCAATCGCTATTTCCTAGCAAGGAAGTGTCGCATTTACATTCATTTGAAGTGAAGACGAGGAACACATGACTCTTCGCAATGCATATTATATCTTATCATGAAACATGGAAATGAGATGCGATATCGCGTTTTGAGAAGCATTAGTACTCTGTTGCCACGATACGTAGACATCTGCAAACGCTATTTCCTAGCAAGGAAGTGTCGCATTTACATACATTTGAAGTGTACGCTATGTATACGTGACACTTCGCAATAAATATTATATCGTATCATGAAACATAGAAATGTAATGCGATATCGCGTTTTGAGATGCAACAGAAATCTAATGCTACGATACGCAGAAATCTGCAAACGCTACTTCCTAGCCAGGAAGTGTCGCATTTACATTCTTTTGAGGTGAATACGAGGTATACATAACACTCCACAATGAATATTATATCTTATCATGAAACATAGAAAGGGGATGCGATATTGCGTTTTGAGAAGCATTAGAACTCTATTGCTTCGATTCGTAGGCATCTGCAATCGCTATTTCCTAGCAAGGTAGTGTCGCATTTACATTCATTTGAAGTGTATGCGAGGTACACATAACACTTCGCAATGAATATTATATGTTATCATGAAACATAGAAATGAGATGCGATATCTTGTTTTAAGAAGCATTATAACACGCTTGCTACGATACGTAGATATCTGCAAACGCTATTTCCTAGGAAGGAAGTGCCGCATTTACATCCATTTGAAGTGAATACGAGGAATACGTGAAACATTTCGCAATGAATATTATGTCCTATCATGAAACATAGAAATGTGATGTGATATCGCGTTTTAAGAAGATTTAGAACTCTACTGCTACGATGCGTAGACATCTGCAGACGCTGTTTCCTAGCAAGGAAGTGTCGCATTTACATTCTTCTGAAGTGTGTGCGAGGTATAAGTGATACTTCGCAGTGAATACTATATCTGATCATGAAACTTAGTAACGAGATGCGATATCCCGTTTCAAGAAGCATTAGAACTCTATTGCTTCGATACGTAGACATCAGCAAACGCTATTTCCGAGCAAGGATGTGTCGCATTTACATTCATTTGAAGTGAAGACGAGTAATACGTGATACTTCGCAATGAATAGTATATCTTACCATGAAACATTGAAATGTGGTGTGATATCGCGTTTTAAGAAGATTTAGATCTCTATTGCTACGATGCGTAGACATCTGCAGACGCTGTTTCCTAGCAAGGAAGTGTCGCATTTACATTCTTCTGAAGTGTATGCGAGGTATAAGTGATACTTCGCAATGAATACTATATCTTATCATGAAACATAGTAACGGGATGCGATATCCCGTTTCAAGAAGCATTGGAACTCCTTTGCTTCGATATGTAGACATCTGCCAACGCTATTTCCTAGCAACGAAGAGTCGCATTTACATTCATTTGAAGTGAATACGAGGTATACGTAACACCGCACAATGAATATTATATCTTATAGTGAGACATAGAAATGAGATACCATATCGCGTTTTAAGAGGCATTAGAACGCTATTGCTACGGTACGTAGATATCTGGAAACTCTATTTCGTAGCAAGGAAGTGTCGCAATTACATTCCTTTCAAGTGAATACGAGGTATACATGACACTTCACAATGAATATTATATCTCATCATTAAACATAGAAATGAGTTGCGATATCTTGTTTTAAGAAGCATTAGAACTCTGCTGCTTCGATACGTAGACATCTGGAAACGTTATTTCCTAGAAAGGAAGTGTCGCATTTTCATTCTTTTGAAGTGAATACAAGGTATACATGACACATCGCAATGAATATAACATCTTATCACGATTCATAGAAATGAGATGCATTATCGCGTTTTAAGAAGCATTAGAACACTATTGCTACGATACGTAGATGTCTGCAGACGCTATTTACTAGCAAGGAAGTGTTTCATTTACATTCCTCTGAAGTGTAGACGAGATATACACGACACTCCACAATGAATATTGTATCCTATCATGAAACATATAATTGAGGGTCGATTCGCGTTTTAAGAAGCA
This sequence comes from Xylocopa sonorina, assembly GCF_050948175.1. Lineage (NCBI taxonomy): Eukaryota > Metazoa > Arthropoda > Insecta > Hymenoptera > Apidae > Xylocopa > Xylocopa sonorina. Next base: position 1,372,346 of record NW_027490137.1, on the reverse strand, counting down.
TTAGAACTCTATTGCTACGATACGTAGACATCTGCAGACGTTATTTCCTAGCAAGGAAGTGTCGCATTTGCATTCTCTTGAAGTGAATACGAGGTATACATAACAATCCACAATGAAAATTATATCTTATCATGAAGCATATAAATGAGGATCGATATCGCGTTTTAAGAAGCATTAGAACTCTATTGCTACGATACGTAGACGTCTGCAAACGCTACTTCCTAGCAAGGAAGTGTCGCATTTACATTCAATTGAAGTGAATACGGAGTACACTTAACACTCAGCAATGAATATTATATCTCATCATGAAACATAGAAATGAGATGCGATATCGCGTTTTGAGAAGCATTAGAACTCTATTGCTACGATACGTAGATATCTGCTGACGCTATTCCCTAGCAAGGAAGTGTCGTATTTACATTCTTTTGGAGAGATTACGAGGTATACATGACACTCCGCAATGAATATTATATCTTATCATAAAACATAGAAATGGGATGCGATATGGCGATTTAAGAAGCATTAGAACGCTATTGCTTCGATACATAGACACCTGCCATCCCTATTTCCTAGCAAGGAAGTGTCGCATTTACATTCATTTGAAGTGTATTCGAGGTATTCAAGACACTTCGCAATGAATATTATATCTTATCATGAAACACAGAAATGAGATGCGATATCGCGTTCTAAGAAGCATTAGAACACTATTGCTACGATACGTAGATATCTGCTAACGCTATTTCCTAGCAAGGAAGTGTCGCATTTACATTCATTTGAAGTGAATACGAGGTATGCATGACACTTCGCAACGAATATTATATCTTATCATGAATCATGGAAATGAGATACGATATCGCGATTTAAAAAGCATTAGAACACTATTGCTACGATACGTAGACATCTGCAAACGCTACTTCCTTCCAAGGAAGTGTCGCATTTACATACTTTTGAAGTGAATACGAGGTTTACATAACACTACACTATGAATATTGTATCTTATCAAGAAACATAGTAATGAGGAGCGATTTCGTGTTTTAAGAAGCATTAGAACTCCATTGCTACGATACGAAGACAACTGCAAACACTACTTCCTAGCAAGGAAGCGTCGCATTTACATTGTTTTGGGGTGAATACGATGTAGAGATTACACTGCACAATGAATGTTATATCTTATAATGAAACATAGTAATGAGATGCGATATCGCCATTTAAGGTGCTTTAGATCTCTATTGCTTCGATGCGTAGACATCTGGAAACGCTATTTCCTAGCAAGGAAGTGTCGCATTTACATTCTATTGAAGTGAATACGAAGTATACATGACACTCCGCAATGAATATTGTATCTTATCATGAAACGTAGAAGTGAGATGCGATATCGCGATTTAAGAAGCATTAGAACTCTATTGCTTCGATACGCAGACATCTGCAAACGCTATTTCCTAGCAAGGAAGTGTCGCATTTACATTCTTTTGAATTGTATGCGAGGTATACATAACACTCCGCAATGAATATTATATCTTATCTCGAAACATAGGAATGAGATGCGATATCGCGATTTAAGAAGCATTAAAAGTCTATTGCTTCGATACGTGGACAACTGCAAACACTAATTCCTAGCAAGGTAGTGTCGCATCTACATTCTTTTGAGGTAAATACAAGGTATACATGACGCTTCGGAATGAATATTACATCTTGCCATGAGACATAGGAATGAGATGCTATATCGCATTTTAAGAAGCGTTAGAAATCTATTGCTACGATACGTTGACATCTGCAAACGCTATTTCCTAGCAAGGAAGTGTCGCATTTACATTCTTTTGAATTGTATGCGAGGTATACATAACACTTCGCAACGAATAATATATCTTATCATGAAACATAGAAATGAAATGCAACATCTCGTTTTAAGAAGCATTAAAGCTCTATTGTTTCGATTCCTAGACATGTGGAAACGCTATTTCCTAGCAAGGAAGCGAAGCACTTACATTCTTTTGAAGTGAATACGAAGTATACATGACACTTCGCAATTAATATTATATCTCATCACGAAACATAGAGATGAAATGCGATATCGCGATTTAAGAAGCATTAGAACTCTATTGCTTCGATAAGTGGACATCTGCAAACGCTATTACCTAGCAATGAAGTGTCGCATTTACATTCATTTGAAGTGTATGCGATGTATAAGTAACACTTCGCAATGAATATTATATCTTATAATGAAACATAGAAATGAGATGCGATATCGCGTTTTAAGTAGCATTAGGACTCTGTTGCTTCGGTACGTAGACATCTGCAAACGCTATTTCCTAGCAATGAAGTGTCGCATTTACATTCTTTTGTAGTGAATACGAGGTATACATAGCACTCCACAATGAATATTATATCTTATCATGAAACATAAAAATGAGATGCGAAGTCTCGTTTTAAGAAGCACTAGAACTCTATTGTTTCTATACGTAGACATCTGGAAACGCTATTTCCTAGCAAGGAAGTGTCGCATTTACATTCTTTTGAAGTCAACACGAGGAATACATGACAATTCGCAATGAATATTATATCTCATCATGAAACATAGAAATTAGATGCGAAGTCTCGTTTTAAGAAGCATTAGAACCCTATTGTTTCTATACGTAGACATCTGGAAACGCTATTTCCTAGCAAGGAACTGTCGCATTTACATTCTGTTGAAGTGAATACGAGGTATACGTAACACTTCGCAATGAATATTATGTCTTATCATGAAACAGAAATGACATGCGATATCGCGTTTAAAGTAGCATTAGAACTCTATTGCCCGCAATGCGTAGACATCTGGAAGCGCTATTTCCTAGCAAGAAAGTTTCGAATTTACATTCATATGAAGTGAATACGAGGTATACATAGCACTAAACAATGAATATTATATCTTACCATCAAACATAGAAATGAGATGCGATATCGCATTTTAAGAAGCGTTAGAACTCTATTGCTTCGATACGTAGACATCTGCAATCGCTATTCCCTAGCAAGGAAGTGTCGCATTTAGATTCATTTGAAGTGTAGACGAGGAAAACATAACACTTCGCAATGAATATTATATCATATCATGAGACATAGAAATGAGATGCGATATCGCGTTTTAAGAAGCATTAGAACTCTATTGCTTCGATACGTAGACATCTGCAAACGCTATTTCCTAGCAAGGAAGTGTCGCATTTTCATTCATTTGAAGTGTATGCGAGGTATACATAACATTTCGCAATGAATACCATATGTTATCATGAAACATAGAAATGAGATGCGATATCTCGTTTTAAGAAGCATTATAACACGCTTGCTACGATACGTAGACATCTGCACACGCTATATCCTAGGAAGGAAGTGTCGTATTTACATTCTTTTGATGTCAATTCAAGGAATACACGACACTTCGCAATGAATATTATATCATATCATAAAATATAGAAATTAGGAGCGATATCTCGTTTTAAGCAGCATTAGAACTCTATTGCTTCGACACGTAGACATCTGCCATCGCTATTCCCTAGGAAGGAACTGCCGCATTTACATTCTTTTGACGTGAATACGAGGTATACATAACACTGCACGATGAATATTATATCTTATCATGAAACACAGAAATGTGATGCGATATCGCGATTGAAAAGGCATTAGAACTCTATTGCTTCGATACGTAGACATCTGGAAACGACATTTCCTAGAATGGAAGTGACGCATTTACATTCATTTGAAGTGTAGACGTGGAATACATAACACTTCGCAATGAACATAACATCTCATAATGAAACATAGAAATGAGATGCGAGATCGCGTTTTAAGAAGCATTAAAGCTCTATTGCTACGATAGGTAGACATCTGCAAACGCTATTTCCTAGCATGGAAGTGTCGCATTTACATTCTTTTGAAGTGAATACGAGGTATACATAGCACTAAACAATGAATATTATATCTTACCATGAAACATAGAAATGAGATGCGATATCGCGTTTTAAGAAGCGTTTGAACTCCATTGCTGCGATACGTAGACATCTGGTAACGCTATTTCCTAGGATGGAAGTGTCGCATTTACATTCTTTTGAAGTGAATACGAGGTATACATAACACTAAACAATGAATATTTTATCCTATCGTGCAACATAGAAATGAGATGCGATATCGCGTTTTAAGAAGCACTTGAACTCTACTGCTACGATACGGTGACATCTGCAAACGCTATTTCCGAGCAAGGAAGTTTCGCATTTACATTCTTTTGAAGTGTAGACGAGGAATACATAACACTGTGCAATGAATATTATATCTTACCATGAAACATAAAAATGAGATGCGTAATCGGGATTTAAAAAGCATAAGAACTCTATTTCATCGATACGTTGACATCTGCAAACGCTATTTCCTAGCAAGGAAGTGTCGCATTTACATTCATTTGATGTGTAGACGAGATAGACACAACACTGCACAATGAATATTATATCTTATCATAGAACATAGAAATGAGATTGCGATATCGCGTTTTAAGAAGCATAAGAACTCTATTGCTACGATACGTAGACATCAGCAGACGCTATTTCCTAGCAAGGAAGTGTCGGATTTACATTCTTTTGAAGTGAATACGAGTTACACATAACACTCCACAATGAATATAATATCTTATCATGAAACATAGAAATGAGGAGCGATATCTCGTTTTAAGAAGCATTAGGACCCTATTGCTTCGACACGTAGACAACTGCCATCGCTATTCCCTAGGAAGGAACTGTCGCATTTACATTCTTTTGATGCAAATGCGAGGTATACATGCCACTTCGCAATGAATATTACATCTTATCATGAAACATAGAAATGAGATGCGACATCGCGATTTAAGAAGCATTAGAACACTATTGCTTTGATACGTAGACATCTGGAAACGCTACTTCCTAGCAAGCAAGTGTCGCATTAACATTCTCTTGAAGCGTAGACGAGGTATACATAACACTTCGCAATGAATATTATATCTTATCATGAAACATAGAAATGAGATGCGATATCCCGTTTTATAAGTTATTAGAACTCTATTGCTTCGATACATTGAGATCTGCAAACGCTATTTCCTGGCAAGGAAGTGTCGCATTTACATTCATTTGAAGTGAATACGAGGTATACATGACACTTCGCAATGAATATTATATCTTATCATGAAACATAGAAATGAGATGCGATATCCCGTTTTGAGAAGCATTAGAACTCTAACTCTACGATACTTAGACATCTGCAAACGCTATTTCTTAGCAAGGAAATGTCGCATTTACATTCTTTTGAAGTGAATACGAGGTATACATGTAACTTCGCAGTGAATATAATATCTTATCATGAAACATATATATGAGATGCGATATCGCGTTTTGAGAAGCTTTAGAACTCTATTGACTCGATACGTAGACATCTGGAAACGCTATTTCCTAGCAAGGAAGTGTCGCATTTACATTCTTTTGAAGTGAGTACGAGGTATTCGTGACACTTCGCAATGAAGATTATATCTTATTATGAAACATAGAAGTGAGATGCGATATCACGTCTTAAGAAGCATTAGAACTCTATTGTTTCGATACGTAGACATGTGGAAACGCTATTTCCTAAGAAGGAATTGTCGCATTTACATTTTCTGAAGTGAATACGAGTTATTCATTACACTTCGCAATGAATATTATATCCTATCATGAATCATAGAAATGAGATGCGACATCTCGTTTTAGGAAGCATTAGAACTCTATTGCTACGATACGTAGACATCTGCAAGTGCTATTTGCTAGCATGGAAGTGTTGCATTTACACTCTTTTAAAGTGAATACAAGGAATACATAACACTCCACAATGAATATTATATCTTATCATGAAACGTAGAAATGAGATGCGATATCGCGTTCTAAGAAGCATTAGAACTCTATTGCTACGATTCGTAGATATCTGCAGACGCTATTTCCTAGCAAATAAGTGGCGCATTTACATTCTTTTGAGGTGAATACGAGGTATACATAACACTCCACAATGAATATTATATCTTATCATGAAACATAGATATGAGGATCGATTTCGCGTTTTAAGAAGCATTAGAACTCCTTTGCTGCAATACGTAGACATCTGCAAACGCTATTTCGTAGCAAGGAAGTGTCGCATATACATTCATTTGAAGTCAATACGAGGTATGCATAACACTGCACAATGAATATTATATCTTATCATGAAACATAGAAATGAGATGAGATATTGCGATTTGAGAAGCATTAGAACTCTATTCCTTCGTTACGTAGACATCTGCAAGCGCTACTTCCTAGCAAGATAGTGTCGCATTTACATTCATTTGAAGTGAATGCGAGGTATACATGACACTTCGCAATGAATATTATATCTTATCATGAAACATAGAAATGAGATGCGACATCTCATTTTAAGAAGCATTAGAGCTCTATTGCTTCGATACGGAGACATCTGCAAACGGTATTTCCTGGTAAGGAAGTGTCGCATTACATTCTTTTGAAGTGAATACGAGGTATTCATGACACTTCGCAATGAATATTATATCTTATCATGAAACATGGAAATGAGGTGCGATATCTTGTTTTAAGAAGCTTAAGACCTCTATTGCTACGGTGTGTTGTCATCTGCAAACGCTATATAATAGCAGGGAAGTGTCGCATTTGCATTCTTTTGAAGTGAATACGAAGTATACTTGATACTTCGCAATTAATATTATATCTTATCATGAAACATTGAAATCAGATGCGACATCTCATTCTAAGAAGCATTAGAACTCTATTGCTTCGAAACGGAGACATCTGCAAACGCTAATTCCTGGCAATGAAGTGTCGCATTTACATTCTTCTGAAGTGAATACGAAGTATACATGACACTACGCAATGAATAATATATCTTATAATGAATCATAGAAATGAGATGCGATATCGCGTTTTAAGTAGCATCAGAACTCTATTGCTACGACTCGTAGACATCTGCAGACGCTATTTCCTATCAAGGAGGTGTCGCATTTACATACTTTTGAAGTGAATACGAGGTATACATAACACTCCACAATGAATATTATATCTTATCATGAAACATAGAAATGAGATGCGATATCGCGATATAAGAAGGATTAGAACTCTATTGCTTCGATACGTAGACGTCTGCAAACGCTATTTAATAGCGAGGAAGTGTCGGGTTAACATTCTTTTGAAGTGAATACGAGGTATACATAACACTCCACATTGAATATTATATCATGTCATGAAATATAGGAATGAGAAGCGATATCACGATATAAGAAGCATTAGAAAACTATTGCTTCGATACGGAGACACCTGCAAACGATATTTCCAAGGAAGGAAGTGTCCCATTTACATTCTTTTGAAGTGAATACGAGGTATACATAACACTCCACAATGAATGTTATATATCATCATGAAACATAGAAATGAAATGCGATATCGCGATTTAAGAAGCATTAGAACTCTATTGCTTCGATACGGAGACATCTGTAAACGCTATTCCCTAGCCAGGAAGTGTCGCATTTACATTCTTTTGAAGTGAATGCGAGGTATTCATGACACTTCGCAATGAATATTATCTCCTATCATGAAACATAGAAGTGAGATGCGATATCACGTTTTAAGAAGCATCAGAACTCTATTGCTACGATACTTAGACATCTGCAAACGCTATTTCCTAGCATGGAAGTGTCGCATTTACATTCTTTTGAAGTGAATACGAGGTATTCATGACACTTCGCAATGAATATTATATCCTATCGTGAAACATAGAAATGAGATGCGACATCTCGTTTTAAGAAGCATTAGAACTCTAATGCTTCGATACGGAGACATCTGCAAACGCTATTTCCTAGCAATGAAGTGTCGTATTTATATTCACTTGATGTGTATGCGAGTAATAAGTAACATTTCGCAATGAATTTAATATCTTATCATGAAACATAGAAATGAGATGCGATATCGCGTTTTAAGAAGCATTAGAACTCTATTTCTACGATACGTAGACATCTGCAAGTGCTATTTCCTCGCAAGGAAGTGTTGCATTACATTCTTTTGAAGTGAATACGAGGTGTACATGACAATTCGCAATGAATATTATATCTTATCGTGAGACATAGAAATGCGATGCGATATCGCGTTTTAGGAAGCTTTAGAACTATGTTGCTTCGATACGTAGACATCTGCAACGCTATTTCCTAGCAAGGAACTGTAGCATTTACATTCTTCTGAAGTGAATACAAGGTATACATGACACTTCGCAGTTAATATTATATCTTGTCATGAAACATAGAAATGAGATGCGATATCGCGTTTTAAGTAGCATTAGTCCTCTATTGCTGCGATACGTAGACATCTGAAAACGCTATTTCCTAGCAAGGAAGTGTCGCATTTACATTCTTTTGATGTGAATACGATGTATACATGACACTTCGCAATGAATTTTATATGTTACCATGAATCATAGGAATGTGATGCGATATCATGTTTTAAGAAGCATTAGTAATCTATTGCTACGGTACGTACACATCTGCAGACGCTATTTTCTAACAAGGAAGTGTCGCATTTACATTCATTTGAAGTGTATGCGAGGTATACATGACACTTCGCAATGAATATTATATCTTATCATGATACATAGAAATGAGTTGCTATATCGCGTTCCGAGAAGGATTAGAAATCTAATGCTACGATACGCAGACATCTGCAAACGCCATTTCCTAGCAAGGAAGTGTCGCATTTACATTCTTTTGAAGTGAATACGAGGTATACATGACATTTCGCAATGAATATTATATCTTATCATGAAATATAAAAATGAGATGCGATATCACGATTTAAGAAGCATTAGAACTCTATTTCCACGATATGTAGATATCTGCAAACGCTATCTCCTAGTAATGAAGTGTCGCATTTACATTCATTTGAAGTGTGGACGAGTAATACATAACAGTTCGCAATGAATATTATATCTTATCATGAAACGTTAAAATGAGATGCGATATCTCGATTTAAGAAGCATTAGAGCCATAATGCTTCGATACGAATACATCTGCAAACGCTATTTCCTAGCAAGGAAGTGTGGCATTTACATTCATTTGAAGTGTATGCCAGGTACACAAGACAATTCGCAATGAATATTATATCTTAACATGAAACATAGAAATGAGATGCTATATCTCGTTTTAAGAAGCATTAGAACTCTATTGCTTCGATACGTAGACATCTGCAAACGGTGTTTAATAGCACGGAAATGTCCCAACTACATTCTTTAGAAGCGAATACGAGGCATACGTGATACTTCGCAATGAATATTATATCTAATCATGAAACACAGAAATGAGATGCGATATCGCGATTTAAGAAGCATTAGAACTCTAATGCTACGATACGTAGATATTTGAAAACGCTATTTCTTAGCAAGCAAGTCTCGCATTTACATTCTTTTGAGGTGAATACGAGGTGTATATGACACTCCGCAATGAATATTGTATCCTATCATGAAACGTAGAAGTGAGATGCGATATCGCGATTTAAGAAGCATTAGAAATCTATTGCTTCGACACGTAGACATCTGCAAACGCCACTTCCTAGCAAGGAAGTGTCGCATTTACATTCTTTTGATGTGAATACGAAGTATACATGACACTCCACAATGAGTATTATATCTTATCATGAAACATAGAAATGAAGTGCGATATCGCGTTTTGAGAAGCATTAGAACTCTATAGCTTCGATACCGAGACATCTGCAAACGCTGTTTAATAGCAGGGAAGTGTCGCATTTACATTCTTTTGAAGTGAATAGGAGGTATACATGACACTTCGCAATGAAGAATATTTCTTATCATGATACATAGAAATGAGATGCGGTATCGCGATTTAAGATGCTTTGAACTCTATTGCTTCGATGCGTAGACATCTGGCAACGCTATTTCCTAGCAAGGAAGTGGCGCATTTACATTCTTTTGAAGTGTGGACCAGGTATGCATAGCCCTTCGCAATGAATATTATATCTTATCATGAAACACAGAAATGATTTGCGATATCTCGTTTTAAGAAGCATTAGAACTCTATTGCTTCGATACGCAGACATCTGCAAACGCTATTTCCTAGCAAAGGAAGAGTCGCGTTTACATTCTTTTGAATTGTATGCGTGGTACACATAACACTCCGCAATGAATATTATATCTTATCATGAAACACAGAAATGAAATGCGACATCTCGTTTTAAGAAGCATTAGAACTGCATTGCTACGATACGCAGACAACTGCGAACGCTACTTCCTAACAAGGAAGTGTCGCACTTACATTCATTTGAAGTTTATAGGAGGCATGCGCAACACTTCGCAATGAGTATTATATCTTGTCATGAAACATAGAAATGAGATGCGATATCGCGTTTCAAGAAGCATTAGAACTCTATTGCTTCGATGCGTAGACATCTGGAAACGCTATTTCCTAACACGGAAGTATCGCATTTACATTCAATTGAAATGAATACGAGGTATACATAACACTGCACAATGAATATTATATCTTATTATGAAACATAGAAATGGGTTGCGACATCTCGTTTGAAGAAGCATTAGAAATCTATTGCTTCGATACGTAGACATCTGCAAACCCTATTTCCTAGCAAGGAAATGTCGCATTTACATTCATTTGATGTGTATCCGAGGTATACATGACACTTCGCAATGAATATTACATCTCATCATGAAACATGGAAATGAGATGCGATATCGCGTTTTGAGAAGGATTAGAAATCTATTGCTTCGATACGTAGATGTCCGCAAACACTACTTCCTAGCAGGGAAGTGTCGCATTTACATTCATTTGAAGTAAATACGAGGTATACACGACACTTCGCAATGAATATTATATCTTATCATGAAACATAGAAATGATATGCGGTATCGCGTTTTAAGAACCATTAGAACTATATTGCTACGATACGTAGACATCTGCAAACGCTATTTCCTAGCAAGGAAGTGTCGCATTTACATTCATTTGATGTGTATCCGAAGTATACATGACACTTCGCAATGAATATTACATCTCATTATGAAACATAGAAATGAGATGCGATATCGCGTTTTGAGATGCATTAGAATTCTAATGATACGATACGTAGACATCTGCAAACGCTATTTCCTAGCAAGAAAGTATCGCATTTACATTCAATTGAAATGAATACGAGGTATACATAACACTGCACAATGAATATTATATCCTATCATGAAACATAGAAATGGGTTGTGACATCTCGTTTGAAGAAGCATTAGAAATCTATTGCTTCGATACGTAGACATCTGCAAACACTATTTCCTAGCTAGGAAGTGTCGCATTTACATTCAATTGAAGTGAATACGAGGAAAACATAATACTGCACAATGTATATTGTATCTTATCATGAAACGTATGAATGAGATACGATATCGCGTTTGAAGTAGCATTAGAACTCTATCGCATCGATACGTAGACATCTGCAAAAGCTATTTCCTAGCACGGAAGTGTCGCATTTTCATTCTTTTGAAGTGAATACGAGGGATACATAACACTGCACAAAGAATATTATATCTTATCATGAAACACAGAAATGAGATGCGATATCGCGATTTAAGAAGCATTGCAAAGCTATTGCTTCGATACGTAGACATCTGCAAACGCTATTTCCTAGCCAGGAAGTGCGCATTTACATTCATTTGAAGTTTATGCGAGGTATACATGCCACATCGCAATGAATATTATATCTTATCATGAAACATAGAAATGAGATGCGATATCGCGTTTCAAGAAGCATTAGAACTCTCTTGCTCCGATGCGTAGAAATCTGGAAACGCTATTTCCTAGCAGGGAAGTGTCGCACTTACATTTAATTGAAGTGAATACGAGGTATACATATCACTGCACAATGAATATTATATCTTATCATGAAACATAGAAATGAGATACGATATCGCGATTTAAGAAGCATTAGAATTCCATTGCTTCGATACGTAGACATCTGGAAACGTAATTTCCTAGAAAGGAAGTGTCGCATTTACATTCATTTGAAGTGTAGACGAGGAATACATAACACTTCGTAATGGATATTATATCTTATCATGCGACATAGAAATGAGATGCGATATCGCGTTTTAAGAAGCATTAGAACTCTATTTCTTCGATACTCGGACATCTGCAAACGCTATTTCCTAGCAAGGAAGAGTCGCATTTACATTCTTTTGACTTGTATGCGAGGTATACATAACACTCCGCAATGAATATTATATCTTATCATGAAATACAGAAATGAGATGCGATATCGCGATCTAATAAGCATTAGAACTCTATTGCTTCGATAAGTAGACATCTGCAAACGCTATTTCCCAGCAAGGAAGTGTCGCATTTACATTCTTTTGAAGTGAATACGAGGTTTACATGACACTTCGCATTGAATATTATATCATCACGAAACATAGAAATGAGACGAGATATCGCGATTTAAGAAGCATTAGAACTCCATTGCTACGATACGTACACATCTGCAAACGCTATTTCCTAGCATGGAAGTGTCCTATTTACATTCTTTTGAAGTGAATACGAGGTATACATGACACTTCGCAATAAATATTATATCCTTTCATGAAACATAGAAATGAGAAGCGAAGTCTGGTTCTAAGAAGCATTAGTACCCTATTGTTTCTATACCTAGACATCTGGAACGCTATTCCCTGGCAAGGAAGTGTCATATTTACATTCTTTTGAAGTGAGTACGAGGTATACATGACACTTCGCAATGAATATTATATCTAATCATGACACATAGAAATGAGATGCGGCATATCGTTTTAAGAAGCATTAGAACTCTATTGTTGCGATACGTAGACATCTGGAAACGCTATTTCTTAGCAAGGATGTTCCGCTATTACATTGTTTTGAAGTGAACACGAGGTATACATAACACTTCGCAATGAATATTATGTCTTATCATGAAACATAGAAATGAGATGCGATATCGCGTTTTAAGAACCGTTAGAACTATATTCTTTCTATACGTAGACATCTGCAAACGCTATTTCCTAGCTTGGAAGTGTCGCACTTAAATTCTATTGAAGTGAATACGAGGTATACATAGCACTAAACAATGAATATTATATCTTACCATGAAACATAGGAATGACATGCGACATTTAGTTTTGAGAAGCATTATAACTCTAATACTACGATACGTAGACGTCTGCAAACGCTATTTCCTAGCAAGGAAGTGTCGCATTTACATTCTTTTGAAGTGAATGCGAGGTATACATAACATTGCACAATGAATATTATATATTATCATGAAACATAGAAATGAGATGCGATATCCCGTTTCAAGAAGCATTAGTACTTTATTGCTTCGATACGTAGACATTTGCAATCGCTATTTCCTAGCAAGGAAGTGTCGCATTTACATTCATTTGAAGTGAAGACGAGGAACACATGACTCTTCGCAATGCATATTATATCTTATCATGAAACATGGAAATGAGATGCGATATCGCGTTTTGAGAAGCATTAGTACTCTGTTGCCACGATACGTAGACATCTGCAAACGCTATTTCCTAGCAAGGAAGTGTCGCATTTACATACATTTGAAGTGTACGCTATGTATACGTGACACTTCGCAATAAATATTATATCGTATCATGAAACATAGGAATGTAATGCGATATCGCGTTTTGAGATGCAACAGAAATCTAATGCTACGATACGCAGAAATCTGCAAACGCTACTTCCTAGCCAGGAAGTGTCGCATTTACATTCTTTTGAGGTGAATACGAGGTACACATAACACTCCACAATGAATATTATATCTTATCATGAAACATAGAAAGGGGATGCGATATTGCGTTTTGAGAAGCATTAGAACTCTATTGCTTCGATACGTAGGCATCTGCAATCGCTATTTCCTAGCAAGGTAGTGTCGCATTTACATTCATTTGAAGTTTATGCGAGGTACACATAACACTTCGCAATGAATATTATATGTTATCATGAAACATAGAAATGAGATGCGATATCTTGTTTTAAGAAGCATTATAACACGCTTGCTACGATACGTAGATATCTGCAAACGCTATTTCCTAGGAAGGAAGTGCCGCATTTACATCCATTTGAAGTGAATACGAGGAATACGTGAAACATTTCGCAATGAATATTATGTCCTATCATGAAACATAGAAATGTGATGTGATATCGCGTTTTAAGAAGATATAGAACTCTACTGCTACGATACGTAGACTTCTACAAACGCTATTTCCTAGCAAGGACGTGTCACATTTACATTCTTTTGGAGTAAATGCGAGGTATAGATAACATTGCACAATGAATATTATATGTGTTCATGAAACATAGTAATGATATGCGATATCACGATTTAAGATGCATTAGAACTTTATTGCTTCGATACGTAGACATCTGCAAACGCTATTTCCTAGCAAGGAAGTGTCGCATTTACATTAAATTGAAGTGAATACGAGGAATACATGAAACTTCGCAATGAATATTATGTCCTATCATGAAACATAGAAATGTGATGTGAGCGCGCGTTTTAAGAAGCATTAGAACTCTATTGCTACGATGCGTAGACATCTGCAGACGCTGTTTCCTAGCAAGGAAGTGTCGCATTTACATTCTTCTGAAGTGTATGCGAGGTATAAGTGATACTTCGCAATGAATACTATATCTTATCATGGAACATAGTAACGAGATGCGATATCCCGTTTCAAGAAGCATTAGAACACTATTGCTTCGATACGTAGACATCTGCAAACGCTATTTCCTAGCAAGGAAGTGTCGCATTTACATTCATTTGAAGTGTATGCGAGGTATACATAACACTTCGCAATGAATATTATATGTTATCATGAAACATAGAAATGAGATGCGATATCTCGTTATAAGAAGCATTAGAATTCCATTGCTTCGATACGTAGACATCTGGAAACGTAATTTCCTAGAAAGGAAGTGTCGCATTTACATTCATTTGAAGTGTAGACGAGGAATACATAACACTTCGTAATGGATATTATATCTTATCATGCGACATAGAAATGAGATGCGATATCGCGTTTTAAGAAGCATTAGAACTCTATTTCTTCGATACTCGGACATCTGCAAACGCTATTTCCTAGCAAGGAAGAGTCGCATTTACATTCTTTTGACTTGTATGCGAGGTATACATAACACTCCGCAATGAATATTATATCTTATCATGAAATACAGAAATGAGATGCGATATCGCGATCTAATAAGCATTAGAACTCTATTGCTTCGATAAGTAGACATCTGCAAACGCTATTTCCCAGCAAGGAAGTGTCGCATTTACATTCTTTTGAAGTGAATACGAGGTTTACATGACACTTCGCATTGAATATTATATCATCACGAAACATAGAAATGAGACGAGATATCGCGATTTAAGAAGCATTAGAACTCCATTGCTACGATACGTACACATCTGCAAACGCTATTTCCTAGCATGGAAGTGTCCTATTTACATTCTTTTGAAGTGAATACGAGGTATACATGACACTTCGCAATAAATATTATATCCTTTCATGAAACATAGAAATGAGAAGCGAAGTCTGGTTCTAAGAAGCATTAGTACCCTATTGTTTCTATACCTAGACATCTGGAACGCTATTCCCTGGCAAGGAAGTGTCATATTTACATTCTTTTGAAGTGAGTACGAGGTATACATAACACTTCGCAATGAATATTATATCTAATCATGACACATAGAAATGAGATGCGACATATCGTTTTAAGAAGCATTAGAACTCTATTGTTGCGATACGTAGACATCTGGAAACGCTATTTCTTAGCAAGGATGTTCCGCTATTACATTGTTTTGAAGTGAACACGAGGTATACATAACACTTCGCAATGAATATTATGTCTTATCATGAAACATAGAAATGAGATGCGATATCGCGTTTTAAGAACCATTAGAACTATATTCTTTCTATACGTAGACATCTGCAAACGCTATTTCCTAGCTTGGAAGTGTCGCACTTAAATTCTATTGAAGTGAATACGAGGTATACATAGCACTAAACAATGAATATTATATCTTACCATGAAACATAGGAATGAGATGCGACATTTAGTTTTGAGAAGCATTATAACTCTAATACTACGATACGTAGACGTCTGCAAACGCTATTTCCTAGCAAGGAAGTGTCGCATTTACATTCTTTTGAAGTGAATGCGAGGTATACATAACATTGCACAATGAATATTATATATTATCATGAAACATAGAAATGAGATGCGATATCCCGTTTCAAGAAGCATTAGTACTTTATTGCTTCGATACGTAGACATTTGCAATCGCTATTTCCTAGCAAGGAAGTGTCGCATTTACATTCATTTGAAGTGAAGACGAGGAACACATGACTCTTCGCAATGCATATTATATCTTATCATGAAACATGGAAATGAGATGCGATATCGCGTTTTGAGAAGCATTAGTACTCTGTTGCCACGATACGTAGACATCTGCAAAC
This sequence comes from Xylocopa sonorina, assembly GCF_050948175.1. NCBI lineage: Eukaryota > Metazoa > Arthropoda > Insecta > Hymenoptera > Apidae > Xylocopa > Xylocopa sonorina. The sequence continues at coordinate 1,355,786 of NW_027490137.1, read as the reverse complement.
GCTATTTCCTAGCAAGGAAGTGTCGCATTTACATACATTTGAAGTGTACGCTATGTATACGTGACACTTCGCAATAAATATTATATCGTATCATGAAACATAGAAATGTAATGCGATATCGCGTTTTGAGATGCAACAGAAATCTAATGCTACGATACGCAGAAATCTGCAAACGCTACTTCCTAGCCAGGAAGTGTCGCATTTACATTCTTTTGAGGTGAATACGAGGTATACATAACACTCCACAATGAATATTATATCTTATCATGAAACATAGAAAGGGGATGCGATATTGCGTTTTGAGAAGCATTAGAACTCTATTGCTTCGATTCGTAGGCATCTGCAATCGCTATTTCCTAGCAAGGTAGTGTCGCATTTACATTCATTTGAAGTGTATGCGAGGTACACATAACACTTCGCAATGAATATTATATGTTATCATGAAACATAGAAATGAGATGCGATATCTTGTTTTAAGAAGCATTATAACACGCTTGCTACGATACGTAGATATCTGCAAACGCTATTTCCTAGGAAGGAAGTGCCGCATTTACATCCATTTGAAGTGAATACGAGGAATACGTGAAACATTTCGCAATGAATATTATGTCCTATCATGAAACATAGAAATGTGATGTGATATCGCGTTTTAAGAAGATTTAGAACTCTACTGCTACGATACGTAGACTTCTACAAACGCTATTTCCTAGCAAGGACGTGTCACATTTACATTCTTTTGGAGTAAATGCGAGGTATACATAACATTGCACAATGAATATTATATGTGTTCATGAAACATAGTAATGATATGCGATATCACGATTTAAGATGCATTAGAACTTTATTGCTTCGATACGTAGACATCTGCAAACGCTATTTCCTAGCAAGGAAGTGTCGCATTTACATTAAATTGAAGTGAATACGAGGAATACATGAAACTTCGCAATGAATATTATGGCCTATCATGAAACATAGAAATGTGATGTGAGCGCGCGTTTTAAGAAGCATTAGAACTCTATTGCTACGATGCGTAGACATCTGCAGACGCTGTTTCCTAGCAAGGAAGTGTCGCATTTACATTCTTCTGAAGTGTATGCGAGGTATAAGTGATACTTCGCAATGAATACTATATCTTATCATGGAACATAGTAACGAGATGCGATATCCCGTTTCAAGAAGCATTAGAACACTATTGCTTCGATACGTAGACATCTGCAAACGCTATTTCCTAGCAAGGAAGTGTCGCATTTACATTCATTTGAAGTGTATGCGAGGTATACATAACACTTCGCAATGAATATTATATGTTATCATGAAACATAGAAATGAGATGCGATATCTCGTTATAAGAAGCATTAGAACACGATTGCTACGATACGTAGACATCTGCAAACGCTATTTCCTAGCAAGGAAGTGTCGCATTTACATTCATATGAAGTGAATACGAGGAATACATGAAACTTCGCAATGAATATTATATCTTTTCATGAAACATATAAATGTGATGTGATATCGCGTTTTAAGAAGCATTAGAACTCTATTGCTACGATACGTAGACATCTGCAAACGTTATTTCCTAGCAAGGAAGTGTCGCATTTACATTCTTCTGACGTGAGTACAAGGTATACATGACACTTCGCAATTAATAATATATCTTATCATGAAACATAGAAATGAGATGCGATATCCCGTTCCAAGAAGCATTAGAACTCCATTGCTTCGATACGTAGGCATCTGCAATCGCTATTTCCTAGCAAGGTAGTGTCGCATTTACATTCATTTGAAGTGTATGCGAGGTATACATAACACATCGCAATGAATATTATATGTTATCATGAAACATAGAAATGAGATGCGATATCTTGTTTTAAGAAGCATTATAACATGCTTGCTACGATACGTAGACGTCTGCAAACGCTATTTCCTAGGAAGGAAGTGCCGCATTTACCTCCATTTGAAGTGAATACGAGGAATACGTGAAACTTCGCAATGAATATTATGTCCTATCATGAAACATAGAAATGTGATGTGATATCGCGTTTTAAGAAGATTTAGAGCTCTATTGCTACGATGCGTAGACACCTGCAGACGCTGTTTCCTAGCAAGGAAGTGTCGCATTTACATTCTTCTGAAGTGTGTGCGAGGTATATGTGATACTTCGCAGTGAATACTATATCTTATCATGAAACTTAGTAACGAGATGCGATATCCCGTTTCAAGAAGCATTAGAACTCCATTTCTTCGATACGTAGGCATCTGCAATCGCTATTTCCTAGCAAGGTAGTGTCGCATTTACATTCATTTGAAGTGTACGCGAGGTATACATAACACATCGCAATGAATATTATATGTTATCATGAAACGTAGAAATGAGATGCGATATCTTGTTTTAAGAAGCATTATAACACGCTTGCTACGATACGTAGACATCTGCAAACGCTATTTCCTAGGAAGGAAGTGCCGCATTTACATCCATTTGAAGTGAATACGAGGAATACGAGAAACTTCGCAATGAATATTATGTCCTATCATGAAACATAGAAATGTGATGTGATATCGCGTTTTAAGAAGATTTAGAACTCTACTGCTACGATGCGTAGACATCTGCAGACGCTGTTTCCTAGCAAGGAAGTGTCGCATTTACATTCTTCTGAAGTGTGTGCGAGGTATAAGTGATACTTCGCAGTGAATACTATATCTGATCATGAAACTTAGTAACGAGATGCGATATCCCGTTTCAAGAAGCATTAGAACTCTATTGCTTCGATACGTAGACATCAGCAAACGCTATTTCCGAGCAAGGATGTGTCGCATTTACATTCATTTGAAGTGAAGACGAGTAATACGTGATACTTCGCAATGAATAGTATATCTTACCATGAAACATTGAAATGTGGTGTGATATCGCGTTTTAAGAAGATTTAGATCTCTATTGCTACGATGCGTAGACATCTGCAGACGCTGTTTCCTAGCAAGGAAGTGTCGCATTTACATTCTTCTGAAGTGTATGCGAGGTATAAGTGATACTTCGCAATGAATACTATATCTTATCATGAAACATAGTAACGGGATGCGATATCCCGTTTCAAGAAGCATTGGAACTCCTTTGCTTCGATATGTAGACATCTGCCAACGCTATTTCCTAGCAACGAAGAGTCGCATTTACATTCATTTGAAGTGAATACGAGGTATACGTAACACCGCACAATGAATATTATATCTTATAGTGAGACATAGAAATGAGATACCATATCGCGTTTTAAGAGGCATTAGAACGCTATTGCTACGGTACGTAGATATCTGGAAACTCTATTTCGTAGCAAGGAAGTGTCGCAATTACATTCCTTTCAAGTGAATACGAGGTATACATGACACTTCACAATGAATATTATATCTCATCATTAAACATAGAAATGAGTTGCGATATCTTGTTTTAAGAAGCATTAGAACTCTGCTGCTTCGATACGTAGACATCTGGAAACGTTATTTCCTAGAAAGGAAGTGTCGCATTTTCATTCTTTTGAAGTGAATACAAGGTATACATGACACATCGCAATGAATATAACATCTTATCACGATTCATAGAAATGAGATGCATTATCGCGTTTTAAGAAGCATTAGAACACTATTGCTACGATACGTAGATGTCTGCAGACGCTATTTACTAGCAAGGAAGTGTTTCATTTACATTCCTCTGAAGTGTAGACGAGATATACATGACACTCCACAATGAATATTGTATCCTATCATGAAACATATAATTGAGGGTCGATTCGCGTTTTAAGAAGCATTAGAACTCTATTGCTACGATACGTAGACATCTGCAGACGTTATTTCCTAGCAAGGAAGTGTCGCATTTGCATTCTCTTGAAGTGAATACGAGGTATACATAACAATCCACAATGAAAATTATATCTTATCATGAAGCATATGAATGAGGATCGATATCGCGTTTTAAGAAGCATTAGAACTCTATTGCTACGATACGTAGACGTCTGCAAACGCTACTTCCTAGCAAGGAAGTGTCGCATTTACATTCAATTGAAGTGAATACGGAGTACACTTAACACTCAGCAATGAATATTATATCTCATCATGAAACATAGAAATGAGATGCGATATCGCGTTTTGAGAAGCATTAGAACTCTATTGCTACGATACGTAGATATCTGCTGACGCTATTCCCTAGCAAGGAAGTGTCGTATTTACATTCTTTTGGAGAGATTACGAGGTATACATGACACTCCGCAATGAATATTATATCTTATCATAAAACATAGAAATGTGATGCGATATGGCGATTTAAGAAGCATTAGAACGCTATTGCTTCGATACATAGACACCTGCCATCCCTATTTCCTAGCAAGGAAGTGTCGCATTTACATTCATTTGAAGTGTATTCGAGGTATTCAAGACACTTCGCAATGAATATTATATCTTATCATGAAACACAGAAATGAGATGCGATATCGCGTTCTAAGAAGCATTAGAACACTATTGCTACGATACGTAGATATCTGCTAACGCTATTTCCTAGCAAGGAAGTGTCGCATTTACATTCATTTGAAGTGAATACGAGGTATGCATGACACTTCGCAACGAATATTATATCTTATCATGAATCATGGAAATGAGATACGATATCGCGATTTAAAAAGCATTAGAACACTATTGCTATGATACGTAGACATCTGCAAACGCTACTTCCTTCCAAGGAAGTGTCGCATTTACATACTTTTGAAGTGAATACGAGGTTTACATAACACTACACTATGAATATTGTATCTTATCAAGAAACATAGTAATGAGGAGCGATTTCGTGTTTTAAGAAGCATTAGAACTCCATTGCTACGATACGAAGACAACTGCAAACACTACTTCCTAGCAAGGAAGCGTCGCATTTACATTGTTTTGGGGTGAATACGATGTAGAGATTACACTGCACAATGAATGTTATATCTTATAATGAAACATAGTAATGAGATGCGATATCGCCATTTAAGGTGCTTTAGATCTCTATTGCTTCGATGCGTAGACATCTGGAAACGCTATTTCCTAGCAAGGAAGTGTCGCATTTACATTCTATTGAGGTGAATACGAAGTATACATGACACTCCGCAATGAATATTGTATCTTATCATGAAACGTAGAAGTGAGATGCGATATCGCGATTTAAGAAGCATTAGAACTCTATTGCTTCGATACGCAGACATCTGCAAACGCTATTTCCTAGCAAGGAAGTGTCGCATTTACATTCTTTTGAATTGTATGCGAGGTATACATAACACTCCGCAATGAATATTATATCTTATCTCGAAACATAGGAATGAGATGCGATATCGCGATTTAAGAAGCATTAAAAGTCTATTGCTTCGATACGTGGACAACTGCAAACACTAATTCCTAGCAAGGTAGTGTCGCATCTACATTCTTTTGAGGTAAATACAAGGTATACATGACGCTTCGGAATGAATATTACATCTTGCCATGAGACATAGGAATGAGATGCTATATCGCATTTTAAGAAGCGTTAGAAATCTATTGCTACGATACGTTGACATCTGCAAACGCTATTTCCTAGCAAGGAAGTGTCGCATTTACATTCTTTTGAATTGTATGCGAGGTATACATAACACTTCGCAACGAATAATATATCTTATCATGAAACATAGAAATGAAATGCAACATCTCGTTTTAAGAAGCATTAAAGCTCTATTGTTTCGATTCCTAGACATGTGGAAACGCTATTTCCTAGCAAGGAAGCGAAGCACTTACATTCTTTTGAAGTGAATACGAAGTATACATGACACTTCGCAATTAATATTATATCTCGTCACGAAACATAGAGATGAAATGCGATATCGCGATTTAAGAAGCATTAGAACTCTATTGCTTCGATAAGTGGACATCTGCAAACGCTATTTCCTAGCAATGAAGTGTCGCATTTACATTCATTTGAAGTGTATGCGATGTATAAGTAACACTTCGCAATGAATATTATATCTTATAATGAAACATAGAAATGAGATGCGATATCGCGTTTTAAGTAGCATTAGGACTCTGTTGCTTCGGTACGTAGACATCTGCAAACGCTATTTCCTAGCAATGAAGTGTCGCATTTACATTCTTTTGTAGTGAATACGAGGTATACATAGCACTCCACAATGAATATTATATCTTATCATGAAACATAAAAATGAGATGCGAAGTCTCGTTTTAAGAAGCACTAGAACTCTATTGTTTCTATACGTAGACATCTGGAAACGCTATTTCCTAGCAAGGAAGTGTCGCATTTACATTCTTTTGAAGTCAACACGAGGAATACATGACAATTCGCAATGAATATTATATCTCATCATGAAACATAGAAATTAGATGCGAAGTCTCGTTTTAAGAAGCATTAGAACCCTATTGTTTCTATACGTAGACATCTGGAAACGCTATTTCCTAGCAAGGAACTGTCGCATTTACATTCTGTTGAAGTGAATACGAGGTATACGTAACACTTCGCAATGAATATTATGTCTTATCATGAAACAGAAATGACATGCGATATCGCGTTTAAAGTAGCATTAGAACTCTATTGCCCGCAATGCGTAGACATCTGGAAGCGCTATTTCCTAGCAAGAAAGTTTCGAATTTACATTCATATGAAGTGAATACGAGGTATACATAGCACTAAACAATGAATATTATATCTTACCATCAAACATAGAAATGAGATGCGATATCGCCTTTTAAGAAGCGTTAGAACTCTATTGCTTCGATACGTAGACATCTGCAATCGCTATTCCCTAGCAAGGAAGTGTCGCATTTAGATTCATTTGAAGTGTAGACGAGGAAAACATAACACTTCGCAATGAATATTATATCATATCATGAGACATAGAAATGAGATGCGATATCGCGTTTTAAGAAGCATTAGAACTCTATTGCTTCGATACGTAGACATCTGCAAACGCTATTTCCTAGCAAGGAAGTGTCGCATTTTCATTCATTTGAAGTGTATGCGAGGTATACATAACATTTCGCAATGAATACCATATGTTATCATGAAACATAGAAATGAGATGCGATATCTCGTTTTAAGAAGCATTATAACACGCTTGCTACGATACGTAGACATCTGCACACGCTATATCCTAGGAAGGAAGTGTCGTATTTACATTCTTTTGATGTCAATTCAAGGAATACACGACACTTCGCAATGAATATTATATCATATCATAAAATATAGAAATTAGGAGCGATATCTCGTTTTAAGCAGCATTAGAACTCTATTGCTTCGACACGTAGACATCTGCCATCGCTATTCCCTAGGAAGGAACTGCCGCATTTACATTCTTTTGACGTGAATACGAGGTATACATAACACTGCACGATGAATATTATATCTTATCATGAAACACAGAAATGTGATGCGATATCGCGATTGAAAAGGCATTAGAACTCTATTGCTTCGATACGTAGACATCTGGAAACGACATTTCCTAGAATGGAAGTGACGCATTTACATTCATTTGAAGTGTAGACGTGGAATACATAACACTTCGCAATGAACATAACATCTCATAATGAAACATAGAAATGAGATGCGAGATCGCGTTTTAAGAAGCATTAAAGCTCTATTGCTACGATAGGTAGACATCTGCAAACGCTATTTCCTAGCATGGAAGTGTCGCATTTACATTCTTTTGAAGTGAATACGAGGTATACATAGCACTAAACAATGAATATTATATCTTACCATGAAACATAGAAATGAGATGCGATATCGCGTTTTAAGAAGCGTTTGAACTCCATTGCTGCGATACGTAGACATCTGGTAACGCTATTTCCTAGGATGGAAGTGTCGCATTTACATTCTTTTGAAGTGAATACGAGGTATACATAACACTAAACAATGAATATTTTATCCTATCGTGCAACATAGAAATGAGATGCGATATCGCGTTTTAAGAAGCACTTGAACTCTACTGCTACGATACGGTGACATCTGCAAACGCTATTTCCGAGCAAGGAAGTTTCGCATTTACATTCTTTTGAAGTGTAGACGAGGAATACATAACACTGTGCAATGAATATTATATCTTACCATGAAACATAAAAATGAGATGCGTAATCGGGATTTAAAAAGCATAAGAACTCTATTTCATCGATACGTTGACATCTGCAAACGCTATTTCCTAGCAAGGAAGTGTCGCATTTACATTCATTTGATGTGTAGACGAGATAGACACAACACTGCACAATGAATATTATATCTTATCATAGAACATAGAAATGAGATTGCGATATCGCGTTTTAAGAAGCATAAGAACTCTATTGCTACGATACGTAGACATCAGCAGACGCTATTTCCTAGCAAGGAAGTGTCGGATTTACATTCTTTTGAAGTGAATACGAGTTACACATAACACTCCACAATGAATATAATATCTTATCATGAAACATAGAAATGAGGAGCGATATCTCGTTTTAAGAAGCATTAGGACCCTATTGCTTCGACACGTAGACAACTGCCATCGCTATTCCCTAGGAAGGAACTGTCGCATTTACATTCTTTTGATGCAAATGCGAGGTATACATGCCACTTCGCAATGAATATTACATCTTATCATGAAACATAGAAATGAGATGCGACATCGCGATTTAAGAAGCATTAGAACACTATTGCTTTGATACGTAGACATCTGGAAACGCTACTTCCTAGCAAGCAAGTGTCGCATTAACATTCTCTTGAAGCGTAGACGAGGTATACATAACACTTCGCAATGAATATTATATCTTATCATGAAACATAGAAATGAGATGCGATATCCCGTTTTATAAGTTATTAGAACTCTATTGCTTCGATACATTGAGATCTGCAAACGCTATTTCCTGGCAAGGAAGTGTCTCATTTACATTCATTTGAAGTGCATGCGAGGTATAAGTGACACTTGGTAATGAATACTATATCTTATCATGAAAGATAGGAAGGGAATGCGATATCGCGATTTAAGAAGCATTAGAACTCTATTGCTTCGATACGTAGACATCTGCAAACTTTATTTCCTAACAAGGAAGTGTCGCATTTACATTCATTTGAAGTGAATACGAGGTATACATGACACTTCGCAATGAATATTATATCTTATCATGAAACATAGAAATGAGATGCGATATCCCGTTTTGAGAAGCATTAGAACTCTAACTCTACGATACTTAGACATCTGCAAACGCTATTTCTTAGCAAGGAAATGTCGCATTTACATTCTTTTGAAGTGAATACGAGGTATACATGTAACTTCGCAGTGAATATAATATCTTATCATGAAACATATATATGAGATGCGATATCGCGTTTTGAGAAGCTTTAGAACTCTATTGACTCGATACGTAGACATCTGGAAACGCTATTTCCTAGCAAGGAAGTGTCGCATTTACATTCTTTTGAAGTGAGTACGAGGTATTCGTGACACTTCGCAATGAAGATTATATCTTATTATGAAACATAGAAGTGAGATGCGATATCACGTCTTAAGAAGCATTAGAACTCTATTGTTTCGATACGTAGACATGTGGAAACGCTATTTCCTAAGAAGGAATTGTCGCATTTACATTTTCTGAAGTGAATACGAGTTATTCATTACACTTCGCAATGAATATTATATCCTATCATGAATCATAGAAATGAGATGCGACATCTCGTTTTAGGAAGCATTAGAACTCTATTGCTACGATACGTAGACATCTGCAAGTGCTATTTGCTAGCATGGAAGTGTCGCATTTACACTCTTTTAAAGTGAATACAAGGAATACATAACACTCCACAATGAATATTATATCTTATCATGAAACGTAGAAATGAGATGCGATATCGCGTTCTAAGAAGCATTAGAACTCTATTGCTACGATTCGTAGATATCTGCAGACGCTATTTCCTAGCAAATAAGTGGCGCATTTACATTCTTTTGAGGTGAATACGAGGTATACATAACACTCCACAATGAATATTATATCTTATCATGAAACATAGATATGAGGATCGATTTCGCGTTTTAAGAAGCATTAGAACTCCTTTGCTGCAATACGTAGACATCTGCAAACGCTATTTCGTAGCAAGGAAGTGTCGCATATACATTCATTTGAAGTCAATACGAGGTATGCATAACACTGCACAATGAATATTATATCTTATCATGAAACATAGAAATGAGATGAGATATTGCGATTTAAGAAGCATTAGAACTCTATTCCTTCGTTACGTAGACATCTGCAAGCGCTACTTCCTAGCAAGATAGTGTCGCATTTACATTCATTTGAAGTGAATGCGAGGTATACATGACACTTCGCAATGAATATTATATCTTATCATGAAACATAGAAATGAGATGCGACATCTCATTTTAAGAAGCATTAGAGCTCTATTGCTTCGATACGGAGACATCTGCAAACGGTATTTCCTGGTAAGGAAGTGTCGCATTACATTCTTTTGAAGTGAATACGAGGTATTCATGACACTTCGCAATGAATATTATATCTTATCATGAAACATGGAAATGAGGTGCGATATCTTGTTTTAAGAAGCTTAAGACCTCTATTGCTACGGTGTGTTGTCATCTGCAAACGCTATATAATAGCAGGGAAGTGTCGCATTTGCATTCTTTTGAAGTGAATACGAAGTATACTTGATACTTCGCAATTAATATTATATCTTATCATGAAACATTGAAATCAGATGCGACATCTCATTCTAAGAAGCATTAGAACTCTATTGCTTCGAAACGGAGACATCTGCAAACGCTAATTCCTGGCAATGAAGTGTCGCATTTACATTCTTCTGAAGTGAATACGAAGTATACATGACACTACGCACTGAATAATATATCTTATAATGAATCATAGAAATGAGATGCGATATCGCGTTTTAAGTAGCATCAGAACTCTATTGCTACGACTCGTAGACATCTGCAGACGCTATTTCCTATCAAGGAGGTGTCGCATTTACATACTTTTGAAGTGAATACGAGGTATACATAACACTCCACAATGAATATTATATCTTATCATGAAACATAGAAATGAGATGCGATATCGCGATATAAGAAGGATTAGAACTCTATTGCTTCGATACGTAGACGTCTGCAAACGCTATTTAATAGCGAGGAAGTGTCGGGTTAACATTCTTTTGAAGTGAATACGAGGTATACATAACACTCCACATTGAATATTATATCATGTCATGAAATATAGGAATGAGAAGCGATATCACGATATAAGAAGCATTAGAAAACTATTGCTTCGATACGGAGACATCTGTAAACGCTATTCCCTAGCCAGGAAGTGTCGCATTTACATTCATTTGAAGTGTGGACGAGTAATACATAACAGTTCGCAATGAATATTATATCTTATCATGAAACGTTAAAATGAGATGCGATATCTCGATTTAAGAAGCATTAGAGCCATAATGCTTCGATACGAATACATCTGCAAACGCTATTTCCTAGCAAGGAAGTGTGGCATTTACATTCATTTGAAGTGTATGCGAGGTATACATGACACTTCGCAATGAATATTATATCTTATCATGATACATAGAAATGAGTTGCTATATCGCGTTCCGAGAAGGATTAGAAATCTAATGCTACGATACGCAGACATCTGCAAACGCCATTTCCTAGCAAGGAAGTGTCGCATTTACATTCTTTTGAAGTGAATACGAGGTATACATGACATTTCGCAATGAATATTATATCTTATCATGAAATATAAAAATGAGATGCGATATCACGATTTAAGAAGCTTTAGAACTCTATTGCCACGATACGTAGATATCTGCAAACGCTATTTCGTAGCTAGGAAGTGTCGCATTTACATTCTTTTGAAGTGAATACGAGGTATACATAACACTACGCAATGAATATTATATCTTAACATGAAACATAGAAATGAGATGCGATATCGCGTTTTAACACATTGCGGACGGGTGACGAGATATCTCGTTTTTAGAAAACTAAACGTTGCGAACGGGTCACAATATATCTAGTTTTCACGTTTTTTTTTATTCAGTCGGCAACTGAGCAAGGAGCTGCAAATGTTTCTGTTACGTTACGATGGTATCGAAGTCTCTCGCATTCCGAAACCAAAGCGAAACAACTGAATCATTCCTTAAATTTAAGAAAAAGCAGTCATTATAGTGTAACGTCCGCCGTACCTCGCGGTACCTCCTTCACCCCCTGGCAGAGCCACACGCATCGCCTGTCGCCACCACAAAGACGAGCTTACCGAGTATACGATCGCCGAGCTAAGGCAGCCACCCCCGCAACCAGGAGTTGGACCACACGACCGCGCTACGACGCGTGCCTTCCAGACAGCTGGAGCACGAGCGAGCCACAGCCTCCGCACGAGGACCATTCCACGTATCAGGAAGAGTCGCCCGCCGTTACGCACCCGTACCCATACTTTGCATATCATTATAATTATAATTAAGTGAATCCTAGAACTTAAGCACACGACACTCCATGTACGCACACGACACAACACACACAACCTAGCATAAGGCGTTTCATGTGTTATTCTAATTTTTAAGATCATCATTAATCGTAATAAGAAGTAAGCGAAGCGCCCGACGCGCGCGGCTCACGCCGAACGCGCGCGCCCTGCCACGACCATCCACCCCACTCCGTGGGCCGAGCGTCCACCCCACTCTGGGGACCTGCGACTCGCGCGCCCCGCGATCCGAGGAGGTCGCGGGCCCGCGAGCTGATAGTCAGTACGAGTCATCCGCTCCAAGCGAGCGGACCTCCCTCAAATCCAATCTCTAGTTCGAGCCATTCGCTCCAAGCGAGCACTCCTTTATCATAATCCAATCTTACTATTTCAACTTAAACTCTAATTCAATTCAAGTCCTTATTCTAAACTCTAATTATCGTATCCTAGTACTTAGTCAACTTTAGCATAGGGAAGTATCAGTGTAAGCTTAGTTTTATTTAGAATATACTTTATTTTTACCAGTACTACAATTCTCATCATTCTAAATATTCCTTGCCTTATTATTATTATAAATTCATTCATTGCGAAGTCTTCCACGAGTTCACGCGTCTTCAAGAACATTCACAAGCTCCGAACTTTAGTCAAACTTGGTAATCGATCAGTTATAGCCGACCGCCGCTTAGCTGCATCGACCCACAGCGAGGCTAGAGCAAGGACACTCGTCGAATTTCCATATTTCTAGACCGGTAAACTAGAGCGGACCGCCGCCTAGTGGACCCGTATCTGGACTTTTGGAAACCGACTCGAATGCGTCATTCCGGTACAACTAAACGAACTCGTCGCGCGGGAAGGAAGAACTACTTGCGTTCACTTGTGCGCGGATACGTTGGTACAGCCGAGTGCAATACCACTGCAACGTCTCATCTTCCGCCGCACGCCGATCGGACAGCCGTCCCGCACCGCCGCATCCATCGCCGATCCACTTGACCGAGCCGATCCATCCCCGAGGTCAGCCCACCTGGGTACTCGTCCCGCTGACAATCACGCCTCACCGACCGTACGCAGGGATTATACCTGAGGGCGATCCGTGCCGACGACGATACCTGCAACAAGGGTACTAAATATTAGCAGCTGTCAAGACATCAAAGGTAAGGTCATATTTTCTTATCCGCGTTCGTGCCTTTTGATACGTGTTTCGCGAGCCAGAAAGAACCCGGTCTTCGTCGCAATTCCGCGAGCCGAACCGTTCGAGGCTGCGTGTCGCTCTCGGTAAACGATAAGTTTTCGCGACCCGTGACGTGACAATAGCCATTGCCGGCTGATCTGTGCGGATCGTCGTACGTATCGTATCTTATAAAGTGTTTCATTGATCTGCATTTTAGAATTTCAAACTTCGTGTTTTAAAATTGGAAGGTAACAGTTTTTTGAGTACTATCTATATTTTCAATCAACCTGTTACTGATAATTGACAACAAAAATTTATTTTATGAATTAGCCCTCTATAAAAGAAGCGAAATGACGCATAGATGTAATGAAAACAGATATACAGATATATGAACTATATGTATAGTATTATTTAAAAATACTAAATGCAAATTATGTAAAATGCGTATCCACTTCCTGTCACATGCCAAGCATGTTTTTGGAGCGTTCGAAAATCTGCGATCCGTGAGGGCGTGTTGAACGTGCAGCGCCCCGTCCTCAATGTGTTAAGAAGCATTAGAACTCTATTGCCTCGATAAGTACACATCTGCAAACGCTATATCCTAGCAAGGAAGTGTCGCATTTACATTGTTTTCAAGTGAATACGAGGTACACATGACACTTCGCAATGAATATTGTATCTTATCATGAAACATAGAAACGAGATGCGATATATCGTTTTAAGAATCAGTAGAACTCTATTGCTACGACACGTAGACATCTGCAAACGCTATTTCCTAGCAAGGAAGTGTCGTATTTACATTCTTTTGAAGTGAATACTGGGTATACATAACACTGCACAATGAATATTACATCTTATCAAGAAACATAGATATGAGATGCGATATGACAATATAAGAAGCATTAGATCTCCATTGCTACGATACGTAGACATCTGCAGACGCTATTTCCTAGCAAGGAAGTGTCGCATTTACATTCTTTTGAAGTGAATACGAAGTATACATGACACTCCGCAATGAATATTATATCTTATCATGAAACATAGAAAGGGGATGCGATATTGCGTTTTGAGAAGCATTAGAACTCTATTGCTTCGATACGTAGGCATCTGCAATCGCTATTTCCTAGCAAGGTAGTGTCGCATTTACATTCATTTGAAGTGTATGCGAGGTACACATAACACTTCGCAATGAATATTATATGTTATCATGAAACATAGAAATGAGATGCGATATCTTGTTTTAAGAAGCATTATAACACGCTTGCTACGATACGTAGATATCTGCAAACGCTATTTCCTAGGAAGGAAGTGCCGCATTTACATCCATTTGAAGTGAATACGAGGAATACGTGAAACATTTCGCAATGAATATTATGTCCTATCATGAAACATAGAAATGTGATGTGATACCGCGTTTTAAGAAGATTTAGAACTCTACTGCTACGATACGTAGACTTCTACAAACGCTATTTCCTAGCAAGGACGTGTCACATTTACATTCTTTTGGAGTAAATGCGAGGTATACATAACATTGCACAATGAATATTATATGTGTTCATGAAACATAGTAATGATATGCGATATCACGATTTAAGATGCATTAGAACTTTATTGCTTCGATACGTAGACATCTGCAAACGCTATTTCCTAGCAAGGAAGTGTCGCATTTACATTAAATTGAAGTGAATACGAGGAATACATGAAACTTCGCAATGAATATTATGTCCTATCATGAAACATAGAAATGTGATGTGAGAGCGCGTTTTAAGAAGCATTAGAACTCTATTGCTACGATGCGTAGACATCTGCAGACGCTGTTTCCTAGCAAGGAAGTGTCGCATTTACATTCTTCTGAAGTGTATGCGAGGTATAAGTGATACTTCGCAATGAATACTATATCTTATCATGGAACATAGTAACGAGATGCGATATCCCGTTTCAAGAAGCATTAGAACACTATTGCTTCGATACGTAGACATCTGCAAACGCTATTTCCTAGCAAGGAAGTGTCGCATTTACATTCATTTGAAGTGTATGCGAGGTATACATAACACTTCGCAATGAATATTATATGTTATCATGAAACATAGAAATGAGATGCGATATCTCGTTATAAGAGGCATTAGAACACGATTGCTACGATACGTAGACATCTGCAGACGCTGTTTCCTAGCAAGGAAGTGTCGCATTTACATTCTTCTGAAGTGTGTGCGAGGTATAAGTGATACTTCGCAGTGAATACTATATCTTATCATGAAACTTAGTAACGAGATGCGATATCCCGTTTCAAGAAGCATTAGAACTCTATTGCTTCGATACGTAGACATGAGCAAACGCTATTTCCGAGCAAGGATGTGTCGCATTTACATTCATTTGAAGTGAAGACGAGTAATACGTGATACTTCGCAATGAATAGTATAGCTTACCATGAAACATTGAAATGTGGTGTGATATCGCGTTTTAAGAAGATTTAGATCTCTATTGCTACGATGCGTAGACATCTGCAGACGCTGTTTCCTAGCAAGGAAGTGTCGCATTTACATTCCTCTGAAGTGTATGCGAGGTATAAGTGATACTTCGCAATGAATACTATATCTTATCATGAAACATAGTATCGAGATGCGATATCCCGTTTCAAGAAGCATTGGAACTCTATTGCTACGATACGTAGATATCTGCAGACGCTATTTCCTAGCAAGGAAGTGTCGCATTTACATACTTTTGAAGTGAATACTAGGTATACATAACACTCCACAATGAATGTTATATCTTATCATGAATCATAGAAATGAAAAGCGATATCGCGTTTTGAGAAGCATTAGAACACTATTGCTACGATACGTAGATGTCTGCAGACGCTATTTACTAGCAAGGAAGTGTTTCATTTACATTCCTCTGAAGTGTAGACGAGATATACATGACACTCCACAATGAATATTGTATCCTATCATGAAACATATAATTGAGGGTCGATTCGCGTTTTAAGAAGCATTAGAACTCTATTGCTACGATACGTAGACATCTGCAGACGTTATTTCCTAGCAAGGAAGTGTCGCATTTGCATTCTCTTGAAGTGAATACGAGGTATACATAACAATCCACAATGAAAATTATATCTTATCATGAAGCATATAAATGAGGATCGATATCGCGTTTTAAGAAGCATTAGAACTCTATTGCTACGATACGTAGACATCTGCAAGCGCTACTTCCTAGCAAGGAAGTGCCGCATTTACATCCATTTGAAGTGAATACGAGGAATACGAGAAACTTCGCAATGAATATTATGTCCTATCATGAAACATAGAAATGTGATGTGATATCGCGTTTTAAGAAGATTTAGAACTCTACTGCTACGATGCGTAGACATCTACAAACGTTATTTCCGAGCAAGGATGTGTCGCATTTACATTCATTTGAAGTGAAGACGAGTAATACGTGATACTTCGCAATGAATAGTATATCTTACCATGAAACATTGAAATGTGGTGTGATATCGCGTTTTAAGAAGATTTAGATCTCTATTGCTACGATGCGTAGACATCTGCAGACGCTGTTTCCTAGCAAGGAAGTGTCGCATTTACATTCTTCTGAAGTGTATGCGAGATATAAGTGATACTTCGCAATGAATACTATATCTTATCATGAAACATAGTAACGGGATGCGATATCCCGTTTCAAGAAGCATTGGAACTCTATTGCTACGATACGTAGATATCTGCAGACGCTATTTCCTAGCAAGGAAGTGTCGCATTTACATACTTTTGAAGTGAATACTAGGTATACATAACACTCCACAATGAATGTTGTATCTTATCATGAAACATAGAAATGAAAAGCGATATCGCGTTTTGAGAAGCATTAGAACTCCATTGCTACATTACGTAGACATCTGTAAACGCTATTTCCTAGCAAGGAAGTGTCGCATTTACATTCATTTGAAGTGTATTCGAGGTATTCAAGACACTTCGCAATGAATATTATATCTTATCATGAAACACAGAAATGAGATGCGATATCGCGTTCTAAGAAGCATTAGAACACTATTGCTACGATACGTAGATATCTGCTAACGCTATTTCCTAGCAAGGAAGTGTCGCATTTACATTCATTTGAAGTGAATACGAGGTATGCATGACACTTCGCAACGAATATTATATCTTATCATGAATCATGGAAATGAGATACGATATCGCGATTTAAAAAGCATTAGAACACTATTGCTACGATACGTAGACATCTGCAAACGCTACTTCCTTCCAAGGAAGTGTCGCATTTACATACTTTTGAAGTGAATACGAGGTTTACATAACACTACACTATGAATATTGTATCTTATCAAGAAACATAGTAATGAGGAGCGATTTCGTGTTTTAAGAAGCATTAGAACTCCATTGCTACGATACGAAGACAACTGCAAACACTACTTCCTAGCAAGGAAGCGTCGCATTTACATTGTTTTGGGGTGAATACGATGTAGAGATTACACTGCACAATGAATGTTATATCTTATAATGAAACATAGTAATGAGATGCGATATCGCCATTTAAGGTGCTTTAGATCTCTATTGCTTCGATGCGTAGACATCTGGAAACGCTATTTCCTAGCAAGGAAGTGTCGCATTTACATTCTATTGAAGTGAATACGAAGTATACATGACACTCCGCAATGAATATTGTATCTTATCATGAAACGTAGAAGTGAGATGCGATATCGCGATTTAAGAAGCATTAGAACTCTATTGCTTCGATACGCAGACATCTGCAAACGCTATTTCCTAGCAAGGAAGTGTCGCATTTACATTCATTTGAAGTGTATGCGAGGTATACATAACACTTCGCAATGAATATTATATGTTATCATGAAACATAGAAATGAGATGCGATATCTCGTTATAAGAGGCATTAGAACACGATTGCTACGATACGTAGACATCTGCAGACGCTGTTTCCTAGCAAGGAAGTGTCGCATTTACATTCTTCTGAAGTGTGTGCGAGGTATAAGTGATACTTCGCAGTGAATACTATATCTTATCATGAAACTTAGTAACGAGATGCGATATCCCGTTTCAAGAAGCATTAGAACTCTATTGCTTCGATACGTAGACATGAGCAAACGCTATTTCCGAGCAAGGATGTGTCGCATTTACATTCATTTGAAGTGAAGACGAGTAATACGTGATACTTCGCAATGAATAGTATAGCTTACCATGAAACATTGAAATGTGGTGTGATATCGCGTTTTAAGAAGATTTAGATCTCTATTGCTACGATGCGTAGACATCTGCAGACGCTGTTTCCTAGCAAGGAAGTGTCGCATTTACATTCCTCTGAAGTGTATGCGAGGTATAAGTGATACTTCGCAATGAATACTATATCTTATCATGAAACATAGTATCGAGATGCGATATCCCGTTTCAAGAAGCATTGGAACTCTATTGCTACGATACGTAGATATCTGCAGACGCTATTTCCTAGCAAGGAAGTGTCGCATTTACATACTTTTGAAGTGAATACTAGGTATACATAACACTCCACAATGAATGTTATATCTTATCATGAATCATAGAAATGAAAAGCGATATCGCGTTTTGAGAAGCATTAGAACACTATTGCTACGATACGTAGATGTCTGCAGACGCTATTTACTAGCAAGGAAGTGTTTCATTTACATTCCTCTGAAGTGTAGACGAGATATACATGACACTCCACAATGAATATTGTATCCTATCATGAAACATATAATTGAGGGTCGATTCGCGTTTTAAGAAGCATTAGAACTCTATTGCTACGATACGTAGACATCTGCAGACGTTATTTCCTAGCAAGGAAGTGTCGCATTTGCATTCTCTTGAAGTGAATACGAGGTATACATAACAATCCACAATGAAAATTATATCTTATCATGAAGCATATAAATGAGGATCGATATCGCGTTTTAAGAAGCATTAGAACTCTATTGCTACGATACGTAGACATCTGCAAGCGCTACTTCCTAGCAAGGAAGTGCCGCATTTACATCCATTTGAAGTGAATACGAGGAATACGAGAAACTTCGCAATGAATATTATGTCCTATCATGAAACATAGAAATGTGATGTGATATCGCGTTTTAAGAAGATTTAGAACTCTACTGCTACGATGCGTAGACATCTACAAACGTTATTTCCGAGCAAGGATGTGTCGCATTTACATTCATTTGAAGTGAAGACGAGTAATACGTGATACTTCGCAATGAATAGTATATCTTACCATGAAACATTGAAATGTGGTGTGATATCGCGTTTTAAGAAGATTTAGATCTCTATTGCTACGATGCGTAGACATCTGCAGACGCTGTTTCCTAGCAAGGAAGTGTCGCATTTACATTCTTCTGAAGTGTATGCGAGATATAAGTGATACTTCGCAATGAATACTATATCTTATCATGAAACATAGTAACGGGATGCGATATCCCGTTTCAAGAAGCATTGGAACTCTATTGCTACGATACGTAGATATCTGCAGACGCTATTTCCTAGCAAGGAAGTGTCGCATTTACATACTTTTGAAGTGAATACTAGGTATACATAACACTCCACAATGAATGTTGTATCTTATCATGAAACATAGAAATGAAAAGCGATATCGCGTTTTGAGAAGCATTAGAACTCCATTGCTACATTACGTAGACATCTGTAAACGCTATTTCCTAGCAAGGAAGTGTCGCATTTACATTCATTTGAAGTGTATTCGAGGTATTCAAGACACTTCGCAATGAATATTATATCTTATCATGAAACACAGAAATGAGATGCGATATCGCGTTCTAAGAAGCATTAGAACACTATTGCTACGATACGTAGATATCTGCTAACGCTATTTCCTAGCAAGGAAGTGTCGCATTTACATTCATTTGAAGTGAATACGAGGTATGCATGACACTTCGCAACGAATATTATATCTTATCATGAATCATGGAAATGAGATACGATATCGCGATTTAAAAAGCATTAGAACACTATTGCTACGATACGTAGACATCTGCAAACGCTACTTCCTTCCAAGGAAGTGTCGCATTTACATACTTTTGAAGTGAATACGAGGTTTACATAACACTACACTATGAATATTGTATCTTATCAAGAAACATAGTAATGAGGAGCGATTTCGTGTTTTAAGAAGCATTAGAACTCCATTGCTACGATACGAAGACAACTGCAAACACTACTTCCTAGCAAGGAAGCGTCGCATTTACATTGTTTTGGGGTGAATACGATGTAGAGATTACACTGCACAATGAATGTTATATCTTATAATGAAACATAGTAATGAGATGCGATATCGCCATTTAAGGTGCTTTAGATCTCTATTGCTTCGATGCGTAGACATCTGGAAACGCTATTTCCTAGCAAGGAAGTGTCGCATTTACATTCTATTGAAGTGAATACGAAGTATACATGACACTCCGCAATGAATATTGTATCTTATCATGAAACGTAGAAGTGAGATGCGATATCGCGATTTAAGAAGCATTAGAACTCTATTGCTTCGATACGCAGACATCTGCAAACGCTATTTCCTAGCAAGGAAGTGTCGCATTTACATTCTTTTGAATTGTATGCGAGGTATACATAACACTCCGCAATGAATATTATATCTTATCTCGAAACATAGGAATGAGATGCGATATCGCGATTTAAGAAGCATTAAAAGTCTATTGCTTCGATACGTGGACAACTGCAAACACTAATTCCTAGCAAGGTAGTGTCGCATCTACATTCTTTTGAGGTAAATACAAGGTATACATGACGCTTCGGAATGAATATTACATCTTGCCATGAGACATAGGAATGAGATGCTATATCGCATTTTAAGAAGCGTTAGAAATCTATTGCTACGATACGTTGACATCTGCAAACGCTATTTCCTAGCAAGGAAGTGTCGCATTTACATTCTTTTGAATTGTATGCGAGGTATACATAACACTTCGCAACGAATAATATATCTTATCATGAAACATAGAAATGAAATGCAACATCTCGTTTTAAGAAGCATTAAAGCTCTATTGTTTCGATTCCTAGACATGTGGAAACGCTATTTCCTAGCAAGGAAGCGAAGCACTTACATTCTTTTGAAGTGAATACGAAGTATACATGACACTTCGCAATTAATATTATATCTCATCACGAAACATAGAGATGAAATGCGATATCGCGATTTAAGAAGCATTAGAACTCTATTGCTTCGATAAGTAGACATCTGCAAACGCTATTTCCTAGCAATGAAGTGTCGCATTTACATTCATTTGAAGTGTATGCGATGTATAAGTAACACTTCGCAATGAATATTATATCTTATAATGAAACATAGAAATGAGATGCGATATCGCGTTTTAAGTAGCATTAGGACTCTGTTGCTTCGGTACGTAGACATCTGCAAACGCTATTTCCTAGCAATGAAGTGTCGCATTTACATTCTTTTGTAGTGAATACGAGGTATACATAGCACTCCACAATGAATATTATATCTTATCATGAAACATAAAAATGAGATGCGAAGTCTCGTTTTAAGAAGCACTAGAACTCTATTGTTTCTATACGTAGACATCTGGAAACGCTATTTCCTAGCAAGGAAGTGTCGCATTTACATTCTTTTGAAGTCAACACGAGGAATACATGACAATTCGCAATGAATATTATATCTCATCATGAAACATAGAAATTAGATGCGAAGTCTCGTTTTAAGAAGCATTAGAACCCTATTGTTTCTATACGTAGACATCTGGAAACGCTATTTCCTAGCAAGGAACTGTCGCATTTACATTCTGTTGAAGTGAATACGAGGTATACGTAACACTTCGCAATGAATATTATGTCTTATCATGAAACAGAAATGACATGCGATATCGCGTTTAAAGTAGCATTAGAACTCTATTGCCCGCAATGCGTAGACATCTGGAAGCGCTATTTCCTAGCAAGAAAGTTTCGAATTTACATTCATATGAAGTGAATACGAGGTATACATAGCACTAAACAATGAATATTATATCTTACCATCAAACATAGAAATGAGATGCGATATCGCATTTTAAGAAGCGTTAGAACTCTATTGCTTCGATACGTAGACATCTGCAATCGCTATTCCCTAGCAAGGAAGTGTCGCATTTAGATTCATTTGAAGTGTAGACGAGGAAAACATAACACTTCGCAATGAATATTATATCATATCATGAGACATAGAAATGAGATGCGATATCGCGTTTTAAGAAGCATTAGAACTCTATTGCTTCGATACGTAGACATCTGCAAACGCTATTTCCTAGCAAGGAAGTGTCGCATTTTCATTCATTTGAAGTGTATGCGAGGTATACATAACATTTCGCAATGAATACCATATGTTATCATGAAACATAGAAATGAGATGCGATATCTCGTTTTAAGAAGCATTATAACACGCTTGCTACGATACGTAGACATCTGCACACGCTATATCCTAGGAAGGAAGTGTCGTATTTACATTCTTTTGATGTCAATTCAAGGAATACACGACACTTCGCAATGAATATTATATCATATCATAAAATATAGAAATTAGGAGCGATATCTCGTTTTAAGCAGCATTAGAACTCTATTGCTTCGACACGTAGACATCTGCCATCGCTATTCCCTAGGAAGGAACTGCCGCATTTACATTCTTTTGACGTGAATACGAGGTATACATAACACTGCACGATGAATATTATATCTTATCATGAAACACAGAAATGTGATGCGATATCGCGATTGAAAAGGCATTAGAACTCTATTGCTTCGATACGTAGACATCTGGAAACGACATTTCCTAGAATGGAAGTGACGCATTTACATTCATTTGAAGTGTAGACGTGGAATACATAACACTTCGCAATGAACATAACATCTCATGATGAAACATAGAAATGAGATGCGAGATCGCGTTTTAAGAAGCGTTAAAGCTCTATTGCTACGATAGGTAGACATCTACAAACGCTATTTCCTAGCATGGAAGTGTCGCATTTACATTCTTTTGAAGTGAATACGAGGTATACATAGCACTAAACAATGAATATTATATCTTACCATGAAACATAGAAATGAGATGCGATATCGCGTTTTAAGAAGCGTTTGAACTCCATTGCTGCGATACGTAGACATCTGGTAACGCTATTTCCTAGGATGGAAGTGTCGCATTTACATTCTTTTGAAGTGAATACGAGGTATACATAACACTAAACAATGAATATTTTATCCTATCGTGCAACATAGAAATGAGATGCGATATCGCGTTTTAAGAAGCACTTGAACTCTACTGCTACGATACGGTGACATCTGCAAACGCTATTTCCGGGCAAGGAAGTTTCGCATTTACATTCTTTTGAAGTGTAGACGAGGAATACATAACACTGTGCAATGAATATTATATCTTACCATGAAACATAAAAATGAGATGCGTAATCGGGATTTAAAAAGCATAAGAACTCTATTTCATCGATACGTTGACATCTGCAAACGCTATTTCCTAGCAAGGAAGTGTCGCATTTACATTCATTTGATGTGTAGACGAGATAGACACAACACTGCACAATGAATATTATATCTTATCATAGAACATAGAAATGAGATTGCGATATCGCGTTTTAAGAAGCATAAGAACTCTATTGCTACGATACGTAGACATCAGCAGACGCTATTTCCTAGCAAGGAAGTGTCGGATTTACATTCTTTTGAAGTGAATACGAGTTACACATAACACTCCACAATGAATATAATATCTTATCATGAAACATAGAAATGAGGAGCGATATCTCGTTTTAAGAAGCATTAGGACCCTATTGCTTCGACACGTAGACAACTGCCATCGCTATTCCCTAGGAAGGAAATGTCGCATTTACATTCTTTTGATGCAAATGCGAGGTATACATGACACTTCGCAATGAATATTACATCTTATCATGAAACATAGGAATGAGATGCGACATCGCGATTTAAGAAGCATTAGAACACTATTGCTTTGATTCGTAGACATCTGGAAACGCTACTTCCTAGCAAGCAAGTGTCGCATTAACATTCTCTTGAAGCGTAGACGAGGTATACATAACACTTCGCAATGAATATTATATCTTATCATGAATCATAGAAATGAGATGCGATATCCCGTTTTATAAGTTATTAGAACACTATTGCTTCGATACATTGAGATCTGCAAACGCTATTTCCTGGCAAGGAAGTGTCGCATTTACATTCTTTTGAATTGTATGCGAGGTATACATAACACTTCGCAACGAATAATATATCTTATCATGAAACATAGAAATGAAATGCAACATCTCGTTTTAAGAAGCATTAAAGCTCTATTGTTTCGATTCCTAGACATGTGGAAACGCTATTTCCTAGCAAGGAAGCGAAGCACTTACATTCTTTTGAAGTGAATACGAAGTATACATGACCCTTCGCAATTAATATTATATCTCATCACGAAACATAGAGATGAAATGCGATATCGCGATTTAAGAAGCATTAGAACTCTATTGCTTCGATAAGTAGACATCTGCAAACGCTATTTCCTAGCAATGAAGTGTCGCATTTACATTCATTTGAAGTGTATGCGATGTATAAGTAACACTTCGCAATGAATATTATATCTTATAATGAAACATAGAAATGAGATGCGATATCGCGTTTTAAGTAGCATTAGGACTCTGTTGCTTCGGTACGTAGACATCTGCAAACGCTATTTCCTAGCAATGAAGTGTCGCATTTACATTCTTTTGTAGTGAATACGAGGTATACATAGCACTCCACAATGAATATTATATCTTATCATGAAACATAAAAATGAGATGCGAAGTCTCGTTTTAAGAAGCACTAGAACCCTATTGTTTCTATACGTAGACATCTGGAAACGCTATTTCCTAGCAAGGAAGTGTCGCATTTACATTCTTTTGAAGTCAACACGAGGAATACATGACAATTCGCAATGAATATTATACCTCATCATGAAACATAGGAATTAGATGCGAAGTCTCGTTTTAAGAAGCATTAGAACCCTATTGTTTCTATACGTAGACATCTGGAAACGCTATTTCCTAGCAAGGAACTGTCGCATTTACATTCTGTTGAAGTGAATACGAGGTATACGTAACACTTCGCAATGAATATTATGTCTTATCATGAAACATAGAAATGAGATGCGATATCCCGTTTTATAAGTTATTAGAACTCTGTTGCTTCGATAAGTAGACATCTGTAAACGCTATTTCCTAGCAAGCAAGTGTCGCATTTACATTCATTTGATGTGTAGACGAGATAGACACAACACTGCACAATGAATATTATATCTTATCATAGAACATAGAAATGAGATTGCGATATCGCGTTTTAAGAAGCATAAGAACTCTATTGCTACGATACGTAGACATCAGCAGACGCTATTTCCTAGCAAGGAAGTGTCGGATTTACATTCTTTTGAAGTGAATACGAGTTACACATAACACTCCACAATGAATATAATATCTTATCATGAAACATAGAAATGAGGAGCGATATCTCGTTTTAAGAAGCATTAGGACCCTATTGCTTCGACACGTAGACAACTGCCATCGCTATTCCCTAGGAAGGAACTGTCGCATTTACATTCTTTTGATGCAAATGCGAGGTATACATGACACTTCGCAATGAATATTACATCTTATCATGAAACATAGAAATGAGATGCGACATCGCGATTTAAGAAGCATTAGAACACTATTGCTTTGATACGTAGACATCTGGAAACGCTACTTCCTAGCAAGCAAGTGTCGCATTAACATTCTCTTGAAGCGTAGACGAGGTATACATAACACTTCGCAATGAATATTATATCTTATCATGAAACATAGAAATGAGATGCGATATCCCGTTTTATAAGTTATTAGAACTCTATTGCTTCGATACATTGAGATCTGCAAACGCTATTTCCTGGCAAGGAAGAGTCTCATTTACATTCATTTGAAGTGCATGCGAGGTATAAGTGACACTTGGTAATGAATATTATATCTTATCATGAAAGATAGGAAGGGAATGCGATATCGCGATTTAAGAAGCATTAGAACTCTATTGCTTCGATACGTAGACATCTGCAAACTTTATTTCCTAACAAGGAAGTGTCGCATTTACATTCATTTGAAGTGAATACGAGGTATACATGACACTTCGCAATGAATATTATATCTTATCATGAAATATAGGAATGAGAATCGATATCGCGATTTAAGAAGCATTAAAATTCTATTGCTTCGATACGTAGACATCTGCAAAGGCTATATCCTAGCTAGGAAGTGTCGCGTTTACAATCTTTTGAAGTGAGTTTCAGGTATACATAACACTCGACAATGAATATTATATCTTATCATGAAACATAGAAATGAGATGCGACATCTCGTTTTAAGAAGCTTTAGAACTCTATTGCTTCGACACGTAGACATCTGCCATCGCTATTCCCTAGGAAGGAACTGCCGCATTTACTTTCTTTTGGCCTGAATACGAAGAATACATAACACTGCACGATGAATATTATATCTTATCATGAAACACAGAAATGTGATGCGATATCGCGATTGAAGAGGCATTAGAACTCTATTGCTTCGATACGTAGACATCTGGAAACGACATTTCCTAGAATGGAAGTGTCGCATTTACATTCATTTGAAGTGTAGACGTGGAATACATAACGTTCGCAATGAACATAACATCTTATGATGAAACATAGAAATGAGATGCGAGATCGCGTTTTAAGAAGCGTTAATGCTCTATTGCTACGATACGTAGACATCTGCAAACGCTATTTCCTAGCATGGAAGTGTCGCATTTACATTCTTTTGAAGTGAATACGAGGTATACATAGCACTAAACAATGAGTATTATATCTTACCATGAAACATAGAAATGAGATGCGATATCGCGTTTTAAGAAGCGTTTGAACTCCATTGCTGCGATACGTAGACATCTGGTAACGCTATTTCCTAGGATGGAAGTGTCGCATTTACATTCTTTTGAAGTGAGTACGAGGTATACATAACACTAAACAATGAATATTTTATCCTATCGTGCAACATAGAAATGAGATGCGATATCGCGTTTTAAGAAGCACTAGAGCTCTACTGCTACGATACGGTGACATCTGCAAACGCTATTTCCGAGCAAGGAAGTTTCGCGATTACATTCTATTGAAGTGAATACGTGGCATACGTGACACTTCGCAATGAATACTATATCTTACCATGAAACATAGAAATGAGATGCGATATCGCGTTCTAAGAAGGATTAGAACTCTAATGCTACGATACGTAGACATCTGCAAACGCTATTTCTTAGCAAGGAAGTGTCGCATTTACATTCTTTTGAAGTGAATACGAGGTATACATAGCACTAAACAATGAATATTATATCTTACCATGAAACATAGAAATGAGATGCGATATCGCCTTTTAAGAAGCGTTTGAACTCCATTGCTGCGATACGTAGACATCTGGTAATGCTATTTCCTAGGATGGAGGTGTCGCATTTACATTCTTTTGAAGTGAATACGAGGTATACATAACACTGCAGAATGAATATTATATCTTATCATAGAACATAGAAATGAGATTGCGATATCGCGTTTTAAGAAGCATAAGAACTCTATTGCTTCGATACGTAGAAATCAGGAAACGCTATTTCCTAGCAAGGAAGTGTCGCATTTACATTCATTTGAAGTGTATGGAAGGTATACAAGACACTTCGCAATGAATATTACATCTTATCATGAAACATAGAAATGCGATGCGACATCGCGATTTAAGAAGCATTACAACACTATTGCTTTGATACGTAGACATCTGGAAACGCTACTTCCTAGCAAGCAAGTGTCGCATTAACATTCTCTTGAAGCGTAGACGAGGTATACATAACACTTCGCAATGAATATTATATCTTATCATGAAACATAGAAATGAGATGCGATATCCCGTTTTAAGAGTTATTAGAACTCTATTGCTTCGATACATTGAGATCTGCAAACGCTATTTCCTGGCAAGGAAGTGTCTCATTTACATTCATTTGAAGTGCATGCGAGGTATAAGTGACACTTGGTAATGAATATTATATCTTATCATGAAAGATAGGAAGGGAATGCGATATCGCGATTTAAGAAGCATTAGAACTCTATTGCTACGATACGTAGACATCTGCAAACGCTTCCTCCTTGCTCGAAAGTGTCGCATTTATATTCTTTTGAAGTAAATACGAGGTATACATGACACTTCGCAATGAATATTATATCTTATCATGAAACAAAGAAATGAGATGCGATATCCCGTATTAAGAATTACTAGAACTCTACTGCTTCGATACGTAGACATCTGCAAACGTTATTTCCTAGCAAGGAAGTGTCGCATTTACATTCTTTTGATGTGAATACGAGGTATACATGACACTTCGCTATAAATATTATACCTTATCATGAAACATAGAAATGAGATGCGATATCTCGTATTAAGAAGCATTAGAACTCTAATGCTACGATACGTAGACATCTGCAAACGCTATTTCCTAGCAAGGAAGTGTCGCATTTACATTCATTTGAAGAGTATGCGAGGTATACTTGATACTTCGCAATGAATAATATATCGTACCATGAAACATAGGAATGAGATGCGGTATCTCGTTTTAAGATGCAATAGAAATCTAATGCTACGATACGCAGAAACCTGCAAACGCTATTTCCTAGCAAGGAAGTGTAACATTTATATTCTTTTGAAGTTAATGCGAGGTATACATAACACTTCGCAATGAATATTATATCTTATCATGAAACATAGAAGTGAGATGCAATATCACGTTTTATGAAGCATTAGAACCCTACTGCTTCGATCCGTAGGCATCTGCCAACGCTATTTCCTAGCAAGGAAGTGTCACATTTAGATTCATTTGAAGTGTAGACGAGGAATACATAACACTTCGCATTGAATATTATTTCTTATCATGAAACATAGAAATGTGATGTTATATCGCGTTTTAAGAAGCATTAGAACTCTATTGCCTCGATACGGAGACATCTGCCAACGATATTTCCTAGGAAGGAAGTGTCGCATTTACATTCTTTTGAAGCGAATGCCAGGAATACATGACACTCCGCAATGAATATTATATCTTATCATGAAACATAGAAATGAAATGCGATATCCCGGTTTAAGAAGCATTAGAACTTTATTGCTTCGACACGTAGACATCCTGCCAGCACTATTTCCAAGCAATGAAGTGTCGCAATTACATTCATTTGAAGTGTATGCGAGGTATAAGTGATACTTCGCAATGAACATTATATCTTATCATGAAAAATAGAAATGAGATGCGATATCGCGTTTTGAGAAGCATTAGAGCTCTATTGCTACGATACGTAGACATGTGCAAACGCTATTTAATAGCAAGGAAGTGTCGCATATACATTCTTTTGAAGTGAATACGAGGTATACATGACACTTCGGAATGTATATTATTTCTTATCATAAAACATAGAAATGAGATACGATATCGCGTTTTAAGAAGCATTAGAACTACATTGGTACGATACGTAGACATCTGTAGACACTATTTCCTAGTAATTAAGTGTCGCATTCACATTCTTTTGATGTGAATACGAGGTATACACAACACTCCACAATGAATATTATATCTTATCATGAAGCATAGAAATGAGGAGCGATTTCGCGTTTTAAGAAGCATTAGAACTCTATTTCATCGATACGTAGACATCTGTAAACGCTATTTCCTAGCAAGCAAGTGTCGCATTTACATTCTTTTGAAGTGAATACGAGGTATAAATGTCACTTCGCAATGAATATTATAGCTTATC
This sequence comes from Xylocopa sonorina, assembly GCF_050948175.1. Classification (NCBI taxonomy): domain Eukaryota; kingdom Metazoa; phylum Arthropoda; class Insecta; order Hymenoptera; family Apidae; genus Xylocopa; species Xylocopa sonorina. The sequence goes on along the minus strand of NW_027490137.1, from coordinate 1,325,272 downwards.
ATGAGACATAGAAATGAGATGCGGTATCGCGCTTTTAGTAGCATTAGAACTCTAATGCTACGACACGTAGACAACTGCAAGCGCTATTTCCTTGAAAGGAAGTGTCGCATTGACATACTTTTGAAGTGAATACCAGGAATACATAATACTCCACAATGAATATTATATCTTATCACAAAACATAGAAATGAGATGCGATATGGCGTTTTAGGAAGCATCAGAACTCCATTGCTACGATGCATAGACATCTGGAAACGTAATTTACTAGAAAGGAAGAGTTGCATTTACATTCAATTGAAGTGTAGACGAGGAACACATAACACTTCGCAATCAATATTATATCTTATCATAAGACATAGAAATGTGATGCGATATCAAGTTTGAAGATGTAGTAGATCTCTATTGCTTCGATACGTAGCCACCTGCAACACGCTATTTCTCAGCAAGGAAGTGTCGCATTTACATTCATTTGAAGTGTATGCGAGGTATACATGACACTTCGCAATGTATATTATATCTTATCATGAAACATAGAATTGTGATGCGATATTGCGATTTAAGAAGCACCAGTACTCTGTTGCTTCGATACGTAGACAACTGCAAACGCTACTTCCTAGCAAGGAAGTGTCGCACTTACGTTCATTAAAGTGTATACGAGGTATACGTAACACTTCGCAATGAGTATTATAGCTTGTCATGATGCATAGGAATGAGATGCGATATCGCGATTTAAGCATTAGAACTCTATTGCTTCGATACGTAGACATCTGCAGACGCTATTTCCTAGCAAGGAAGTGTTGCATTTACATTCTTTTGATGTGAATACGAGGTATACGTAACACTCCACAATGAATATTATATCTTATCATGAAACATAGAAATGAGGAGCGATTTCGGGTTTTAAGAAGCATTAGAACCCTGTTGCTTCGATACGTAGACATCTGCCACCGCTATATCCTAGCAAGGAAGTGTCGCATTTACATTCATTTGAATTGTAGACGAGATACACATAGCACTGCACAATGATAAATATATCCTATCATGTAACGTAGAATTGAGGTGCGATATCGCGATATAAGAAGCATTGGAATACTATTGCTTCGATACGTAGATATCTGGAAACGCTATTACCTAGCAAGGAAGTGTCGCATTTACATACTTTTGATGTGAATACGATGTAGACATAACACTACACAATGAATATTATACCTTACCACGAAACATAGAAATGAGATGCAATATCGAGATTTAAGAAGCATTAGAACCCTATTGCTCCGTTACGGAGAAATCTGCAAACGCTATTTCCTAGCAGGGAAGTGTCGCACTTACATTCTTTTGAAGTGAATACGTGGTATACATAACACTCCACAATGAATATTATATCTTATCATGAAACATAGAAGAGAGATGCGATATCGCGTTTTGAGAAGCATTAGAACACTATTGCTACGATACGTAGATATCTGCATTCGCTATTTCCTAGCAAGGAAGTGTCGCATTTACATTCATTTGAAGTGAATACGAGGTATACATAACACTCCACAATGAATATTATATCTTATCATGAAACATAGGAATGAGATACGATTTCGCGATTTAAGAAGCATTAGAACTCTATTTCATCGATACGTAGACATCTGTAAACGCTATTTCCCAGCAAGCAAGTGTCGCATTTACATTCTTTTGAAGTGAATACGAGGTACAAATGTCACTTCGCAATGAATATTATAGCTTATCATGAGACATAGAAATGAGATGCGGTATCGCGCTTTTAGTAGCATTAGAACTCTAATGCTACGACACGTAGACAACTGCAAGCGCTATTTCCTTGAAAGGAAGTGTCGCATTGACATACTTTTGAAGTGAATACCAGGAATACATAATACTCCACAATGAATATTATATCTTACCACAAAACATAGAAATGAGATGCGATATGGCGTTTTAGGAAGCATCAGAACTCCATTGCTACGATGCATAGACATCTGGAAACGTAATTTACTAGAAAGGAAGAGTTGCATTTACATTCAATTGAAGTGTAGACGAGGAACACATAACACTTCGCAATCAATATTATATCTTATCATAAGACATAGAAATGTGATGCGATATCAAGTTTTAAGATGTAGTAGATCTCTATTGCTTCGATACGTAGCCATCTGCAACACGCTATTTCTCAGCAAGGAAGTGTCGCATTTACATTCATTTGAAGTGTATGCGAGGTATACATGACACTTCGCAATGTATATTATATCTTATCATGAAACATAGAATTGTGATGCGATATTGCGATTTAAGAAGCACCAGTACTCTGTTGCTTCGATACGTAGACAACTGCAAACGCTACTTCCTAGCAAGGAAGTGTCGCACTTACGTTCATTAAAGTGTATACGAGGTATACGTAACACTTCGCAATGAGTATTATAGCTTGTCATGAAGCATAGGAATGAGATGCGATATCGCTATTTAAGCATTAGAACTCTATTGCTTCGATACGTAGACATCTGCAGACGCTATTTCCTAGCAAGGAAGTGTTGCATTTACATTCTTTTGATGTGAATACGAGGTATACATAACACTCCACAATGAATATTATATCTTATCATGAAACATAGAAATGAGGAGCGATTTCGGGTTTTAAGAAGCATTAGAACCCTGTTGCTTCGATACGTAGACATCTGCCACCGCTATATCCTAGCAAGGAAGTGTCGCATTTACATTCATTTGAATTGTAGACGAGATACACATAGCACTGCACAATGATAAATATATCCTATCATGTAACGTAGAATTGAGGTGCGATATCGCGATATAAGAAGCATTGGAATACTATTGCTTCGATACGTAGATATCTGGAAACGCTATTACCTAGCAAGGAAGTGTCGCATTTACATACTTTTGATGTGAATACGATGTAGACATAACACTACACAATGAATATTATACCTTACCACGAAACATAGAAATGAGATGCAATATCGAGATTTAAGAAGCATTAGAACCCTATTGCTCCGTTACGGAGAAATCTGCAAACGCTATTTCCTAGCAGGGAAGTGTCGCACTTACATTCTTTTGAAGTGAATACGTGGTATACATAACACTCCACAATGAATATTATATCTTATCATGAAACATAGAAGAGAGATGCGATATCGCGTTTTGAGAAGCATTAGAACACTATTGCTACGATACGTAGATATCTGCATTCGCTATTTCCTAGCAAGGAAGTGTCGCATTTACATTCATTTGAAGTGAATACGAGGTATACATAACACTCCACAATGAATATTATATCTTATCATGAAACAAAGGAATGAGATACGATTTCGCGATTTAAGAAGCATTAGAACTCTATTTCATCGATACGTAGACATCTGTAAACGCTATTTCCTAGCAAGCAAGTGTCGCATTTACATTCTTTTGAAGTGAATACGAGGTATAAATGTCACTTCGCAATGAATATTATAGCTTATCATGAGACATAGAAATGAGATGCGGTATCGCGCTTTTAGTAGCATTAGAACTCTAATGCTACGACACGTAGACAACTGCAAGCGCTATTTCCTTGAAAGGAAGTGTCGCATTGACATACTTTTGAAGTGAATACCAGGAATACATAATACTCCACAATGAATATTATATCTTATCACAAAACATAGAAATGAGATGCGATATGGCGTTTTAGGAAGCATCAGAACTCCATTGCTACGATGCATAGACATCTGGAACCGTAATTTACTAGAAAGGAAGAGTTGCATTTACATTCAATTGAAGTGTAGACGAGGAACACATAACACTTCGCAATCAATATTATATCTTATCATAAGACATAGAAATGTGATGCGATATCAAGTTTGAAGATGTAGTAGATCTCTATTGCTTCGATACGTAGCCACCTGCAACACGCTATTTCTCAGCAAGGAAGTGTCGCATTTACATTCATTTGAAGTGTATGCGAGGTATACATGACACTTCGCAATGTATATTATATCTTATCATGAAACATAGAATTGTGATGCGATATTGCGATTTAAGAAGCACCAGTACTCTGTTGCTTCGATACGTAGACAACTGCAAACGCTACTTCCTAGCAAGGAAGTGTCGCACTTACGTTCATTAAAGTGTATACGAGGTATACGTAACACTTCGCAATGAGTATTATAGCTTGTCATGATGCATAGGAATGAGATGCGATATCGCGATTTAAGCATTAGAACTCTATTGCTTCGATACGTAGACATCTGCAGACGCTATTTCCTAGCAAGGAAGTGTTGCATTTACATTCTTTTGATGTGAATACGAGGTATACGTAACACTCCACAATGAATATTATATCTTATCATGAAACATAGAAATGAGGAGCGATTTCGGGTTTTAAGAAGCATTAGAACCCTGTTGCTTCGATACGTAGACATCTGCCACCGCTATATCCTAGCAAGGAAGTGTCGCATTTACATTCATTTGAATTGTAGACGAGATACACATAGCACTGCACAATGATAAATATATCCTATCATGTAACGTAGAATTGAGGTGCGATATCGCGATATAAGAAGCATTGGAATACTATTGCTTCGATACGTAGATATCTGGAAACGCTATTACCTAGCAAGGAAGTGTCGCATTTACATACTTTTGATGTGAATACGATGTAGACATAACACTACACAATGAATATTATACCTTACCACGAAACATAGAAATGAGATGCAATATCGAGATTTAAGAAGCATTAGAACCCTATTGCTCCGTTACGGAGAAATCTGCAAACGCTATTTCCTAGCAGGGAAGTGTCGCACTTACATTCTTTTGAAGTGAATACGTGGTATACATAACACTCCACAATGAATATTATATCTTATCATGAAACATAGAAGAGAGATGCGATATCGCGTTTTGAGAAGCATTAGAACACTATTGCTACGATACGTAGATATCTGCATTCGCTATTTCCTAGCAAGGAAGTGTCGCATTTACATTCATTTGAAGTGAATACGAGGTATACATAACACTCCACAATGAATATTATATCTTATCATGAAACATAGGAATGAGATACGATTTCGCGATTTAAGAAGCATTAGAACTCTATTTCATCGATACGTAGACATCTGTAAACGCTATTTCCCAGCAAGCAAGTGTCGCATTTACATTCTTTTGAAGTGAATACGAGGTATAAATGTCACTTCGCAATGAATATTATAGCTTATCATGAGACATAGAAATGAGATGCGGTATCGCGCTTTTAGTAGCATTAGAACTCTAATGCTACGACACGTAGACAACTGCAAGCGCTATTTCCTTGAAAGGAAGTGTCGCATTGACATACTTTTGAAGTGAATACCAGGAATACATAATACTCCACAATGAATATTATATCTTATCACAAAACATAGAAATGAGATGCGATATGGCGTTTTAGGAAGCATCAGAACTCCATTGCTACGATGCATAGACATCTGGAAACGTAATTTACTAGAAAGGAAGAGTTGCATTTACATTCAATTGAAGTGTAGACGAGGAACACATAACACTTCGCAATCAATATTATATCTTATCATAAGACATAGAAATGTGATGCGATATCAAGTTTTAAGATGTAGTAGATCTCTATTGCTTCGATACGTAGCCATCTGCAACACGCTATTTCTCAGCAAGGAAGTGTCGCATTTACATTCATTTGAAGTGTATGCGAGGTATACATGACACTTCGCAATGTATATTATATCTTATCATGAAACATAGAATTGTGATGCGATATTGCGATTTAAGAAGCACCAGTACTCTGTTGCTTCGATACGTAGACAACTGCAAACGCTACTTCCTAGCAAGGAAGTGTCGCACTTACGTTCATTAAAGTGTATACGAGGTATACGTAACACTTCGCAATGAGTATTATAGCTTGTCATGAAGCATAGGAATGAGATGCGATATCGCTATTTAAGCATTAGAACTCTATTGCTTCGATACGTAGACATCTGCAGACGCTATTTCCTAGCAAGGAAGTGTTGCATTTACATTCTTTTGATGTGAATACGAGGTATACATAACACTCCACAATGAATATTATATCTTATCATGAAACATAGAAATGAGGAGCGATTTCGGGTTTTAAGAAGCATTAGAACCCTGTTGCTTCGATACGTAGACATCTGCCACCGCTATATCCTAGCAAGGAAGTGTCGCATTTACATTCATTTGAATTGTAGACGAGATACACATAGCACTGCACAATGATAAATATATCCTATCATGTAACGTAGAATTGAGGTGCGATATCGCGATATAAGAAGCATTGGAATACTATTGCTTCGATACGTAGATATCTGGAAACGCTATTACCTAGCAAGGAAGTGTCGCATTTACATACTTTTGATGTGAATACGATGTAGACATAACACTACACAATGAATATTATACCTTACCACGAAACATAGAAATGAGATGCAATATCGAGATTTAAGAAGCATTAGAACCCTATTGCTCCGTTACGGAGAAATCTGCAAACGCTATTTCCTAGCAGGGAAGTGTCGCACTTACATTCTTTTGAAGTGAATACGTGGTATACATAACACTCCACAATGAATATTATATCTTATCATGAAACATAGAAGAGAGATGCGATATCGCGTTTTGAGAAGCATTAGAACACTATTGCTACGATACGTAGATATCTGCATTCGCTATTTCCTAGCAAGGAAGTGTCGCATTTACATTCATTTGAAGTGAATACGAGGTATACATAACACTCCACAATGAATATTATATCTTATCATGAAACAAAGGAATGAGATACGATTTCGCGATTTAAGAAGCATTAGAACTCTATTTCATCGATACGTAGACATCTGTAAACGCTATTTCCTAGCAAGCAAGTGTCGCATTTACATTCTTTTGAAGTGAATACGAGGTATAAATGTCACTTCGCAATGAATATTATAGCTTATCATGAGACATAGAAATGAGATGCGGTATCGCGCTTTTAGTAGCATTAGAACTCTAATGCTACGACACGTAGACAACTGCAAGCGCTATTTCCTTGAAAGGAAGTGTCGCATTGACATACTTTTGAAGTGAATACCAGGAATACATAATACTCCACAATGAATATTATATCTTATCACAAAACATAGAAATGAGATGCGATATGGCGTTTTAGGAAGCATCAGAACTCCATTGCTACGATGCATAGACATCTGGAAACGTAATTTACTAGAAAGGAAGAGTTGCATTTACATTCAATTGAAGTGTAGACGAGGAACACATAACACTTCGCAATCAATATTATATCTTATCATAAGACATAGAAATGTGATGCGATATCAAGTTTTAAGATGTAGTAGATCTCTATTGCTTCGATACGTAGCCATCTGCAACACGCTATTTCTCAGCAAGGAAGTGTCGCATTTACATTCATTTGAAGTGTATGCGAGGTATACATGACACTTCGCAATGTATATTATATCTTATCATGAAACATAGAATTGTGATGCGATATTGCGATTTAAGAAGCACCAGTACTCTGTTGCTTCGATACGTAGACAACTGCAAACGCTACTTCCTAGCAAGGAAGTGTCGCACTTACGTTCATTAAAGTGTATACGAGGTATACGTAACACTTCGCAATGAGTATTATAGCTTGTCATGAAGCATAGGAATGAGATGCGATGTCGCTATTTAAGCATTAGAACTCTATTGCTTCGATACGTAGACATCTGCAGACGCTATTTCCTAGCAAGGAAGTGTTGCATTTACATTCTTTTGATGTGAATACGAGGTATACATAACACTCCACAATGAATATTATATCTTATCATGAAACATAGAAATGAGGAGCGATTTCGGGTTTTAAGAAGCATTAGAACCCTGTTGCTTCGATACGTAGACATCTGCCACCGCTATATCCTAGCAAGGAAGTGTCGCATTTACATTCATTTGAATTGTAGACGAGATACACATAGCACTGCACAATGATAAATATATCCTATCATGTAACGTAGAATTGAGGTGCGATATCGCGATATAAGAAGCATTGGAATACTATTGCTTCGATACGTAGATATCTGGAAACGCTATTACCTAGCAAGGAAGTGTCGCATTTACATACTTTTGATGTGAATACGATGTAGACATAACACTACACAATGAATATTATACCTTACCACGAAACATAGAAATGAGATGCAATATCGAGATTTAAGAAGCATTAGAACCCTATTGCTCCGTTACGGAGAAATCTGCAAACGCTATTTCCTAGCAGGGAAGTGTCGCACTTACATTCTTTTGAAGTGAATACGTGGTATACATAACACTCCACAATGAATATTATATCTTATCATGAAACATAGAAGAGAGATGCGATATCGCGTTTTGAGAAGCATTAGAACACTATTGCTACGATACGTAGATATCTGCATTCGCTATTTCCTAGCAAGGAAGTGTCGCATTTACATTCTTTTGAAGTGAATACGAGGTATACATAACACTCCACAATGAATATTATATCTTATCATGAAACATAGGAATGAGATACGATTTTGCGATTTAAGAAGCATTAGAACTCTATTTCATCGATACGTAGACATCTGTAAACGCTATTTCCTAGCAAGCAAGTGTCGCATTTACATTCTTTTGAAGTGAATACGAGGTATAAATGTCACTTCGCAATGAATATTATAGCTTACCATGAGACATAGAAATGAGATACGGTATCGCGTTTTTAGTAGCATTAGAACTCTAATGCTACGACACGTAGACAACTGCAAGCGCTATTTCCTTGAAAGCAAGTGTCGCATTGACATACTTTTGAAGTGAATACCAGGAATACATAATACTCCACAATAAATATTATATCTTATCATAAAACATAGAAATGAGATGCAATATGGCGTTTTAGGAAGCATCAGAACTCCATTGCTACGATGCATAGACATCTGGAAACGTAATTTACTAGAAAGGAAGAGTTGCATTTACATTCAATTGAAGTGTAGACGAGGAACACATAACACTTCGCAATCAATATTATATCTTATCATAAGACATAGAAATGTGATGCGATATCAAGTTTTAAGATGTAGTAGATCTCTATTGCTTCGATACGTAGCCATCTGCAACACGCTATTTCTCAGCAAGGAAGTGTCGCATTTACATTCATTTGAAGTGTATGCGAGGTATACATGACACTTCGCAATGTATATTATATCTTATCATGAAACATAGAATTGTGATGCGATATTGCGATTTAAGAAGCACCAGTACTCTGTTGCTTCGATACGTAGACAACTGCAAACGCTATTTCCTAGCAAGGAAGTGTCGCACTTACGTTCATTAAAGTGTATACGAGGTATACGTAACACTTCGCAATGAGTATTATAGCTTATCATGAAGCATAGGAATGAGATGCGATATCGCGATTTAAGCATTAGAACTCTATTGCTTCGATACGTAGACATCTGCAGACGCTATTTCCTAGCAAGGAAGTGTTGCATTTACATTCTTTTGATGTGAATACGAGGTATACATAACACTCCACAATGAATATTATATCTTATCATGAAACATAGAAATGAGGAGCGATTTCGGGTTTTAAGAAGCATTAGAACCCTGTTGCTTCGATACGTAGACATCTGCCACCGCTATATCCTAGCAAGGAAGTGTCGCATTTACATTCATTTGAATTGTAGACGAGATACACATAGCACTGCACAATGATAAATATATCCTATCATGTAACGTAGAATTGAGGTGCGATATCGCGATATAAGAAGCATTGGAATACTATTGCCTCGATACGTAGATATCTGGAAACGCTATTACCTAGCAAGGAAGTGTCGCATTTACATACTTTTGATGTGAATACGATGTAGACATAACACTACACAATGAATATTATACCTTACCACGAAACATAGAAATGAGATGCAATATCGAGATTTAAGAAGCATTAGAACCCTATTGCTCCGTTACGGAGAAATCTGCAAACGCTATTTCCTAGCAGGGAAGTGTAGCATTTACATTCATTTGAATTGTATGCGAGGTATATGTGACACTTCGCATTGAATATTATATCTTATCAAGAAACATAGAAATAAGATGCGACATCACGTTTCAAGAAGCAATAGAACTCTATTGCTTCGATACGTAGACATCTGCAAAAGCTATTTCCTAGCAAGGAAGTGTCGCACTTACATTCTTTTGAAGTGAATACGTGGTATACATAACACTCCACAATGAATATTATATCTTATCATGAAACATAGAAGAGAGATGCGATATCGCGTTTTGAGAAGCATTAGAACACTATTGCTACGATACGTAGATATCTGCATTCGCTATTTCCTAGCAAGGAAGTGTCGCATTTACATTCTTTTGAAGTGAATACGAGGTATACATAACACTCCACAATGAATATTATATCTTATCATGAAACATAGGAATGAGATACGATTTCGCGATTAAAGAAGCATTAGAACTCTATTTTATCGATACGTAGACATCTGTAAACGCTATTTCCTAGCAAGCAAGTGTCGCATTTACATTCTTTTGAAGTGAATACGAGGTATAAATGTCACTTCGCAATAAATATTATATCTTATCATGAAACATTGAAATGAGATGCGATATCGCGTTTTGAGATGCAATAGATATCTAATGCTACGATACGCAGAAATCTGCAAACGCTATTTCCTAGCAAGGAAGTGTCGCATTTACATTCATTCGAATTGTATGCGATGTATACGTGACACTTCGCAGTAAATATTATATCTTATCATGAAACATAGAAATGATATGCGATATTGCGTTTTGAGATGCAATAGAAATCTAATGCTACGATACGCAGAAATCTGCAACGCTATTTCCTAGCTAGGAAGTGTCGCATTTACATTCTTTTGAAGTGAATGCGAGGTATAAATAACACTGCACAATGAATATTATATGCAATTATATTATATGTAATATGTATATATTATATGAATATTATATGTAAGATGCATTAGAACTTTATTGCTATATATAACTTATCATGAAGCATAGAAATGAGATGCGATATTCCGTTTCAAGAAGCATTAGAACTCTATTGCTTCGATACGTAGACGACTGCAAACGCTATTTCCTAGCAAGGAAGTGTCGCTTTTACATTCATTTGAAGTGTATGCGATGTATACGTGACACTTCGCAATAAATATTATATCTTGTCATGAAACATAGAAATGTGATGTGATATCGCGTTTTAAGAAGCTTTAGAACTCTATTGCTACGATACGTTGACATCTGCAAACTCTATTTCCTAGCAAGGAAGTGTCAGATTTACATTCTTTTGAATAGAATACGAGGATTACATGACACTTCGCAATGAATATTATATCTTATCATGAAACATAGAAATGAGATGCTATATGGCGATATAGGAAGCATTAGAACTCTATTGCTTCGATACGTAAGCATCTGCAAACGCTACTTCCTAGCAAGGAAGTGTCGCATTTACGTTCATTTGAAGTGTATGCGAGTTATACATAACACTCCACGATGAATATTATACCTTACCACGACACATAGAAATTAGATGCGTTATCGCGATTTAAGTAGCATTAGAACTCTATCGCTACGATACGTAGACACATGCAAACGCTATTTCGTAGCATAGATGTGTCGCAAATACATTCTTTTGGATTGAATACGAGGTAAACATGACACTTCGCAATGAATATTGTAACTTATCATGAAACGCAGAATTGAGGTGCGATATGGCGATTTAAGAAGCATTAGAACTCTATTGCTTCGATACGTAGACATCTGCAAACGCTACTTCCTCGGAAGGAAGTGTCGCATTTGCATTCTTTTGAAGTGAAAACGAGGAATATATAATACTCCACAATGAATATTATATCTTATCATGAAACATAGAAATGAATAGCGATTCCGCGTTTTAAGAAGCATTGGAAATCTATTGCTTCGATACATAGACATCTGCAAACGCTACTTCCTAGCAAGGAAGCGTCGCATTAACATTCTTGTGAAGCGAATACAATGTAAACATAACACTCCACAATGAATATTATATCTGATCATGGAACATAGAAATGAGAAGCGATATGGCGATTTATGAAGCATTAGAAATCTATTGCTTCGATACGTAGACATCTGCAAACGCTACTTCCTAGGAAGGAAGTGTCGCAGTTACATTCTTTTGAAGTGAAAACGAGGTATATATAATCTTCCACAATGAATATTATATCTAATCATGGAGCATAGAAATGAGAAGCGATATCACGATTTATGAAGCATTAGAAATCTATTGCTTCGATACGTAGACATCTGCAAACGCTACTTCCTCGGAAGGAAGTGTCGCAGTTGCATTCTTTTGAAGTGAAAACGAGGCATATATAATACTGCACAATGAATATTATATCTTATCATGAAACATAGAAATGAAGAGCGATTTCGCGTTTTAAGAAGCATAGGAACTCTATTGCTTCGATACGTAGACATCTGGAAACGCTATTTCCTAGCAAGGAAGTGTCGCATTTACATACTTTTTAAGTGAATACGAGGTATACACAACACTCCACGATGAATATTATACCTTATCACGAAACATAGAAATGACATGCGTTAACGCGATATAAGAAGCATTAGCACTCTATTACTTCGATACGCAGTCATCTGCAAACGCTATTTAATAGCAAGGAAGTGTCGCATTTACATTCTTTTGAAGTGAAAACGAGGTATATATAATCTTCCACAATGAATATTATATCTAATCATGGAGCATAGAATTGAGAAGCGATATCACGATTTATGAAGCATTAGAAATCTATTGCTTCGATACGTAGACATCTGCAAACGCTACTTCCTCGGAAGGAAGTGTCGCAGTTGCATTCTTTTGAAGTGAAAACGAGGCATATATAATACTCCACAATGAATATTATATCTTATCATGAAACATAGAAATGAAGAGCGATTTCGCGTTTTAAGAAGCATTGGAACACTATTGCTTCGATACGTAGACATCTGGGAACGCTATTTCCTTGCAAGGAAGTGTCGCATTTACATACTTTTTAAGTGAATACGACGTATACATAACACTCCACGATGAATATTATACCTTATCACGAAACATAGAAATGACATGCGTTAACGCGATATAAGAAGCATTAGCACTCTATTACTTCGATACGCAGTTATCTGCAAACGCTATTTAATAGCAGGGAAGTGTCGCATTTACATTCTTTTGAAGTGAATACGAGGAATACATAACATTCCACAATAAATATTATATTTTATCATGAAACATAGAAATGAGATGCGATATCGCGATTTAAGATGCATTAGAACTCTATTGCTACGACACGTAGACATCTGCAAATGGTATTTAATGACAAGGAAGTGTTGCAATTACATTCTTTTGAAGTGAATACGATGTTATAATAACACTCCATAATGAATATTATATTTTATCATGAAACAAAGGAAAGACATGCGATATCGCGTTTTAAGTAGCATTAGAACTCTATTGCTTAGTTACGTAGACATCTGCAAGCGCTATTTCCTAGCAAGGAAGTGTCCCAAATACGTTCGTTTGAAGTGAATACGAGGTATACATAACACTTCGCAATCAATATTATATCTTATCATGAAACATAGAATTGGGATGCGATTTCGCGATTGAAGAAGCATTAGAACTCTATTGCTTCGATACGTAGACATCTGCAAACGCTATTTCCTAGCAAGGAAGTGTCGCATTTACACTCATATGAGTAGTATGCGAGGTATACATGACACTTCACTATGAATATTATATATTATCATGAAACATAGAAATGAGGAGCGATATCGCGTCTTAAGAAGCATTAGAAATCTATTGCTACGATACGTAGACACCTGGAAACGCTATTTTCTAGCAAGGAAATGTCGCATTTACATTCTTTTGAAGTGAATACGTGGCATACATGGCACTCCGCAATGAATATTATATCTTATCGTAAAACAAAGGAATGAGATGCGATATCTCGTTTTAAGAAGCATTAGAAATCTATTGCTACGATACGTAGACATCTGCAAACGCTATTTTCTAGCAAGGAAGTGTCGCATTTACATTCTTTTGAAGTGAATGGGACGTGTACATAACACTGCACAATGAATATTATATCTTATCGTGAAACATAGAAATGAGATGCGATATCGCGATTTAAGACGCATTAGAATTCCATTGCTTCGATAAGTAGACATCTGCAAACTCTACATCCTTGCAAGGAAGTGTCGCACTTACTTCATTTTGATGTGAATACGAGGTATACATAATACTCCACAATGAATATCATATGTTATCGTGAAACATAGAAATGTGATGCGGCATCGAGTTTTAAGAAGCACTAGAACACTTTTGCTACGATACGTAGACATCTGTGAACGCTATTTCCTAGCATGGAAGTGTCGCATTCACATACTTTTGACGTTAATGCGAGGTATACATGACACTTCGCAATGAATATTATATCCTATCATGCAGCATAGAAGTGAGATGCGATATCGAGTTTTAAGTAGCATTAGAAATCTATTGCTAGGATACGTAGACATCTGCAAACGCTATTTCCTGCCAAAGAAGTGGCGCATTTACATTCTTTTGAAGCGAATTCGAGGTATACATAACATTGCACAGTGAATATTATATCTTATCGTGAAACATAGAAATGGGATGCGATATCTCGCTATCAAGAAGCATAATATCTCTATTGCTACGATACGTAGGCATGTGCAAACGTTATTTAATAGCAAGGAAGTGTCGCATTTACGTTCCTTTGAAGTGAATACGAGTTACACATGACACTCCGCAATGAATATTATATCTTATCATAAATCATAGAAATGAGATGCTATATGGCGTTTTATGCAGCAATAGAACTCTATTGCTTCGATACGTAGATATCTGCAGGCTCTATTTCCTGGCAAGGAAGTGTCGCATTTACATTCTTTTGAAGTGAATACGAGGTATACATGACACATCACAATGAATATTATACCTTATAACGAAACATAGGAATGAGATGCGATATCGCGTTTGGAGAAGCATTGGAGCTCTACTGCTTCTATACGGAGACATCTGCAAACGCTATTTCCTAGCATGGAAGTGTCGCATTTGCATTCTTTTGATTTGAATACGAGGTATACATGACACGTCGCAATTAATATTATATATTATCATGAAACATAGAAATGAGATGCGATATCATGTTTTAAGAAGCATTAGAACTCAGCTGCTACGATACATAGACATCTGCAAACGCTATTTCCTAGCAAGGAATTGTCGCATTTACGTACATTTGAAGTGAATACGAGATATGCATGGCACTTCGCAATGAATATTATACGTTATCGTGAAACATAGAAATGAGATGCGACATCTCGTTTTAAGAAGCATTAGGACTCTATTGCTTCGATACGGAGACATCTGCAAACGCTATTTCCTAGCAAGGAAGGGTAGCATTTACATTCTTTTGAAGTGAATACGAGGTATACATAACAGTGCACAATGCATATTATATATTATCATGAAACATAGAAATGATATGCGATATCCCGTTTTAAGACGCATTAGAACACTATTGCTATGATACGTAGACATCTGCAAACGCTATTTCCTATCAAGGAAGTGTCGCATTTACATTCTTTTGAAGTGAGTACCAGGTATACATGACACTTCGCAATGAATATTATATCCTATCATGAAACATAGAAATGTGTTGCGATATCGCGTGCTAAGAAGGATTAGAACTCTAATGCTTCGACACGTAGACATCTGCAAACACTATTTCCTGCCAAAGAAGTGGCGCATTTACATTCTTTTGAAGCGAATTCAAGGTATACATAACATTGCACAGTGAATATTATATCTTATCGTGAAACATAGAAATGGGATGCGATATCTCGCTATCAAGAAGCATAATATCTCTATTGCTACGATACGTAGGCATGTGCAAACGTTATTTAATAGCAAGGAAGTGTCGCATTTACGTTCCTTTGGAGTGAATACGAGTTACACATGACACTCCGCAATGAATATTATATCTTATCATAAATCATAGAAATGAGATGCTATATGGCGTTTTATGCAGCAATAGAACTCTATTGCTTCGATACGTAGATATCTGCAGGCTCTATTTCCTGGCAAGGAAGTGTCGCATTTACATTCTTTTGAAGTGGATACGAGGTATACATGATACTTCGCTATAAATATTATATCTTATCATTAAACATAGAAATGAGATACTATATCGCGTCTTGAGAAGCATTAGAACTTAATGCTATGATACGTAGATATCTGCGAATGCTATTTCCTAGCAGGGAAGTGTCGCATTACATTATTTTGAAGTGAATACGAGGTATACATGACACATCGCAATGAATATTATACCTTATAACGAAACATAGGAATGAGATGCGATATCGCGTTTGGAGAAGCATTAGAGCTCTACTGCTTCTATACGGAGACATCTGCAAACGCTATTTCCTAGCATGGAAGTGTCGCATTTGCATTCTTTTGATTTGAATACGAGGTATACATGACACGTCGCAATTAATATTATATATTATCATGAAACATAGAAATGAGATGCGATATCATGTTTTAAGAAGCATTAGAACTCAGCTGCTACGATACATAGACATCTGCAAACGCTATTTCCTAGCAAGGAATTGTCGCATTTACGTACATTTGAAGTGAATACGAGATATGCATGGCACTTCGCAATGAATATTATACCTTATCGTGAAACATAGAAATGAGATGCGACATCTCGTTTTAAGAAGCATTAGAACTCTATTGCTTCGATACGGAGACATCTGCAAACGCTATTTCCTAGCAAGGAAGTGTAGCATTTACATTCTTTTGAAGTGAATACGAGGTATACATAACAGTGCACAATGCATATTATATATTATCATGGAACATAGAAATGATATGCGATATCCCATTTTAAGACGCATTAGAACACTATTGCTATGATACGTAGACATCTGCAAACGCTATTTCCTATCAAGGAAGTGTCGCATTTACATTCTTTTGAAGTGAGTACCAGGTATACATGACACTTCGCAATGAATATTATATCCTATCATGAAACATAGAAATGCGTTGCGATATCGCGTGCTAAGAAGGATTAGAACTCTAATGCTTCGACACGTAGACATCTGCAAACACTATTTCCTGGCAATAAAGTGTCGCAATTACATTCATTTGAAGTGCATGCGAGGTATAAGTGACCCTTCGCAATGAATATTATATCTTATCATGAAACATAGAAATGAGATGCGATATCGCGTTTTGAGAAGCATTAGAACTCTATTGCTACGATACGTAGGCATGTGCAAACGCTATTTAATAGCAAGGAAGAGTCGCATTTACATTCTTTTGAAGTGAATACGAGGTATACATAGCACTCCACAATGGATATTAGACCTTATAACGAAACAGATAACTGAGATGCAATATCTTGTTTTATGAAGCTTTAGAACTCTATTGCTACGATACGTAGAAATCTGCAAACACTATGTCATTTCAGGGAAGTGTCGCATTTACATTCTTCTGAAGTGAATACGTGGTATACATGACACTAAGCAGTGAATATTATATCTTATCATGAAACATAGAAACGATATGCGATATCGCGTTTTAGGAAGCATTGGAACACTATTGCTGCGATACGTAGACACCTATAAACGCTATTTCCTAGCATGGAAGTGTCGCATTTACACTCTTTTGAAGTGAACACGAGGTGTACATGACATTTCGCAATGAATATTACATCTTACCATGAAACATAGAAATGAGATGCAATATCGCGTTTTGAGAAGCATTAGTACTCTAATGCTACCATACGTAGATATCTGCAAATGCCATTTCCTAGCAAGGAAGTGTCGCATTTACATTCTTTTGAAGTAAATACGAGGTTTGCATGCCACTTCGCGATGAATATCATATCATCACGAAACATAGATATAAGATGCCATAACGCGATTTAAGAAGCATTAGATCTCTATTGCTTCGATACGGAGACAATTGCAAACTGTATCTCCTAGCAAGGAAGTGTAGCATTTACATTCTTTTGAAGTGAATACGGGGTATACATAACACTCCACAATGAATATTATACCTTATCACGAAACATAGGCATGAGATGCGGTATCGCGATTTAAGAAGCATTAGAACTCTAATGCTTCGATACGGAGACATCTGCAAAGGACATTTGCTAGCAAGGAAGTGTCGCATTTACATTCAATTTAAGTGAATACGAGGAATAAATGACACTTCGCAATGAATATTATATCTTATCATGAAACATAGAATTGTGATGCGATATCTCGTTTTAAAAAGCATTAGAACTCTGTTGCATCGATACGTAGACATATGCAGACGCTATTTCCTAGCAAGGAAGTGTCGCATTTACATACATTTGAAGTGTATGCGAGGTATACATGACACTTTGCAATGAATATTACATCTTATCATGATTCATAGAATTGAGATGCGATATCGCATTCTAAGAAGCATTAGGACTCTAATGCTGTGAAACGTAGACATCTGCAATCGCTATTTCCAAGCAAGGGAAAGTCGCATTTACATTCTTTTGAAGTGAATACGAGGTATGCATGTCACTTCGCAATGAATATTATATCTTATTATGAAACACAGAAATGAGATGCGATATCGCGATTTAAGAAGCATTAGAACACTATGGCTTCGATACGTAGACATCTGCAAACGCTATTTCCTAGCAAGGAAGTGTCGCATTTACATTCATTTGAAGTGTAGACGTGGAGTACATAACACTTCGTAATGAATATTATACCTTATCATGAAACATAGAAATGAGTGGCGATATCGCGTTTTAAGAAGCATTAGATCTCTATTGCTTAGATACGTAGACATCTGGTAACGTAATTTTCTAGAAAGAAGTGTCGCATTTACATTCATTTGAAGTGTGTGCCAGGTATACATGACACTTCGCAATGAATATTATATCTTATCATGAAACATGGAAATGATATGCAATATCGCGATTTAAGAAGCTTTAGTACTCTATTGCTTCGATACGTAGACATCAGCAAACGCTACTTCCTAGCAAGGAAGTGTCGCATTTACAATCTCTTGAAAGGAATACGAGGTATACATGACACTCCGCAATGAATACTATATCTTATCGTAAAAGATAGAAATGAGGTGCGATATCGCATTTTAAGAAGCATTAGAACTCTATTGCTACGATACGTATATATCTGGAAACGCTAATTCCTAGCAAGGAAGTGTCGCATTTACATTCATTCGAAGTGTATGCGAGGTATACATGACACTTCGCAATGAATATTATATCTCATCATGAAACATAGAAATGAGGTGCGACATCTCGTTTAAAGAAGCATTAGAACTCAATTGTTTCGATACCCAGTCATCTGGAATCGCTATTTCCTAGCAAGGAAGTGTCGCATTTACATTCTTTTGCAGTGAATACAAGGTATACATGACACATCGCAATGAATATTATATCTTATCATGAAACATAGAAATGAGATGCGATATCGCGTTTTAAGAAGCATTAGAACTCTATTGCTACGATACGTCAGCATCTGCAAACGCTATTTCCTAGCAAGGAAGTGTCGCATTTACATTCTTTTGAAGTGAATATGAGGTATACATGACACTTCGCAATGAGTATTATATCTTATCATGAAACATAGAAATGAGATGCGATATCGGGTTTTGAGAATCATTAGAACTCTATTGCTACGATACTTAGACATCTTCAGACGCTATTTCCTAGCAAGGAAGTGTCGCAATTACATTCTTTTGAAGTGAATGCGAGGTAGACATAACACTCCACAATGAATATTATATCTTATCACGAAACATAGAAATGAGATGCGTTATCCCAATATAAGAAGCAATAGAAATATACTGCTTCGATACGGAGAAATCTGCAAACGCTATTTCTTAGCATGGAAGTGGCGCGTTTACATTCTTTTGAAGGGAATCCGAGGTATACATTATACTTCGCAATGAATATTATAGCCTATCATGAAACGTAGAAATGAGATGCGATATCGCGTTTTAAGAAGCATTAGAACGCTATTGCTACGATACGTAGACATCTACAAACGCTATTACCTAGCAAGGACGTGTCGCATTTACATTCTTTTGCAGTGAATACAGGTATACATGACAAATCGCAATGAATATTATATCTTATCATGAAGCATAGAAATGAGATGCGATATCGCGATTTAAGAAGCATTAGAACTCGATTGCTTCGATACGTAGATATCTGCAAACGCTATTTCCTAGCAAGGAAGTGTCGCATTTACATTCTCTTGAAGTGAATACGAGGTATACATGACACTTCGCAATGAATATTATATCTTATAATGAAACCTAGAAATGAGATGCTATATCGCGTTTTAAGAGGAATTGGAACTTTAATGCTTCGAGACGTAGACATCTGCAAACGCTACTTCCTAGCATGGAAGTGTCGCATTTACATTCCTTTCATGTGAATACGAGGTATACATAACACTCCACAATGGATATTATATCCTATCATGAAAGATAGAAATGAGATGCGATATCGCGTTTTAAGAAGCATTAGAACTATATTGCTTCGATACGTATACGTCTGCAGAGGCTATTTCCTAGCAAGGAAGAGTCGCATTTACATTCTTTTAAAGTGAATACGAGGTATACATGACACTTCGCGATGAATATTATATCTTATCATGAAACATAAGAAATGAGATGCGATATCGCGTTTTGAGAAGCATTAGAACTCTCTTGCTTCGATACGAAGACACCTGCCATCGCTATTTCCTAGCAAAGAAGTGTCGTATTTGCATTCTTTTGAAGTGAATGTGAGGTATACATAACACTCCACAATGAATATTATGTCGTATCATGATACATAGAAATGAGATGCGATATAGCGATTTAAGAAGCATTAGAACTCCATTGCTTCTATACGTAGACGTCTGCAAACGCTATTTCCTAGCAAGAAAGTGTCGCATTTACATTCATTTGAAGTGTAGACGAGATATACATAACACTGCACAATGAATATTATATCTTACCCTGAGACTTAGAAATGAGATGCTGTATCTCCTTTAACGAAACATTAGAACTGTATTGCTACGATGCGTAGATATCTGCAGACGCTATTCCCTAGGAAGGAAGTGTCGCAATTACATTCTTTTGAAGTGAATACGCGGTATACATGACACTTCGCAATGAAAATTATATCTTATCATGAAACATAGAAATGAGATGCGATATCGCGTTTTAGGAAGCATCAGAACACTATTTCTGCGATACGTAGTTATCTGCAATCGCTATTTCCTAGCAATGAAGTGTCGCATTTATATTCATTTGAAGTGTATGCGAGGTATAGGTGACACTTCGCAATGACTATTTTATCTTACGATGAAACATAGAAGTGAGATGCGATATCACTTTTCAAGATGCATTAGAACTCTGTTCCTTCGATACGTAGAAATCTGGAAGCGTAATTTTCTAGAAAGGAAGTGTCGCATTTACATTCATTTGAAGCGTGACGAGGAATACATAACACTCCACAATGAATATTATATATCTTATCACGAAACATGGAAATGAGATGCGATATCGCGATTTAAAAGCATTATAACACTATTGTTACTATACGTAGACATCTGGAAACGCTATTTCCTAGCAAGGAAGTGTCGCATTTACATGCATTTGAAGTGTATGCGAGGTATACATGGCATTTCGCAATGAATATTATATCTTATCATGGAACACAGAAATGACATGCGATATTGCGTTTTAAGAAGCATTGGAATTCTGTTGCTACGATACGTAATCATTTAACAATGCTATTTCCTAGCAAGGAAGTGTCGCACTTACATTCTTTTGAAGCGAATACGAGGTATACATAACACTGCACAATGAATACTGTATCTTATCATGAAACATAGGAATGAGATGCGATATCGCGATTTAAGAAGCATTAGAACTCAGTTGCTACGATACGTAGACACCTGCAAACGCTATTCGAAGCATGGAAGTGTCGCAAATACATTCTTTTGAATTGAGTACGAGGTATACATGACACTTCGCAATGAATATTATAACTTATCATGAAACATAGAAATAAGATGCGATATCGTGTTCTGAGAAGCACTAGAACTCTATTGCTACGATACGTAGACATCAGCAAACGCTATTTCCTAGGAAGGAATTGTCGCATTTACATTCATTTGAAGTGTCTACGAGGTATACATAACACTCCGCAATTAATATTATATCCTATCATGAAACATAGAAATGAGATGCCGTGTCCCGTTTTAAGAAGCCTTAGAACTCTATTGTTTCGATACGTAGACATCTGCAAACGCTATCTCCTAGCAATGCAGTGTCGCATTTACATTCTTTTGAAGTGAATACGAGGTATACATGACATTTCGCAATGAATATTATATCTTATCATGAAACATAGAAATGAGATGCGATATCACGATTTAAGATGCATTAGAACTCTAATGCTTCGATACGTAGGCATCTGCCAGCGCTATTTCCTAGTGTGACGTCAGGCGTAGCGCCTGCCACCCATTACATACGTCAGCATCCTCGTAACCTCCAGCATCGACCCCTGGAGACAGGCAACCTGCAATTACTTGCCTGAAGTATCGGCAATCAGCAGATTCGCGCGCTCACGACCGCACGCACTCAGACGTACCTGCAAGGTCCGCAGTCTCGCTCGCATCTACGAGCAACCCTATCGCCCTCTCATCAGGAATTCCGCCCAACAGAGAGAAGAAGCCGCAGTCCGTCGCCGCAATAGGGACTTTTCCAGTTCAGGGAATCTGCGTTGCCGGAACCTACGTACTATTTCTAGAATAAGTCTATAATACTCATAGATATAAGTACTCGACACGAATTGTAACACACCGCAACACACATGTAATTCTAAGTCCTTATTCCTAAGATTAGACGCTAGATGCGCCCAGGCTATCGGCACGAGCCGCTAGCCCCACACGCGCCGCGAGTCCCCACTCGCTGGACCGCGCGCACCCTACCACGAGCGCCTGCGACCGTAGCGCCTCGCGAACCGAGGAGGTCCCAGACGCGCCTCGAGAGACACATTCGAGTCCTCGGGCTTCTAGAGTTAACATCGATCTTCCATCTCAAGCCGCCTCAATGTGGGGTCTAGGCTACGCGTTGCTATTTCCATTTTACTAGTTCTAACTTAGAATAATTTCACTTTTGTACATTTAACTTAGAATATATTTTACTTTAGTTACTAAATCCAATCTACAAGTTCTTTTACCAGTTCTACTAGTTCCTATTCCAGTAATTACTAAATCTAAACTTAATATACTAGTTCTTACGTTAAAACATTATTCTTAATCTACAAATTCTACGACGTGTTCCTTCCAACAATTGGGTTGCGTTTGTTCACCTTGAAGGAGTATAGAACTCAGCTTTGCGACGTTGCGATAGAGCGGACCGCCGCCTGTCCTTCTGAACATTGCCTGAAAGTACAGAAAAACTGGGTGAATGAAACGTGGATCCGGTTCGCGAAGAACACGACGCGCGGGTCGTAAGAATTTTATTCGTTCACTTGCTCGAGAATACCTGGGAGATACACCCCGAATACTCGTACCGCAGCAACCTGTCGTCATCGTTCCGGTTCAGTCACAGTTTTCCGAAACGCCGATCAACGCCGATTCGCCTGCCTCTGCAGCCAACGTCTCTGCAATATCCACAGTCTCGGCTGAATCTACTCTGCAGCCAGACCGCTGTTTCCCGTTATGCTGGAAGTTAATCAAAGTCACCGTCAACATCAACCGACAGATCGCTGTATCGATACCTACCAACGACCCCCGACGCACATTCTACCTGCGTATCGAGACTGAAGCCAGCGAAAGGTAGGGCTTGTCCATCATATCGCGAGTGTTTTTACCGCGTCGCGTAAGCCAAAAATATCGGACCCGGTCGTAACGCGTTCCCGCGGAGCGAAAACCGTATAAATAGGCTCCTGTCGTGAAGCCTCCGGATAAACGAAAAATTCTTTCGCCGGACGTGACACTAGCAAGGAAGTGTCGCATTTACATTCTTTTGAAGTGAATTCGAGGTATACATAACACTTCACAATGAATATTATATCTTTCCATGAATTATAGAAATGAGGAGCGATATCGCTTTTTAAGAAGCATTAGAACTCTATTGCTACGATACCTAGACATCTGCAAACGCTATTTCCTAGCAAGGAAGTGTAGCATTTACATTCTTTTGAAGTGAATACGGGGTATACATAACACTCCACAATGAATATTATACCTTATCACGAAACATAGGTATGAGATGCGATATCGCGATTTAATAAGAATTAGAACCCTAATGCTTCGATACGGAGACATCTGCAAAGGACATTTCCTAGCAAGGAAGTGTCGCATTTACATTCAATTTAAGTGAATACGAGGAATAACTGACACTTCGCAATGAACATTGTAACTTATCATGAAACATAGAATTGAGATGCGATATCTCGTTTTAAAAAGCATTAGAACTCTGTTGCTTCGACACGTGGACATCTGAAAACGCTGATTCCTACCAATGAAGTGTGACATTTACATACTTTTAAAGTGTAGACGAGGTATACGTAACACTTCGCAATGAATATTATATCTTATCACGGAACATAGAAATGAGATGCGATATCACGACTTAAGAAGCATTACAACTCTATTGCTACGATAGGTAGATGTCTGCAAACGCTATTTCCTAGCAAGGAAGAGTCAGATTTACATTCTTTTGAAGTGAATACGAGGTATACATAACACTCCACAATGAATATTATATCTTATCATGAAACATACAAATGAGATGCGATATGGCGATTTAAGAAGCACTAGAATTCTACTGCTTCGAGACGTAGACATCTGCAAACGCTATTTCCTAGCAAGGAAGTGTCGCATTTACATTCATTTGAAGTTTAGACGAGGAATGCATAACACTTCGTAATGAGTATTATATCTTATCATGACACATAGAAGTGAGATGCGATATCGCGTTTTAAGAAGCACTAGAACCCTATTGCTTCGATACGTAGACATCGGCAAATGCTATTTCCTAGCAAGGAAGTGACGCATTTACATTCATTTGAAGTTTAGACGAGGAATGCATAACACTTCGTAATGAGTATTATATCTTATCATGACACATAGAAGTGAGATGCGATATCGCGTTTTAAGAAGCACTAGAACCCTATTGCTTCGATACGTAGACATCTGCAAATGCTATTTCCTAGCAAGGATGTGTCGCACATACATTCTTCTCAAGTGAGTACGAGATATACATAACACTTCGCAATGAATATTATATCTTATCGTGAAACATCAAAATGAGATGCGATATCGCGATTCAAGAAGCATTAGAATTATATTACTTCGATACGTACACATCTGGAGACGCTATTTCCTAGCAAGGGAGTGTCGCATTTACATTCTTTTGAAGTGAATACGAGGTATACATAACACTCCACAATGAATATCATATCTTATCATGAAACATAGAAATGAGATGCGATTTCGCGATTTAAGAAGCATTAGGACTCTAGTGCTTCGATACGTAGATATCTGCAAACGCTATTTCCTAGGAAGGAAGTGTCGCATTTACATTCTTTTGAAGTGTGTACGTGGTATACATGACACTCCAGAATGAATATTATATCTTATCACGAAACATAGAAATGAGATGCGATATCGCAATTTAAGAAGCATCAGAACTCTATAGCTTCGATACGTAGACATCTGTAAACGCTAGTTCCTAGCAAGGAAGTGTCGCATTTACATTCATCTGAAGTGTAGACGAGATATACATAACACTGCACAATGAATATTATATCTTATCATGAAACGTAGAAGTAAGATGCGATATCGCGATTCAAGAAGCATTAGAACTCTATTGCTTCGATACGTAGACATCTGCAAACGCTATTTCCAAGCAAGGAAGTGTCGCATTTACATTCATTTGAACTGTATGCGATGCATACATGACACTTCGCAATAAATATTATATCTTATCATGAAACACAGAATTGAGATGCTATGTCGCGTTTTAAGAAGCATTAGAACTCTATTGCTACGATACGTAGACATCTGCAAACGCTATTTCCCAGCAAGGAAGTGTCGCACTTACATTCATTTGAAGTGAATACGAGGTACAAATAACACTCCACAATGAATATTTTATCTTATCATGAAACATAGAAATGAGATGCGATATCCCATTTTGTGAATCATTAGAACTCTAATGCTACGATACGTAGACATCTGCAAACGCTATTTCCAAGCAAGGAAGTGTCGCATTTACATTCATTTGAACTGTATGCGATGCATACATGACACTTCGCAATGAATATTACATCTTATCATGAAACACAGAATTGAAATGCTATGTCGCGATTTAAGAAGCATTAGAACTCTATTGCTTCGATACGTAGACATCTGCAAACGCTAGTTCCTAGCAAGGAAGTGTCGCATTTACATTCATTTGAAGTGTATACGAGGTATACATAACACTGCACGATGTATATTATATCTTATCATGAAACATAGAAATGAGATGCGATATTGCGATTTCAGAAGCATTAGAATCCTATTGCTCGATACGTAGACATCTGCAAACGCTACTTGCTAGCATGTAAGTGTCGCACTTACATTTTTTTGAAAGGAATACAAGGTATACATGACACTTGGCAATGAATATTATATCTTATCATGAAACATAGAAATGTGGTGCGATATGGCGCTTTAAGAAGCATTAGCACACTATTGCCTCGATACGTAGACATCTGCAAACGCTAGTTCCTAGGAGGGAAGTGTCGCATTTACATTCATTTGAAGTGTAGACGAGATATACATAGCACTGCACAATGAAAATTATATCTTATCATGTAACGTAGAAGTGAGTTGCTATATCGCGATTTAAGAAGCATTAGAATTCTATTGCTTCGATACGTAGACATCTGCAAACGCTACTTCCTAGCAAGGAAGAGTCGCATTTACATTCATTTGAAGTGTATGCGAGGTATACATAACACTGCACAATGAATATTATATCTTATAATGATACATAGAAATGAGATGCGATATCGCGTTTTAAGCAGCATAAGAACTCTATTGCTACGGTACGTAGATATCTGCAGACGCTATTTCCTAGCAAGGAAGTGTCGCATTTACATTCCTTTGAAGAGAATACGAGGTATACATAACACTGCACAATGAATATTATATCTTATCATGGAACATAGAAATGAGATGCGATACCGCGTATTAAGAAACATGTCAACCATATTGCTTCGATACGTAAACATCTGGAAACGCATTTCCTAGCAAGGATGTGTAGCATTTACAATCTTTTAAAGTGTAGACGATGTGTCCATAACACATCGCAATGAATATTATATCTTGTCATGAAACATAGTATTGAGATGCAATACCGAAACATAGTATTGAGATGCAATACCACGTTAAAAGAAGCATTAGAACTCTTCTGTTTCGATACGTAGACATCTGGAAGCGCTATTTCCTAGCGAGGAAGGGTGACATTTGCATTCTTTTGAGGTGAAGACGAGGTATACATAACACTTCGCAACGAATATTATATCTTATAGTGAAACATTGAAATGGGTTGCTGTATCCCGTTTTATGAAGCATTAGAACTCTATTGCTTCGATACGTGGAAATCTGCAAACGCTATTTCCTAGCAAGGAAGTGTGGTATTTACAATCTTTTTAAGTGCAGACGAGGTATTCGAGGAAGTGTGGTATTTACAATCTTTTGTACTGCAGACGAGGTATACATAACACTTCGCAATGAATATTATGCCATGTCACAAAACATAGAAAGGGGATGGGATATCGTGTTTTAAGAAGCATTAGAACTCTCTTGCTTCGATACGTAGACATCTGGTCGCGCTATTTCCTTGCGAGGAAGTCTGACATTTACATTCTTTTGAAGTGCAGACGAGGTATACATAACACGTCGCAATGAAATTTGTATTTTATCATGAAACATAAAAGAGAGATGCGATATCTGCGATTTAAGAAGCACTAGGACTCTATTGCTTCGATACTTAGACATGTGCAAACGCATTTCCTAGCAAGGAAGTGTGGCATTTACATTCTTGTGAAGTGTAGACGATGTATACATAACACTTCGCAATGAATATTATATCTTATAATGGAACATAGAAATGTGATGCGATATCGCGTTTTGAGAAGCAATAGAACTCTAATGCTTCGATACGTAGACATCTGGAAAAGCTGATTCCTAGCAAGGAAGTGTGCCACTTACATTCCTTTGAAGTGTAGACTAGGTATACATAACACTACGCAGTGCATATTATATCTTATAATGAAACATAGAAATGAGATGCGATATCGCGTTTTGAGAAGTAACAGAACTCTAATGCTTCGATACGTAGACATCTGGAAACGCTATTTCCTAACAAGAAAATGTGGCATTTACATTCCTCTGAAGTGCAGATGATGTATACATAGCACTTCGCAATGAATATCATATCATATCATGAAACATAGAAATGAGATGCGATATCCCGCTTTAAGAAGCGTTAGGTCATCATAGCTTCGATACGTAGACATCTGGAAACGGTATTTCCTTGGAAGGAAGTGCGGCATTTACATTCTTTTGAAGTGCAGACGAGGTATACCTATCAGTTCACAATGAATATTATATCCTATCATGAAACATAGAAATGAAATGCGATATCGCGATATAAGAAGCACTAGAACTCTATTGCTTCGATACGTAGAAATCTGGAGCCTCTATTGCCTAGCAACGAAGTGTCACATTGACATTCATTTGAAGCGTTTACGAGGTATACATAACACTTCGCGGTGATTATTATATCTTATCATGAAACGCAGAAATGAGATGCGATGTCGCGGTTTAAGAAGCATTAGAAATCTATTGTTTCGATACGTAGAAATCTGGAAACGCTATTCCCTAGGAAAGAAGTGTCGCATTTACATACATCTGAAGTGTATGCGAGGTATACATGACACTCCACAATGAATATTATATCTTATCGTGAAACATAGATATGAGATTCGATCTTGCGATATAAGAAGCATGAGAACTCTATTGCAACGATACGTAGACATCTGCATACGCTATTTCCTTGCAAGGATGTGTCGCATTTACATACTTTTTAAGCGAATACGAGGTACACATGACACATCGCAATCAATATCATATCTTATCATGAAACATAGAAATGAGATGCGATATCCCGGTTCAAGAAGCATTAGAACTCTATTGCTTCGATACGTAGACATCTGCAATCGCTACTTCCTAGCAAGGAACTGTCGCATTTACATTCATTTGAAGTGTATGCGAGGTATACATAACACTTCGCAATGAATATTATATCTTATCATGAAACATATAAATGAGAAGCGGTTTCGTGTTTTAAGAAGCATTAGAACTCTATTGCTACGATACGTAGATATCTGCTGACGCTATTTCCTAGCAAGGAAGTGTCGCATTTACATTCTTTTGAAGTGAATACGAGGTATACATGACACTTCGCAATGAGTATTGTATCATATCGTGAAACATTGTCATGAGATGCGATATCGCGACTTAAGATGCATTTGAAATCTATTGCTTCGATACGTAGACATCTGCAAACGCTATTTTTGAATTATATTAAGGAGCATTAGAATTCTATTGCTTCGATACGTAGACATCTCTTAACGCTATTTCCTAGCAAGGAAGTGTCGCATTTACAATCATTTGAAGTGTATGCGAGGTATACAATACACTTCGCAATGAATATTATATCTTATCATGAAACATAGAAATGAGATGCGATATCGCGTTTTGAGTAGCATTAGATCTCTAATGCTACGATACGTAGACATCTGCAACCGCTATTCCCTAGCAAGGATGTGTCGCATTTACATTCATTTGAAGTGTATGCGAGGTATACATATCACTGCACAATGAATATTATATCTTCTCATGAAACATAGAAATGAGATGCGATATCGCGATTTAAGAAGCATTAGAAATCTATTGCTACTATAAGTAGACATCTGTAAACGCTATTTAATATCAAGGAAACTGTTGCACCTACATTCTTTTGAAGTGAATACGAAGTATACATGACACTTCGCAATGAATATTACATATTATCATGGAACATAGAAATGAGGAGCGATATCTCGTTTTAAGAACCATTAGAACTCTATTGCTTCGGTCCGGAGACATCTGCAAACACCATTGTCTAGAAACGAAGTGTCGCATTTACATTCTATTGAAGTGAATGCGAGGTATACATAACACTTAACAATGAATATGATATCTTATCATGAAACATAGAAATGAGGTGCAATATCGCGATTTAAGATGCATTAGAACTGTATTGCTTCGATACGTAGACATCTGCAAACGCTATTTCCTAGCAAGGAAGTGTCGCATTTACATTCATTTGAAGTGTATCCGATGTATATGTGATACTTCGCAATGAATAATATATCTTACCATGAAACATAGGAATGAGATGCGATGTCTCGTTTTAAGAAGCATTAGAACCCTTTTGCTTCTATACGTAGACATCTGCAAACGCTATTTCCTAGAAAGGAAGTGTCGCATTTACATTCATTTGAAGTGAATACGAGGAACACATGAAACTTCGCAATGAATATTATATCTTATCGTGTAACATAGAAATGGGATGCGATATGACGATATAAGAAGCATTAGATTTCTATTGCTCCGATTCGTAGAAATCTGCAAAAGCTATTTCCTATCAAGGAAGTGTCGCATTTACAATCTTTTGAAGTGAATACGAGGTATACATAACACTGCACAATGAATGTTATATCTTAATACGAAACATAGAAATGAGATGCGATAAGACGATTTAAGAAGCATTAGAACACTATTGCTTCGATACGTACATATGCAAACGCTATATCCAAGCAAGGATGAGTCGCATTTACATTCTTTTGAAGTGAGTGCGAGGTATACATAGCACTCCACAATGAATATTATATCTTATCATGACACATAGAATTGACATGCGATATCGCGTTTTGAGAAGCATTAGAACTCAATTGATAGGATAAGTAGACACCTGCAAACGCTATTTCCTAGCGAGGAAGTGTCGTATTTACATTCTTTTTATGTGAATACGGGGACTACATAACACAGCACAATGGATATTATATCTTATCATGACACATAGAATTGAGATGCGATATCGCGTTTTAAGAAGCATTAGAACTCCATTGCTTCGATACGTAGACACCTGCAGACGCTAATTCCTAGCAAGGAAGTGTCGCATTTACATTCTTTTGAAGTGAATACGAGGTATACGTAACAGTCCACAAGGAATATTATATCTTATCACGAATCATAGAAATGAGATGCGATATCGCGATATAAGAAGCATTAGAGCTCTATTTCTTCGATACGGAGACATCTGGAAACTCTAAATCCTAGCAAGGAAGTGTCGCATTTACATTCATTTGAAGTGTATGCGATGTATACATGACACTTCGCAATGAATATTATATCTTGTCATGAAACATAGAAGTGAGATGCGATATCGCGTTTTAACAAGCATTGGAACTCTACTGCTACGATACGCAGACATCTGCAAACGTTATTTGCTAGCAAGGAAGTGTCGCATTTACATTCATTTAAAGTGAATACGAGGTATACGTGACACTTCGCAATGAAGATTACATCTTATCATGAACCATAGAAATGAGATGCGATATTGCGTTTTAAGAAGCATTAGATTTCTATTGCTACGATACGCTGACATCTGCAGACGCTATTGCCTAGCAAGGAAGTGTCGCATATACGTTCGTTAGAAGTGAATACGAGGTATACATAACACTCCACAATGAATATTATATCTTATCACGAAACATAGAAATGTGATGCGATATCGCCTTTCAAGAAGCATTAGAATTTAATTGCGTCGATACGTAGAAATCTGCAAGCGCTATTTCCTAGCAAGGAAGAGTCACATTTACATTCTTTTGATGTGAATACGAGGAATACATGAAAATTCGCAATGAATATTATATCTTATCATGAAACATAGAAATGAGATGACATATCCCGTTTCAAGAAGCATTAGAACTCTATTACTTCGATACGTAGACATTTGCAATCGCTATTTCCCAGCAAGGAAGTGTCGCATTTACATTCTTTTGAAGTGAATGCGAGGTATACATGACACTTTGCAATTAATATTATATCTTATCATGAAACATAGAAATGAGATGCGATATCCCGTTGCAAGAAGCATTAGAACTCTAATGCTTCGATACGTAGACATCTGCAATCGCTACTTCCTAGCAAGGAACTGTCGCATTTACATTCATTTAAAGTGTATGCGAAGTATACATAATACTTCGCAATGAATATTATATGTTCTCATGAAACATAGAAATGAGATGCGATATCTCGTTTTAAGTAGCATTATAACACGCTTGCTACGATACGTAGACATCTGCTAACGCTATTTCCTAGCAAGGAAGTGTCGCAATTACATTCATTTGAAATGAATACGAGGAATACATGAAACTTCGCAATGAATATTATATCTTATCATTAAACATAGAAATGTGATATGATATCGCGTTTTAAGAAGCTTTAGAACTCTATTGCTACGATACGTAGACATCTGCAAACGCTATTTCCTTGCAGGGAAGTGTCGCATTTACATTCATTTGAAGTGTATGCGAGGTATACATAACACTTCGCAATGAATATTATATGTTATCATGAAACATAGAAATGAGATGCGATATCTCGTTTTAAGAACCATTATGACACGCTTGCTACAATACGTAGACATCTGCAAACGCTACTTCCTAGCAGGGAAGAGTAACATTTACATTCCTCTGAAGTGAATACAAGGTATACATGAAACTTCGCAATGCATATTATATCTTATCATGAAACATAGAAATGTGATGCGATTTCGCGTTTTGAGAAGCATTAGAACTCTATTGCCACGATACGTAGACATCTGCAAACGCTATTTCGTAGCAAGGAAGTGTCGCATTTACATTCATTTGAAGTGTATGCGATGTATACGTGACACTTCGCAATAAATATCATATCTTATCATGAAACACAGAAATGTAATGCGATATCGCGTTTTGAGATGCAACAGAAATCTAATGCTACGATACGCAGAAATCTGCAAACGCTATTTCATAGCAAGGAAGTGTCGCATTTACATTCTTTTGAGGTGAATACGAGGTATACATAACACTCCACAATGAATATTATATCTTATCGTGAAACATAGATATGAGATTCGATCTTGAGATATAAGAAGCATTAGAAGTCTATTGCTACGATACGTAGACATCTGCAAACGCTATTTCCTAGCAAGGAAGTGTCGCATTTACAATCATTTGAAGTGTATGCGAGGTATACATAACACTTCGCAATGAATATTATATGTTGTCATGAATCATAGAAATGAGAAGCGATATCTCGTTTTAAGAAGCAATATAACACGCTTGCTTCGATACGTAGACATCTGCAAACGCTATTTCCTAGCAAGGAAGTTTCGCATTTACATTCTTTTGAAGTGAATGCGAGGTATACATGACACTTTGCAATTAATATTATATCTTATCATGAAACATAGAAATGAGATGCGATATCCCGTTGCAAGAAGCATTAGAACTCTAATGCTTCGATACGTAGACATCTGCAATCGCTACTTCCTAGCAAGGAACTGTCGCATTTACATTCATTTGAAGTGTATGCGAGGTATACATAATACTTCGCAATGAATATTATATCTTATCGTGAAACATAGATATGAGATGCGATCTCGCGATATAAGAAGCATTAGAACTCTATTGCTACGATACGTAGACATCTGCAAACGTTATTTCCTAGCAAGGAAGTGTCACATTTACATTCATTTAAAGTGTATGCGAAGTATACATAATACTTCGCAATGAATATTATATGTTCTCATGAAACATAGAAATGAGATGAGATATCTCGTTTTAAGTAGCATTATAACACGCTTGCTACGATACGTAGACATCTGCTAACGCTATTTCCTAGCAAGGAAGTGTCGCAATTACATTCATTTGAAATGAATACGAGGTATACATGACACTTCGCAATTAATATTATATTTTATCATGAAACATAGAAATGAGATGCGATATCCCGTTTCAAGAAGCATTAGAACCCTATTGCTTCGAAACGAAGACATCTGCAGTCGCTATTTCCTAGCAAGGAAGTGTCGCATTTATATTCTTTTGAAGTGAATGCGAGGTATACATAACATTGCACAATGAATGTTATATATTATCGTGAAACATAGAAATGAGATGCGACATCGCGACATAAGATGCATTAGAATTTTATTGCTTCGATACGTAGGCATTTGCAAACGCTATTTCCTAGCAAGGACGTGTCGCATTTACATTCATTTGAAGTGAATACGAGGAATACATGAAACTTCGAAATGAATATTATATCTTATCATGAAACATAGAAATGAGATTCGATATCTCGTTTTAAGAAGTATTAGAACTCTTTTGCTTCGATACGTAGACATCTGCGAACGCTATTTCCTAGCAAGGAAGTGTCGCATTTACATTCATTTGAAGTGTATGCGATGTATACGTGACACTTCGCAATAAATATTATATCTTATCATGAAACATAGAAATGAGATGCGCTATGGCGTTTTAAGAAGCATTTGAAATCTATTGCGACGATACGTAGATAACTACAAACGCTATTTCCTAGCAAGGAAGTGTCGCATTTACATTCATTTGAAGTGAATACGAGGTATACATGACACTTCGCAATGAATATTATACCCTATTAGGAAACATAGAAATGAAAAGCGATATAGCGATTTAAGAAGCAATAGAACTCTATTGCTTCGATTCGGAGACATCTGCAAACGCTATTTCCTAGCAAGGAAGTGCCGCTTTTATATACTTTTGAAGTGAATGCGAGGTATACATAACATTGCACAATGAATATTATATATTATCATGAAACATAGATATGAGATGCGATATCGCGATATAAGATGCATTAGAACTTTATTCCATCGATACGTAGACATGTGCACACGCTATTTACTAGCAAGGAAGTGTCGCTTTTATATACTTTTGAAGTGAATGCGAGGTATACATAACATTGCACAATGAATATTATATCTTATCATGAAACATAGAAATGAGATGCGATATCGCGTTTTGAGGAGCATTAGAACTCTATTGCTACGATACGTAGACATCTGCAAACGCTATTTCCTAGCAAGGAAGTGTTGCATTTGCATTTTTTTGAGGTGAATACGAGGTATACATAACACTCCACAATGAATATTATATCTTATCGTGAA
The DNA here is from genome assembly GCF_050948175.1 of Xylocopa sonorina. Lineage (NCBI taxonomy): Eukaryota > Metazoa > Arthropoda > Insecta > Hymenoptera > Apidae > Xylocopa > Xylocopa sonorina. Next base: position 1,289,805 of record NW_027490137.1, on the reverse strand, counting down.
ACATAGATTTAAGATGCGATCTCGCGATATAAGAAGCATTAGAACTCTATTGCTACGATACCTAGACATCTGCAAACGCTATTTCCTAGCAAGGAATTGCCGCAATTACATTCTTTTGAGGTGAATACGAGGTATAAATAACACTCCACAATGAATATTATATCTTATTGTGAATCATAGATATGTGATGTGATATCGCGTTTTAAGAAGCATTGGAACTCTATTGCTTCGATACGTAGACATCTGCAATAGCTACTTCCTAGCAAGGAAGTGTCGCATTTACATTCATTTGAAGTGTATGCGAGGTATAAGTGACACTTCGCAATGAATATTATATCTTATCATGAAGCATAGAAAAGAGATGCGATATCATGTTTTGAGAAGCATTAGATCTCTATTGCTACGATACGTAAACTCCTGCAAACGCTACTTCCTAGCAAGGAAGTGTCGCATTTGCATTCTTTTGAAGTGAATACGAGGTATACATGACACTTCGCGATGAATATTATATCTTATCATGAAACATAGAAAAGGATACGATATCGCGTCTTGAAAAGCACTAGAACCCTATTGCTTCGATACGTAGACATCTGCAAACGCTATTTCCTAGCAAGGAAGTGTCGCATTTACATTCATTTGAAGTGTATCCGTTGTATATGTGATACTTCGCAATGAATAATATATCTTACCATGAAATATAGGAATGAGATGCGATATCTCGTTTTAAGAAGCATTAGAACTCTTTTGCTTCTATACGTAGACATCTGCAAACGCTATTTCCTAGAAAGGAAGTGTCGCATTTACATTCATTTGAAGTGAATACGAGGAACACATGAAACTTCGCAATGAATATTATATCTTATCGTGTAACATAGAAATGAGATGCGATATGACGATATAAGAAGCATTAGAATTCTATTGCTCCGATTCGTAGAAATCTGCAAAAGCTATTTCCTATCAAGGAAGTGTCGCATTTACAATCTTTTGGAGTGAATACGAGGTATACATAACACTGCACAATGAATGTTATATCTTAATACGAAACATAGAAATGAGATGCGATATGGCGATTTTAGAAGCATTAGAACACTATTGCAACGATACGTAGATATCTGCAAACGCTACTTCCTTGCAAGCAAGAGTCGCATTTACATTCTTTTGAAGTGAATACGAGGTATACACTACACTTCGCAATGAATATTATATCTTATCACGAAACATAGAAATGAGATGCGATATCGCGTTTTAAGAGGCATTAGAACTCTATTGCTTCGATACGTAGACATCTGGAAACCTATTTTCCTAGAAAGGAAGTGTCGCATTTACATTCAATTGAAGTGTAGACGAGAAAAACATAACACTTTGCAATAAATATTATATATTATCATCAGACATAGAAATGTGATGCGATATCAAGTTTTAAGATGCACTAGAACTCTACTGCTTCGATACGTAGACATCTGCAAACGTTATTTCCTAGCAAGGAAGTGTCGCACTTACATTCTTCTGAAGTGAATACAAGGTATACATGACACTTCGCAATCAATATTATATCTTATCATGAAACACAGAAAAGTGATGTGAGAGCGCGTTTTAAGAAGCATTAGAACTCTATTGCTACGATGCGTAGACATCTGCAGACGCTGTTTCCTAGCAAGGAAGTGTCGCATTTACATTCTTCTGAAGTGTATGCGAGGTATAAGTGATTCTTCGCAATGAATACTATATCTTATCATGAAACATAGAAAGGAGATGTGACATCCCGTTTCAAGAAGCATTAGAACCCCATTGCTCGATACATAGTCATCTGCAAACGCTACTTCCTAGCATGGAAGTGTCGCATTTACATTTTTTTGAAAGGAATACGAGGTATGCATGACACTTGGCAATGAATATTATATCTTATCATGAAGCATAGATATGTGATGCGATATGACGATTTAAGAAGCATTAGAACTCTAATGCTACGATACGTAGGCATCTGCAAGTGCTATTTCCTAGCAAGGAAGTGTCGCATTTACATTCATTTGAAGTGTATGCGAGGTATAAATGACACTTCGCAATGAATATTATATCCTATCATGAAACATAGAAATGAGATGCGATATGGCGATTTAAGAAGCATTAGGATTCTATTGCTACGATAGGTATACATTTGCAAACGCTTTTTCCTAGCACGGAAGTGTCGCATTATATTATTTTGAAGTGAATACGAGGTATACATGACACTTCGCAATGAATATGATATCTTATCATGAAACATAGAAATGAGATGCGATATCGCGTTTTAAGAAGCATTAGGACTCTATTGTTACGATACATGGACATTTGCGAACGCTATTTCCTAGCAAGGAAGTATTGCATTTACATTCCTTTCAAGTGGCGACGAGGTGTACACAATACTTCGCAATGAATATTATATCTTATCATGAAACGTAGAAATGAGATGCGACATCTCGATCTAAGAAGCAATAGAACACTACTGCTTCGATACGTAGACATCTGCAAACGCTACTTCCTAGCAAGGAAGTGTCGTATTTACATACATTTGAAGTGTTTGCGAGGTATGCATGACACTCCACAATGAATATTATATCTTATCATGAAACATAGAAATGAGGTGCGATATCGCGCTTTAAGAAGCATTAGAACTTTATTGCTACGTAGCTATCTGCAGGCGCTATTTCCTAGCAAGGAAGTGACGCATTTACAATCTTTTGAAGTGAATACGAGGTATACATAACAGTCCACTATGAATATTATATCTTATCATGTAACACAGAAATGAGATTCGATATGGCTATTTATAAAGCATTAGAGCTCTATTGCTTCGATACGTAGACAACTGCAAACGCTACTTCCTAGCAAGGAAGTGTCGCGTTTACATTCATTTGAAGTGTATGGAAATATACATGACACATCGCAATGAATATTATATCTTATAATGAAACATAGAAATGAAATGCGATATAGCGTTTTGAGAAGCATTAGAACTCTACTGCTACGATACGTAGATACCCGCTGACGCTATTTCCTAGGAAGGAAGTGTCGCATTTACATTCTTTTGAAGTGAATACAAGGTATACATAACACTCCACAATGAATATTATAACTTATCATGAAACATAGAAATGAGGTGCGATATAGCGCTTTAAGATGCATTAGAAATCTATTGCTACGTAGCTATCTGCAGTCGCTATTACCTAGGAAGGAAGTGTCGCATTTACAATCTGTTGAAGTGAATACGAGGTATACATAACACTCCAGAATGAATATTATATCTAATCATGAAACATAGAAATGAGATGCGATATGGCGATTTCAGAAGCATTAGAACTCTATTGCTACGATACGTAGACATCTGCAGACGCTATTTCCTAGTAAGGAAGTGTCGCATTTACATTCTTTTGAAGTGAATACGAGGTATACGCAACACTCCACAATGAATATTATATCTTATCATGAAGCATAGGAATGAGGATCGATTTCGCGTTTTATGAAGCATTAGAACTCTATTGCTACGATACATTGACATCTGCAAACGCTATTTCCTAGCAAGCAAATGTCGCTTTTACATTCTTCTGAAGTGAATACGAAGTATACATAACACTCCACAATGAGTATTACATCTTATCATAAAGCATATAAATGAGGAGCGATTTCGCGTTTTAGGAAGCATTAGAACTCTATTGCTACGATACGTAGTCATCTGCAAACGCTAATTCCTAGCAAGGAAGTGTAGCATTTTCAATCTTTTGAAGCGAATACGAGGTACACATAACAATCCATAATGAATATTATATCTTGTCATGAAACATAGAAATGTGATGCGATATGGCGATTTAAGAAGCACTAGAACTCTGTTGCTTCGATACGTAATCATCTGCAGACGCTATTACCTAGGAAGGAAGTGTCGCATTTACATTCTTTTGAAGCGAATACGAGGTATATATAACACTCCACAATGAATATTATATTTTAACGTGAAACATAGAAATGAGGATCGATTCGCGCTTTAAGAAGCATTAGAACACTATTGCTACGATACATTGACATCTGCAGACGCTATTTCCTAGCAAGGAAGAGTCGCATTTACAGTCTTTTGAAGTGAATACGAGGTATACATAACACTCCACAATGATTATTATATCTTATCATGAAACATAGAAATGAGATGCGATATGACGATCTAAGAAGCATTAGAACACTATTGCTTCGTTACGTACACATCTGCAAACGCTATTTCCTAGCAAGAAAGTGTCGCATTTACATTCTTTTCAAGTGTATCGAGGTATACGTGACACTTCGCAATGAATATTATATCTTATCATGAAACGTGGAAGTGAGATGCGATATCGCGATTTTAGAAGCATTAGAACTCCATTGCTTCGATACATAGACAGCTGCAAGCGCTATTCCCAGGCAAGGAAGTGTCGCATTTACATTCCTTGGAAGTGAATGCGAGGTATACATAACATTCCACAATGAATATTATATCTTATCATGAAGCATATAAATGAGAAGCGGTTTCGCGTTTTAAGAAGCATTAGAACCCTATTGCTTCGATACGTAAACATCTGCAGTCGTTATTACCTAGGAAGGAAGTGTCGCATTTACAATCTGTTGAAGTGAATACGAGGTATACATGACACTCCAGAATGAATATTATATCTAATCATGAAACCTAGAAATGAGATGCGATATGGCGATTTCAGAAGCATTAGAACTCTATTGCTACGATACGTAGACATCTGCAGACGCTATTTCCTAGTAAGGAAGTGTCGCATTTACTTTCTTTTGAAGTGAATACGAGGTATACGCAACACTCCACAATGAATATTATATCTTATCATGAAGCATAGGAATGAGGATAGATTTCGCGTTTTATGAAGCATTAGAACTCTATTGCTACGATACATTGACATCTGCAAACGCTATTTCCTAGCAAGCAAATGTCGCTTTTACATTCTTCTGAAGTGAATACGAAGTATACATAACACTCCACAATGAGTATTACATCTTATCATAAAGCAAATAAATGAGGAGCGATTTCGCGTTTTAGGAAGCATTAGAACTCTATTGGTACGATACGTAGTCATCTGCAAACGCTAATTCCTAGCAAGGAAGTGTAGCATTTTCAATCTTTTGAAGCGAATACGAGGTACACATAACAATCCATAATGAATATTATATCTTGTCATGAAACATAGAAATGAGATGCGATATGGCGATTTAAGAAGCATTAGAACTCTGTTGCTTCGATACGTAATCATCTGCAGACGCTATTACCTAGGAAGGAAGTGTCGCATTTACATTCTTTTGAAGCGAATACGAGGTATATATAGCACTCCACAATGAATATTATATTTTAACGTGAAACATAGAAATGAGGATCGATTCGCGCTTTAAGAAGCATTAGAACCCTATTGCTACGATACATTGACATCTGCAGACGCTATTTCCTAGCAAGGAAGAGTCGCATTTACAGTCTTTTGAAGTGAATACGAGGTATACATAACACTCCACAATGATTATTATATCTTATCATGAAACATAGAAATGAGATGCGATATGACGATCTAAGAAGCATTAGAACACTATTGCTTCGTTACGTACACATCTGCAAACGCTATTTCCTAGCAAGAAAGTGTCGCATTTACATTCTTTTCAAGTGTATCGAGGTATACGTGACACTTCGCAATGAATATTATATCTTATCATGAAACGTGGAAGTGAGATGCGATATCGCGATTTTAGAAGCATTAGAACTCCATTGCTTCGATACATAGACAGCTGCAAGCGCTATTCCCAGGCAAGGAAGTGTCGCATTTACATTCCTTGGAAGTGAATGCGAGGTATACATAACATTCCACAATGAATATTATATCTTATCATGAAGCATATAAATGAGAAGCGGTTTCGCGTTTTAAGAAGCATTAGAACCCTATTGCTTCGATACGTAAACATCTGCAGTCGTTATTACCTAGGAAGGAAGTGTCGCATTTACAATCTGTTGAAGTGAATACGCGGTATACATGACACTCCAGAATGAATATTATATCTAATCATGAAACCTAGAAATGAGATGCGATATGGCGATTTCAGAAGCATTAGAACTCTATTGCTACGATACGTAGACATCTGCAGACGCTATTTCCTAGTAAGGAAGTGTCGCATTTACTTTCTTTTGAAGTGAATACGAGGTATACGCAACACTCCACAATGAATATTATATCTTATCATGAAGCATAGGAATGAGGATAGATTTCGCGTTTTATGAAGCATTAGATCTCTATTGCTACGATACATTGACATCTGCAAACGCTATTTCCTTGCAAGCAAATGTCGCTTTTACATTCTTCTGAAGTGAATACGAAGTATACATAACACTCCACAATGAGTATTACATCTTATCATAAAGCAAATAAATGAGGAGCGATTTCGCGTTTTAGGAAGCATTAGAACTCTATTGGTACGATACGTAGTCATCTGCAAACGCTAATTCCTAGCAAGGAAGTGTAGCATTTTCAATCTTTTGAAGCGAATACGAGGTACACATAACAATCCATAATGAATATTATATCTTGTCATGAAACATAGAAATGAGATGCGATATGGCGATTTAAGAAGCATTAGAACTCTGTTGCTTCGATACGTAATCATCTGCAGACGCTATTACCTAGGAAGGAAGTGTCGCATTTACATTCTTTTGAAGCGAATACGAGGTATATATAGCACTCCACAATGAATATTATATTTTAACGTGAAACATAGAAATGAGGATCGATTCGCGCTTTAAGAAGCATTAGAACCCTATTGCTACGATACATTGACATCTGCAGACGCTATTTCCTAGCAAGGAAGAGTCGCATTTACAGTCTTTTGAAGTGAATACGAGGTATACATAACACTCCACAATGATTATTATATCTTATCATGAAACATAGAAATGAGATGCGATATGACGATCTAAGAAGCATTAGAACACTATTGCTTCGTTACGTACACATCTGCAAACGCTATTTCCTAGCAAGAAAGTGTCGCATTTACATTCTTTTCAAGTGTATCGAGGTATACGTGACACTTCGCAATGAATATTATATCTTATCATGAAACGTGGAAGTGAGATGCGATATCGCGATTTTAGAAGCATTAGAACTCCATTGCTTCGATACATAGACAGCTGCAAGCGCTATTCCCAGGCAAGGAAGTGTCGCATTTACATTCCTTGGAAGTGAATGCGAGGTATACATAACATTCCACAATGAATATTATATCTTATCATGAAGCATATAAATGAGAAGCGGTTTCGCGTTTTAAGAAGCATTAGAACCCTATTGCTTCGATACGTAAACATCTGCAGTCGTTATTACCTAGGAAGGAAGTGTCGCATTTACAATCTGTTGAAGTGAATACGCGGTATACATGACACTCCAGAATGAATATTATATCTAATCATGAAACCTAGAAATGAGATGCGATATGGCGATTTCAGAAGCATTAGAACTCTATTGCTACGATACGTAGACATCTGCAGACGCTATTTCCTAGTAAGGAAGTGTCGCATTTACTTTCTTTTGAAGTGAATACGAGGTATACGCAACACTCCACAATGAATATTATATCTTATCATGAAGCATAGGAATGAGGATAGATTTCGCGTTTTATGAAGCATTAGAACTCTATTGCTACGATACATTGACATCTGCAAACGCTATTTCCTAGCAAGCAAATGTCGCTTTTACATTCTTCTGAAGTGAATACGAAGTATACATAACACTCCACAATGAGTATTACATCTTATCATAAAGCAAATAAATGAGGAGCGATTTCGCGTTTTAGGAAGCATTAGAACTCTATTGCTACGATACGTAGTCATCTGCAAACGCTAATTCCTAGCAAGGAAGTGTAGCATTTTCAATCTTTTGAAGCGAATACGAGGTACACATAACAATCCATAATGAATATTATATCTTGTCATGAAACATAGAAATGAGATGCGATATGGCGATTTAAGAAGCATTAGAACTCTGTTGCTTCGATACGTAATCATCTGCAGACGCTATTACCTAGGAAGGAAGTGTCGCATTTACATTCTTTTGAAGCGAATACGAGGTATATATAACACTCCACAATGAATATTATATTTTAACGTGAAACATAGAAATGAGGATCGATTCGCGCTTTAAGAAGCATTAGAACCCTATTGCTACGATACATTGACATCTGCAGACGCTATTTCTTAGCAAGGAAGAGTCGCATTTACAGTCTTTTGAAGTGAATACGAGGTATACATAACACTCCACAATGATTATTATATCTTATCATGAAACATAGAAATGAGATGCGATATGACGATCTAAGAAGCATTAGAACACTATTGCTTCGTTACGTACACATCTGCAAACGCTAAATCCTAGCAAGAAAGTGTCGCATTTACATTCTTTTCAAGTTTATCGAGGTATACGTGACACTTCGCAATGAATATTATATCTTATCATGAAACGTGGAAGTGAGATGCGATATCGCGATTTTAGAAGCATTAGAACTCCATTGCTTCGATACATAGACAGCTGCAAGCGCTATTCCCAGGCAAGGAAGTGTCGCATTTACATTCCTTTGAAGTGAATGCGAGGTATACATAACATTCCACAATGAATATTATATCTTATCATGAAGCATATAAATGAGAAGCGGTTTCGCGTTTTAAGAAGCATTAGAACCCTATTGCTTCGATACGTAAACATCTGCAGTCGTTATTACCTAGGAAGGAAGTGTCGCATTTACAATCTGTTGAAGTGAATACGAGGTATACATGACACTCCAGAATGAATATTATATCTAATCATGAAACCTAGAAATGAGATGCGATATGGCGATTTCAGAAGCATTAGAACTCTATTGCTACGATACGTAGACATCTGCAGACGCTATTTCCTAGTAAGGAAGTGTCGCATTTACATTCTTTTGAAGTGAATACGAGGTATACGCAACACTCCACAATGAATATTATATCTTATCATGAAGCATAGGAATGAGGATAGATTTCGCGTTTTATGAAGCATTAGAACTCTATTGCTACGATACATTGACATCTGCAAACGCTATTTCCTAGCAAGCAAATGTCGCTTTTACATTCTTCTGAAGTGAATACGAAGTATACATAACACTCCACAATGAGTATTACATCTTATCATAAAGCAAATAAATGAGGAGCGATTTCGCGTTTTAGGAAGCATTAGAACTCTATTGCTACGATACGTAGTCATCTGCAAACGCTAATTCCTAGCAAGGAAGTGTAGCATTTTCAATCTTTTGAAGCGAATACGAGGTACACATAACAATCCATAATGAATATTATATCTTGTCATGAAACATAGAAATGAGATGCGATATGGCGATTTAAGAAGCATTAGAACTCTGTTGCTTCGATACGTAATCATCTGCAGACGCTATTACCTAGGAAGGAAGTGTCGCATTTACATTCTTTTGAAGCGAATACGAGGTATATATAACACTCCACAATGAATATTATATTTTAACGTGAAACATAGAAATGAGGAACGATTCGCGCTTTAAGAAGCATTAGAACCCTATTGCTACGATACATTGACATCTGCAGACGCTAATTCCTAGCAAGGAAGTGTAGCGTTTTCAATCTTTTGAAGCGAATACGAGGTACACATAACAATCCATAATGAATATTATATCTTGTCATGAAACATAGAAATGAGATGCGATATGGCGATTTAAGAAGCATTAGAACTCTGTTGCTTCGATACGTAATCATCTGCAGACGCTATTACCTAGGAAGGAAGTGTCGCATTTACATTCTTTTGAAGCGAATACGAGGTATATATAACACTCCACAATGAATATTATATTTTAACGTGAAACATAGAAATGAGGATCGATTCGCGCTTTAAGAAGCATTAGAACCCTATTGCTACGATACATTGACATCTGCAGACGCTATTTCCTAGCAAGGAAGAGTCGCATTTACAGTCTTTTGAAGTGAATACGAGGTATACATAACACTCCACAATGATTATTATATCTTATCATGAAACATAGAAATGAGATGCGATATGACGATCTAAGAAGCATTAGAACACTATTGCTTCGTTGCGTACACATCTGCAAACGCTATTTCCTAGCAAGAAAGTGTCGCATTTACATTCTTTTCAAGTGTATCGAGGTATACGTGACACTTCGCAATGAATATTATATCTTATCATGAAACGTGGAAGTGAGATGCGATATCGCGATTTTAGAAGCATTAGAACTCCATTGCTTCGATACATAGACAGCTGCAAGCGCTATTCCCAGGCAAGGAAGTGTCGCATTTACATTCCTTGGAAGTGAATGCGAGGTATACATAACATTCCACAATGAATATTATATCTTATCATGAAGCATATAAATGAGATGCGATATCGCGTTTTGAAAATATTTAGAACCCTAATGCTACCATACGTAGACATCTGCAAGCGCTGTTTCCCAGCAAGTAAGTGTCGCATTTGCAATCATTTGAAGTGAATACGTGGAATTCATGACAATCCGCAATGAATATTATATCTTATCATAATACATAGAAATGAGATGCGATATGGCGATTTAAGAAGTATTAGAACTCTATTGCTTCGATACGTAGACATCTGCCAACGCTATTTCCTAGCAAGGAAGTGTAGCATTACATTCTTTTGAAGCGATAACGAGGTATGCATGACACTTCACAATGAATATTGTATCTTATCATGAAACGTAGAAATGAGATGCGATATCGCGTTCTAAGAAGAATTAGAACTCTATTGCTACGATACTTAGATATCTGCAGACGCTATTTCCTAGCAAGGAAGTGTCGCATTTACATTCTTTTGAAGTGTAGACGAGATGTACATAACACTGCACAATAAATATTATATCTCATCATGAAACATAGAAATGGGATGCGATATCCCGATTTTAGAAGCATTAGAAATCTATTGCTTCGAAACGTATACGTCTGCAAACGCTATTTCCTAGCAAGGAAGTGTCGCATTTACTTTGTTTTGAAGTGAATACGAGGTATACATGACACTTCGCAATGAACATTGTACCTTATCATGAAACATAGAAATGAGATGCGATATCGCGTTTTAAGAAGTGTTAGAACTTTATTGCTACGATACGTAGACATCTGCAAACGCTATTTCCTATCAAGGAAGTGTCGCATTTACATTCTTCTGAAGCGAATACGAGGTATACACAACACTGCTCAATGAATATTATAACTTAACATGAAACATAGAAATGAGATGCGATATCGCGACTTAAGAAGCATTAGAACTCTATTGCTACGATACGTAGACATCTGCAAACGCTTTTTCGTACCAAGGAAGTGTCGCATTTACATTCTTTTGAAGAGTAGACGAGATATACATAATACTGCACAATGAATATTATATCTTATCATGAAACATAGTAATAAGATGCGATATCGCGTTTTAAGAAGAATGAGAACTCTATTTCTACGATACGTAGTCATCTGCAGACGCTATTTCCAAGCAAGGAAGTGTCGCATTTACATTTCTTTGAAGTGTATGCGAGGTATACAAGACACTTCGCACTGAATATTATATCTTATCATGAAACATAGAAATGAGATACGATGTCGCGTTTTGAGAAGCATTAGAACACTAATGCTACGATACGTAGATATCTGCAGACGCTATTTCCTAGCGAGGAAGTGTCGTATTTGCATTCTTTTTATGTGAATACGGGGACTACATAACACAGCACAATGAATATTATATCTTATCATGACACATAGAATTGAGATGCGATATCGCGTTTTAAGAAGCATTAGAACTCCATTGCTTCGATACGTAGACACCTGCAGACGCTAATTCCTAGCAAGGAAGTGTCGCATTTACATTCCTTTGAAGTGAATACAAGGTATACATAACACTCCACAATGAATATTGTATCTTATCATGAAACATAGAAATGAGATGCGATATGACGATCTAAGAAGCATTAGAACACTATTGCTTCGTTACGTACACATCTGCAAACGCTATTTCCTAGCAAGAAAGTGTCGCATTTACATTCTTTTCAAGTGTATCGAGGTATACGTGACACTTCGCAATGAATATTATATCTTATCATGAAACGTGGAAGTGAGATGCGATATCGCGATTTTAGAAGCATTAGAACTCCATTGCTTCGATACATAGACAGCTGCAAGCGCTATTCCCAGGCAAGGAAGTGTCGCATTTACATTCCTTGGAAGTGAATGCGAGGTATACATAACATTCCACAATGAATATTATATCTTATCATGAAGCATATAAATGAGAAGCGGTTTCGCGTTTTAAGAAGCATTAGAACCCTATTGCTTCGATACGTAAACATCTGCAGTCGTTATTACCTAGGAAGGAAGTGTCGCATTTACAATCTGTTGAAGTGAATACGAGGTATACATGACACTCCAGAATGAATATTATATCTAATCATGAAACCTAGAAATGAGATGCGATATGGCGATTTCAGAAGCATTAGAACTCTATTGCTACGATACGTAGACATCTGCAGACGCTATTTCCTAGTAAGGAAGTGTCGCATTTACTTTCTTTTGAAGTGAATACGAGGTATACGCAACACTCCACAATGAATATTATATCTTATCATGAAGCATAGGAATGAGGATAGATTTCGCGTTTTATGAAGCATTAGAACTCTATTGCTACGATACATTGACATCTGCAAACGCTATTTCCTAGCAAGCAAATGTCGCTTTTACATTCTTCTGAAGTGAATACGAAGTATACATAACACTCCACAATGAGTATTACATCTTATCATAAAGCAAATAAATGAGGAGCGATTTCGCGTTTTAGGAAGCATTAGAACTCTATTGCTACGATACGTAGTCATCTGCAAACGCTAATTCCTAGCAAGGAAGTGTAGCATTTTCAATCTTTTGAAGCGAATACGAGGTACACATAACAATCCATAATGAATATTATATCTTGTCATGAAACATAGAAATGAGATGCGATATGGCGATTTAAGAAGCATTAGAACTCTGTTGCTTCGATACGTAATCATCTGCAGACGCTATTACCTAGGAAGGAAGTGTCGCATTTACATTCTTTTGAAGCGAATACGAGGTATATATAACACTCCACAATGAATATTATATTTTAACGTGAAACATAGAAATGAGGATCGATTCGCGCTTTAAGAAGCATTAGAACCCTATTGCTACGATACATTGACATCTGCAGACGCTATTTCCTAGCAAGGAAGAGTCGCATTTACAGTCTTTTGAAGTGAATACGAGGTATACATAACACTCCACAATGATTATTATATCTTATCATGAAACATAGAAATGAGATGCGATATGACGATCTAAGAAGCATTAGAACACTATTGCTTCGTTACGTACACATCTGCAAACGCTATTTCCTAGCAAGAAAGTGTCGCATTTACATTCTTTTCAAGTGTATCGAGGTATACGTGACACTTCGCAATGAATATTATATCTTATCATGAAACGTGGAAGTGAGATGCGATATCGCGATTTTAGAAGCATTAGAACTCCATTGCTTCGATACATAGACAGCTGCAAGCGCTATTCCCAGGCAAGGAAGTGTCGCATTTACATTCCTTGGAAGTGAATGCGAGGTATACATAACATTCCACAATGAATATTATATCTTATCATGAAGCATATAAATGAGAAGCGGTTTCGCGTTTTAAGAAGCATTAGAACCCTATTGCTTCGATACGTAAACATCTGCAGTCGTTATTACCTAGGAAGGAAGTGTCGCATTTACAATCTGTTGAAGTGAATACGAGGTATACATGACACTCCAGAATGAATATTATATCTAATCATGAAACCTAGAAATGAGATGCGATATGGCGATTTCAGAAGCATTAGAACTCTATTGCTACGATACGTAGACATCTGCAGACGCTATTTCCTAGTAAGGAAGTGTCGCATTTACTTTCTTTTGAAGTGAATACGAGGTATACGCAACACTCCACAATGAATATTATATCTTATCATGAAGCATAGGAATGAGGATAGATTTCGCGTTTTATGAAGCATTAGAACTCTATTGCTACGATACATTGACATCTGCAAACGCTATTTCCTAGCAAGCAAATGTCGCTTTTACATTCTTCTGAAGTGAATACGAAGTATACATAACACTCCACAATGAGTATTACATCTTATCATAAAGCAAATAAATGAGGAGCGATTTCGCGTTTTAGGAAGCATTAGAACTCTATTGCTACGATACGTAGTCATCTGCAAACGCTAATTCCTAGCAAGGAAGTGTAGCATTTTCAATCTTTTGAAGCGAATACGAGGTACACATAACAATCCATAATGAATATTATATCTTGTCATGAAACATAGAAATGAGATGCGATATGGCGATTTAAGAAGCATTAGAACTCTGTTGCTTCGATACGTAATCATCTGCAGACGCTATTACCTAGGAAGGAAGTGTCGCATTTACATTCTTTTGAAGCGAATACGAGGTATATATAACACTCCACAATGAATATTATATTTTAACGTGAAACATAGAAATGAGGATCGATTCGCGCTTTAAGAAGCATTAGAACCCTATTGCTACGATACATTGACATCTGCAGACGCTATTTCCTAGCAAGGAAGAGTCGCATTTACAGTCTTTTGAAGTGAATACGAGGTATACATAACACTCCACAATGATTATTATATCTTATCATGAAACATAGAAATGAGATGCGATATGACGATCTAAGAAGCATTAGAACACTATTGCTTCGTTACGTACACATCTGCAAACGCTATTTCCTAGCAAGAAAGTGTCGCATTTACATTCTTTTCAAGTGTATCGAGGTATACGTGACACTTCGCAATGAATATTATATCTTATCATGAAACGTGGAAGTGAGATGCGATATCGCGATTTTAGAAGCATTAGAACTCCATTGCTTCGATACATAGACAGCTGCAAGCGCTATTCCCAGGCAAGGAAGTGTCGCATTTACATTCCTTGGAAGTGAATGCGAGGTATACATAACATTCCACAATGAATATTATATCTTATCATGAAGCATATAAATGAGAAGCGGTTTCGCGTTTTAAGAAGCATTAGAACCCTATTGCTTCGATACGTAAACATCTGCAGTCGTTATTACCTAGGAAGGAAGTGTCGCATTTACAATCTGTTGAAGTGAATACGAGGTATACATGACACTCCAGAATGAATATTATATCTAATCATGAAACCTAGAAATGAGATGCGATATGGCGATTTCAGAAGCATTAGAACTCTATTGCTACGATACGTAGACATCTGCAGACGCTATTTCCTAGTAAGGAAGTGTCGCATTTACTTTCTTTTGAAGTGAATACGAGGTATACGCAACACTCCACAATGAATATTATATCTTATCATGAAGCATAGGAATGAGGATAGATTTCGCGTTTTATGAAGCATTAGAACTCTATTGCTACGATACATTGACATCTGCAAACGCTATTTCCTAGCAAGCAAATGTCGCTTTTACATTCTTCTGAAGTGAATACGAAGTATACATAACACTCCACAATGAGTATTACATCTTATCATAAAGCAAATAAATGAGGAGCGATTTCGCGTTTTAGGAAGCATTAGAACTCTATTGCTACGATACGTAGTCATCTGCAAACGCTAATTCCTAGCAAGGAAGTGTAGCATTTTCAATCTTTTGAAGCGAATACGAGGTACACATAACAATCCATAATGAATATTATATCTTGTCATGAAACATAGAAATGAGATGCGATATGGCGATTTAAGAAGCATTAGAACTCTGTTGCTTCGATACGTAATCATCTGCAGACGCTATTACCTAGGAAGGAAGTGTCGCATTTACATTCTTTTGAAGCGAATACGAGGTATATATAACACTCCACAATGAATATTATATTTTAACGTGAAACATAGAAATGAGGATCGATTCGCGCTTTAAGAAGCATTAGAACCCTATTGCTACGATACATTGACATCTGCAGACGCTATTTCCTAGCAAGGAAGAGTCGCATTTACAGTCTTTTGAAGTGAATACGAGGTATACATAACACTCCACAATGATTATTATATCTTATCATGAAACATAGAAATGAGATGCGATATGACGATCTAAGAAGCATTAGAACACTATTGCTTCGTTGCGTACACATCTGCAAACGCTATTTCCTAGCAAGAAAGTGTCGCATTTACATTCTTTTCAAGTGTATCGAGGTATACGTGACACTTCGCAATGAATATTATATCTTATCATGAAACGTGGAAGTGAGATGCGATATCGCGATTTTAGAAGCATTAGAACTCCATTGCTTCGATACATAGACAGCTGCAAGCGCTATTCCCAGGCAAGGAAGTGTCGCATTTACATTCCTTTGAAGTGAATGCGAGGTATACATAACATTCCACAATGAATATTATATCTTATCATGAAGCATATAAATGAGATGCGATATCGCGTTTTGAAAATATTTAGAACCCTAATGCTACCATACGTAGACATCTGCAAGCGCTGTTTCCCAGCAAGTAAGTGTCGCATTTGCAATCATTTGAAGTGAATACGTGGAATTCATGACAATCCGCAATGAATATTATATCTTATCATAATACATAGAAATGAGATGCGATATGGCGATTTAAGAAGCATTAGAACTCTATTGCTTCGATACGTAGACATCTGCCAACGCTATTTCCTAGCAAGAAGTGTAGCATTACATTCTTTTGAAGCGATAACGAGGTATGCATGACACTTCACAATGAATATTGTATCTTATCATGAAACGTAGAAATGAGATGCGATATCGCGTTTTAAGAAGAATTAGAACTCTATTGCTACGATACTTAGATATCTGCAGACGCTATTTCCTAGCAAGGAAGTGTCGCATTTACATTCTTTTGAAGTGTAGACGAGATGTACATAACACTGCACAATAAATATTATATCTCATCATGAAACATAGAAATGGGATGCGATATCCCGATTTTAGAAGCATTAGAAATCTATTGCTTCGAAACGTATACGTCTGCAAACGCTATTTCCTAGCAAGGAAGTGTCGCATTTACTTTGTTTTGAAGTGAATACGAGGTATACATGACACTTCGCAATGAACATTGTACCTTATCATGAAACATAGAAATGAGATGCGATATCGCGTTTTAAGAAGTGTTAGAACTTTATTGCTACGATACGTAGACATCTGCAAACGCTATTTCCTATCAAGGAAGTGTCGCATTTACATTCTTCTGAAGCGAATACGAGGTATACACAACACTGCTCAATGAATATTATAACTTAACATGAAACATAGAAATGAGATGCGATATCGCGACTTAAGAAGCATTAGAACTCTATTGCTACGATACGTAGACATCTGCAAACGCTTTTTCGTACCAAGGAAGTGTCGCATTTACATTCTTTTGAAGAGTAGACGAGATATACATAATACTGCACAATGAATATTATATCTTATCATGAAACATAGTAATAAGATGCGATATCGCGTTTTAAGAAGAATGAGAACTCTATTTCTACGATACGTAGTCATCTGCAGACGCTATTTCCAAGCAAGGAAGTGTCGCATTTACATTTCTTTGAAGTGTATGCGAGGTATACAAGACACTTCGCACTGAATATTATATCTTATCATGAAACATAGAAATGAGATACGATATCGCGTTTTGAGAAGCATTAGAACACTAATGCTACGATACGTAGATATCTGCAGACGCTATTTCCTAGCGAGGAAGTGTCGTATTTGCATTCTTTTTATGTGAATACGGGGACTACATAACACAGCACAATGAATATTAAATCTTATCATGAAACGTAGAAATGAGATGCGATATCGCGTTTTAAGAAGCATTAGAACTCTATTGCTACGATACGTAGATATCTGCAGACGCTATTTCCTAGCGAGGAAGTGTCGTATTTGCATTCTTTTTATGTGAATACGGGGACTACATAACACAGCACAATGAATATTATATCTTATCATGACACATAGAATTGAGATGCGATATCGCGTTTTAAGAAGCATTAGAACTCCATTGCTTCGATACGTAGACACCTGCAGACGCTAATTCCTAGCAAGGAAGTGTCGCATTTACATTCCTTTGAAGTGAATACAAGGTATACATAACACTCCACAATGAATATTGTATCTTATCATGAAACATAGAAATGAGATGCGATATGACGATCTAAGAAGCATTAGAACACTATTGCTTCGTTACGTACACATCTGCAAACGCTATTTCCTAGCAAGAAAGTGTCGCATTTACATTCTTTTCAAGTGTATCGAGGTATACGTGACACTTCGCAATGAATATTATATCTTATCATGAAACGTGGAAGTGAGATGCGATATCGCGATTTTAGAAGCATTAGAACTCCATTGCTTCGATACATAGACAGCTGCAAGCGCTATTCCCAGGCAAGGAAGTGTCGCATTTACATTCCTTGGAAGTGAATGCGAGGTATACATAACATTCCACAATGAATATTATATCTTATCATGAAGCATATAAATGAGAAGCGGTTTCGCGTTTTAAGAAGCATTAGAACCCTATTGCTTCGATACGTAAACATCTGCAGTCGTTATTACCTAGGAAGGAAGTGTCGCATTTACAATCTGTTGAAGTGAATACGAGGTATACATGACACTCCAGAATGAATATTATATCTAATCATGAAACCTAGAAATGAGATGCGATATGGCGATTTCAGAAGCATTAGAACTCTATTGCTACGATACGTAGACATCTGCAGACGCTATTTCCTAGTAAGGAAGTGTCGCATTTACTTTCTTTTGAAGTGAATACGAGGTATACGCAACACTCCACAATGAATATTATATCTTATCATGAAGCATAGGAATGAGGATAGATTTCGCGTTTTATGAAGCATTAGAACTCTATTGCTACGATACATTGACATCTGCAAACGCTATTTCCTAGCAAGCAAATGTCGCTTTTACATTCTTCTGAAGTGAATACGAAGTATACATAACACTCCACAATGAGTATTACATCTTATCATAAAGCAAATAAATGAGGAGCGATTTCGCGTTTTAGGAAGCATTAGAACTCTATTGCTACGATACGTAGTCATCTGCAAACGCTAATTCCTAGCAAGGAAGTGTAGCATTTTCAATCTTTTGAAGCGAATACGAGGTACACATAACAATCCATAATGAATATTATATCTTGTCATGAAACATAGAAATGAGATGCGATATGGCGATTTAAGAAGCATTAGAACTCTGTTGCTTCGATACGTAATCATCTGCAGACGCTATTACCTAGGAAGGAAGTGTCGCATTTACATTCTTTTGAAGCGAATACGAGGTATATATAACACTCCACAATGAATATTATATTTTAACGTGAAACATAGAAATGAGGATCGATTCGCGCTTTAAGAAGCATTAGAACCCTATTGCTACGATACATTGACATCTGCAGACGCTATTTCCTAGCAAGGAAGAGTCGCATTTACAGTCTTTTGAAGTGAATACGAGGTATACATAACACTCCACAATGATTATTATATCTTATCATGAAACATAGAAATGAGATGCGATATGACGATCTAAGAAGCATTAGAACACTATTGCTTCGTTACGTACACATCTGCAAACGCTATTTCCTAGCAAGAAAGTGTCGCATTTACATTCTTTTCAAGTGTATCGAGGTATACGTGACACTTCGCAATGAATATTATATCTTATCATGAAACGTGGAAGTGAGATGCGATATCGCGATTTTAGAAGCATTAGAACTCCATTGCTTCGATACATAGACAGCTGCAAGCGCTATTCCCAGGCAAGGAAGTGTCGCATTTACATTCCTTGGAAGTGAATGCGAGGTATACATAACATTCCACAATGAATATTATATCTTATCATGAAGCATATAAATGAGAAGCGGTTTCGCGTTTTAAGAAGCATTAGAACCCTATTGCTTCGATACGTAAACATCTGCAGTCGTTATTACCTCGGAAGGAAGTGTCGCATTTACAATCTGTTGAAGTGAATACGAGGTATACATGACACTCCAGAATGAATATTATATCTAATCATGAAACCTAGAAATGAGATGCGATATGGCGATTTCAGAAGCATTAGAACTCTATTGCTACGATACGTAGACATCTGCAGACGCTATTTCCTAGTAAGGAAGTGTCGCATTTACTTTCTTTTGAAGTGAATACGAGGTATACGCAACACTCCACAATGAATATTATATCTTATCATGAAGCATAGGAATGAGGATAGATTTCGCGTTTTATGAAGCATTAGAACTCTATTGCTACGATACATTGACATCTGCAAACGCTATTTCCTAGCAAGCAAATGTCGCTTTTACATTCTTCTGAAGTGAATACGAAGTATACATAACACTCCACAATGAGTATTACATCTTATCATAAAGCAAATAAATGAGGAGCGATTTCGCGTTTTAGGAAGCATTAGAACTCTATTGCTACGATACGTAGTCATCTGCAAACGCTAATTCCTAGCAAGGAAGTGTAGCATTTTCAATCTTTTGAAGCGAATACGAGGTACACATAACAATCCATAATGAATATTATATCTTGTCATGAAACATAGAAATGAGATGCGATATGGCGATTTAAGAAGCATTAGAACTCTGTTGCTTCGATACGTAATCATCTGCAGACGCTATTACCTAGGAAGGAAGTGTCGCATTTACATTCTTTTGAAGCGAATACGAGGTATATATAACACTCCACAATGAATATTATATTTTAACGTGAAACATAGAAATGAGGATCGATTCGCGCTTTAAGAAGCATTAGAACCCTATTGCTACGATACATTGACATCTGCAGACGCTATTTCCTAGCAAGGAAGAGTCGCATTTACAGTCTTTTGAAGTGAATACGAGGTATACATAACACTCCACAATGATTATTATATCTTATCATGAAACATAGAAATGAGATGCGATATGACGATCTAAGAAGCATTAGAACACTATTGCTTCGTTACGTACACATCTGCAAACGCTATTTCCTAGCAAGAAAGTGTCGCATTTACATTCTTTTCAAGTTTATCGAGGTATACGTGACACTTCGCAATGAATATTATATCTTATCATGAAACGTGGAAGTGAGATGCGATATCGCGATTTTAGAAGCATTAGAACTCCATTGCTTCGATACATAGACAGCTGCAAGCGCTATTCCCAGGCAAGGAAGTGTCGCATTTACATTCCTTGGAAGTGAATGCGAGGTATACATAACATTCCACAATGAATATTATATCTTATCATGAAGCATATAAATGAGATGCGATATCGCGTTTTGAAAATATTTAGAACCCTAATGCTACCATACGTAGACATCTGCAAGCGCTGTTTCCCAGCAAGTAAGTGTCGCATTTGCAATCATTTGAAGTGAATACGTGGAATTCATGACAATCCGCAATGAATATTATATCTTATCATAATACATAGAAATGAGATGCGATATGGCGATTTAAGAAGCATTAGAACTCTATTGCTTCGATACGTAGACATCTGCCAACGCTATTTCCTAGCAAGGAAGTGTAGCATTACATTCTTTTGAAGCGATAACGAGGTATGCATGACACTTCACAATGAATATTGTATCTTATCATGAAACGTAGAAATGAGATGCGATATCGCGTTTTAAGAAGAATTAGAACTCTATTGCTACGATACTTAGATATCTGCAGACGCTATTTCCTAGCAAGGAAGTGTCGCATTTACATTCTTTTGAAGTGTAGACGAGATGTACATAACACTGCACAATAAATATTATATCTCATCATGAAACATAGAAATGGGATGCGATATCCCGATTTTAGAAGCATTAGAAATCTATTGCTTCGAAACGTATACGTCTGCAAACGCTATTTCCTAGCAAGGAAGTGTCGCATTTACTTTGTTTTGAAGTGAATACGAGGTATACATGACACTTCGCAATGAACATTGTACCTTATCATGAAACATAGAAATGAGATGCGATATCGCGTTTTAAGAAGTGTTAGAACTTTATTGCTACGATACGTAGACATCTGCAAACGCTATTTCCTATCAAGGAAGTGTCGCATTTACATTCTTCTGAAGCGAATACGAGGTATACACAACACTGCTCAATGAATATTATAACTTAACATGAAACATAGAAATGAGATGCGATATCGCGACTTAAGAAGCATTAGAACTCTATTGCTACGATACGTAGACATCTGCAAACGCTTTTTCGTACCAAGGAAGTGTCGCATTTACATTCTTTTGAAGAGTAGACGAGATATACATAATACTGCACAATGAATATTATATCTTATCATGAAACATAGTAATAAGATGCGATATCGCGTTTTAAGAAGAATGAGAACTCTATTTCTACGATACGTAGTCATCTGCAGACGCTATTTCCAAGCAAGGAAGTGTCGCATTTACATTTCTTTGAAGTGTATGCGAGGTATACAAGACACTTCGCACTGAATATTATATCTTATCATGAAACATAGAAATGAGATACGATATCGCGTTTTGAGAAGCATTAGAACACTAATGCTACGATACGTAGATATCTGCAGACGCTATTTCCTAGCGAGGAAGTGTCGTATTTGCATTCTTTTTATGTGAATACGGGGACTACATAACACAGCACAATGAATATTAAATCTTATCATGAAACGTAGAAATGAGATGCGATATCGCGTTTTAAGAAGCATTAGAACTCTATTGCTACGATACGTAGATATCTGCAGACGCTATTTCCTAGCGAGGAAGTGTCGTATTTGCATTCTTTTTATGTGAATACGGGGACTACATAACACAGCACAATGAATATTATATCTTATCATGACACATAGAATTGAGATGCGATATCGCGTTTTAAGAAGCATTAGAACTCCATTGCTTCGATACGTAGACACCTGCAGACGCTAATTCCTAGCAAGGAAGTGTCGCATTTACATTCCTTTGAAGTGAATACAAGGTATACATAACACTCCACAATGAATATTGTATCTTATCATGAAACGTAGAAATGAGATGCGATATCGCGATTTAAGAAGCATTCGAACTCTATTGCTACGATACGTAGACATCTGCAATCGTTTATTACCTAGCAAGGAAGTGTCGCATTTATATTCTTTTGAAGTGTATGCGTGGTATGCAAGACACTTCGCAATGAATATTATATCTTATCATGAAACATAGAAATGAGATGCGATATCGCGTTTTGCGATGATTTAGAACTCTAATGCCACGATACGTAGACATCTGCAAACGCTATTTCCTAGCAAGGAAGTGTCGCATTTACATTCACTTGAAGTGTATGCTATGTATACAAGACATTTCGCAATGAATATTACATCTTACCATGAAACATAGAAATGAGATGCGATATCGTGCTCTGAGAAGCATTAGAACTCTAATGCTACGATACGTAGACATCTGCAAACGCTATTTAATATCGAGGAAGTGTCGCATTTACATCCTTTTGAAGTGAATACGAGGTATACATGACACTTCGCATTGAATATTATGTCATCATGAAATATAGAAATGGGATGCGATATCCGGGTTTAAGAAGCATAAAACACAATTGCTACAATACGTAGACATCTGCAAACGCTTTTTCCTAGCAAGGAAGTGTCGCATTTACATTCACTTGAAGTGTATGCGAGGTATACATGACACTTCGCAATGAATATAGTATCTCATCATGATACATAGAAATGAGACGCGATATCGCGTTTTGAGAAGCATTAGAACTCTATTGCTACGATACCCTTAACATCTGCAAAGGCTATTTACTAGCTAGGAAGTGTCGCATTTATATCCTTTTGAAGTGGGTACGAGGTATACATGACACTTCGCATTGAATATTATGTCTTATCCTGAAATATAGAAATGAGATGCGATATCCCGTTTTAAGAAGCATAAAACACAATTGCTACAATATGTAGACATCTGCAAACGCCATTTCCTAGCAAGGAAGTGTCGCATTTACATTCATTTGAAGTGTAGAAGAGCAATGCATAACACTTTGCTATTAACATTATATCTTATCATGAAACATGGAAGTGAGATGCGATATCGCGTATTAACAAGCATTGGAACTCTACTGCTACGATACGCAGACATCTGCAAACGCTATTTCCTAGCATGGAATTGTCATATTTACATTCTTTTGAAGTGAATACGAGGTATACATAACACTCCACAATGAATATTATACCTTATCATGACACATAGAAATGAGGCGCTATATCGCGATCTAAAAGGCATAACAATTCTGTTGCTACGACACGTAGACATCTGATAAAGCTATTTAATAGGAAGAAAGAGTCGCACTTACATTCTTTTGAAGTGAATACAAGGTACACATAACACTCCACAATAAATATTATATCATGTCATGAAATATAGGAATGACATGCGATAATACGATTTAAGAAGCATTAGAAAACTATTGCTTCGATACGTAGACGTCTGCAAACTCTACTTCCTAGCAAGGAAGGTTCGCATTTACATTCATTGGAAGTGTATGCGAGGTATACAGGACATTTCGCAATGAATATTATATCTTATCATGAAACATAGAAATGGGATGCGATATCGGGTTTTAAGAAGCATTATAACTCTATTGCTTCGATACGTAGACATCTGGAAACGTAATTTCCTAGAAAGGAAGTGTCGCATTTACATTCATTTGAAGTGAATACGAGGTATCCGTGACACTTCGCAATGAATATTGTATCTTATCGTAAAACATAGAAACGTGATGCGATATCTCGTCTTAAGATGCATTAGAACTCTGTTGCTTCGATACGAAGACATCTGCCATCGCTATATCCTAGGAAGGAAGTGTCGCATTTACAATCATTTGAAGTGAATGCGAGGTATACATAACACTGCACAATGAATATTATATCTTATCATGATACATAGAAATGAGATGCGATATCGCGTTTTAAGCAGCATAAGAACTCTATTGCTACGGTACGTAGATATCTGCAGACGCTATTTCCTAGCAAGGAAGTGTCGCATTTACATTCTTTTGAAGTGAATACGAGGTATACGTGACACTTCGCAATGAATATTATATCTTATCGTAAAACATAGAAATGTGATGCGATATCTCGTTTTAAGAAGCATTAGAACTCTGTTGCTTCGATACGTAGACATCTGCCATCGCTATATCCTAGCAAGGAAGTGTCGCATTTACCATCATTTGAAGTGAATGCGAGGTATACATAAAACTGCACAATGAATATTATATCTTATCATGATACATAGAAATGAGATGCGATATCGCGTTTTAAGCAGCATTAGAACTCTATTGCTACGATACGTAGATATCTGCAGACGCTATTTCCTAGCAAGGAAGTGTCGCATTTACATTCCTTTGAAGTGAATAGGAGGTATACATAACACTCCACAATGAATATTATATATTATCATGAAACATAGAAATGGGATGCGATATCGCGTTTTGTGAAGCACTAGAACTCTATTGCTTCTTACGTAGACAATTGCAAACGCTACTTGCTTGCATGGAAGTGTCGCACTTACATTTTTTTGAAAGGAATACGAGGTATACATGACACTTGGCAATGAATATTATATCTTATCATGAAACATAGTATTGTGGTACGATATGGCGCTTTAACAAGCATTAGAACACAATTGCCTCGATACGTAGACATCTGCAAACGCTAGTTCCTAGCAGGGAAGTGTCGCATTTACATTCATTTGAAGTGTATGCGAGGTATACAATACATTTCGCAATGAATATTATATCTTATCATGGAACATAGAAATGAGATGAGATATCGTGTTCTAAGAAGCGACAGAACTCTGTTGCTACGATACGTAGCCATCAGCAAACGCTATTTCCTAGGAAGGAAGTGTCGCATTTACATTCTTTTGAAGTGAATAAGAGGTATACATAGCACTCCACAATGAATATTATATCTTATCATGTAACGTAGAATTGAGGTGCTATATCGCGATATAGGAAGCATTGGAATACTATTGCTTCGATACGTAGACATCTCCAAACGCTACTTCCTTGCAAGCATGTGTCGCCTTTACATTCTTTTGAAGTGAATACGAGGTATACATAACACTCCACAATGAATATTATATCTTATCATGAAGCATATAACTGAGAAGCTGTATCGCGTTTGAAGAAGCATTAGAACTCTATTGCTACGATACGTAGACATCTGCAGACGCTTTTTCCTGGCAAGGAAGTGTCGCATTTACATACTTTTGAAGTGAATACGAGGTATACATAAAACTCCAGAATGAATATTATATCTTATCATGAAGCATAGAAATGAGATGCGATATGACGTATTCAGAAGGATGAGAACTCTATTACTACGATACGTAGACAAATGCAGACGCTATTTCCTAGCAAGGAAGTGTCGCATTTACATTCTGTTGAGGTGAATACGACGTATACAAACACTCCACAATGAATATTATATCTTATCATGAAACATAGAAATAAGATGCGATACGGCGATTTAAGAAGCATTAGAACACTATTGCTTCGATAAGTAGACACCTGCCAACGCTATTACCAAGCAAGGAAGTGTCGCATTTACATTCAGTTGAAGTTTATGCGAGGTATACAAGACACTTCGCAATGAATATTATATCTTATCATGAGGCATAGAAATGAGATGCGATATCGCCATTTGAGAAGCTGTAGAACTCCAATGCTACGATACGTAGACATCTGCATTCGCTATTTCCTAGCATGGAAGTGTCGCATTTACATTCTTTTGAAGTGAATACGAGGTATACATAACACTCCACAATGAATATTATATCTTATCATGAAACATAGGAATGATATACGATTTCGCGATTTAAGAAGCATTAGAACTCTATTGCTTCGACACGTAGACATCTGCAAACGCTATTTCGTAGCAAGGAAGTGTAGCAATTACATTCTTTTGAAGTGAATGCGAGGTAGACATAACACTCCACAATGAATATTATATCTTATCACGAAACATAGAAATGAGATGCGTTATCCCGATTTAAGAAGCAGTAGAAATCTACTGCTTCGGTACGGAGACTTGTGCAGGCGCTATTTCGTAGCAAGGAAGCCTCGCACTTACATTCTTTTGAAGTGTATGCGAGGTATAAGTAACATTTCGCAATGAATATTATATCTTTTCATGAAACATATAAAAGAGATGCGCTATGGCGTTTTAAGAAGCATTAGAAATCTATTGCTACGATACGTAGACAACTGCAAACGCTATTTCCTAGCAAGGAAGTGTTGCATTTACAATCTTTTGAAGTGAATA
Organism: Xylocopa sonorina; assembly: GCF_050948175.1. NCBI lineage: Eukaryota > Metazoa > Arthropoda > Insecta > Hymenoptera > Apidae > Xylocopa > Xylocopa sonorina. The sequence continues at coordinate 1,262,405 of NW_027490137.1, read as the reverse complement.
CGAGGTATAGATAACACTCCACAATGAATATTACATCTTATCATAAAGCATATAGATGAGAAGCGATTTCGCGTTTTGAGAAGCATTAGAACTCAATTGCTACGATACGTAGACACCTGCAAACGCTATCTCCTAGCAAGGAAGTGTCGTATTTACATTCTTTTGAAGTGAATACAGGGTATACATAACACTGCACAATGAATATTACATCTTATCATGAAACATATAGTTGAGGATCGATTCGCGTTTTAAGAAGCATTAGAACTCTATTGCTTCGCTACGTAAACATCTGCAGACGCTATTACCTAGGAAGGAAGTGTCGCATTTACAATCTATTGAAGTGAATACGACGTATACATAACACTCCAGAATGAATATTATAGCTTATTATGAAACATAGAAATGAGATGCGATATGGCGTTTTAAGAAGCCTTAGAACTCTATTACTACGATACGTAGACATCTGCAGACGCTATTCCCTAGCAAGGAAGTGTCGCATTTACATTCTTTTGAAGTGAATACGAGGAATACATAACACTCCACAATGAATATTATATCTTATCATAAAGCATATAAATGAGGAGCGATTTCGCGTTTTAAGAAGCATTAGAACTCTATTGCTACGATACGTAAACATCTGCAAACGCTAATTCCTAGCAAGGAGGTGTCGCATTTTCAATCTTTTGAAGTGAATACGAGGTATACATAACAATCCATAATGAATGTTATATCTTATCATGAAACATAGAAGTGAGATGCGATATCGGGATTTAAGATGCATAGAACAATATTTCTTCGATACGTAGACATCTGGAAACGTAATTTTCTAGGAAGGAAGTGTCGGGTTTACATTCTTTTGAAGTGTGAGCAAGGTATACATGACACTTCGCAATGAATATTATGTCATATCATGAAACATAGAAATGAGATGCGATGTCGCGATTTAAGAAGCATTAGAACCCTTTTGCTACGATACGTAGACATCTGCAAACGCTACTTCCTAGCAAGGAAGTGTCGCACTTACGGTCATTAAAGTGTATACGAGGTATACGTAACACTTCGCAATGAGTATAATATCTTATCATGAAACATAGACATGAGATGCGATATCGCGATTTAAGTAACACTAGAACACTATTGCTACGATACGTAGACATCTGCAAACGCTATTTCCTAGCAAGGAAGTTTCGTATTTACATTCATTGGAAGTGTATGCGTGGTATACATAACACATCGCAATGAATACTACGTCTTATCGTGAAACATAGAAATGAGATGCGATATCGCCTTTTAGGAAGCATTAGAACCCTATTGCTACGATACGTAGCCATCTGCAAACGCTATTTCCTAGAAAGGAAGTGTCGCATTTACATTCTTTTGAAGTGAATACGAGGTATACATGACACGTCGCAATGAATATTATATCTTATCATGAAACATAGAAATGGGATGCGATATAGCGAATTAAGAATCGTTAGAACTCTATTGCTACGATACGTAGACATTTGCAAACGCCATTTCCTAGCAAGGAAGTGTCGCATTTACATTCTTTTAAAGTGAATACGAGGTATACATTACTCTTCGCAATGAATATTATATCTCATCATGAAACATAGAAATCAGATGCGACATCTCGTTTTAAGAAGCATTGGAACTCTATTGCTTCGAAACGGAGACATCTGCAAACGCTATTTCCTAGCAAGGAAGTATCGCATGTACACTCTTTTGAAGTGAATACGTGGTATACATGACACTTCGCAATTATTATTATATCTTATCATGAAACATAGAAATGAGATGCGATATAGCGAATTAAGAATCGTTAGAACTCTATTGCTACGATACGTAGATATTTGCAAACGCCATTTCCTAGCAAGGAAGTGTAGCATTTACATTCTTTTAAAGTGAATACCAGGTATACATGACACTTCGCAATGAATATTATATCTTATCATGAAACATGATATCTTGATTAAGAAGCTGTAGAACACTATTGCTACGGTGCGTAGACATCTGCAAACGCTATTTAATAGCAGGGATTTTAGCCATTTCCTAGCAAGGAAGTGTCGCATTTACATTCTTTTAAAGTGAGTACCAGGTATACATGACACTTCGCAATGTATATTATATCTTATCATGAAACATAGAAATGAGATGCTATATCGCGTTTTAAGAAGCATTAGATCTGCATTTCTATGATACGTAGACATCTGCAAACGCTATTTCATAGCAAGCAAGTGTCGCATTTACATTCCTTTGAAGCGGATATGAGGTGTACGTGACCCTTCGCAATGAATAATATATCTTACCATGAAACATAGGAATGAGATGCGATTTCTCGTTTTAAGAAGCATTAGAATTCCTTTGCATCGATACGTAGACATCTGCAAACGCTATTTCCTAGAAAGGAAGTGTCGCATTTACATTCATTTGAAGTGTATGCGAGGTATACATAATACTTCGCAATGAATATTATATCTTATCATGAAACATAGAAATGAGATGCGAAATCACGATTTAAGATGCATTAGAACTTTGTTGCTTCGATACGTAGACATCTGCAAACGCCATTTCCTAGCAAGGAAGTGTCGCATTTACATTCATTTGAAGTGTATGCGAGGTATACGTAACACTTCTTAATGAATATTATATATTATCATGAAACATAGAAATGAGATGCGATATCTCGTTTTAAGAAGCATTATAGCTCTCTTGCTACGATACGTAGACATCTGCAAACGCTATTTCCCAGCATCGAAGTGTCGCGTTTACTTTCTTTAGAAGTGAATACGAGGTATAAATGACACTTCGCAATGAATATTATATCTTATCGTGAGACATACTAATGAGATGCGATATCGCGTTTTAAGAAGCATCAGAACTCTATTGCTTCGAAACGTAGACAACTGCAAACGCTACTTCCTAGCAAGGAAGTCTCGCCCTTTCATTCATTTGAAGTGAAGACTAGGTATACATGACATTTCGCAATGAATATTATATCTTGTCATGAAACATAGAAATGAGATGCGACATTTCGTTTTAAGAAGCATTAGAACTCTATTGCTTCGATACGTAGATATCTGCAAACGCTATTTCCTAGCAAGGAAGTGTCGCATTAAAATCTTCTGAAGTAAAAACGTTGTATACGTAGCACTCCACAATGAATATTATAGCTGATCATGAAACATAGAAATGAGATGCAATATCGCGTTTTAAGGAGCTATAGAACACTATTTCTTCGATACGTAGACAGCTCCAAACGCTATTTACTAGCAAGGAAGTGTCGCATTTACATTCAATTGAAGTGTATGCGAGGTATACTTGACACTTCGCAATGAATATTATATCTTATCATGGAACATAGAAATGAGACGCGACATCTCGTTTTAAGAAGCATTAGAACTCTATTCCTTCGATACGTAGATATCTGCAAACGCTATTTCCTAGCAAGGAAGTGTCGCATTTACATTCGTTTGAAGTGAATACGAGGTATACATGACACTTCGCAATAGATATTATATCTTATCATGAAACATAGAAATGAGAATCGATATCGCGTTTTAAGAAGCATTAGAATACTATTTCTTCGATACGTAGATATCTGCAAACTCTATTTAATAGCAAGGAAGTGTCGGATTTACATTCTTTTGAAGTGAATACGAGGTATACATGACACGTTGCAATGAATAATATAACTTATCATGGCACATGGAAATGAGATGCGATATCTCGTTTTAGGAAGCATTAGAACTCCATTGCTTCGATACGTAGAAATCTGCCATCGGTACATCCTAGCAAGGAAGTGTCGCAGTTACATTCTTTTGAAAGGAATACGAGGTACACATGACACTTCGTTCTGAATATTATATCTTCTCATGAAACATAGAAATGAGATGCGATATCGCGTTTTGAGAAGCATTAGAACTTTAATGCTACGATACGCAGACATCTGCAAGCGCTATATCCTAGCAAGGAAGTGCCGCATTTACATTCATTTGAAGTGTATGCGAGGTATGCATAACACTGCACAATGAATACTATATCTTATAATGAAACATAGAAATGAGATGCGATAGCGCGATTTAAGAAGCATTAGAACTCCATTGCTTCGATACGTAGACATCTGCAAACTCTATTTCCTAGCAAGGAAGTGTCGCATTTACATTCAGTTGAAGTATATGCGCGGTGTACATGACACTTCGCAATGAATATTATATCTTATCATGAAACATAGAAATGAGATGCGATATCGCGTTTTCAGATGCATTGGAACTTTACTGATACGATACGTACATATCTGGAAACGATATTTCCTAGCACGGAAGTGCCGCATTTACATTCTTTTGAAGTGTATGCGAGGTATACATGACACTTCGCAATGAATATTATATCTTATCAAGAAATATAGAAATGAGATGCGATATCGCGTTTTTAGAAGCATTAAAACTCAACTGATAGGATACGAAGACATCTGCAAACGCTATTTCCTAGCAAGGAAGTGTCGCATTTACATTCATTTGAAGTGTATGCGAGGTATACAAGACACTTCGCATTGAATATTATATCTTATCATGAAATATAGAAATGAGATGCGATATCGCGTTTTGAGAAGCATTAAAACTCGACGGATAGGATACGTAGACATCTGCAAACGCTACTTCCTAGCAAGGATGTGTCGCATTTACATTCTTTTGAAGTGAATATGGGGTATACATAACACTGCACAATGAATGTTATATCTTACCATGAAACATGGAAATGAGATGCGATATCTCGTTTTAAGAAGCATTAGAGCTCTATTGGTGCGATACGTAGACATCTGCAAACGCTATTTCCTAGCAAGGAAGTATCGCATGTACACTCTTTTGAAGTGAATACGTGGTATACATGACACTTCGCAATTAATATTATATCTTATCATGAAACATAGAAATGAGATGCGATATAGCGAATTAAGAATTGTTAGAACTCTATTGCTACGATACGTAGATATTTGCAAACGCCATTTCCTAGCAAGGAAGTGTGGCATTTACATTCTTTTATAGTGAATACCTGGTATACATGACACTTCGCAATGAATATTATATCTTATCATGAAACATGATATCTTGATTAAGAAGCTGTAGAACACTATTGCTGCGGTGCGTAGACATCTGCAAACGCTATTTAATAGCAGGGATTTTAGCCATTTCCTAGCAAGGAAGTGTCGCATTTACATTCTTTTAAAGTGAATACCAGGTATACATGACACTTCGCAATGAATATTATATCTTATCATGAAACATGATATCTTGATTAAGAAGCTATAGAACACTATTGCTACGGTGCGTAGACATCTGCAAACGCTATTTAATAGCAGGGAAGTGTCGCATTTACAATCTTTTCAAGTGAATACGATGTATACATAATACTTCGCAATTAATATTATATCTCATCGTAAAACATAGAAATCAGATGCGTCATCTCGTTTTAAGAAGCATTAGAACTCTATTGCTTCGAAACGAGGACATATGCAAACGCTATTTCCTGGCAATCAAGTGTCGCATTTACATTCTTTTGAAGTGAATACGAGGTATACATGAAACTTCGCTATGAATATTATCTCTTATAATGAAACATAGGAGTGAGATGCGATATCACGTTTTAAGAAGCATTAGAACTCTATTGCTTCGATACGGAGACATCTGCAAACGCTATTTCCTGGCAAGGAAGTGTCGCATTTACATTCTTTTGAAGTGAATACGAGGTATACATGTTACTTCGTAATGAATATTATATCTTATCATGAAGCATAGAAATGAGATGCAATATCGCGTTTTGAGAATCATTAGAACTCTATTGCTACGATATGTAGACATCTGCAAACGCTATTTCCTAGCAATGAAGTGTCGCATTTACATTCATTTGAAGTGTTTGGCAGGTATATGTGGCACTTCGCAATGAATATATATCTTATCATGTAACATAGAAATGAGATGCGATATCGCGTTTTGAGAACATTAGAACTCTATTTCGCCTATACGTAGACATCTGCCAACGCTATTTCCTAGCAAGATAGTGTCGCATTTACATTCATTAGAAGCGTATGCGAGGAATACGTAACACTTCGCAATGAATATTATATCTTATCATGAAACGTTGAAATGAGATGGGATATCTAGTTTTAAGAAGCATTAGAACACTATTGCTTCGATACGTAGACATCTGCCAACGCTATTTCCTAGCAAGAAAGTGTCGCATTTACATTCATTCGAAGCGAATGCGAGGTATAGAAGACACTTCGCAAGGAATATTATATTTTATCATGAAACATAGAAATGGAATGAGACATCTCGTTTTATGAAGCTTTGAAACACTATTGCTTCGATACGTAGACATCTGCAAACGCTATTTCCTAGGAAGGATGTGTCGCATTTACATTCATTTCAAGTGTATGCGAGGTATACGAGGCACTTCGCAATGAATATTATATCTTATCATGTAACATAGAAATGAGATGCGATATCGCGTTTTGAGAACATTAGAACTCTATTGCTTCGACACGTAGACATCTGCAAACGCTATTTCCTAGCAAGGAAGTGTCGCATTTACATTCATTAGAAGCGTATGCGAGGAATACGTAACACTTCGCAATGAATATTATATCTTATCATGAAACGTTGAAATGAGATGCGATATCTAGTTTTAAGAAGCATTAGCACTCTATTGCTTCGATACGTAGACATCTGCAAACGCCATTTCCTAGCAAGGAAGTGTAGCATTTACATTCATTTGTAATGTATGCAAGGTATATGTGACACTTCGCAATGAATATTATATCTTGTCATGAAACATAGAAATGAGATGCGATATCGCGATTTAAAAAGCATTAGGAATCTATTGCTGCGTTACGTAGACATCTGCAAACGCTATTTAATCGCAAGGAAGTTTCGCATTTACATTCTTCTAAAGTGAGTAGGAGGTATACATAACACTCCACAATGAATATTATACCTTATCACGAAACATAGAAATGAAATACGATATCGCGATTTAAGAAGCATTAGATCTCCATTGCTTCGATACAGAGACATCTGCAAACGCTATTTCCTAGCAAGGAAGTATCGCATTTACATTCTTTTGAAGTGAGTACGAGGTATACGTAACACTCCACAATGTATATTATATCTTATCATGAAAGGTTGAAATGAAATGCGATATCTAGATTTAAGAAGCATTAGAACCCTATTGCTACGATACGTAAACATCTGCAAACGCTATTTAATAGCAAGCAAGTGTCGCATTCACATGCTTTTTATATGAATACGAGGTATGCATGACACTTCGCAATGAATATTATATCTTTTCATGAAACATAGAAGTGCGATGCGATATCGCGTTTTAAGAAGCACTAGAACCCTATTGTCTCGATACGTAGACATCTGCAAACGCTCTTTCCTAGCAAGGAAGTGTCGCATTTACATTCATTTGAAGTATATGCGAGGTATACGTGACACATCGCAATGAATATTATATCTTATCATGACACATAGAAATGAGATGCTATATCGCGTTTTAAGAAGCACTAGAACTCTATTGCTACGATACGTAGATATCTGGAAACGCTATTTCCTAGCAACGAAGTGTCGTATTTATATTCAGTTGAAGTTTATGCGAGGTATACAAGACACTTCGCATTGAATATTACATCTTATCATGACACATAGAAATGAGATGCTATATCGCGTTTTGAGAAGCATTAAAATCCTAATGCTACGATACATGAGCATCTGCAAACGCTATTTCCTAGCAAGGAAGTGTCGTATTTACATTCCTTTGAAGTGAATGCGAGGTATACATGACACACCACAATGAATATTATACCTTATCACGAAACATAGAAATGAAATGCGATATCGCGATTTGAGAAGCATTAGAACACTATTGCAACGATACATTGACATCTGCAGACGCTATTTCCTAGCAAGGGAGTGTCGCATTACAATCTTTTACAGTGAATACGAGGTATTCATGACACTTCGCAATGAATATTACATCTTATCATGAAACATAGAAATGAGATGCGATATAGCGAATTAAGAATCGTTAGAACTCTATTGCTACGATACGTGGACATTTGCAAACGCTATTTCCTAGCAAGGAAGTGACGCATTTGCATTCTTTTCAAGTGAATAAGAGGTATACATGACACTTCGCAATTAATATTATTTCTTATCATGAAACATAGAAATGAGATGCAACATCTCGTTTTAAGATGCATTAGAACTCAATTGCTTCGATACGTAAACATCTGCCAATGCTATTTCCTAGCAAGGAAGTGTCGTATTTACACTCATTTGAAGAGTATGCGTGAAATACATTACACTTCGCAATGAATATTATATCTTATCATGAAGCATAGAAATGAGGAGCGATATCGCGTTTTAAGAAGCATTAGAACTCTATTGCTTAGATACGTAGACATATGCAAGCGCTATCTCCTAGCAAGGAAGTGTCGCATTTACATTCCTTTGAAGTGAATGCGAGGTATACATAACACTCTACAATGAATATTATATCTTATCATGAAACATAGGAATATCGGGAAGGAGCTATATCGCGTTTTAAGAAGCACTAGTGCTCTATTGCTACGATACGTAGGCATCTGCAAACGCTATTTAATAGCAAGGAAGTGTCGGATTTACATTCTTTTGAAGTGAATACGAGGTATAAATGACACTTCGCAATGAATATTATATCTTATCATGAAACATAGAAATGAGATGCGATATCGCGCTTTGAGAAGCATTAGAACACTATTGCTACGATACGTAGATATCTGGAAACGCTATTTCCTAGCAAGGAAGTGTCATATTTAGATTCTTTTGATGTGAATACAAGGTATACGTGACACTTCGCAATGAATATTATATCTTATCATGAAACATAGAAATGAGATGCGATATCGCGTGTTGAAAAGATTTAGAACCCTAATGCTACCATACGTAGACATCTGCAAACGCTATTTCCTAGCAAGGAAGTGTTGCGTTTACATTCATTTGAAGTGTATGCCAGGTATACATGACACTTCCTAATGAATGTTATATCTTATAATGAAACATAGAAATGAGATGCGATATGGCGATTTAAGAAGAATTAGAACTCTATTGCTACGATACGTAGATACCTGCGGTCGCTATTTCCTAACAAGGAAGTGTCGCATTTACATTCCTTTGAAGTGAATAAGAGGTATACATGACACATCGCAATGAATATTATATCTTATCATGAAACATAGAAATGAGATGCGATATCTCGTTTTAAGAAGCATTCGAACTCTATTGCTTCGATACGTAGACATCTGCAAACGTTATATCCAAGCAAGGAAGTGTCGCATTTACATTCTTTTGAAGTGAATTCGAGGAATACATGACACTTCGCAGTGAATATTATATCTTATCAAGAAACATAGAAATGTTATGCGACATCCCGTTTTAAGAAGCATTAGAACTCCATTGCTTCGATACGTAGACATCTGCCAACGCTATTTCCTAGCAAGGAAGTGTCGCATTTACATTCTTTTGAGATGAATACGAGGTATATATAACACACCACAATGAATATTATATCTTATCATGAAACATAGAAATGAGATGCGATATCGCGTTTTAAGAAGCATTAGATCTCTATTACATCGTAGCGTAGACATCTGGAAACGTAATTTCCTAGAAAGGAAATGTCGCATTTACATCCATTTGAAGTGTAGACAAGGAATACATAACACATCGCAATGAAAATTATATCTTATCATGAAACATAGAGATGAGATGCGAACACGCGTTTTAAGAAGCATTAGAACTCTATTGCTACAACACGTAGACATCTGCAAACTCTATTTAATAGCAACGAGGTGTCGCATTTACATTCATTAGATGTGTATATGAGGTGGAAGTGACTCTACGCAATGAATATTGTATCTTATCATGAAGCATAGAAATGACATGCGATATCGCGATTTAAGAAGCATTGGAACTCTATTTCTTCGATACGTAGACATCTGCAAACGCTATTTATTAGCAATGAAGTGTCGCATTTACATCCATTTGAAGTGTTTGCGAGGTATAAGTGACACTTCGCAATGAATATTATATCTTATCATGAAACATAGAAATGAGGGGCGATATCGCGATTTAAGGAAGCATTAGAACTCTATTGCTTCGATACGTAGACATCTGCAAACGCTATTTCCTAGCTAGGAAGTGTCGCATTTACATTCTTTTGAAGAGATTACGAAGAATACATGACACTTCACAATGAATATTATATGTTATCATGAAACATAAAAATGAGATGCTATATCGCGTTTTAAGAAGCACTAGAACACTATTGTTTCGATACGTAGACATGTGGAAACACTATTTCCTAGAAAAGAAGTGTCGCATTTACATTCTTTTGAAGTGTATACGAAGTATTCATGACACCTCGCAATGAATATTATATCTTATCGTGAAACATACAAATGAGATGCGACATCTCGTTTTAAGAAGCATTAGAACCCTATTGCTTCGATACGTAGACATCTGGAAACGCTACTTCCTAGCAAGGAAGTGTCGCATTCACATTCTCTTGAAGTGAATACGAAGTATACATGACACTTCGCAATGAATATTATATCTTATTATGAAACATGGAAATGTGATGCGATATCTTGTTTTAAGAAGCATTAGAAAACAATTGCTATGACACGGAGACATCTGCAAACGCTATTTCCTAGCAAGAAAGTGTCGCATTTACATTCTTTTGACATGAATACGAGGTATACGTAACACTCCACAATGAATATTATATCTTATCACGAAACATAGAAATGAGATGCGATATCGCGATTTAAGAAGCATTAGAACTGTATTGCTTCGATACGTAGATATCGGCAAACGCTATTTCCTAGCAAGGAAGTGTTGCGTTTACATTCATTTGAAGTTTATGCCAGGTATACATGACACTTCCTAATGAATGTTATATCTTATAATGAAACATAGAAATGAGATGCGATATGGCGATTTAAGAAGAACTAGAACTCTATGGCTACGATACGTAGATACCTGCGGTCGCTATTTCCTAACAAGGAAGTATCGCATTTACATTCCTTTGAAGTGAATAAGAGGTATACATGACACTTCGCAATGAATATTATATCTTATCATGAAACATAGAAATGAGATGCGATATCTCGTTTTAAGAAGCATTCGAACCCTATTACTTCGATACGTAGACATATGCAAACGCTATTTCCTAGCGAGGAAGTGTCGCATTTACATTCATTGTAAGTGTGTGCGTTGTATACATAACACTTCGCAACGAATATTACAACTTATCATGAAACTTAGAAATGAGATGCGATATCTCGTTTTAAGAAGCACTAGAACTCTATTGCTTCGATACGTAGACATCTGCAAACGTTATATCCAAGCAAGGAAGTGTCGCATTTACATTCTTTTGAAGTGAATTCGAGGAATACATGACACTTCGCAGTGAATATTATATCTTATCAAGAAACATAGAAATGTGATGCGACATCCCGTTTTAAGAAGCATTAGAACTCCATTGCTTCGATACGTAGACATCTGGAAACGCTATTTCCTAGCAAGGAAGTGTCGCATTTACATTCTTTTGAGATGAATACGAGGTATACATAACACACCACAATGAATATTATATCTTATCATGAACCATAGAAATGAGATGCGATATCGCGATATAGCAAGCATTAGAACAGTATGGCTTCGATGCGGAGACATCTGCAAACGCTATTTCCTACATGGAAGTGCCGCATTTATATTGTTTTGAAGTGAATACGAGGTATACATAACACTGCACAATGAATATTATATCTTATCATGAAACTTAGACAAGAGATGCGATATGGCGATTCAAGAAGCATTAGAACCCTATTGCTACGATACGTAGATATCTGCAGACGCTATTTCCTAGCAAGGAAGTGTCTCATTTATATTCATTTGAAGTGTAGACGAGATTTACATAACACTGCACAATGAATATTTTATCTTATCATGAAACGTAGAAGTGAGATGCGATGTCGCGATTTAGCAAGCATTACAACAATATGGCTTCGATGCGGAGACATCTGCAAACGCTATTTCCTACATGGAAGTGCCGCATTTATATTGTTTTGAAGTGAATACGAGGTATACATAACATTGCACAATGAATATTATATGTTGTCATGAAACATAGAAATGAGAAGCGATATCTCGTTTTAAGAAGCATTATGACATGCTTGCTACGATACGTAGACATCTGCAATCGCTATTTCCTAGCAAGGAAGTGTCGCATTTACATTCATTTGAAGTGAAGACGAGGAACACATGACTCTTCGCAATGCATATTATATGTTATCATGAAACATAGAAATGAGATGCGATATCGCGTTTTGAGAAGCATTAGAACACTATTGCCACGATACGTAGACATCTGCAAACGCTATTTCGTAGCAAGGAAGTGTCGCATTTACATTCATTTGAAGTGTATGCGATGTATACTTGACACTTCGCAATAAATATTATATCTTATCATGAAACATAGAAATGTAATGCGATATCGCGTTTTGAGATGCAACAGAGACCTAATGCTACGATACGCAGAAATCTGCAATCGCTATTTCCTAGCAAGGAAGTGTCGCATTTATATTCTTTTGAAGTGAATGCGAGGTATACATAACATTGCACAATGAATATTATATGTTGTCATGAAACATAGAAATGAGAAGCGATATCTCGTTTTAAGAAGCTTTATAACACGCTTGCTACGATACGTAGACATCTGCAATCGCTATTTCCTAGCAAGGAAGTGTCGCATTTACATTCATTTGAAGTGAAGACGAGGAACACATGACTCTTCGCAATGCATATTATATGTTATCATGAAACATAGAAATGAGATGCGATATCGCGTTTTGAGAAGCATTAGATCACTATTGCCACGATACGTAGACATCTGCAAACGCTATTTCGTAGCAAGGAAGTGTCGCATTTACATTCATTTGAAGTGTATGCGATGTATACTTGACACTTCGCAATAAATATTATATCTTATCATGAAACATAGAAATGTAATGCGATATCGCGTTTTGAGATGCAACAGAAACCTAATGCTACGATACGCAGAAATCTGCAAACGCTATTTCCCAGCAAGGAAGTGTCGCATTTACGTTCTTTTGAAGTGATTACGTGGTATACATGACACTTCGCAATGGATATATTAACTTATCATGAAACATAGAAGTGAGATGCGATAACTCGTTTTAAGAAGCATTAGAAATCTATTGCTTCGATACGTAGACTTCTGGAAACGCTATTTCCTAGGAAGGAAGTGCCGCATTTACATTCATTTGAAGTGAATACGAGGAATACGCGAAAACTTCGCAATGAATACTATATCTTATCATGAAACATAGAAATGTGATGTGATATCGCGTTTTAAGAAGCTTTAGAACTCTATTGCTACGATACGTAGGTATCTGCAAACGCTATTTCCTAGTAGGGAAGTGTCGCATTTACTTTCATTTGAAGTGTATGCGAGGTATACATAACACTTCGCAATGAATATTATATGTTATCATGAAACATAGAAATGAGATGCGATATCTCGTTTTAAGAATCATTATGACACGCTTGCTACGATTCGTAGACATCTGCAAACGCTATTTCCTAACAGGGAAGAGTCGCATTTACATTCTTCTGAAGTGAATACAAGGTATACATGACACTTGGCAATGAATATTTTATCTTGTCATGAAACATAGAAGTGAGATGCGATATCGCGTTTTAACAAGCTTTGGAACTCTAATTCTACGATACGTAGACATCTGCAAACGCTATGTCCTAGCATGGAATTGTCATATTTACATTCTCTTGAAGTGAATACGAGGTCTACGTAACACTCCACAATCAATATTATATCTTATTACGAAATATAGAAATGAGATGCGATGTCGCGTCTTAAGAAGCATTAAAACACTGTCGCTTCGATACGTAGACATCTGGAAACGCAATTTCCTAGCACATAAGTGTCGCATTTGCATTCTTTTAATGTGAATACGAGGTATAAGTGACACTTCGCAATGATTATTAATATCTTATCATGAAACATAGAAATGCGATGCGACATCTAGATTTAAGAAGCATTAGAACACATTTGTTTCGATACGTTGACATCTGCAAACGCAATTTCCTAGCACATAAGTGTCGCATTTACATTCTTATGATGTGAATACGAGGTATAAGTGACACTTCGCAATGAATATTATATCTTACCATGAAACATAGAAATGAGATGCGATATCGCGTTTTGAGAAGCATTAGATCTCTATTCCTACGATACGTAGACATTTGCAGACGCTACTTCCTAACAGGGAAGTGTCGCATTTACATTCTTATCAAGTGAATACGAGGTATACACGACACTTCGAAATGAATATTATTCCTTATCACGAAACACAGAAATGAGACACAATATCCCGTTTTAAGAAGCATTAGAACTCTATTGCTTCGTTGCGTAGACATCTGCAAACGCTTTCTCCGAGCAATGAAGTGTCGCATTTACATCCATTTAAAGTGTATGCGAGGAATAAGTGACACTTCGCAATGAATACTATATCTTATCAAGAAACATAAAAGTGAGATGCGATATCGCGTTTTAAGAAGAATTAGAACTCTATTGATCCGATACGTAGATATCTGCAAACGCTACTATCTAGCCATGAATTGTCGCATTTACAAACTTTTGAAGTGAATACGAGGTATACATGACACTTCGCAATGAATATAATATCTCATCATGAAACATAGAAATGAGATGCGATATCGCGATTTAAGAAGCGTTAGAACTCTATTGCTACGATACGTAGACATTTGCAAACGCTATTCCCTAGCAAGGAAGGGTCGCATTTACATTCTTTTGGGGTGAATACGATGTAGAGATAACACTGCACAATGAATATTATATCTTATAATGAAACATAGTAATGAGATGCGATATCGCGATATAAGAAGCTTTAGAACTCTATTGCTTCGATGCGTAGATATCGGGAATCGCTATTTCCTAGCAAGGAAGTGGCGCATTTACATTCCTTTGAATTGTGGACCAGGTATGCATAGCCCTTCGCAATGAATATTATATCGTGTCACGAAACATACTAATGAGATGCGGTATCGCGATTTAAGAAGCACTGGAGCACTATTGCTTCGATACGTAAACGTCTGCAAACGCTATTTAATAGCAAGGAAGTGTCGAGTTTACATTCCTTTGAAGTGAATACAAGGTATACATAACACTGCACAATGAATATTATATCTTATCATGAAACACAGAAATGAGATGCGGTATCGCGATTTAAGAAGCTTCACAGCTCTATTGCTTCGATACGTAGACATCTGTAAACGCATCTTCCTAGCTAGGAAGTGTCGCATTTACATTCAATTGAAGTGAATATGAGGTATACATGCCACTTCGCAATGAATATTATATCTTATCATGAGACACAGAAATGAGATGCGATATCTCGTTTTAAGAAGCATTAGACCGCTATTGCTTCGATACATAGACATCTGCAAACGCTATTTCCTAGCAGGAAAGTGACGCATTATCATTCTTTTGAAGTGAATACGAGGTACACATAGCACTGCACAATGAATATTATATCTTATTATGAAACACAGAAATGAGATGCGATATCGCGAATTAGGAAGCATTAGGACTCTATTGCTTCGATACGTAAACATCTGCAAACGCTATTTCCAAGCACGGAAGTGTCGCATTTACATTCTCTTGAAAGGAATACGAGGTATACATGACACTTCGTAATGAATATTATATCTAATCATGAGACATAGAAAGGAGATGCGATATTGCGAATTAAGAAGCATTAGAACTCTATTGCTTCGATACGCAGAAATCTGCAGTCGCTATTGGCTAGTAAGGAAGTGTCGCATTTAATTCTTTTGAAGTGAATACGAGGTATACATGACACTTCGCAATGAATATTATATCTTATCATGAGACATATAAATGGGATGCGATATCCCGTTTTAAGAAGCACCAGAACTCTATTGCTCCGATTCGTAGACATCTACAATCGCTATTTCCTGCCAAGGAACTGTCGTATTTACATTGATTTGAAGTGTTGACGAGGTACACATAACATTTCACAATGAATATTATATATTATCTTGAAACATAGAAATGAGATGCGATATCGCGTTTTAAGAAGCGTTTGATCTCTATTGCTTCGATACGTAGACATCTGCAAACGCTATTTCCTAGCAAGAAAGTGTCGAATTTACATTCACTTGAAGTGAATACGAGGAATACATGAAACTTCGCAACGAATATTATATCTTATCATGAAACATAGAAATGAGATGCGATATCCCGTTTCTAGAAGCATTAGAACTCTATTGCTTCGATACGTAGACATCTGCAAACGCTATTTCCCAGCAAGAAAGTGTCGGATTTACATTCTTTTGAAGTGAATACGAGGTATGCATGACACGTCGCAATGAATATTATATCTTATCGTGAAACATAGAAGTGAGATGCGATATCTCGTTTTAAGAACCATTAGAAATTTATTGCTACGATACGTACACATCTGGAGACGCTATTTCCTAACAAGGAAGTGTCGCATTTACATTCATTTGAAGTGTATGCGAGGTATTCATGACACTTCGCAATGAATATTATATCTTATCGTGAAACTTAGAAGTGAGATGCGATATTGTGTTTTGGAATGCATTAGAACATTACTTCTACGATACGTATAAATCTGTAAACACTATTTCCTAGGAAGGAAGCGTCGCATTTACATTCTTTTCAGGTGCATACGAGATAAACGTAACACTCCACAATGAATATCATATCTTATCCTGAAAGATAGAAATGAGATGCGGTATCTCGTTTTAAGAAGCATTAGAACTCTATTGCTACGATACGTAGATATCTGCAGACTCTATTTCCTAGCAAGGAAAAATCGCAATTACACTCTTTTAAAGCGAATACGAGGTATACATAACGCTCCATAATGAATATTATATCTTATCACGAAACATAGAAATGAGATGCGATATCGCGATTTAAGAAGCATTAGAACCCCTTTTGCTTCGATACGGAGACATCTGCAAACGCTGTTTCCTAGCAAGAAAGTGTCACATTTACATTCTTCTGAAGTGAATACGTGGTATACATGACACTACGCAGTGAATATTATATCTTATCATGAAACATAGAAACGATATGCGATATCGCGTTTTAGGAAGCATTGGAACACTATTGCTGCGATTCGTAGACACCTGCAAACGCTATTTCCTGGCAAGAAAGGGTGGCACTTGCATTCATTTGAAGTGTAGACAAGGTATACATAACACTTCGCATGAATATTATATCTTACCATGAAACATAGGAATGAGATCCGACATCTCGTTTTAAGAATCATTAGAACTCTATTGCTTCGATACGTAGACATCTGCAAACGCTATTTCCTAACAAGGATGTGTCGCATTTACTTTCTTTTTTAGTGTATGCGAGATATAAGTGACACTTCGCAATGAATATTATATCTTATCATGAGACATAGAAATGAGATGCGATATCGCGTTTTGAGGAGCATTAGAACTCTAATGCTACGATACGCAGACATCTGCAAGCGCTATTTCTTAGCAAGGAAGTGTCGCATTTACATTCATTTGAAGTGTATGCGAGGTATACATAACACTTCGCAATGAATATTATATCTTATCATGACACCAAGGAATGAGGATCGATTTCGCGTTTTAAGTACCATTAGAACTCTATTGCTTCGATACGTAACCATCTGCAAACGCAATTTCCTTGCAAGGATGTGTCGCATTTACATACTTTTTAAGTGAATACGAGGTACACATGACACCTCGCAATTAATATTATATCTAACCATGAAACATGGAAATGAGATGCCATATCGCGTTTTGAGAAGCATTAGAACTCTATTGCTTCGATACGTAGGGATCTGCAAACGCTACTTCCTAGCAAGCAAGTGTCGCATTTACATTCATTTGAAGTGTATGCGAGATATACATAACACTACACGATGAATATTATACCTCATCACGAAACATAGAAATTTGAGGCGACATCGCGATTTAAGAAGCATAAGAACTCTATTGCTACGATACGTAGACACACGCAAACGCTATCTCGTGGCATGGAAGTGTCGCAAATACATTCTTCTGGAATGAATACAAGGTAAACATGACACTTCGCAATGAATATTATAACTTATCATGAAACACTGAAATGAGATGCTATATGGCGATTTAAGAAGCATTAGAACTCTATTGCTTCGATACGTAGACATCTGCCAACGCTATTTCCTAGCAATGAAGTATCGCATTTAAATTCACTTGAAGTGTATGCGAGGTATACAAGACACTTCGCAATGAATATTATATCTTATCATGAAACATAGAAATGATATGCGATATCGCGATTTAAGAAGCGTTAAAACTCTATTGCATCGATACGTAGACATCTGCAAACGCTATTTCCTAGCATGGAAGTGTCGCATTTACATTCATTTGAAGAGTATCCCAGGTATACACTCCGCAATGAATATTATATCTTATCATGAGGCATAGAAATGAGATGCGATATCGCCATTTGAGAAGCTGTAGAAATCTAATGATACGATACGTAGTTATCTGCAAACGCTATTTCCAAGCAAGGAAGTGTCGCATTTACATTCATTTGAAGTGTAGACGGGATATACATAACACTGCACAATGAATATTACAACTTATCATGTAGCATATAAATGTGGAGCGATTTCGCGTTTTTAGTAGCATTTGTACTCTGTTGCTTCGATACGTAGGTATCTGCAAACGCTACTTGCTAGCAAGGAAGTGTCGCATTTACATTCTTTTGAAGTGAATACGAGGTATACATAACAATCCACAATGGATATTATATCTTATCATAAAACATAGAAACGAGATGCGATATCTCGTTTTAAGAAGCATTAGAACTCTGTTGCTTCGATACGTAGACATCTGCCATAGCTATTTCCTAGCAAGGAAGTGTCGCATTTACATTCGCTTGAAGTGTATGCCAGGTATACATGATACTTCGCAATGAATATTATATCTTATAATGAAACATAGAACTGAAATGCGATATCGCGTTTTAAGAAGCGTTAGAATTCTGTTGCTACGATACGTAGACATCTGCAAACGCTATTTCCCAGCAAGGATGTGCCGCATTTACATTCATTTGATGTGTATGCGAGGTATACATGACACTCCACAATGAATATTATATCTTATCATGAAACAGAGAAATGAGATGCGATATGGCATTTTAAGAAGCAGTAGATCTCTATTGCATGGATACGTACACATCTGCCAACGCTATTTCCTAGCAAGGAAGTGTCGCATTTACATTCTCTTGAAGTGAAAGCGAGGTATACATGACACTTCGCAATGATTATTATATCCTATCGTGAAACATAGAAATGAGACGCGATATCGCGATTTAAGAAGCACCAGAACTCTATTGCTACGATACGTGGACATCTGCAAACGCTATATCCTAGCAAGGAAGTGTCGCATTTACATTCATTTGATGTGTATGCGAGGTATACATGACACTTCGCAATGAATATTATATCTTATCTTGAAACATAGAAATGAGATGCGATATCGCGTTTTAAGAAGCATTAGAACTCTATTTCTTCGATACGTAGACATCTGGAAACGCTATTTCCTAGAAAGGATATGTCGCATTTACATTCATTTGATGTGTATGCGAGGTATACACAACACTCCACAATGAATATTATATTTTATCATGAAACACCGGAAGGAGATGCGATATCGCGATTTAAGAAGTATTAGAATTCTACTGCTACGATACGTAGACATCTGCAATCGCTATCTAATAGCAAGGAAGTGTCGCACTTACATTCTTTTGAAGTGAATGCGAGGTATACATAACACTGCACAGTGAATATTATACCTTATTATGAGACATAGAAATGAGATGCGTTTCGCGGTTTAAGAAGCATTGGAACTCAGTTGCTTCGATACGTAGACATCTGGAAACGTTATTTCGTAGAAAGGAGGTGTCGCATTTGCATTCTTTTGAAGTGAATACAGGGTATACATGACAGATCGCAATGAATATTATATCTTATCATGAAACATAGAAATGACATGCGATATCGCGTTTTAAGAAGCATTAGAAATCTATTGCTACGATACGTAAGCATCTGCAAACGCTATTTCCTAGCAGGGAAGTGTCGCATTTACATTCCTTTGAAGTGAGTACAAGGTATACATGACACTTCGCAATGAATATTATATCTTATCATGAAACATAGAAATGAGATGCGATATGACGTTTTGAGAAGCACTAGAACTCGATGGCTTCAATACGTAGACATCTGCAATCGCTATTTCCTAGCAAGGAAGTGTCGGATTTATATTCATTTGAAGTGTATGCGAGGTATACATAACACTTCGCAATGAATATTATATGTTATGATGAAACATAGAAATGAGATGCGATATCTCGTTTTAAGAAGCATTATAACAAGCTGGCTACGATACGTAGATATATGCAAACGCTATTCCCTAGCAGGGAACTGTCGCATTTACATTCTTTTGAGGTGAATACGAGGTATACATGATATTGCACAATGAATATTATATATTAACTTGAAACATAGAAATGAGATGCGGTATCGCGATATAAGATGCATTAGAACTTTATTGCTACGATACGTAGACATCTGCAAACGCTATTTCCAAGCAAGGAAGTGTTGCATTTACATTCTTTTGAAGTGAATACGAGGTATGAACGTCACCTCGCTATGAATATTATATCTTATCATGAATCGTAGAAATGAGGAGCGATTTCGCGTTTTAAGAAGCATTAGAACTCTATTGCTTTGATACCTAGACATCTGCAGACGCTATTACCTAGCAAGGAAGTGTCGCATTTACATTCATTTGAAGTGTAGACCAGAAATACATAACACTTCGCAATGAATAATATATCTTATCATGAGACATAGAAATGGGATGCGATGTCGCGTTTTAGGAAGCACTAGAACGCTATTGCTTCAATACGTAGACATCTGGAAACGTAATTTCCTAGAAAGGAAGTGTCGCATTTGCCTTCATTTGAAGTGTAGACGAGGAATACTTAAAACTTCGCAAAGTATATAATAGCTTGTCATGAGGCATAGAAATGAGATGCGATATCGCGCTTTAAGAAGCATTAGAACTCTATTGCTTCGACACGTAGACATCTGCAAACATAATTTCCTAGAAAGCAAGTGTCGCATTTACATTCATTTGAAGTGTAGACGAGGAATACATAACACTCCACAATGAATATTAAATCTTATCATGAAACATAGAAATGAGATGCGATATCGCTTTTTATGGAGCATTGGAACTCTATAGCTTCGATGTAGAGATATCTGGGAACGTAATTTCCTAGAAAGGAAATGTCGCATTTACATTCATTTGAAGTGTACACGAGGAACACATAACACTTCCCAATGAATATTATATCTTATCATAAGAAATAGATATGAGATGCGATATCGCGTTTTAAGATGCACTTGAACTCAATTCTTCGATACGTAGACATCTGCCAACGCTATTTCCTAGCAAGGAAGTGTCGCATTGACCTTCATTTGAAGTGTAGACGAGGAATACATAACACTTCGCAATGAATATTATATCATATCAAGAGACATAGAAATGAGGAGCGGTTTCGCGTTCTAAGCAGCATTAGATCTCCATTGCTTCGATACGCAGACATCTGCAAACGCTACTTCCTTGCAAGGAAGTGTCGCATTTACATACTTTTGAAGTGAATCCGAGGTATACATGACCCTTCGCAATGAATATTACATCTTATCATGAAACATAGAAAAGAGATGCAATATCGCGTTTTAAGAAGCATTAGAACCCTATTGCTACGATACGTAGACATCAGCAGACGCTATTTTCTAGCAAGGACGTGACGCATTTACATTCAGTTGATGTGTATGCGAGGTATACATGACACTTCGCAATGATTATTATATCTTACCATGAAACATAGAAATGAGATGCCATATCGCGTTTTAAGAAGATTTAGAACTCTATTGCCACGATACGTAGACATCTGCAGACGCTATTTCCTAGCAAAGAAGTGTCGCATTTACATTCTTTTGATGTGAATACGAGGTATACACAACACTCCACAATGAATATTATATCTTATCATGAAGCATAGAAATGAGGAGCGATTTCGCGTTTTAAGAAGCATTAGAACACTATTGCTTCGATACGTAAACATCTGCAGACGCTATTACCTAGGAAGGAACTGTCGCATTTACATTCTTTTGAAGCGAATACGAGGTATATATAACACTCCACAATGAATATTATATTTTAACGTGAAACATAGGAATGAGGATCGATTCGCGCTTTAAGAAGCATTAGAACCCTATTGCTACGGTACATTGACATCTGCAAACGCTATTTCCTAGCAAGGAAGTGTCGCATTTACATTCTTTTGAAGCGAATACGAGGTATACATAACACTCCACAATGAACATTATATCTTATCATGAAACATAGCAATGAGGAGCGATTTCGCGTTTTAAGAAGCATTAGTACTCTATTGCATCGATAAGTAGACATCTACAGACGATATTTCCTAGCAAGGAAGAGTCGCATTTACATTCATTTGATGTTAATACGAAGTATACATGACACTCCGCAATGAATATTATATTTTATCCTAAAACAGAAATGAGGTGCTATATCTCGTTTTAAGAAACATTAGAACCCTATTGCTTCGATACGTAGACATCTGCAAACTCTATTTCCTAGCAAGGAAGTGTCGCATTTACATTCATTTGAAGTGAATACGAGGAATACATGAAACTTCGCAATGAATATTTAACCTTATCATGAAGCATAGAAATGAGATGCGATATCCCGTTTCAAGAAGCATTAGAACTCTGTTGCTTCGATACGTAGACACCTGCTAACGCTATTTCCTAGCAAGGAAGTGTCGCAATTACATTCATTTGAAATGAATACGAGGAATACATGAAACTTCGCAATGAATATTATATCTTATCATGAAACACAGCAATGAGATTCGATATCCCGTTTCAAGAAGCATTAGAACTCTATTGCTTCGATACGTAGACATCTGCAATCGCTATTTCCTAGCAAGGAAGAGTCGCATTTATATTCTTTTGAAGTGAATGCGAGGTATACATAACATTGCACATTGAATATTATATGTTGTCATGAAACATAGAAATGAGAAGCGATATCTCGTTTTAAGAAGCATTATAACACGCTTGCTACGATACGTAGACATCTGCAAACTCTATTTCCTAGCAAGGAAGTGTCGCATTTACATTCATTTGAAGTGAATACGAGGAATACATGAAACTTCGCAATGAATATTTAACCTTATCATGAAGCATAGAAATGAGATGCGATATCCCGTTTCAAGAAGCATTAGAACTCTGTTGCTTCGATACGTAGACATCTGCTAACGCTATTTCCAAGCAAGGAAGTGTCGCAATTACATTCATTTGAAATGAATACGAGGAATACATGAAACTTCGCAATGAATATTATATCTTATCATGAAACACAGCAACGAGATTCGATATCCCGTTTCAAGAAGCATTAGAACTATATTGCTTCGATACGTAGACATCTGCAATCGCTATTTTCTAGTAAGGAAGTGTCGCATTTACATTCATTTGAAGTGTATGCGAGGTATACATGACACTTCGCAATTAACATTATATCTTATCATGAAGCATAGAAGTGAAATGCGATATCCCATTTCAAGAAGCATTAGAACTCTATTGCTTCGACACGTAGACATCTGCAATCGCTATTTCCTAGCAAGGAAGTGTCGCATTTACATTCATTTGAAGTGTATGCGAGGTATACATGACACATCGCAATTAACATTATATCTTATCATGAAGCATAGAAATGAAATGCGATATCCCGTTTCAAGAAGCATTAGAACTCTATTGCTACGACACGTAGACATCTGCAAACGTTATTTGCTAGCAAGGAAGTGTCGCATTTACATTCTTCTGTAGTGAATACAAGGTATACATGACACTTCGCAATTAATATTATATCTTATCATGAAACATAGAAATGAGATGCGATATCCCGTTCCAAGAAGCATTAGGACTCTATTGCTTCGATACGTAGACATCTGCAATCGCTATTTCCTAGCAAGGAAGAGTCGCATTTATATTCTTTTGAAGTGAATGCGAGCTATACATAACATTGCACATTGAATATAATATGTTGTCATGAAACATAGAAATGAGAAGCGATATCTCGTTTTAAGAAGCATTATAACACGCTTGCTACGATACGTAAACATCTGCAAACTCTATTTCCTAGCAAGGAAGTGTCGCATTTACATTCATTTGAAGTGTATGCGAGGTATACATAATACTTCGCAATGAATATTATATGTTCTCATGAAACATAGAAATGAGATGCGATATCTGGTTTTAAGTAGCATTATAACACGCTTGTTACGATACGTAGACAACTGCAAACGCTATTTCCTAGGAAGGAAGTGTCGCATTTACATTCATTTGAAGTGAATACGAGGAATACGTGAAAACTTCGCAATGAATATTATATCTTATCATGAAACATAGAAATGTGGTGTTATATCGCGGTTTAAGAAGCTTTAGAACTCTATTGCCACGATACGTAGACATCTACAAACGCTATTTCACAGCAAGGACGTTCATTTACATTCTTTTGAAGTGAATGCGAGGTATACATAACATTGCACATTGAATATTATATGTTATCATCAAACATCGAAATGAGATGCGATATCACGATATAAGATGCATTAGAAATTTATTGCTTCGATACGTAGACGTCTGCAAACGCTATTTCCTAGCAAGGAAGTGTCGCATTTACATTCATTTGTAGTGTATGCGATGTATACGTGACACTTCGCAATAAATATTATTTCTCATCATGAAACATAGAAATGATATGCGATATTGCGTTTTGAGATGCAATAGAAATCTAATGCTACGATACGCAGAAATCTGCAAACGCTATTTCCTTGCAAGGAAGTGTCGCATTTACATTCTTTTGAAGTGAATGCGAGGTATAAATAACATTGCACAATGAATATTATATATTATCATGAAACATGGAAATGAAATGCGATATCGCGATGTAAGATGAATTAGAACTCTATTGCTTCAATACGTAGACATCTGCAATCGCTATTTCCTAGCAAGGAAGTGTCGCATTTACATTCATTTGAAGTGTATGCGAGGTATACATGACACTACGCAATTAACATTATATCTTATCATGAAACATAGAAACGGGATGCGATATCGCGTTTTGGGATGTAATAGAAATGTAATGCTACGATAGGCAGAAATCTGCAAACGCTATTTCCTAGCAAGGAAGTGTCGCATTTACATTCATTTGAAGTGTATACGAGGAATACATGAAACTTCGCAATGAATATTATATCTTATCATGAATCATAGAAATGAGATGCGATATCTCGTTTCAAGAAGCATTAGAACTCTATTGCTTCGAAACGAAGACATCTGCAATCGCTATTTCCTGGCAAGGAAGTGTCGCATTTATATTCTTTTGAAGTGAATGCCAGGTATACATAACATTGCAAAATGAATATTATATATTATCGTGAAACATAGAAATGAGATGCGACATCGCGATATAAGATGCATTAGAAATTTATTGCTTCGATATGTAGGTATCTGCAAACGCTATTTCCTAGCAAGGACGTGTCGCATTTACATTCATTTGAAGTGAATACGAGGAATACATGAAACTTCGAAATGAATATTATATCTTATCATGAAACATAGAAATGAGATTCGATATCTCGTTTTAAGAAGTATTAGAACTCTTTTGCTTCGATACGCAGACATCTGCGAACGCTATTTCCTAGCAAGGAAGTGTCGCATTTACATTCATTTGAAGTGTATGCGATGTATACGTGACACTTCGCAATAAATATTATATCTTATCATGAAACATAGAAATGTAATGCGATATCGCGTTTTGAGATGCAACAGAAATTTAATGCTACGATACGCAGAAATCTGCGAACGCTATTTCCTAGCAAGGAAGTGTCGCTTTTACATTCTTTTGAGGTGAATACGAGGTATACATAACACTCCACAATGAATTTTATATCTTATCGTGAAACATAGATATGAGATTCGATCTTGCGATATGAGAAGCATTAGAACTCTATTGCTACGATACGTAGACATCTGCAAAAGCTATTTCCTAGCAAGGAAGTGTCGCATTTACATTCTTTTGAAGTGAATGCGAGGTATACATGACACTTCGCAATTAATATTATATCTTATCATGAAACATAGAAATGAGATGCGATATCCCGTTGCAAGAAGCATTAGAACTCTAATGCTTCGATACGTAGACATCTGCAATCGCTACTTCCTAGCAAGGAACTGTCGCATTTACATTCATTTGAAGTGTATGCGAGGTATACATAATACTTCGCAATGAATATTATATCTTATCGTGAAACATAGATATGAGATGCGATCTCGCGATATAAGAAGCATTAGAACTCTATTGCTACGATACGTAGACATCTGCAAACGTTATTTCCTAGCAAGGAAGTGTCGCATTTACATTCATTTGGAGTGTATGCGATGTATACGTGACACTTCGCCATAAATATTATATCTTATCATGAAACATAGAAATGTAATGCGATATCGCGTTTTGAGATGCAACAGAAATCTAATGCTACGATACGCAGAAATCTGCAAACGCTATTTCCTAGCAGGGAAGAGTAACATTTACATTCCTCTGAAGTGAATACAAGGTATACATGAAACTTCGCAATGAATATTATACCTTATCATGAAGCATAGAAATGAGATGCGATATCCCGTTTCAAGAAGCATTAGAACTCTATTGCTTCGATACGTAGTCATCTGCTAACGCTATTTCCTAGCAAGGAAGTGTCGCAATTACATTCATTTGAAATGAATACGAGGAATACATGAAACTTCGCAATGAATATTATATCTTATCATGAAACACAGTAATGAGATTCGATATCCCGTTTCAAGAAGCATTAGAACTCTACTGCTTCGATACGTAGACATCTGCAATCGCTATTTCCTAGGAAGGAAGTGTCGCATTTACAATCATTTGAAGTGTATGCGAGGTATACATGACACTTCGCAATTAACATTATATCTTATCATGAAGCATAGAAGTGATATGCGATATCCCATTTCAAGAAGCATTAGAACTCTATTTCTTCGAAACGTAGACATCTGCAATCGCTATTTCCTAGCAAGGAAGTGTCGCATTTACATTCATTTGAAGTGAAGACGAGGAACACATGACTCTTCGCAATGCATATTATATCTTATCATGAAACATAGAAATGAAATGCGATATCGCGTTTTGAGAAGCATTAGGACTCTATTGCCACGATACGCAGAAATCTGCAAACGCTATTTCCTAGCAAGGAAGTGTCGCATTTACATTCTTTTGAGGTGAATACGAGGTATACATAACACTCCACAATGAATATTATATCTTATCGTGAAACATAGATATGAGATTCGATCTTGCCATATAAGAAGCATTAGAACTCTATTGCTACGATAGGTAGACATCTGCAAAAGCTATATCCTAGCAAGGAAGTGTCGCATTTACATTCTTTTGAAGTGAATGCGAGGTATACATGACACCTCGCAATTAATATTATATCTTATCATGAAACATAGAAATGAGATGCAGTATCCCGTTGCAAGAAGCATTAGAACTCTAATGCTTCGATACGTAGATATCTGCAATCGCTACTTCCTAGCGAGGAACAGTCGCATTTACATTCATTTGAAGTGTATGCGAGGTATACACAATACTTCGCAATGAATATTATATCTTATCGTGAAACATAGATATAAGATGCGATCTCGCGATATAAGAAGCATTAGAACTCTATTGCTACGATACGTAGACATCTGCAAACGTTATTTCCTAGCAAGGAAGTGTCACATATAAATTCATTTGAAGTGTATGCGAGGTATACATAATACTTCGCAATGAATATTATATGTTCTCATGAAACATAGAAATGAGATACGATATCTCGTTTTAAGTAGCATTATAACACGCTTGCTACGATACGTAGACATCTGCAAACGCTATTTCCTAGGAAGGAAGTGCCGCATTTACATTCATTTGAAGTGAATACGAGGAATACGTGAAAACTTCGCAATGAATATTATATCTTATCATGAAACATAGAAATGTGATGTGATATCGCGTTTTAAGAAGCTTTAGAACTCTATTGCTACGATACGTAGACATCTACAAACGCTATTTCATAGAAAAGACGTGTCGCATTTACATTCTTTTGAAGTGAATGCGAGGTATACATATCATTGCACAATGAATATTATATGTTATCATCAAACATCGAAATGAGATGCGATCTCGCGATATAAGAAGCATTACAACTCTATTGCTACGATACGTAGACATCTGCAAACGCTATTTCCTTGCAGGGAAGTGTCGCATTTACATTCATTTGAAGTGTATGCGAGGTATACATAACACTTCGCAATGTATATTATATGTTATCATGAAACATAGAAATGAGATGCGATATCTCGTTTTAAGAATCACTATGACACGCTTGCTACAATACGTAGACACCTGCAAACGCTATTTCCTAGCAGGGAAGAGTAACATTTACATTCCTCTGAAGTGAATACAAGGTATACATGAAACTTCGCAATGCATATTATATCTTATCATGAAACATAGAAATGAGATGCGATATCGCGTTTTGAGAAGCATTAGAACTCCATTGCTACGATACGTAGATATCTGCAAACGCTAATTTCTAGCAAGCAAGAGTCGCATTTTCGATCTTTTGAAGTGAATACGAGGTATACATAACACTCCACAATGAATATTATATCTTATCATGAAACATAGAAATGAGATGCGAAATCGCGTTTTGAGAAGCATTAGAACGCTACTGCTACAATACGTAGACATCAGCAATTGCTACTTCCTAGCAAGGAGGTGTCGTATTTACATTCTTTTGAAGTTAGTACGTGGTATACATAACACTGCACAATGAATAATATATCTTATATTGAATCACAGAAATGAGATGCGATATCGCGTTTTAAGTAGCATTATAACACGCTTGCTACGATACGTAGACATCTGCAAACGCTATTTCCTAGGAAGGAAGTGCCGCATTTACATACTTTTGATGTGAATACGAGGTATACATAACACTCCACAATGAATATTATATCTTATCATGAAACATAGAAATGAGATGCCATATCGCGTTTTGAGAAGCATTAGAAAGCTACTGCTACAATACGTAGACATCTGCAATCGCTACTTCCTAGCAGGAGGTGTCGTATTTACATTCTTCTGAGGTGAGTACGTGGTTTACATAACACTGCACAATGAATATTATATCTTATCATAAAACATAGAAATGAGATGCGATATCGCGATTTATAAAGCATTAGAAATCTATTGCTACGATACGTAGATATCTGCAAACGCTATTTAATATCAAGGAAGTGTTGCACTTACATACTTTTGAAGTGATTACGAGGTATACATAACACTCCACAATGTATATTATATCTCGTCATGAAACATAGAAATGAGAAGCATATCGCGATTTGAGAAGCATTAGAACTCTATTACTTCGATACGTAGACATCTGCAAGCGCTAATTCCTTTCAAGGAAGTGTCGCATTTACATTCATTTGAAGTGTGTGCGAGGTATACATGGCACTTCGCTATGAATATTACATCTTATCATGAAACATAGAAATGAAATGCGATATCGCGTTTTGAGAAGCATTAGAACACTAATGCTACGATACGTAGACATCTGCAGACTCTATTTCCTAGCAAGGAAGTGTCGCATTTACATTCTTTTGAAGTGAATACGAGGTATACACAACACTCCACAATGAATATTATATCTTATCGTGAAGCATAGAAATGAGGAGCGATTTCGCGTTTTAAGAAGCATTAGAAATTTATTGCTTCGATACGTAAACATCTGCAGACGCTATTTCCTAGGAAGGAAGTGTGGCATTTACATTCATTTGAAGTGTATGCAAGGTATACATGACACTTCGCAATGAATATTATATATTATCATGAAACATAGAAATGAGATGTGACATGACGATTTCTGGCGCATTAGAAGTCTATTGGTTCGACACGTAGACATCTGCAAACACAACTTCCTAGCAAGGAAGTGTCGCATTTACATTCTTTTGAAGCGCATAGGAAGTATATATAAGACTCCACAATGAATATTATATCCTTTCAGGAAACATAGAAATGAGATGCGGTATCGCGTTTTGGGAAGCATTAGAACTCTATTCCTACGATACGTAGACATCTGCCAACGCTATTACCTAGGAAGGAAGTGTCCCATTTACATTCTTTTGAAGTGAATACGAGGTATACATGACACTACGCAATGAATATTATCACTTATCATGAACCATAGAAGTGAGATGCGATATCACGTGTTAAGAAGCATTGGAACTCTATTGCTACGATACGTAGACATCTGCAAACGCTATTTCGTAGCACGGAGGTGTCGCACTTACATTCTTTTGAAGTGAATTCGATGTATACATGACACTTCGCAATGAATATTATACCTTATCGTGAAACATAGAAATGGGATGCGACATCTCGTTTTAAGAAGCATTAGAACTCTATTGCTTCGATACGGAGACGTCTGCAAACGCTATTTCCTGGCAAGTATGTGTCGCATTTACATACATTTGAAGTGTCTGCGAGGTATACATAGCACTTCGCTATGAATATTATATCTTATCATGAATCATAGAAATGAGATGCGATATCGCGTTTTACGAAACATTAGAACTCTATTGCTACGACCCGTAGGCTTCTGCAAACGCTACTTCCTAGCCAGGAAGTGTCGCATTTACATTCTTTTGAAGTGAATACGAGGTATACATGAAACTTCGCTATGAATATTATCTCTTATCATGAAACATAGAAGTGAGATGCGATATCACGTTTTAAGAAGCATTAGAACTCTATTGTTTCGATACGTAGACATGTGGAAACACTATTTCCTAGAAAAGAAGTGTCGCATTTACATTCTTTTAAAGTGAATACGAGGTATTCATGACACTTCGCAATGAATATTATATCTTATCGTGAAACATACAAATGAGATGCGACATCTCGTTTTAAGAAGCATTAGAACTCTATTGCTACGATGCGTAGACATCTGCCAACGCTATTTCCTAGCAAGCAAGTGTCGCATTTACATTCATTTCAAGTGTATGCGTGGTATACGAGACACTTCGCAAGGAATATTATATCTTATCATGAAACATAGAAATGGAATGAGACATCTCGTTTTATGAAGCATTGAAACACTATTGCTTCGATACGTAGACATCTGCAAACGCTATTTCCTAGGAAGGATGTGTCGCATTTACATTCATTTCAAGTGTATGCGAGGTATACGAGGCACTTCGCAATGAATATTATATCTTATCATGTTACATAGAAATGAGATGCGATATCGCGTTTTGAGAACATTAGAACTCTATTGCTTCGATACGTAGACATCTGCAAACGCTATTTCCTAGCAAGGAAGTGTCGCATTTACATTCATTAGAAGCGTATGCGAGGAATGCGTAACAGTTCGCAATGAATATTATATCTTATCATGAAACGTTGAAATGAGATGCGATATCTAGTTTTAAGAAGCATTAGAACTCTATTGCTTCGATACGTAGACATCTGCAAACGCCATTTCCTAGCAAGGAAGTGTAGCATTTACATTCATTTGAAATGTATGCAAGGTATATGTGACACTTCGCAATGAATATTATATCTTGTCATGAAACATAGAAATGAGATGCGATATCGCGATTTAAAAAGCATTAGGAATCTATTGCTGCGTT
Source organism: Xylocopa sonorina (assembly GCF_050948175.1). Taxonomy (NCBI): domain Eukaryota; kingdom Metazoa; phylum Arthropoda; class Insecta; order Hymenoptera; family Apidae; genus Xylocopa; species Xylocopa sonorina. The sequence goes on along the minus strand of NW_027490137.1, from coordinate 1,230,295 downwards.
ACGTAGACATCTGCAAACGCTATTTCCTAGCAAGGAAGTGTCGCATTTACATTCTCTTGAAGTGAATACGAAGTATACATAACACTGCACAATGAACATTATATCTTATCATGAAATATAGAAATGAGATGGGATATCGCGTTTTAAGAAGCATTACAAATCCATTGCTTCGATACGTAGACATCTGCAAACGCAATTTCCTAGCAAGGAAGTGTCGCATTTTCATTCATTTGAAGTGTACGCGAGGTATACATAACTCTTCGCAATGAATGTTATATCTTATCATGAAACATAGGAATGAGATGCAACACCTCGTTTTAAGAAGCATTAGAACTATATTGCTACTATACGGAGACATTTGCAATCGCTATTCCCTAGCAAGGAAACGTCGCATTTACATTCATTTTAAGTGAATACGAGGTATACATGACACTTCGCAATGAATATTATATCTTATTATGAAACATAGAAATGAGATGCGATATGGCGATATAAGAATCACTACAACTCTATTGCTTCGATACGTATACATCTTTTAAACGCATTTTCCTAGCAAGGAAGTGTCGCATTTACATTCTTTTGATGTGAATACGAGATATACATGACACTCCACAATGAGTATTGTATCTAATCATGAAACTTAGAAATGTGATGCGATATCGCGATATAAATTGCATTAGAACCCTATTGCTACTATACGTAGACATCTGCAAACGCTATTTCCTAGAAAGGAAGTGTCGTATTTACATTCATTTGAAGTGTATGCGAGGTAAACATGACACTTCGCAATGAATATTATAACTCATCATGAAACGCAGTATTGAGGTGCGATATGGCCATTTAAGAAGCATTAGAAATCTATTGCTTCGTTACGTAGACATCTGCAAACGCTATTTCCTAGCAAGGAAGTGTCGCATATACATTCATCTGAAGTGAATACGAAGTATACATAACACTCCACAATTAATATTATATCTTATCATGAAACGTAGAAATGATATGCGATATCGCGTTTTAAGGAGCATTATGTCTCTATTGCTACGATATGTAGATATCTGCAGACGCTATTGCCAAGCAAGGATGTGTCGCATTTACATTCATTTCAAGTGTATGCGAGGTATACGAGACACTTCGCAATGAATATTATATCTTATCATGTAACATAGAAATGAGATGCGATATCGCGTTTTGAGAACATTAGAACTCTATTTCACCGATACGTAGACATCTGCCAACGCTATTTCCTAGCAAGAAAGTGTCGCATTTACATTCATTCGAAGCGAATGCGAGGTATAGAAGACACTTCGCAAGGAATATTATATCTTATCATGAAACATAGAAATGGAATGAGACATCTCGTTTTATGAAGCATTGAAACACTATTGCTTCGATACGTAGACATCTGCAAACGCTATTTCCTAGGAAGGATGTGTCGCATTTACATTCATTTCAAGTGTATGCGAGGTATACGAGGCTCTTCGCAATGAATATTATATCTTATCATTTAACATAGAAATGGGATGCGATATCGCGTTTTGAGAACATTAGAACTCTATTGCTTCGATACGTAGACATCTGCAAAACGCTATTTCCTAGCAAGGAAGTGTCGCATTTACATTCATTAGAAGCGTATGCGAGGAATACGTAACACTTCGCAATGAATATTATATCTTTTCATGAAACATAGAAATGAAATACGATATCGCGATTTAAGAAGCATTAGATTTCCATTGCTTCGATGCAGAGACATCTGCAAACGCTATTTCCTAGCAAGGAAGTATCGCATTTACATTCTTTTGAAGTGAGTACGAGGTATACATAACACTTCACAATGTATATTATATCTTATCATGAAAGGTTGAAATGAAATGCGATATCTAGATTTAAGAAGCATTAGAACTCTATTGCTACGATACGTAAACATCTGCAAACGCTATTTAATAGCAAGGAAGTGTCGCATTCACATGCTTTTTATATGAATACGAGGTATGCATGACACTTCGCAATGAATATTATATCTTATTATGAAACATAGAAATGAGATGCGACATTTCATTTTAAGAAGCAATAGAACTCTATTGCTTCGATACGTAGACATCTGCTTACGCTATTTCCTAGCAAGGAAGTGTAGCATTTACATTCATTTGAAATGTATGCGAGGTATATGTGACACTTCGCAATGAATATTATATCTTATCATGAAACATAGAAATGAGATGTGATATCGCGATTTAAAAAGCATTAGAAATCTATTGCTCCGATACGTAGGCATCTGGAAACGCTATTTCCTAGCAAGGAAGAGTGGCATTTATAATCTTTTGAAGTGCAGACGAGGTATACAAGGAAGTGTGGCATTTATGATCTTTTGAAGTGTAGACGAGGTATACGTAACACTTCGCAATGAATATTGTATCCTATCATTTAACATATAACTGAGGTGCGATATCGCGTCTTAAGGAGCATTAGAATCATATTGTTTCGTTACGTAGACATATGGAAACGCATTTCCTGACAAGGAAGTGTGGCATTTACATTCTTTTGAAGTGCAGACGAGGTATACATAACACGTCGCAATGAATATTATATCTTATCATGAAACATAGAAATGAGATGCGATATCGGGATTTAAGAAGCATAAAACTCCATTTCTTCGATAAGTAGACATCTGCAAACACTATTTCCTAGCAAGGAAGTGTCGCATTTACATTCGTTTGAGGTGAATACGAGGTATACATGACACTTCGCAATGAATATTATATCTTATCATGAAACATAGAAATGAGATGCGAGTTCGCGACTTAAGAAGCACCAGTACTCTGTTGCTTCGATACGTAGACATCTACAAACGCTATTTCCTAGCAAGGAACTGTCGTATTTACATTCATTTGAAGTGTAGACGAGAAATACATAATACTTCGCAACGAATATTATATCTTATCATGAAACATAGAAATGAGATGCGATATCGCGATTTAAGAGGCATTAAAACTTTATTGCTTAGATAGGTAGACATCTGCAGACGCTATTTCCTAGCAAGGCAGTGTCGCATTTACATTCATTTGAAGTGTATGCGAAATACACATGACACTTCGCAATGATTATTATATATTATCATGAAACATAAAATGAAATGCGATAACGCGTTTTAAGAAGCACTAGAACTCTATTGCTTCGACACGTAGACATCTGGAAACGTAATGTCCTAGAAAGGAAGTGTCTTACTTACATTCATTTGAAGTGTAGACGAGGAATACATAACACTTCGCAAAGGATATTATATCTTATCATGAGACATAGAAATGCGATGCTATATCGCGTTTTGAGAAGCATTAGAACTCTATTGCTTCGATACATAGACATCCTGAAACGCTACTTCCTTGCAAGGAAGTGTCGCATTTGCATTCTTTGAAGTGAAAACGAGGTTTACATAACACTGCACAATGAATATTGTAGCTTATCATGAGACATAGAAATGAGATGCGATGTCGCGTTTTAAGTAGCATTAGAACTCCATTGCATCGGTACGTAGTCATCTGCAAACGCTACTTCCTAGCAAGAAAGTGTCGCATTTACATTCATTTCAAGTGTATGCGAGGTATACATAACCCTCCTAACTGAATATTATATCCTATCATGAAACATAGAAATGGGATGCGATGTCCCGTTTTAAGAAGCATTAGAAATCTATTGCTTCGATACCTAGGCATCTGCAAACGCTATTTCCTAGGAAGGGAGTGGCGCATTTAAATTCTTTTGAATTTAATACGTGGTATACATGATACTTCGCAATGAATATTATATCTTATCAAGAAATATAGAAATGAGATGCTATATCGCGTTTTTAGAAGCATTAAAACTCAACTGATAGGATACGTAGACATCTGCAAACGCTATTTCCTAGCAAGGAAGTGTCACATTTACATTCATTTGAAGTGTATGCGATGTATACAAGACACTTCGCATTGAATATTATATCTTATCATGAAATATAGAAATGAGATGCGATATCGCGTATTGAGAAGCATTAAAACTCGACGGATAGGATACGTAGACATCTGCAAACGCTACTTCCTAGCAGGGATGTGTCGCATTTACATTCTTTTGAAGTGAATATGGGGTATGCATAACACTGCACAATGAATGTTATATCTTACCATGAAACATGGAAATGAGATGCGATATCTCGTTTTAAGAAGCATTAGAACTCTATTGGTGCGATACGTAGACATCTGCAAACGCAATTTCAAGGCAAGGAAGTGTCGCATTTACATTATTTTGAGGTGAATACGAGGTATACATGACACTGCACAAGGTATATTATATCTTATCACGAAACATAGAAAAGAGATGCGATTTCACGTTTTAAGAAACATTAGAAATCTATTGCTACGAAACGTAGACATCTGCTAACGCTATTTCCTAGCAAGGGAGTGTCGCATTTGCATTCATTTGAGGTGTATGCGAGCTATGCAAGACACTGCGCACTGAATATTATATCTTATCATGAAACATAGAAATGAGATGCGATATGGCGGTTTAAGAAGCATTAGAACTCTATTGCTTCGATACGTAGACATCTGCAAACGCTAGTTCCTAGCAAGGAAGTGTCGCATTCACATCCATTTGAAGTGTAGACGAGGAATACATAGCTCTTCGCAATGAATATTATATCTTATCACGGAACATAGAAATCATATGCGATATCGCGATTTATGAAGCATTAGAACTGTATTGTTTCGATACGTAGACATATGGTAACGCTATTTCCTAGCAAAGAAGTGTCGCATTTACATTCTTTTGTAGCATTTGCATTCATTTGAAGCGTATGCGAGGTATACATGACACTTCGCAAAGTATATTATATCTTATCATGAAACATAGAAATGAGATGCTATATCGCGTTTTAAGAAGCATTAGATCTGCATTTCTATGATACGTAGACATCTGCAAACGCTATTTCATAGCATGCAAGTGTCGCGTTTACATTCCTTTGAAGCGGATATGAGGTGTACGTGACCCTTCGCAATGAATAATATATCTTACCATGAAACATAGGAATGAGATGCGATATCTCGTTTTAAGAAGCATTAGAATTCCTTTGCATCGATACGTAGACATCTGCAAACGCTATTTCCTAGAAAGGAAGTGTCGCATTTACATTCATTTGAAGTGTATGCGAGGTATACATAACACTTCGCAATGAATATTATATGTTATCATGAAACATAGAAATGAGATGCGATATCTCTTTTTAAGGAGCATTATAACACGCTTGCTACGATACGTAGACATCTGCAAACGCTATTTCCTAGGAAGGAAGTGCCGCATTTACATTCATTTGATGTGAATAGGAGGAATACGTGAAACTTCGGAATGAATATTATATCTTATCATGAAACATAGAAATGAGATGCGAAATCACGATTTAAGATGCATTAGAACTTTATTGCTTCGATACGTAGACATCTGCAAACGCCATTTCCTAGCAAGGAAGTGTCGCATTTACATTCATTTGAAGTGTATGCGATGTATACATGACACTTCGCAATTAACACTATATCTTATCATGAAGCATAGAAGTGAAATGCGATATCCCATTTCAAGAAGCATTAGAACTCTATTGCTTCGAAAGGTAGACATCTGCAATCGCTATTTCCTAGCAAGGAAGTGTCGCATTTACATTTATTTGAAGTGAAGACGAGGAAAACATGACTCTTCGCAATGCATATTGTATCTTATCATGAAACATAGGAATGAGATGCGATATCGCGTTTTCAGAAGCATTAGAACTCTATTGCCACGATACGTAGACATCTGCAAACGCTATTTCCTAGCAAGGAAGTGTCGTATTTACATTCTTTTGAAGTGAATGCGAGGTATACATGACACTTCGCAATTAATATTATATCTTATCATGAAACATAGAAATGAGTTGCGATATCCCGTTTCAAGAAGCATTAGAACTCTATTGCTTCGATACGTAGGCATCTGCAATCGCTAATTCCTAGCAAGGAACTGTCGCATTTACATTCATTTGAAGTGAATAAGAGGAATACATGAAACTTCGCAATGAATATTATATCTTATCATGAAGCATAGAAATTAGATGCGATATCCCGTTTCAAGAAGCATTAGAACTCTATTGCTTCGAAACGTAGACATCTGCTAACGCTATTTCCTAGCAAGGAAGTTTCGCAATTACATTCATTTGAAGTGAAAACGAGGAATACATGAAACATCGCAATGAATATTATATCTTATGATAAAACACAGTAATGAGACTCGATATCCCGTTTCAAGAAGCATTAGAACTCTATTGCTTTGATACGTAGACATCTGCAATCGCTATTGCCTAGGAAGGAAGTGTCGCATTTACATTCATTTGAAGTGTATGCGAGGTATACATGACACTTCGCAATTAACACTATATCTTATCATGAAGCATAGAAGTGAAATGCGATATCCCATTCCAAGAAGCATTGGAAATCTATTGCTTCGATACGTAGACTTCTGGAAACGCTATTTCCTAGAAAGGAAGTGTCGCATTTACATTCATTTGAAGTGTAGACGAGGAATACAAAACACTTCGCAATGAATATTATACCTTATCATGAAACATATAAATGTGATGTGATATTGCGTTTTAAGAAGCATTAGAACTCTATTGCTACGATACGTTGGCATCTGCAAACGCTATTTCCTAGCAAGGACGTGTCGCATTTACATTCACTTGAAGTGAATACGAGGAATACATGAAACTTCGAAATGAATATTATATCTTATCATGAAACATAGAAATGAGATTCGATATCCCGTTCCAAGAAGCATTAGAACTCTATTGGTTCGATACGTAGGCATCTGCAATCGCTATTTCCTTGCAAGGTAGTGTCGCATTTACATTCATTTGAAGTGTAGACGACGAATACAGAACACTTCGCAATGAATATTATATCTTGTCATGAAACATAGAAATCAGATGCGACATCTCGTTTTAAGAAGCATTAGAACTCTGTTGCTTCGAAGCGGAGACACCTGCAAACGCTATTTCCTAGCAAGGAAGTGTCGCATTTACATTCTTTTGAAGTGAATACGAGGTATACATGTAACTTCGCAAGGAATATTATATTTTATAATGAAACATAGAAATGAGATGCGATATCCCGTTTCAAGAAGCATTAGAACTCTATTGCTTCGATACGTAGGCATCTGCAATCGCTAATTCCTAGCAAGGAACTGTCCCATTTACATTCATTTGAAGTGAATAAGAGGAATACATGAAACTTCGCAATGAATATTATATCTTATCATGAAGCATAGAAATGAGATGCGATATCCCGTTTCAAGAAGCATTAGAACTCTATTGCTTCGATACGTAGACATCTGCAATCGCTATTTCCTAGGAAGGAAGTGTCGCATTTACATTCATTTGAAGTGTATGCGAGGTATACATGACACTTCGCAATTAACATTATATCTTATCATGAACCATAGAAGTGAAATGCGATATCCCATTTCAAGAAGCATTAGAACTCCATTGCTTCGAAACGTAGACATCTACAATCGCTATTTCCTAGCAAGGAAGTGTCGCATTTACATTCATTTGAAGTGAAGACGAGGAAAACATGACTCTTCGCAATGCATATTATATCTTATCATGAAACATAGAAATGAGATGCGATATCGCGTTTTCAGAAGCATTAGAACTCTATTGCCACGACACGTAGACATCTGCAAACGCTATTTCCTAGCAAGGAAGTGTCGTATTTACATTCTTTTGAAGTGAATGCGAGGTATACATGACACTTCGCAATTAATATTATATCTTATCATGAAACATAGAAATGAGATGCGATATCCCGTTTCAAGAAGCATTAGAACTCTATTGCTTCGATACGTAGGCATCTGCAATCGCTAATTCCTAGCAAGGAACTGTCCCATTTACATTCATTTGAAGTGAATAAGAGGAATACATGAAACTTCGCAATGAATATTATATCTTATCATGAAACACAGTAATGAGACTCGGTATCCCGTTTCAAGAAGCATTAGAACTCTCTTGCTTCGATACGTAGACATCTGCAAAAGCAATTTCCTAGCAAGGAAGTGTCGCATTTACAATCTTTTGAAGTGAATACGAGGTATACATAACACTCCACAATGAATATTATATCTTATCATGAAACATAGAAATGAGATGCAATATGGCGATTTAAGAAGCATAAGAACTCTATTGCTACGATACGTAGACACCTGCAAACGCTATTTCGTAGCATGGAAGTGTCGCAAAAACATTCTTTTGGATTGAATACAAGGTAAACATGACACTTCGCAATGAATATTATAACTTATCATGAAACACATAAATGAGATGCGACATCGCGTTATAAGATGCATTAGAACTCTATTACTCCGATAAGCAGACATCTGCAAACGCTATTTCCTAGCAAGGATGTGTCGCATTTACATTCCTTTTAAGTGAATACGAGGTACACATGACACTTCGCAATTAATATTATATCTAAGCATGAAACATGGAAATGAGATGCGATATCGCGTTTTGAGAAGCATTAGAATTCCAATGCTACGGTACGAAGACATCTGCAAGCGCTATTTCCTAGCATGGAAGTGTCGCATCTACATTCTTTTGAAGTGAATACGAGGTATACTTAACACACCACAATGAATATTATATCTTATCATGAAACCAAGAAATGAGGATCGATATCGCGTTTTAAGAAGCATTAGAACCCTATTGCTACGATACGTTGACATCTGCAAACGCTATTTCCTAGCAAGGAAGTGTCGCATATACATTCATCTGAAGTGAATACGAGGTATACATGACACTTCGCAATGAATATTATATCTTACCATGAGACAAAGAAATGAGCTGCGATATCGCGTTTTAAGAAGCATTATAACTCTATTGTTTCGGTACGTAGACCTCTGACATAGCTATATCCTAGGAAGGAAGTGTCGCATTTACATTCTTTTGAAGTGAATGCGAAGTGCACATGACACTTCGCAATGAATATTATATGTTATCATGAAACATAGAAATGAGATGCGATATCTCGTTTTAAGAATCATTATGACACGCTTGCTACGATTCGTAGACATCTGCAAACGCTATTTCCTAGCAGGGAAGAGTCGCATTTACATTCTTCTGAAGTGAATACAAGGTATACATGACACTTCGCAATTAATATTATATCTTATCATGAAACATAGAAATGAGATGCCATATCCCGTTCCAAGAAGCATTAGAACTCTATTGCTTCCTTGCTATTTCCTAGCAAGGAAGTGTCGCATTTACATTCATTTGAAGTGTATGCGATGTATACATGACACTTCGCAATTAACACTATATCTTATCATGAAGCATAGAAGTGAAATGCGATATCCCATTTCAAGAAGCATTAGAACTCTATTGCTTCGAAAGGTAGACATCTGCAATCGCTATTTCCTAGCAAGGAAGTGTCGCATTTACATTTATTTGAAGTGAAGACGAGGAAAACATGACTCTTCGCAATGCATATTGTATCTTATCATGAAACATAGGAATGAGATGCGATATCGCGTTTTCAGAAGCATTAGAACTCTATTGCCACGATACGTAGACATCTGCAAACGCTATTTCCTAGCAAGGAAGTGTCGTATTTACATTCTTTTGAAGTGAATGCGAGGTATACATGACACTTCGCAATTAATATTATATCTTATCATGAAACATAGAAATGAGTTGCGATATCCCGTTTCAAGAAGCATTAGAACTCTATTGCTTCGATACGTAGGCATCTGCAATCGCTAATTCCTAGCAAGGAACTGTCGCATTTACATTCATTTGAAGTGAATAAGAGGAATACATGAAACTTCGCAATGAATATTATATCTTATCATGAAGCATAGAAATTAGATGCGATATCCCGTTTCAAGAAGCATTAGAACTCTATTGCTTCGAAACGTAGACATCTGCTAACGCTATTTCCTAGCAAGGAAGTTTCGCAATTACATTCATTTGAAGTGAATACGAGGAATACATGAAACTTCGCAATGAATATTATATCTTATGATAAAACACAGTAATGAGACTCGATATCCCGTTTCAAGAAGCATTAGAACTCTATTGCTTCGATACGTAGACATCTGCAATCGCTATTTCCTAGGAAGGAAGTGTCGCATTTACATTCATTTGAAGTGTATGCGAGGTATACATGACACTTCGCAATTAACACTATATCTTATCATGAAGCATAGAAGTAAAATGCGATATCCCATTTCAAGAAGCATTAGAAGTCTATTGCTTCGATACGTAGACTTCTGGAAACGCTATTTCCTAGAAAGGAAGTGTCGCATTTACATTCATTTGAAGTGTAGACGAGGAATACAAAACACTTCGCAATGAATATTATACCTTATCATGAAACATATAAATGTGATGTGATATTGCGTTTTAAGAAGCATTAGAACTCTATTGCTACGATACGTTGGCATCTGCAAACGCTATTTCCTAGCAAGGACGTGTCGCATTTACATTCACTTGAAGTGAATACGAGGAATACATGAAACTTCGAAATGAATATTATATCTTATCATGAAACATAGAAATGAGATTCGATATCCCGTTCCAAGAAGCATTAGATCTCTATTGGTTCGATACGTAGGCATCTGCAATCGCTATTTCCTTGCAAGGTAGTGTCGCATTTACATTCATTTGAAGTGTAGACGACGAATACAGAACACTTCGCAATGAATATTATATCTTGTCATGAAACATAGAAATCAGATGCGACATCTCGTTTTAAGAAGCATTAGAACTCTGTTGCTTCGAAGCGGAGACACCTGCAAACGCTATTTCCTAGCAAGGAAGTGTCGCATTTACATTCTTTTGAAGTGAATACGAGGTATACATGTAACTTCGCAAGGAATATTATATTTTATAATGAAACATAGAAATGAGATGCGATATCACATAAGTAAACTCCTGCAAACGCTATTTCCTAGCAAGGAAGTGTCGCATTTACATTCTTTTGAAGTGAGTACGTGGTATACATGACACATCGCATTGAATATTATATCTTATCATGAAACATGGAAATGAGATGCGATATCGCGTTTTGAGAAGCATTAGAATTCCAATGCTACGATACGTAGACATCTGCCAACGCTATTTCCTAGCAATGAAATGTCGCATTTACATTCTTTTTAGGTGAATACGAAGTAGACATAACACTCCACAATGAATATTATATCTTATCATGAAACCAAATGATGAGGATCGCTTTCGCCTTTTAAGAAGCATTAGAACACCTTTGCTACGATACGTAGACATCAGCAAAAGCAATTTCCTAGCAAGGAAGTGTCGCATTTACAATCTTTTGAAGTGAATACGAAGTATACATAACACTCCACAATGAATATTATATCTTATCATGAAACACAGAAATGAGATGCGATATGGCGATTTAAGAAGCATTAGAACTCTATTGCTACGATACGTAGACATCTGCAAAAGCAATTTCCTAGCAAGGAAGTGTCGCATTTACAATCTTTTGAAGTGAATACGAGGTATACATAACACTCCACAATGAATATTATATCTTATTATGAAACATAGAAATGAGATGCAATATGGCGATTTAGGAAGCATTAGAACTCTATTGCTTCGATACGTAGGCATCTGCAAACGCTACTTCCTAGCAAAGAAGTGTCGTATTTACATTCATTTTAAGTGTATGCGAGATATACATAACATTCCACGATGAATATTATACCCTATCACGATACATAGAAATTAGATGCGATATCGCGATTTAAGAAGCATAAGAACTCTATTGCTACGATACGTAGACACCTGCAAACGCTATTTCGTAGCATGGAAGTGTCGCAAATACATTCTTTTGGATTGAATACAAGGTAAACATGACACTTCGCAATTAATATTATAACTTATCATGAAACACATAAATGAGATGCGACATCGCGTTATAAGATGCATTAGAACTCTATTACTCCGATAAGCAGACATCTGCAAACGCTATTTCCTAGCAAGGATGTGTCGCATTTACATTCTTTTTAAGTGAATACGAGTTACACATGACACTTCGCAATTAATATTATATCTAAGCATGAAACATGGAAATGAGATGCGATATCGCGTTTTGAGAAGCATTAGAATTCCAATGCTACGATACGAAGATATCTGCAAACGCTATTTCCTAGCATGGAAGTGTCGCATCTACATTCTTTTGAAGTGAATACGAGGTATACATGACACTTCGCAAAGAATATTATATCTTATCAAGAAACATAGAAATGAGATGCGCTATGTCGTTTTAAGAAGCATTTGAAATCTATTGCGACGATACGTAGATAACTGCAAACGCTATTTCCTAGCAAGGAAGTGTCGCATTTACATTCCTTTGAAGTGAATACGAGGTATACATGACACTTCGCAATGAATATTATATCTTATCATGAAATATAGAAATGAGAATCGATATCGCGTTTTAAGAAGCCTTAGAATTCTATTGCTTCGATACGTAGACATCTGCAAACGCTATTTAATAGCAAGGAAGTGTCGGATTTACATTCTTTTGAAGTGAATACGAGGTATACATGACACTTCGCAATGAATATTATATCTTATCATGAAACATAGAAATTAGTCGATATCGCGTTTTAACAATCTTTAGATCTCTAGTGCTACGAGGCGTAGACATCTGCCAACGCTATTTCCAAGCAAGTAAGTGTCGCACTTACACTCTTTTGAAGCGAATACGAGGTATACATAACAATGCACAATGAATAGTATATCTTATCATGAAACATAGAAATGAGATGCGATATCTCGTTTTGAGAAGCATTAGAACTCCATTGCTACGATACGTAGATTTCTGCAAACGCTACTTCCTAGCAAGGAAGTGTCGCAGTTACAATCTTTTGAAAGGAATACAAGGTATACATGACAATCCGCAATGAATATTGTATCTTATAATGAAACATAGAAATGAGATGCGATATCGTGTTTTAAGAAGCGTTAGAACTCTATTGCTTCGATAGGTAGACATCTGCATACGCTATTTCCTAGAAAGGATGTGTCGCATTTACCTACATTTGTAGTGAATACGAGGGATACATAACACTGCGCAATGTGTATTATATCTTATCGTGAAACATAGTAATGAGGAGCGATATCGCGTTTTAAGAAGCATTAGAACTCCATTGCTTCGATACGTACACATCTGCAATCGCTATTTCCTAGCAAGTAAGTGTCGCATTTACAATCTTTTGAAGTGAATACGAGGTATACATAACACTCGACAATGAATATTATATCTTATCATGAAACATAGAAATGAGAAGCGATATGGCGATTTAAGAAGCATTAGAATGCTATTGCTTCAATACGGAGACATCTGCAAACGCTATTTCCTAGCAAGGAAGTGTCTCATTTACATTCTTTTGAAGTGAATACGAGGTATACATAACACACCACAATGAATATTATACCTTATAACGAATCACAGTAATAAAATGCGATATCGCGATTAATGAAGCATTAGATATCTATTGCTTCAATACGGAGACATCTGCAAACGCTATTACCTAGCATGGAAGTGTCGCATTTACATTCATTTGAAGTGTCTGCGAGGTATAAGTGACATTTCGCAATGAATACTATATCCTATCATGAAATATAGGAATGGAATGCGATATCGCGTTTTTAGAAGCATTAGAACTCCCTTGCTTCGATACGTAGACATCTGCAAACGCTATTTCCTAGCAATGAAGTGTCGCATTTACATTCCTTTGAAGGGAATACGAGGTGTACATGACACTTCGCAATGAATATTATATCTTCTCATGAAACATAGAAATGAGTTGCGATATCTTGTTTTAGGAAGCGTTAGTACTCTATTGCTGCGATACGTAGTCATTTGCAAACGCTACTTCCTAGCATGGAAGTGTCGCATTTACATTCATTTGAAGTGTTTGCGATGTATACATGACACTTCCCAATGAATATTATAACTTATCATGAAACATAGAAATGAAATGCGATTTGGAGATTTAAGAAGCATTAGAACTTTATTGCTTCGATACGCAGACATGTACCAACGCTATTTCCTAGCAAGGAAGTGTCGCATTTACATTCTCTTGAAGTGAATACGAGGTACACATAGCACTGCACAATGAATATTATATCTTATCATGAAACATAGAAGTGAAATGCGATTTGGCGATTTAAGAAGCATTAGAACTTTATTGCTTCGATACGCAGACATGTGACAACGCTATTTCCTAGCAAGGAAGTGTCGCATTTACATTCATTTGAAGTGTATGCGTGGTATACATGACACTTCGCAATGAATATTATATCTTATCATGAAACATAGAAATGTGATGCGACATCTAGTTTTAAAAAGCATTAGAACACATTTGTTTCGATACGTTGACATCAGCAAACGCTATTGCCTAGCAATGAAGTGTCGCATTTACATTCATTTGACGTGTACGCGAGGTATACATGACACTTCGCAATGAATATTATATGTTATCATGAAACATAGAAATGAGATGCGATATTGCGATTTAAGAAGCATAGGACCTCTATTGCTTCGGTACGCAGACATCTGCCAACACTATTTCCTAACAAGGAAGTGTCGCATTTCGTTTCGTTTGAAGTGAATACGAGGTATACATGACACTTCGCAATGAATATTATACCTTATTAGGGAACATAGAAATTAAATACGGTATCCCGTTTTAAGCAGCATTAGAACACTATTGCTTCGATACGTAGACATCTGCAAACGCTATTTCCTAGCAAGGAAGTGTCGCATTTACATTCTTTTGAAGTGAATTCGAGGTATACATTACACTTCACAATGAATGTTATATCTTATCGTGAAACATAGAAATGAGATGCGACATCTCGTTTTAAAAAGCATTAGAACTCTACTGCATCGATACGGAGACATCTGCAAACGCTATTTCCTAGCAAGGAAGTGTCGCATTTACATTGGTTTGAAGTGAATACGAGGTATACATGTAACTTCGCAATGAATATTATATCTTATCGTGAAACATATAAATGAGATGCGATATCACGTTTTGAGAAGAATTAGAACTCTATTGCTTCGATACGTAGACATTTGCAAATGATGTATCCTGGCAAGGAAGTGTCGCATTTACATTCACTTGAAGTGTATGCGAGGTATAAGTGACACTTCGCAATGAATATTATATCTCATCATGAAACATAGAAATGAGGAGCGACATCGCGGTTTAAGAAGCATTAGATCTCTATTGCTACGATCGGCAGATGTCTGCTAACGCTAATTCCTAGCAAGGAAGTGTCAGAGTTACATTCTTTTGAAGTGAATACGAGGTATACATAACACTTCGCAATGAATATTATGTTTTATCATGAGACATAGAAATGCGATGTGATATCGCGTTTTAAGGAGCATGAGAACTCTATTGCTTCGATACGTAGACATCTGGAAACGCTATTTCCTAGCAACGAAGTGTCGCATTTACATTCTTCTGAAGTGAATACGATGTATACATAACACTTCGCAACGAATATTATTTCTTATCATGAAACACAGAAATGAGCAGCAATATCGCGTTTTGAGAAGCATTAGAACTCTACTGCTTCGATACGTAGACATCTGGAGACGCTATTTCCTAGAAAGGATGTGTCGCATTTACATTCGTTTGAATTGCAGACGAGGAATACATAACACTTCGTAATGAATAATATACCTTATAATGAAGCATAGAAATGGTATGCGATATCGCGATTTAAGAAGCACTAGAACTCTATTGCTTCGACACGTAGACATCTGCAAACGCTATTTCCTAGCAAGGAAGTGTAGCATATACATTCATTTGTAGTGCATGCGTGGTATACATGACACTTTGCAATGAATATTATATCTTATCAAGAAATATAGAAATGAGATGCGACATCACGTTTGAGAAGCAATAGAACTCTATTGCTTCGATACGTAGACATCTGCAAACGCTATTTCCTAGCAAGGAAGTGCCGCATTTACATTCAATTCAAGTGAATACGTGGAATACGTGACACTTCGCAATGAATATTATGTTTTATCATGAGACATAGAAATGCGATGTGATATCGCGTTTTAAGGAGCATGAGAACTCTATTGCTTCGATATGTAGACATCTGCCAACGCTATTTCCTAGCAAGAAAGTGACGCATTATCATCCTTTTGAAGTGAGTACGAGGTATACATAACACTCCACAATGAGTATTATATCTTATCATGAAACATAGAAATGAAATGCGATTTGGCTATTTAAGAAGCATTAGAACTTTATTGCTTCGATACGCAGACATGTACCAACGCTATTTCCTAGCAACGAAGTGTCGCATTTACATTCTCTTGAAGTGAATACGAGGTACACATAGCACTGCACAATGAATATTATATCATATCATGAAACATAGAAATGAGATGCGCTATGGCGTTTTAAGAAGCATTTGAAATCTACTGTTACGATACGTAGATAACTGCAAACGCTATTTCCTAGCAAGGGAGTGTCGCATTTACAATCATTTGAAGGGTATGAGAGGTATAGAAGAAACTTCGCAATGAATATTATATCTTGTCATGAAACATAGAGATGTGATGCAATATCGCGTTTTAAGAAGCATTAGAATCCTATTGCTTCTATACGTAGACATCTGCAAACGCTATTTCCTAGCAAGGAAGTGTCGCATTTACATTCTTTTGAAGTTAATTCGAGGTATACATGACACTTCACAATGAATGTTATATCTTATCGTGAAACATAGAAATGAGATGCGACATCTCGTTTTGAGAAGCATTAGAACACTACTGCTACGATATGTAGATTCCTGCAATCGCTATTTCCTAGCAAGGAAGTGTCGCATTTACATTCTATTGAAGTGAATACGATGTATACATAACACTCCATAATGAATATTATATCTTACTGTGAAACATAGAAATGAGATGCGATATCAAGTTTTAAGAAGCATTACAACTCTAATGCTACGATGCGTAGACATCTGCAAACGCTATTTCCTAGCAAGGAAGTGTCGCATTTACATTCCTTAGAAGTGGACACGAGGTATACATTACACTTCGCAATGAATATTATATCTTACTGTGAAACATAGAAATGAGATGCGATATCAAGTTTTAAGAAGCATTAGAACTCTATTCCTTCGATACGTAGACATCTACAAACACTATTTCCTAGCAAGGAAGTGTCGCATTTACATTCTTTTGAAGTGAATACGAGGTATACATAACACTTCGCAATGAATATTATATCTTATCATGACACATAGGGATGAGATGCGATATCGCGTTTTAAGAAGCATTAGAATCCTATTGCTTCTATACGTAGACATCTGCAAACGCTATTTCCTAGCAAGGAAGTGTCGCATTTACATTCTTTTGAAGTGAATTCGAGGTATACATTACACTTCACAATGAATGTTATATCTTATCGTGAAACATAGAAATGAGATGCGACATCTCGTTTTAAGAAGCATTAGAACTCTACTGCTTCGATACGGAGACATCTGCAAACGCTATTTCCTGGCAAGGAAGTGTCGCATTTACATTCGTTTGAAGTGAATACGAGGTATACATGTAACTTCGCAATGAATATTATATCTTATCGTGAAACATATAAATGAGATGCGACATCTCGTTTTAAGAAGCATTAGAACTCTACTGCTTCGATACGGAGACATCTGCAAACGCTATTTCCTGGCAAGGAAGTGTCGCATTTACATTCTTTTGAAGCCAGTACGAGGTATACATGAAACTTCACAATGAATATTATATCTTATCATGAAACATAGAAATGAGATGCGATATCGCGTTTCAGGAAGCATTAGAACTCTATTGCTTCGATGCGTAGACATCTGGAAACGCTATTTCCTAACAAGGAAGTGTCGCATTTACATTCGTTTGAAGTGAACACGAGGTATACATGAAACTTCGCAATGAATATTATATCTTATCATGAAACATAGAAATGAGATGCGATATCGCGTTTTCAGAAGCATCAGAACTCTATTGCTATGATACGTAGACATCTGCAAGCGCTATTTAGTTGCAAGGAAGTGTCGCATTTGCATTCTTTTAAAGTGAATACGAGGTATACATAACACACCACAATGAATATTATACCTTATCACGAAACATAGAAATGAAATGCGATATCGCGATTTGAGAAGCATTAGATCTCTATTGCTACGGTGCGTATACATCTGCAAACGCTATTTAACAGCAGGGAAGTGTCGCATTTACATTCGTTTGAAGTGTATGCGAGGTATACATGACACTTCGCAATGAATATTATATCGTATCATGAAACATAGAAATGAGATGCGACATCGCTATTAAAGAAGCAGTAGATCTCTATTGCTTCGATACGTAGACATCTGCCAACTCTATTTCCTGACAAGGAAATGTCGCAATTACATTCATCTGAAGTGTATGCGAGTTATACAAGACACTTCGCAATGAATAATATATCTTATCATGAAACATAGGAATGAGATGCGATATCGCGATTTAAGAAGCATTAGGATTCTATTGCTTCGATACGTAGACATCTACAAACGCTATTTCCTAGTAAGGGAGTGTCACATTTACATTCTTTTGAAGTGAATACGAGGTTATGATAACACTCCACAATGAATATCATATCTTATCATGAAACATAGAAATGAGATGCGATATGGCTATTTAAGAAGCAGTAGATCTCTACTTCTTCGATACGTAGACATCTGCAAACGCAATTTAAAAGCAAGGAAGTGTCGCATTTACATTCATGTGAAGTGTATCCGAGGTATACATGACACTTCGAAATGAATATTATATCTTATCATGAAACATAGAAATGAGATGCCATATCGCGTTTTGAGAAGCATTAGAACCCTATTGCTTCGATACGTAGACATCTGCAAACGCTATTTCATAGCAAGGAAGCGTCGCATTTACATTCATTTGAAGTGTAGACGAGATATACATAACACTACACAATGAATATTATATCTTATCATGAAACGTAGAATTGAGGTGCGATATCGCGATTTAACAAGCATTGGAACACCATTGCTTCGATACGTAGACATCTGCAAACGCTACTTCCTAGCAAGGATGTGTCGCATTTACATTCACTTGAAGTGTATGCGAGTTATTCAAGACACTTCGCAATGAATATTATATCTTATCATGAAACATAGAAATGAGTTGCGATATCGCGATTTAAGAAGCATTAGAACTCTCCTTGCTTCGATACGTAGACATCTGCAAACGCTATTTCCTATCAAGGAAATGTCGCATTTACATTCTTTTGAAGTGAGTACGAGGTATACATGACACGTCGCATTGAATACTATGTCTTATCATGAAACATAGAAATGAGATGCGATATCGTGTTTTGAGAAGCATTAGTACGCCCTTGCTTCGATACGTAGAAATCTGGAAAAGCTATTTCCTATCAAGGAAGTGTCGCATTTACATTCTTTTGAAGTGAGCATGAGGAAAACCTGACTATACGCAATGAATATTATATCGTATCTAGAAACATAGAAATTAGGTGCTATATCGCGATTAAAGAAGCATTAGAACCCTATTGCTTCGATACGAATACATCTGCAAGCGCTACTTCCTAGCAAGGAAGCGTCGCATTTACATTCTTTTGAAGTGATTACGAGGTATACATCGCACTCCACAATGAATATTATATCTTATCCTGAAACATAGAAATGAGAAGCGATATCCCGTTTTAAGAAACATTAGGGCTCTATTGCTACGACACGTAGATATCTGCAGACGATAATTCCTAGCAAGGAAGAGTCTTATTTATATTCATTTGAGGTGTAGACGAGATTTACATAACACTGCACAATGAATATTTTATCTTATCATGAAACGTAGGAGTGAGATGCGATATCGCGTTTTGAGAAGCATTAGAACTCTATTGCTTCGATACGTAGATATCTGCATACGCTATTTCCCAGCATGGAAGTATCGCATTTACATTCATTTCAAGTGTATGCGAGGTATACGTGACACTTCGCAATGAATATTGCATCTTATCATAAAACGTAGAAATGAGATGCGATATCGCGTTTTAAGAAGCATCAGAACTCTATTGCTATGATACGTAGACATCTGCAAGCGCTATTTAGTTGCAAGGAAGTGTCGCATTTGCATTCTTTTAAAGTGAATACGAGGTATACATAACACACCACAATGAATATTATACCTTATCACGAAACATAGAAATGAAATACGATATCGCGATTTAAGAAGCATTAGATCTCCATTGCTTCGATGCGGAGACATCTGCAAACGCTATTTCCTAGCAAGGAAGTTTCGCATTTACATTCATTTGATGTGTATCCGAGGTACTCATGACAATTCGCAATGAATATTATATCTCATCATGAAACATAGAAAAGATATGCGATATCGCGTTTTGAGAAGCATTAGAACTCTTTTGCTTCGATACGTAGACATCTGGAAACGTAATTTTCTAGGAAGGAAGTGTCGGGTTTACATTCATTTGAAGTGTGTGCGAGGTATACATGACAATTCGCAATGAATATTATATCATATCATGAAACATAGAAATGAGATGCGATATCGCGTTTTAAGAAGCATTAGAACTCTATTGCTTCGATACGTAGATATCTGCAAACGCATCTTCCTAGTACGGAAGTGTCGCATTTACATTCATTTGATGTGTATCCGAGGTACTCATGACAATTCGCAATGAATATTATATCTCATCATGAAACATAGAAAAGATATGCGATATCGCGTTTTGAGAAGCATTAGAACTCTACTGCTTCGATACGTAGATATCTGCAAACGCTACTGTGACGTCAGGCGTGCCGCCTGCCACCCTCTCAACGCACCACAGCAACCACCGTCACGCGCCTGCACCACAGGCAACACCCAGGCGCAACTCGCCGTCTCTCTCACTTCAGGGGACATACCCTCCGTCTCACTCGCACCCGCAGAGGTGCTCACCATCTCGCTCGCACCAAGGACCATGTGCGCTGTCTCGCTCCCACTCAAGGAGCCATCCACCGTCTCACTCTTACCTGCAGGGAAACTCGCCCTCTCGCTCACTCCAGGGACGTACCAGGAGAATCAACCTCCACTAGATCCGACGACGGGAACCCTCACCGTACAGAGGACTCCACGATTTCATCATCCCAGATCTGCCATGCCCAAAATACTATTTCTAAGATTATTAATTAACATTATATATATACTCCTATATTCTAAGCTCTGTATTCCTAGCTCATAGAATTTACACGACACTACTTTATAACGACACAAACAACACACATTTTACATTTAAGGCGTAATTTCTAATTTCATACTTGTATCTCTATATTCATAAATTGCGCTAATTAAGTAACCCGCGACGCGCGAGATCGCGACCGCCTCAGCGGCATGCGCCGCTAACCCCACCACGCAACGCCGAGACCCCACTCGGGCGACCACATACTCCCACCTATGTTCGCACGCGACCGAAGCGCTCCGAGATTCGAGGAGGTCGCAGACGCATCTTAGGAGACACAGTCAGTCAATACCGTCAGTACGGTACAGTTCTATCTCGCCTTCGGGCACTTCCAATTCCAAGTTTCTTCCAAGTCGCGCCTTAGGGCCGTTGCTCAGCCTCGATGAGGTTCCTAGTTCTAAAGTCTTTGTTCTAATTGCTAATTCATAGTTAACATAGTCTTAATACTTAGAAATAATTGTTCTTGTACTCTTTGATTTAGAATATACTTTATTATTTTCCTACCACATCGAGTTCTAGTTCATTCCAACTCCATTTCTAAATTCAATTATATTTTAATACAAATTCTTCCAAGTTCGTAACAACTTGAATAATAAACGAACTCTTCGCGCCGGGAGGAAGAATTTAATCCATTATCTCGTGCGGAATACGTTGGTGAAACGCCAGTATTCTTCGTTCATCGACGGACGACGACATTCATCGCAGCTCCACCGTCACAACGCCGATTTCAGCCAGCCGTACGCCGACTCCTCCCCCGAGAGCGACCCTCGACGATCGCCACATCTGAAAGCAGAAGAGGGAAATCAGCGAAAGGTAAGTAAAATCCCTCCTTACACGCGTTCGCGATTGTTTACGGTGCCCGCGTCTTTCCAGAATCGACGAACCCGGTCATACGCGTTTTATACCGGACCGAATTCTTGACTAAAAGGCTTGTGTCATTCAGCCTCCTGGGATACGAATAATTTGTTCGCCAGGACGTGACACTACTTCCTAGCAAGGAAGTG
Source organism: Xylocopa sonorina (assembly GCF_050948175.1). Taxonomy (NCBI): domain Eukaryota; kingdom Metazoa; phylum Arthropoda; class Insecta; order Hymenoptera; family Apidae; genus Xylocopa; species Xylocopa sonorina. Next base: position 1,207,943 of record NW_027490137.1, on the reverse strand, counting down.
TCGCATTTACATACAATTGAAGTGTTTGCGAGGTATACATGACACTTCGCAATGAATATTGTATCTTATCAGGGTACATACAAATGAGATGCGACATCTCGTTTTCAGAAGCATTAGAACACTATTTCTGCGATACGTAGACATCTGCAAACGCTATTTCCTAGCAATGAAGTATCACATTTACATTCATTTGAAGTGAATACGAGGTATACATGACACTTCGCAATGAATATTATATCTTATCATGAAACATAGAAATGAGATGCGATATCTTGTTATAAGAAGCTTTAGAACACTATTGCTGCGATACGAAGACATATGCAAACGCTATTTCCTAGCATGGAAGTGTCGCATTTACATTCTTTTGAAGCGAATACGAGGTATACATGACACTTCGCAATGAATATTATATCTTGTCATGAAACATAGAAATGAGAAGCGAAATCTTGTATTAGGAGCGTTATAACACTATTGTTTCGATACGTAGACATCTGCAAACACTATTTAATAGCCTGGAAGTGTCGCATTTACATACCTTTGCAGTGAATACGGGGTATACATAACACTCCAAAATGAATGTTATACCCTATCACGAAACATATAGATGAAATGCGATATCGCGATTTAAGAAGCATTAGAACTCTATTGCTACGATACGTAGATATATGCAGACCCTTTTTCCTAGCAAGGAAGTGTCGCATTTACATTCTTCCGAACTGAATACGAGGTATACTTAACACTCCACAATGAATATTATATCTTATCATGAAACACAGAAATGAGATGCGATATTGCGATATAAGAAGCATTAGAACACTTTTGCTTCGATACGTAGACATCTGCAAACGCTATTTCCTAGCAAGGAAGTGTCGCATATACATTCATCTGAAGTGAATACGAGGTATACACAACACTCCACGAGGAATATTATACCTTATCACGAAGCATGGAAATTAGATGCGATATCGCGATTTAAGAAGCATTAGAACTCTATTGCTACGATACGTAGACACCTGCAAACGCTATTTCGTAGCATGGAAGTGTCGCAAATACATTCTTTTGGATTGAATGCGAGGTAAACATAACACTTCGCAATGAATATTATAACTTATCATGAAACACAGAAATGAGGTGCGATATGGCGGTTTAAGAAGCATTAGAACACTATTGCTTCGTTACGTAGACATCTGCCAACGCTATAACCTAGCAATGAAGTGTCGTATTTAAATTCATTTGAAGTGTATGCGAGGTATACAAGACACTTCGCAATGAATATTATATCTTATCATGATACATAGAAATGACATGCGATATCGCGATTTAGGAAGCGTTAGAACTCTATTGCATCGATACGTAGACATCTGCAAACGCTACTTCCTAGCAGGGAAGTGTCGCATTTACATTCATTTGAAGCGAATACGAGGTATGCATAACACTGCACAATGAATATTGTATCTTATCATGAATCCTAGAAATGTGATGCGATATCGCCATTTATGAAGCATTAGAACTCTATTGCTTCAATACGTAGACATCTGCAATCGGTATTTCCTAGCAAGGAAGTGTCGCATTGACATCCTTTTGAAGTGAATACGAGGAATACATAATACTCCAGAATGAATATTATATCTTATCATGAAACATAGAAATGAGGTGCAATATCGCGATTTAAGAAGCATTAGAACTCTAATGCTACGATACGTACACATCTGCAATTGCTACTTCCTAGCAAGGAAGTGTCGCATTTACATTCTTTGGTAAGGAATACGAGGTATACATGACACTTGGCAATGAATTTTATATCTTATCATGAAACACAGAAACGTGATGCGATATGACGATTTAAGAAGCTTTAGGATTCTATTGCTTCGGTACGTAGATATCTGCAAACGCTATTTCCTAGCAAGGAAGTGTCACAGTTACATTCTGTTGAAGTGAATACGAGGTATACATAACACTCCACAATGAATATTATATCTTATCATGAAACATAGAAATGAGATGCGATATCGCGATTTAAGAGGCATTAAAACTTTATTGCTTAGATAGGTAGACATCTGCAGACGCTATTTCCTAGCAAGGCAGTGTCGCATTTACATTCATTTGAAGTGTATGCGAAATACACATGACACTTCGCAATGATTATTATATATTATCATGAAACATAAAATGAAATGCGATAACGCGTTTTAAGAAGCACTAGAACTCTATTGCTTCGACACGTAGACATCTGGAAACGTAATGTCCTAGAAAGGAAGTGTCTTACTTACATTCATTTGAAGTGTAGACGAGGAATACATAACACTTCGCAATGGATATTATATCTTATCATGAGACATAGAAATGCGATGCTATATCGCGTTTTGAGAAGCATTAGAACTCTATTGCTTCGATACATAGACATCCTGAAACGCTACTTCCTTGCAAGGAAGTGTCGCATTTGCATTCTTTGAAGTGAAAACGAGGTTTACATAACACTGCACAATGAATATTATAGCTTATCATGAGACATAGAAATGAAATGCGATGTCGCGTTTTAAGTAGCATTAAAACTCTATTGCTTCGATACGTGGACACGTGGAAACGCTTTTTTCTAGAGAGGAAGTGTTGCATTTACATTCTTTTGAAGTGAATACGAGGTATACATGACACATCGCAATGAATATTATATCTTATCATGAAACATAGAAATGAGATGCGATATCGCGTTTTGAGAAGCATTAGAACCCTATTGCTTCGATATGTAGACATCTGCAAACGCTATTTCATAGCAAGGAAGTGTCGCATTTACATTCATTTGACGTGTAGACGAGATATACATAACACTACACAATGAATATTATATCTTATCATGAAACGTAGAATTGAGGTGCGATATCGCGATTTAACAAGCATTGGAACACCATTGCTTCGATACGTAGACATCTGCAAACGCTACTTCCTAGCAAGGATGTGTCGCGTTTACATTCACTTGAAGTGTATGCGAGTTATTCAAGACACTTCGCAATGAATATTATATCTTATCATGAAACATAGAAATGAGTTGCGATATCGCGATTTAAGAAGCATTAGAACTCTCCTTGCTTCGATACGTAGACATCTGCAAACGCTATTTCCTATCAAGGAAATGTCGCATTTACATTCTTTTGAAGTGAGTACGAGGTATACATGACATGTAGCATTGAATACTATGTCTTATCATGAAACATAGAAATGAGATGCGATATCGTGTTTTGAGAAGCATTAGTACGCCCTTGCTTCGATACGTAGACATCTGGAAAAGCTATTTCCTATCAAGGAAGTGTCGCATTTACATTCTTTTGAAGTGAGTATGAGGTATACATCGCACTCCACAATGAATATTATATCTTATCCTGAAACATAGAAATGAGAAGCGATATCCCGTTTTAAGAAACATTAGGGCTCTATTGCTACGACACGTAGATATCTGCAGACGCTAATGCCTAGCAAGGAAGAGTCTCATTTATATTCATTTGAGGTGTAGACGAGATATACATAACACTTCGCATTGTATATTATATCTTATCATGAACCATAGAAATGAGATGCGATATCGCGTTTTAAGAAGCATTAGATCTCTATTGCATCGAAGCGTTGACATCTGGAAACGTAATTTCCTAGAAAGGAAATGTCGCATTTACATTCATGTGAAGTGTAGACAAGGAATACAGAACACATCGCAATGAAAATTATATCTTATCATGAATCATAGGGATGAGATGCGATAACGCGTTTTAAGAAGCATTAGGGCTCCAATGCTACGATACGTAGACATCTGCAAACGCTATTTATTAGCAATGAAGTGTCGCATTTACATTCATTTGAAGTGTATGCGAGGTATAAGTGACACTTCGCAATGAATATTATATCTTAACGTGAAACATAGAAATGAGATGCGATATCGCGATTTAAAAAGCATTAGAAATCTATTGCTTCGATACGTAGACATCTGCAAACGCTACTTCCTAGAAAGGAAGTGTCGCCTTTTAATTGGTTTGAAGTGTATGCGTGGTATAAAAGACACTTCACAATGAATATTATATCTTATCATGAAACATAGAAATGAGATGCGATATCGCGTGTTGAAAAGATTTAGAACCCTAATGCTACCATACGTAGACATCTGCAATCGTTATTTCCTAGCAAGGAAGTGTTGCGTTTACATTCATTTTAAGTGTATGCCAGGTATACATGACACTTCCTAATGAATATTATGTCTTATCATGAAACATAGAAATGAGTTGCTATATCTCGTTTTAAGAAGCATTAGAACTCTATTGCTTCGATACGTAGACATCTGCAAACGCTACTTCCTAGCAACGAAATGTCGCATTTACATTCTTTAGAGCTAAATACGAGGTATACATAACAGTGCACTATGTATATTATATCTTATCATGAAACATAGAAATGAGTTGCGATATCGCGATTTAAGAAGCATTAGAACTCTATTGCTTCGATACGTAGACATCTGCAAACGCTATTTCCTAGCAAGGAAGTGTCGCATTTACATTCCTTTGAAGTGAGTACGAGGTATACATGACACTTCGCAATGAATATTATATCTTATCAGCAAACATAGAAATGATATGCGATATCGCGATTTAAAAAGCATTAGAAATCTATTGCCACGTTACGTAGACATCTGCAAACGCTATTTAATCGCAAGGAACTGTCGCATTTACTATCTTTTAAAGTGAGTACGAGGTATACATAACACTCCACAATGAATATTATACCTTATCATGAAACATAGAAATGAGATGCAATATCGCGTTTTAAGAAGCATTAGAACTCTATTGTTACGATACGTAGACATCTGCAAACGTTATTTCCTAGCAAGGACGTGTCGCATTTACATTCATTTGAAGTGAGTACGAGGTATACATGACACTTCGCAATGAATATTATACCTCATCACGAAACATAGAAATGAGGTGCGATATCGCGATTTAAGAAGCATTAGAACACTATTGCTTCGATACGTAGACATCTGCAAACGCTATATCCTAGCAAGGAAGTGTCGCATTTACATTCTTTTAAAGTGAACACGAGGTATACATAACACTCCGCAATGAACATTATACCTTATCACGAAACGTAGAAATGCAATGCGATATCGCGATTTAAGAAGCATTAGAAATCTATTGCTACAATACGTAGACATCAGCAAACGCTATTTCCTAGCAAGGAAGTGTCGCATTTACATGCTCTTGAAGTGAATACGAGGTATGCATGACACTTCGCAATGAATATTATATCTTATCATGAATCATGGAAATGAGATTCGATATCGCGATTTAAAAAGCATTAGAACACTATTGCTACGATACGTAGACATCTGCAAACGCTATTTAATAGCAAGGAAGAGACGCATTTACATTCTTTTGAAGTGAATACGGGGTATACATAGCACTCCATAGTGAATATTATACCTTACCGCGAAACATAGAAATGAGATGCGATATCGCGATTTAAGAAGCATTAGAACTCTATTGCTTCGTTACGGAGACATCTGCAAACGCTATTTCCTAGCAAGGAAGTGTCGCATTTTCATTTTTTTGAAGTGAATACGATGTAGACATAACACTCCACAATGAATATTATACCTTATCATGAAACATAGAAATGAGAAGCAATATCGCGTTTCAAGAAGCATTAGAACTCTATTGTTACGATACGTAGACATCTGCAAACGTTATTTTCTAGCAAGGAAGTGTCGCATTTACATTCATTTGAAGTGAGTACGAGGTATACATGACACTTCGCAATGAATATTGTACCTCATCACGAAACATAGAAATGAGGTGCGATATCGCGATTTAAGAAGCATTAGTACACTATTGCTTCGATACGTAGACATCTCCAAACGCTATATCCTAGCAAGGAAGTGTCGCATTTACATTCTTTTAAAGTGAATACGAGGTATACATAACACTCCGGAATGAACATTATACCTTATCACGAAACGTAGAAATGCAATGAGATATCGCGATTTAAGAAGTATTAGAACTCTATTGCTACAATACGTAGACATCAGCAAAAGCTATTTCCTAGCAAGGAAGTGTCGTATTTACATGCTTTTGAAGTGAATACGAGGTATGCATGACACTTCGCAATGAATATTATATCTTATCATGAGTCATGGAAATGAGATTATATATCGCGATTTAAAAAGCATTAGAACACTATTGCTACGATACGTAGACATCTGCAAGCGCTATTTAATAGCAAGGAAGAGACGCATTTACATTCTTTTGAAGTGAATACGGGGTATACATAGCACTCCATAGTGAATATTATACCTTACCGCGAAACATAGAAATGAGATGCGATATCGCGATTTAAGAAGCATTAGAACTCTATTGCTTCGTTACGGAGACATCTGCAAACGCTATTTCCTAGCAAGGAAGTGTCGCATTTTCATTTTTTTGAAGTGAATACGAGGTATACATGACACTTCGCAATGAATTTTATATCTTATCATGAAACATAGAAATGAGATGCGATATCGCGTTCTAAGAAGCGTTAGAACTCTATTGCCACGATACGTAGACATCAGCAAATGCTATTTCCCAGCAAGGAAGTGTCGCACTTACATTCTTTTGAAGTGAATACGAGGTTGACAAAACACTCCACAATGGATATTATATCATATCAGGAAACATTGAATGAGATGCGATTTCGCGTTTTAAGAAGCGTTAGAACTCTATTGCTTCGATACGTAGACGTCTGGAAACGTAATTTCCTAGAAAAGAAGTGTCGCATTTACATTCAATTGAAGTGCAGACGAGGAACACATAACACTTCGCAATGAATTTTGTATCTTATCATAAGACATGGAAATGTCATGCGATATCACGATTTAAGTTGCACTAGAACTCTATTTCTACGATACGTAGACATTTGCAACGATATTTCCCAGCAAGGCAGTGTCGCATTTACATTCTTTTGAAGTGAATACGAGGCATACATGATACTTCGCAATGGATATTATAACTTACCAAGAAACATAGAATTGAGATGCGATATCGCTTTTTAAGAAGCGTTAGAACTCTATTGCTACTATACGTAGACATCTGCAAAAGCTATTTCCTAGCAAGGATGTGTCGCACTTATATTCTTTTGAAGTGAATACCAGGTATACATAACACTCCACAATGAATATTATATCTTATCTTGAAACATAGAAGCGAGATACGATATCGCGTTTTAAGAAACATTTGAACTTAGTTGCTACGATACGTAGATATCTGGAAATGCTATTACCTAGCACGGAAGTGTCGCATTTTCATCCTTTTGAAGTGAATACGAGGTATACATGACACTTCGCAATTAATTTTATATCTTTTCATGAATCATAGAAATGACATGTGACATCTCGTTTTAAGAAGCATTAGAACACTATTGTTTCGATACGTAGACATCTGGAAACGCTATATCCTAGCAAGGAAGTGTCGCATTTACATTCTTTTGAAGTGAATACGAGGTATACATGACACTTCGCAATGAATATTACATTTTGTCGTAAAACATAGAAATGAGATGCGATATCGCGTTATAAGAAGAATTAGAACACTATTGCTTCGATACGTGGACATCTGGAAACTCTATTTCCTAGTAAGGACGTGTCGCATTTACATTCATTTGTAGTGCATGCGAGGTATACATGACACTTCGCAATGTATATTATATCTTATCGTGAAACATTAAAATGAGATGTGATATCGCGTTTTAAGAAGCGTTAGAATTCTATTGCTTCGATACGTAGACATCTGCAAACGCTATTTCGTAGCAAGGAAGTGTCGCAATTACATTCTTTTAAAGCGAATACGAGGTATACATAGCAATCCAGAATGAATACTATATCTTATCACGAAACATAGAAATGAAATGCGATATCGCGATTTAAGAAGCATTAGATCTCCATTGCTTCGATACGTAGATATCTGGAAACGTTATTTCCTAGAAAGGAAGTGTCGCATTTACATTCATTTAAAGTGTGGACGAGGAATACATAACACTTCGCAATGAATATTATATATTATCATGATACATAGATATGCGATGCGATGCGATATCGCGTTTTAAGAAGCATTAGAACTCTATTGCTTCGAGACGTAGACATCTGCAAACGCTATTTCCTAGGAAGGAAGTGTGGCATTTACATTCATTTAAAGTGCAGACGTGGAATGCGTAACACTTCGCAATGAATATCGTATATTATCATGAGACATAGAAATGATATGCGATTTCGCGTTTTAAGAAGCATTAGAACTGTATTGCTTCGATACGGAGACATCTGCAATCGCTATTTCCTAGCGAGGAAGAGTAGCATTTACATTCTTTTGTAGTTAATACGTGGTATACATATCACTGCACAATGAATATTATATCTTATCATGAGACCTAGAAATGAGATGCGATATCGCGTTTTACGAAGCATTAGAACTCTATTATTTCGATACGTAGACATCTGGAAACGCTACTTCCTAGCAAGGAAGTGTCGCAATTACATTCTCTTGAAAGGAATACGAGGTATACATAACATTGCACAATGAACATTATATCTTATCGTGATACATATAAATGAGAAGCGATATCGCTATTTAAGCGGCATTAGAACACTATTGCTTCGATACCTAGATGTCTGCAAACGCTGCTTCCTAGCAAGGAAGTGTCGCATCTACATTCCTTTGAAGTGAATACGAGGTGTACATGACACTCCGCAATGAATATTATATCTTATCATGAAACATAGAAATGAGATGCGATATAGGGATTTAAGAAGAATTAGAACTCTATTGCATCGATACGCAGACATCTGCAAACGCTACTTCCTAGCATGGAAGTGCCGCATTTACATTCATTTGTAGTGTATGCGAGGTATACATGACAATTGGCAATGAATAATATATCCTATCAAGAAACATAGATATGAGATGCGATATCGCGTTCTAAGTAGCATTAGAACTCTATTGCTACTATACGCAGACATCTGGAAACCCTACTTCCTAGCAGCGAATTGCCGCATTTTCATTCGTTTGAAGTGTGTGCGAGGTATACACTTCGGATCAAACTTCGCACTTATTATTATATCTTATTATGAAACATAGAAATGAGATGCGATATCCCGTTTTAAGAAGCCTTATAACACTATTTCTTCGATACGGAGACATCTACAAACGCTATGTCCTGGTAAGGAAGTGTCGCATTTACATTATTTTGAAGTGAATACGAGGTATACATGACACTTCGCAATGAATATTATATCTTATCACGAAACTTAGAAATGAGATGCGACATCTCGTTTTAAGGAGCATTTGATCTATATTGTTTCGATACACAAACATCTGGAAACGCTATTTCCTAGCAAGGATGCGGCGCATTTACCTTCTTTTGAAGAGAGTACGAGGTATACATGACACTGCACAATGAATATTATATCATATCATGAACCATAGAAATGAGATGCGATATCGCGTTTTAAAAAGCATTGGAACTCTATTGCTACGATGCGTAGATATCTGCAGACTCTATTTCCTAGCAAGGAAGTGTCGCATTTACATTCTTTTGAAGTGAATACTAGGTATACATAACACTCCACAATGAATATTATATCTTATCATGAAACATAGAAATGAGATGCGATATCGGGATTTAAGAAGCATAAAACTCAATTTCTTCGATACGTAGACATCTGCAAACGCTATTCCCTAGCAAGGAAGTGTGGTATTTACATTCTTTTGGAGAGATTACGAGGTATACATGACACTCCACAATGAACATTATATCTTATCATGAAACATAGAAATGTGATGCGATATCGCGTTTTAAGATGCATTGGAACTCTATTGCTACGATACGTAGACATTGGCAAACGCTATTCCCTAACAAGGAAGTGTCGTACTTACATTCTTTTGAAGAGAATACGAGGTATACATGACACACCACAATGAATATTATATCTTATCATGAAACATAGGATTGAGATGCGACATCGCGATTTAAAAAGCATTAGAACCCTATTGCTGCGAAACGTAGATATCTGGGAACGACAGTTAACAGAAAGCAAGTGTCGCATTTACATTCCTTTGAAGTGAATACGAGGTATACATAACACTCCACAATGAATATTACATCTTATCACAAAACAGAAATGGGATGCGATTTCGCGATTTAAGATGCATTAGAACTCTATTGCTACGATACGTAGACATCTGCAGACGCTATTTCCTAGCAAGGAAGTATCGCATTTACATTCTTTTGAAGTGAATACGAGGTATACATATACATACCCTCCGCAATGAATATTATATCTTATCGTGAAACATAGAAATGAGATGCGATATCGCGATATAAGGGGCATTAGAACTATATTGCTTCGGTACGTAGACATCTGGAAACGTAATTTCCTAGCAAGGAAGTGTCGCATTTACATTCATTTGAAGTGTATGCTAGGTATACATGACATTTCGCAATGAATATTATATCTTATCATGAAGCATAGATATGAGATGCGATATCGCGATTTATGGGGCATTAGAACTCTATTGCTTCGGTACGTGGACATCTGGAAACGTAATTTCCTAGCAGTGAAGTGTCGCATTTACATTCATTTGAAGTGTATGCTAGGTATACATGACACTTCGCAATGAATATTATATCTTATCATAAAACGTAGAAATGAGATGCGATATCCCGTTTTAAGAAGCATTAGAACTCTATTGTTTCGATACGTACACATCTGCAAACACTATTACCTAGCAAGCAAGTGTCGCACTTACATTCATTTGAAGCGAATACGAAGTATACATGACACTTCGCAATGAATATTATATCTTATCATGAAACATAGAAATGAGATGCGATATCGCTTTTTACGAAGCATTAGAACTCTATTGGTACGATTCGTAGACATCTGGAGGTGCCTTTTCCTAGGAAGGAAGTGTCGCACTTACATTCATTTGAAGTGAATACGAGGTATACATAACACTGCACATTGAATATTATATCTTATCATGAAACATAGAAATGAGATGCGATATCGCGATTTTAGTAGCATTAGAACTCTAATACTACGATACGTAGACACCTGCCAGCGCTATTTCCTAGAAAGGAAGTGTCGCATTGACATTCTTATGAAGTGAATACCAGGAATACATAATACTCCACAATGAATATTATATCTTATCATAAAACGTAGAAATGAGATGCGATATCGCGTTCCAAGGAGCATTAGAACTCTATTGCTTCGATACGTAGATATCTGCAGACGCTATTTCCTAGCAAGGAAGTGTCGCATTTACATTCTTTTGAAGTGAATACGAGGTATACATAACACTACACAATGAATATTATTGCTTATCATGAGACATAGATATGAGATGCGATATCGCGTTTTTAGTAGCATTAGAACTCTAATGCTACGATACGTAGACCCCTGCCAGCGCTATTTCCTTGAAAGGAAGTGGCGCATTGACATTCTTTTGAAGTGAATACCAGGAATACATAATACTCCACAATGAATATTATATCTTATCATAAAACGTAGAAATGAGATGCGATATGGCGTTTTAAGAAGCATTAGAACTCTATTGCTACGATACGTAGATATCTGGAAACGCTATTTCCTAGCAATGAAGTGTCGCATTTACTTTCATTTGAAGTGAATACGAAGTATACGTGACACTTCGCAATGAATATTATATCATATCTTGAAACATAGGAATGAGATGCGATGCCGCGACTTAAAAAGCATTAGTAATCTATTGCTACGATACGTAGTCATCTGCAAACGCTATTTAATAGCAAGGATGTGTCGCACTGACATTCATTTGAAGTGAATACGAGGTATACACAACACTTTGCAATGCATATTATATCTTATCAGGAAACATAGAAATGAGATGCGATATCGCTATTTAAGATGCATTGGAACTCTATTGCTTCGGTACGTAGACGTCTGCAAATGCTACTGCCCAGCAAGGAAGTGTCGCATTTACATTCTTTTGAAGTGAATGCGAGATATACATGACACTTCGCAATGAATATTATACCTTATCATGAAACATAGAAATCTGATGCGATATCGCGTTTTAAGAAGCATTAGAACTCTACTGCTACGATACGTAGACATCTGCAAACGCTATTTCCTAGCAAGGAAGTGTCATACTTACATTCATTTGAAGTGATACATGAATTACATTCATTGAAGTATACATGACACTCCGCAATGAATATTATATCTTATCCTAAAACAGAATTGAGGTGCTATATCTCGTTTTAAGAAACATTAGAACGCTATTGCTTCGATATGTAGACATCTGCCAACGCTATTTCCTAGCAAGGAAGTGTCGCATTTACATTCATTTGAAGTGTATGCAAGGTATACATGACACTTCGCAATGAATATTATATCTTATAATGAAACATAGAAATGAGATGCTATATCTCGTTTTAAGAAGCACTCGAACCCTAATGCTACGATACGTAGACATCTGCAGACGCTATTTCCTAGCAAGGAAGTGTCGCATTTACATTCTTTTGAAGTGAATACGAGGTATTCATAACACTCCACAATGAATATTATATCTTTTCATGAAACATAGAAATGAGATGCCTAATCGCGATTTTAAAAGCACTAGAAATCAATTTCTTCGATACGTAGGCATCTGCAAACGCTATTTCCTAGCTAGGAAGTGTCGCATTTACATTGTTTTGAAGTGAATACGAGGTATACATGACACTTCGCAATGAATATTGTATCTTATCATGAAACATAGAAATGAGATGCGATATCGCGTTGTATGAAGAATTAGAACTCTATTGCTATGATACATAGGCATCTGCAAACGCTATTTCCTAGCAAGGAAGTGACGCATTATCATTCTTTTGAAGTGAATACGAGGTATACATAACATTGCACAATGAATATTGTATCTTATCGTGATACATATAAATGAGATGCGATATCGCGATTTAAGCGGCATCAGAACACTATTGCTTCGATACCTAGATATCTGCAAACGCTGCTTCCTAGCAAGGAAGTGGCGCATCTACATTCCTTTGAAGTGAATACGAGGTATACATGACACTCCGCAATGAATATTATATCTTATCATGAAACATAGAAATGAGATGCGATATCGCTATTTAAAAAGCAATAGATCTCTATTGCTTCAATACGTAGACATCTGCCAACGCTATTTCCTAGCAAGGAAGTGTCGCATTTACATTCTCCTGAAGTGAGTACGAGGTATACATAACACTGCACAATGAATATTCTATCTTATCATGAAACATTGAAATGAGATGCCTAATCGCGTTTTAAGAAGCATTAGAACACTATTGCTTCGATACGTTGACATCTGCAAACGCTACTTCCTAGCAAGGAAGTGTCGCATTTACATTCTTTTGAAGTGAATACCAGGTATACAAATAACTGCGCAATGAATATTGTATCTTATCATGAAACATAGAAATGAGATGCGATATAGGGATTTAAGAAGAATTAGAACTTTGTTGCATCGATACGCATACATCTCCAAACGCTATTTACTAGCAAGGATGCGTCGCATTTACATTCATTTGAAGTGCAGACGAGGTATACATGACACTTCGCAATGAATATTGTATCTTATCATGAAACATAGAAATGAGATGCGATATCGCGTTTTAAGAAGAATTAGAACTCTATTTCTATGATACATAGGCATCTGCAAACGCTATTTCCTAGCAAGGTAGTGACGCATTATCATTCTTTTGAAGTGAATACGAGGTATACATAACATTGCACAATGAATATTGTATCTTATCGTGATGCATATAAATGAGATGCGATATCGCGTTTTATGAAGCATTATAACTGCATTGCTTCGATACGTAGACGTCTGCAAACGCCATTTACTAGCAAGGAAGAGTCGCACTTACTTTCATTTGAAGTGAATACGAGGTATACATAACACTGCACATTGAATATTATATCTTATCATGAAACATAGAAATGAGATGCGATATCGCGATTTTAGTAGCATTAGAACTCTAATGCTACGATACGTAGACACCTGCCAGCGCTATTACCTAGAAAGGAAGTGTCGCATTGACATTCTTGTGAAGTGAATACCAAGAATACACAATACTCCACAATGAATATTATATCTTATCATAAAACATAGAAATGAGATGCGATATGGCGTTTTAAGAAGCATTAGAACTCTATTGCTACGATACGTAGATATCTGGAAACGCTATTTCCTAGCAAGGAAGTGTCGCATTTACTTTCATTTGAAGTGAATACGAAGTATACACGACACTTCGCAATGAATATTATATCTTATCATGAAACATAGAAATGAGATGCGATATCGCGTTTAAAGAAGCATTAGAAGTCTAATGCTACGATACGTAGACATCTGCAAACGCTATTTCCTAGCAAGGAAGTGACGCATTTACATTAATTTGAAGTGTATGCGAGGAACACATAACACTTCGTAATGAATATTATATCTTTACATGAAACATTGAATTGAGATGCGATATCGCGTTTTAAAAAGCAATAGAACTCTATTCCTTCGATACGTAGTCATCTACAAACGCTATTTCCTAGCAAGGAAGAGACGCATTTACATTCTATTGAAGTGAATACGAAGTACACATAACACTCAGCAATGAATATTATATCTTATCATGAGACATAGAAATGAGATGCGATATCGCGTTCTAAGGAGCATTAGAAATCTATTGCTTTGTTACGTGGACATCTGCCATCGCTATATCCTAGCAAGGAAGGGTCGCACTTACATTTATTTGAAGTGTATGCGTGGTATGCGTGACACTGCGCAATGAATATTATATCTTATCATGAAACATAGAAATGGGATGCTATATCTCGTTTTAAGAAACATTAGAACACCATTGCTACGATTCGTCGATATCTGCAGATGCTATTTCCCAGGAAGGAAGTGTCGCACTTACATTCTTTTGAAGTCAATACGAGGTATACATAACACTCCACATTAAATATTATATCTTATCATGAAACATACAAATGAAATGCGACATCTCGTTTTACGAAGCATTAGAACTGTATTGTTTCGATACGTAGACATCTTGAAACGCTATTTCCAAGCAAGGCAGTATCGCATTTACACTCTTTTGAAGTGAATACGTTGTATACATGACACTTCGCAATGAATATTATATCTTACCATGAAACATAGAAATGAGATGCGGTATAGCGAATTAAGAATCGTTAGAACTCTATTGCTACGATACGTAGACATTTGCAAACGCTATTTCCTAGCAAGGAAGTGACGCATTTACATTCTTTTAAAGTGAATACGAGGTATACATGACTCTTCGCAATGAATATTATATCTTATCATGAAACAGAGAAATGAGATGCGGAATCCCGTTTTATGAAGCATTAGATATCTATGGCTTCGATACGTAGACATCTGCAAACGCTATTTCCTAACAGGGAAGTGTCACATTTACATTCACTTGAAGTGTATGCGAGGTATATGTGACACTTCGCAATGAGTATTATGTCCTATCATGAAACATAGAAATGTGATGCGATATCGCGTTTTAAGAGGCATTAGAACTCTAGTGCTGCGATACGTAGACATCTGCAAACGCTATTTCCTAGCAAGGAAGAGTGGCATTTACATTCATTTGAAGTGTATGTGAGGTATACATGTCACTTCACAATGAATATTATATCTTATCATGAAACATAGAAATGAGATGCGATATCGCGTTTTAAGAAGCATTAGAACTCTATTGCTTCGATACGTCAACATCTGCAAACGCTATTTCCTAGCAAGGAAGTGTTGCATTTACATTCTTTTAATGTGAATACGAGGTGTGCATGACACTTCGCAATGAATATTGTATCATATCATGAAACATAGAAATGAGGTGCGATATCGCGTTTTAAGAAGAATTAGAACTCTATTGCTATGATACATAGGCATCTGCAAACGCTATTTCCTAGCAAGGTAGTGACGCATTATCATTCTTTTGAAGTGAATACGAGGTATACATAACATTGCACAATGAATATTGTATCTTATCGTGATGCATATAAATGAGATGCGATATCGCGTTTTATGAAGCATTATAACTCCATTGCTTCGATACGTAGACGTCTGCAAACGCCATTTACTAGCAAGGAAGAGTCGCACTTACTTTCATTTGAAGTGAATACGAGGTATACATAACACTGCACATTGAATATTATATCTTATCATGAAACATAGAAATGAGATGCGATATCGCGATTTTAGTAGCATTAGAACTCTAATGCTACGATACGTAGACACCTGCCAGCGCTATTACCTAGAAAGGAAGTGTCGCATTGACATTCTTGTGAAGTGAATACCAGGAATACATAATACTCCACAATGAATATTATATCTTATCATGAAACATAGAAATGAGATGCGATATCGCGATTTAAGAAGCATTAGAACTCTTTTGCTACGACACGTAGACATCTGCAAACGCTATTACCTAGGATGGAAGTGTCGCATTTACAATCTGTTGAAGTGAATACGAGGTGTACACAACACTCCACAATGAATATTATATCTTATCATGAAACATAGAAATGAGATGCGATATCGCGATTTAAGAAGCATTAGAACTCTTTTGCTACGACACGTAGACATCTGCAAACGCTATTACCTAGGATGGAAGTGTCGCATTTACAATCTGTTGAAGTGAATACGAGGTGTACACAACACTCCACAATGAATATTATATCTTATCATGAAACATTGAAATGAGATGCGATATCGCGTTTTGAGAAGCGCTAGAACTCTATTGCTTCGATACGTAGTCAACTGAAAACACTACTTCCTAGCAAGAAAATGTCGCATTTACAATCCTTTGAAGTAAATACGAGGTATACATAACAGTGCACTATGTATATTATATCTTATCATGTAACATAGAAATGAGATGCGATTTTGCGATTTAAGAAGCATTAGAACTCTATTGCTTCGATACGTAGACTTCTGCAAACGCTATTTCCTCGCACGGAAGTGTCGCATTTACATTCATTTGAAGAGTATGCGAGGTATACATGACACTTGCTAATTAATATTATATCTTATCATGAAACATAGAAATGAGATGCGATATCGCGATTTAAGAAGCATTAGATCTCTATTGCTACGATTCGTAGACATCTGCAATCGCTATTTCCTAGCAAGGAAGTGTCGCATTTACATTCATTTGAAGCGTTGCCAAGAAATACATAGCACTTCGCAATGAATATTATATCTAATCATGAGACATAGGAATGAGATGCTATATCGCGTTTTAAGAAGAATCAGAACTCTATTGCATCGATACGTAGACACCTGCAAACACTATTTCCGCGCAAGGAAGGGTTGCATTTACATTCTTGTGAAAGGAATACGAGGTATAAATAACACTTCGCAATGAATATTATATCTAATCATGAGACATAGAAATGAGATGCGGTATGGCGATTTAAGAAGCATTAGAACACTATTGCCTCGATACGTAGACATCTGGTAACGCTATTTCCCAGCAAGGTAGTGTCGCATTTACATTCATTTGAAGCCTATGTGTGTTATACATGACAATTCGCAATGAGTATTATATCATATTATGAAACATAGAAATGAGATGCGATATGGCGATTTAAGAAGCATTATAACACCATTGCTTCGATACGTAGACATCTGCAAACGCTACTTCCTAGCTAGGAAGTGCCGCATTTACATTCTTTTGAGGTGAGTACGAGGTATAAATAACACTCCATAATGAATATCATATCATATCATGAGACATAGGAATGAGATGCGATATCGTGTTTGAAAATGAATTAGAACTCTATTGCTTCGATACGCAGACATCTGCAAACGCTACTTCCGAGCAAGGAAGTGTCGCATTTACATTCTTCTGAAGTGAATCCGAGATATACAAGACAGTTCGCAATGAATATTATATCTTATCATGAAATATAGAAATGAGATGCGGTATCGCGTTTTAAGAAGCATTATAACTCTATTGCTATGATACGTAGGGATCTGCAAAGGCTTTGTCCTAGCAAGGAAGTATCGCATTTACATTCTTTTGAAGTGAATACGAAGTATACATAACACTCCACAGTGAATATTATATCTTATCACGAGACATAGGAATGAGGTACGATATCGTGTTTTAAAATGCATTAGAACTCTAATGCTACGGTACGTAGACATCTGCAAACGCTATTTCCTAGCAAGGAAGTGTCTCATTTACATTCATTTGAAGTGTATGCGTGGTATACATGACCATTCGCTATGAATATTATATCTTAACATGAAACATGGAAATGGGTGCGATATAGCGTTTTGAGAAGCATCAGAACCCTATTGCTTCGATACGTAGACATCTGCAAACGCTATTTTCTAGCAAGGAAGTGTCGCATTTACATTCTTTTGAAGTGAATAGGAGGTATGCATAACACTCCACAATGAATATTATATCTTATCATGAAGCATAGAAATAAGATGCTGTATCGCGTTTTAAGAAGAATTAGAACTCTATTTCTACGATACGTAGACATCTGCAAACGCTATTTCCTAGCATGGAAGTGTCGCATTTGCATTCATTTGATGTGCATGCGAGGTATACATGACACTTCGCAATGAATATTATACCTTATCATGAGACATAGCAATGAGATATGATATCGCGTTTTAAGGATCATTAGAACTCTCCTGCTTCGATACGTAGATATCTGCAAACGCTATTTCCTAGGAAGGAAGTGTCGCATTTACATTCTGTTGAGGGGAATACGACGTATACAAACACCACACAATGAATATTATATCTTATCATGAAACATAGAAATAAGATGCGATACAGCGATTTAGGAAGCATTAGAATAATATTGCTTCGATACGTAGACATCTGCATACGCTATTTCCTAGCAAGGAAGTGTAGCATTACATTATTTTGAAGTGATTACGAGGTATGCATGACACTTCCCAATGAATATTATATCTTATCATGAAACATAGAAATGAGATGCGACATCTTGTTCTGTGAAGCTTTAGAACTCTGTTGCTACGATACGTAGACATCTGCAATCGCTATTTAATAGCAGGGAAGTGTCGCTTTTACATTCTATTGAAGTGAATACGAGGTATACATGACACTCCACAACGAATATTATATCTTATCATGAAACATAGAAATGAGATGCGATATGGCGGTTTATGAAGCATACGAACTCTAATGCTACGATACGTAGACATCTCCAAACGCAACTTCCTAGCAAGGAAGTGTCGCACTTACATTCTTGTGAAAGGAATACGAGGTATACATGACACTTCGCAACGGATATTATATCTTATCATGAAACATAGAAATGAGATGCGATATGGCGATTTATGAGCATTGGAACTCTACTGCTTCGATACATAGACATCTGCCGACGCTATTTCCTAGCAAGGAAGTGTCGCATTTACATTCATTTGAAGTGTATGCGAGGTATACAATACACTTCGCAATGAATATTATATTTTATCGTGAAACATAGAAATGAGATGCGATCTTGCGATATAAGAAGCATTAGAAATCTAATGCTACGACACGTAGACATCTGCAAATGCTATTTCCTAGCAAGGAAGTCTCGCATTTACATTCTTTTGAAGTGAATGTGAGGTACACATAACATTGCACAATGAATATTATATCTTATCATGAAACATAGAAATGAGATGCGATATTGCGCTTTCAGAAGCATTAGAACTCTATTGCTACGATACGTAGATATCTGGAAACGCTATTTCCTAACAAGGAAGTGTCGCAATTACATTCTTTTGAAGTGAATACGTGGTATACATAACACTCCACAATGAATATTATATCTTATCACGAGACATAGACATGGGATGCGATATCCCGTCTTAAGAAGCATCAGATCTCTATTGATTCGATACGTAGTCATCTGCAAACGCTATTTCAAAGCAAGGTAGTGTCGCATTTGCATTCTTTTGAAGTGAGTACGAGGTATGCATAATACCCCACAATGAATATTATATCTTATCATGGAACATAGAAATGAGATGCGATATGGCGATTTAAGAAGCAGTAGATCTCTATTGCTTCGATACGTAGACATCTGCAGACGCTATTTCCTAGCAAGGAAAAATCGCAATTACACTCTTTTGAAGCGAATACGAGGTATACATGTCGCTCCATAATGAATGATATATCTTATCACGAAACATAGAAATTAGATGCGATATCGCGTTTTAGGAAGCATTAGAACTCTATTGCTTCGATACGTAGACATTTGCAAGTGATGTATCCTGGCAAGGAAGTGTCGCATTTACATTCACTTGAAGTGTATGCGAGGTATAAGTGACACTTCGCAATGAATATTATATCTCATCATGAAACATAGAAATGAGGAGCGACATCGCGGTTTAGGAAGCATTAGATCTCTATTGCTACGATCGGCAGATGTCTGCTAACGCTATTTCCTAGCAAGGAAGTGTCAGATTTACATTCTTTTGAAGTGAATACGGGGTATACATAACACTCCACAATGAATATTATATCTTATCATGAAACATAGAAATGAGATGCGATACGCCTATTTAAGAAGCATTAGAATTCTACTGCTTCGATACGTAGACATCTGCAAACGCTATTTCCTAGCAAGGAAGTGTCGCATTTACATTCTTTTGAGGTGAACACGAGGTATACATAACACTCCACAATGAATTTTATATTTTATCGTGAAACATGGAAATGATATTCGATCTCGCGATATAAGAAGCATTAGAACTTTATTGCTTCGATACGTAGACGTCTGCAATCGCTATTTCCTAGCAAGGAAGTGTCGCATTGACATTGTTTTGAATTGAATACAAGGTATACATGCCACTTCGCAATGAATATTATATCTTATCGTGAAACATAGAAATGAGATGCGGTATCGCGTTTTGAGAAGCATTCGAACTCTATTGCTACGATACGTAGACATCTGCAAACGCTATTTCCTAGCACGGAAGTGTCGCATTTACATCTTTTTGAAGCGACTACGAGGTATACATAGCAATCCACAATGAATATTATATCTTATCACGAAATATAGAAATGAGTTGCGATATCGCGATTTAAGAAGCATTAGATCTCTATTGTTTCGATACGTAGACATCTGGAAACGCTATATCCTAGCAAGGATGTGTCGCGTTTACATTCTTTTTAAGTTTAAGCGAGATATACATAACCCTCCTCAATGAATATTATATTTTATCATGAAACATAGAAATGAGATGCGATATCGCGTTTTAAGAAGCATTAGGACACTATTGCTTCGATACGTAGACATCTGCAAACGCTACTTCCTGGCAAGGAAGTGTCGCACTTACATTCTTTGGAGTGAATACGAGGTATACATGACACTTCGCAATGAATATTGTGCCTTATCATGAAACATAGAAATGAGATGCGATATCTCGTTTTAAGAAACATTAGAACTCCATTGCTTCGATTCGTAGATGTCTGCAAACGCTACGTCCTAGCGAGAAAGTATCGCATTTACACTCTTTTGAAGTGAATACGAGGTATACATGACACTTTGAAATGAATATTATATCTTATCATGAAACATAGAAATGAGATGCGATATCGCGATTTAAAAAGCACTAGAACTCTATTGCTTCCATACGTAGACATCTGCCATCGCTATATCCTAGCTAGGAAGTGTCGCATTTACATTCATTTGAAGTGAATGCGAGGTATACACGACACTTCCCAATCATTATTGTATCTTATCGTGAAACATAGAAATGAGATGCGATTTCGCGTTTTAAGAAGCATTAGAACTCTATTGCTAGGATGCGTAGACATCTGCAAACGATATTTCCTAGCAAGGAAGTGTCGCATTTACATTCTTTTGAAGAGAATGCGAGGTATACATAACAGTCCATAATGAATATTATATCTTATCATGAAACATAGAAATGAGATGCGATATCGCGATTTAAGGAGCATTAGATCTCTAGAGCTACGATACGTAGACATCAGGAAACGCTATTTCCTTGCAGGGAAGTGTCGCATTCACATGCTTTTGAAGTGAATATGAGGTATACATGACACGTCGCTATGAATATTATACCTTATCATGAAACATAGAAATGAGATGCGATATCGCGTTTTGAGAAGCATTAGAACTCTATTCCTACGATACGTAGACATCTGCAAACGCTATTTCCTAGCAAGGAAGTGTCGCCTTTACATTCTTTTTAAGTGAATACGAGGTATACATAACACTCCAAGATGAATATTATACCTTATCAGGAAACATAGGAATGACATACGTTAACGCGATATAAGTAGCATTAGAAATCTATTGCTACGATACGTATGCATCTTCAAACGCTATTTAATAGCAAGGAAGTGTCGCATTTACATTCTTTTGAAGTGAATACGAGGTATAAATGACACTTCGCAATGAATATTATATCTTAACATGGAACATAGAAATGAGATGCGATATCGCGTTTTAACAAACATTAGATCTGTATTGCTACGATGCGTAGACATCTGCCAACGCTATTTCCTAGCAAGGAAGTGTCGCATTTACATTCATTTGAAATGTATGCCAAGTACACATGACACTTCGCAATGAATGTTATATCTTATTGTGAGACATAGAAATAAGATGCGATATCGCATTTTAAGAAGCGTTATAACCGTATTGCTACGATACGTAGACATCTGCAAACTCTATTTCCTAGCAATGAAGTGTCGCATTTACATTCATTTGAAATGTTTGGCAGGTATAAGTGGCACTTCGCAATGAATATTATATCCTATCATGAAACATAGAAATGAGATGCGATATCGCGTTTTGAGATGCATTAGAAATCTAATGCTACGATACGCAGTCATCTGCAAACGCTACTTCCTAGCAAGGAAGTCTCGCACTTTCATTCATTTCAAGTGTATACGAGGTATGCGTAACACTTCGCAATGAGTATTATATCTTATCATGAAACATAGAACTGAGATGCGATATCGCGTTTTAGGCAGCATTAGAACTCTATTGCTTCGATACGTAGACATTTGCAAATGATGTATCCTGGCAAGGAAGTGTCGCATTTACATCCACTTGAAGTGTATGCGAGGTATAAGTGACACTTCGCAATGAATATTATATCTCATCATGAAACATAGAAATGAGGAGCGACATCGCGGTTTAAGAAGCATTAGATCTCTATTGCTACGATCGGCAGATGTCTGCTAACGCTATTTCCTAGCAAGGAAGTGTCAGATTTACATTCTTTTGAAGTGAATACGAGGTATACATAACACTTCGCAATGAATATTATGTTTTATCATGAGACATAGAAATGCGATGTGATATCGCGTTTTAAGGAGCATGAGAACTCTATTGCTTCGATATGTAGACATCTGGAAACGCTATTTCCTAGCAAGGAAGTGTCGCATTTACATTCTTCTGAAGTGAATACGATGTATACATAACACTTCGCAACGAATATTATTTCTTATCATGAAACACAGAAATGAGCAGCAATATCGCGTTTTGAAAAGCATTAGAACTCTATTGCTTCGATACGTAGACATCTGGAGACGCTATTTCCTAGAAAGGATGTGTCGCATTTACATTCGTTTGAATTGCAGACGAGGAATACATAACACTTCGTAATGAATAATATATCTTATCATGAAGCATAGAAATGATATGCGATATCGCGATATAAGAAGCACTAGAACTCTATTGCTTCGACACGTAGACATCTGCAAACGCTATTTCCTAGCAAGGGAGTTTCACTCTACATTCATTTGAAGTGTATGTGAGGTATAGAAGACACCTTCGCAATGAATATTATATCTTATCATGAAAAATAGAAATGAGATGCGATATCGCGTTTTGAGAAGCATTAGAACTCTATTGCTACGATACATAGACATCTGCCAACGCTATTTCCTAGCAAGAAAGTGACGCATTATCATCCTTTTGAAGTGAGTACGAGGTATACATAACACTCCACAATGAATATTATATCTTATCATGAAACATAGAAATGAGTTGCGACATCTCGTTTTAAGAGGCATTGGAACTCTATTGTTGCGATACGTAGACATCTGGAAACGCCATTTCTTAGCTAGGAAGTGTCCCTATTACATTCTTTTGAAGTGAATACGAGGTATACATAACACTGCACAATGAATATTATATCTTATCATGAGACATAGAAATGAGATGCGATATCGCGTTTAAAGTAGCATTAGAACACTATTGCTTCGATACGTAGACATCTGGATACGCTATTTGCTAGAATGGAAGTGTCGCATTGACATTCTTTTGAAGTGAATACGAGGTAGACGAAGCACTCCACAATGAATATTATATCTTATCATGAAACATAGAAATGGGATGCGATATCGCGTTTTATGGAGCGGTAGAACTCTATTGCTACGATACGTAGACATCTGCTAACTCTATTTCCTAGGAAGGAAGTGTCGCATTTACATTCCTTTGATGTGAATGCCAGGTATACATGACACTTTGCAATGAGTATTATATTTTATCATGGAACATAGAAATGAGATGCGATATCGCGCCTTAAGAAGCGTTAAAAATCTATTGCTACGATACGTAGACATCTGCAAACGCTAATTCCTATCAAGGAAGGGTCGTATTTACATTCATTTGATGTGATTACAGGGTATACATAACACTGCACAATGATTACTATATCTTATCATGAAGCATAGAAATGAGATGCGATATGACGATTTAAGAAGCATTAGAACTCTATTGCTACGACACATAGACATCTGCAAACGCTATTACCTAGGATGGAAGTGTCGCATTTACAATCTGTTGAAGTGAATACGAGGTGTACATAACACTCCTGAATGAATATTATATCTTATCATGAAACATAGAAGTGAGATGCGATATCGCGTTTTAAAAAGCATTATAACTCTATTGCTAATATACGTAGATATCTGCAAACGCTATTTCCTAGCATGGAAATGTCGCATTTACATTCTTCTGAAGTGAATACGAGGTTAACATAACACTCCACAATGAATATTATATCTTATCATGAAACATTGAAATGAGATGCGATATCGCGTTTTAAGAAGCATTAGAACTCTAGTGCTTCGATACGTAGACATCTGGCATCGCTCTTTCCTAGCGAGGGAGTATCACATTTACATTCATTTGAAGTGTATGCGAGATATACATGACACTTCGCAATGAATATTGTATCTTAACATGAAACATAGTAATAAGGTGTTATATCGCGTTCTAAGAAGGATTAGAACTCTATTGCTACGATACGGAGACCTCTACAAACGCTATTTCCTAGGAAGCATGTTTCGCATTTGCATTCACTTGAAGTGAATAGGGGTTATAGATAACATTCCACAATGAATGTTATATCTTCGCATGAAACATAGAAATGAGATGCGATATCGGGATTTAAAAAGCATTAGAAATCTATTGCTACGGTACGTAGATATCTGCAAACGCTATTCAATAGCAAGGAAGCGTCGCACTTACATTCTTTTGAAGTGAATACGAGGTATACATAACACTACACAATGAATATTATATCTTATGATGAAACATAGAAATCAGATGCGATATCGCGATTTAAGAAGCATTAGAACTCTATTGCTTCGATAGGTAGACTTCTGCAAACGCTATTTCCTCGCACGGAAGTGTCGCATTTACATTCACTTGAAGTGTATGCGAGGTATACATCACACTTCGCAATGAATATTATATACTATCATGAAACATAGAAATGAGATGCGATATCGCGTCTTCAGAAGCATTAGAACTCTAATGCTACGATACGTAGACATCTGCAAACGCTATTTCCTAGCAAGGGAGAGTCGCATTTAC
Source organism: Xylocopa sonorina (assembly GCF_050948175.1). Classification (NCBI taxonomy): domain Eukaryota; kingdom Metazoa; phylum Arthropoda; class Insecta; order Hymenoptera; family Apidae; genus Xylocopa; species Xylocopa sonorina. Next base: position 1,181,989 of record NW_027490137.1, on the reverse strand, counting down.
ATTCATTTGAAGTGTATGCGAGGTATACATGACATTTCGCAATGATTATTATATCTTATCATGAAACATAGGAATGATATGCGGCATCGCGTTTTAAGAAGCAGTAGGACCCTATTGCTATGATACGTAGACATCTGCAAACGCTATTTCCTATCAAGGAAGTTTCGGATTTACATTCATTTGAAGTGTATGGGAGGTATATATGACACTTCGCAATGAATATTATATCTTATCATCAAACATAGAAATGTGATGCGATATCACGTTTTAAGTAGCATCAAAACCCTATTGCTTCGATACGTAGTCATCTGCAAACGCTATTTCCTAGCAAGGAAGTGTCGCATTTACATTCACTTGAAGTGTATGCGAGGTACAAGTGACACTTCGCAATGAATATAATATCTCATTATGAAACATAGAAATGGGATGCGATATCCCATTTTAAGAAGCATTAGAAATCTATTGCTTCGATACGTAGACATCTGCATACGCTACTTCCTAGCAAGGCAGTACCGCATTTGCATTTTTTTGAAGTGAATACGAGGTATGCATAATACCCCACAATGAATATTATATCTTATCAGGAGACATAGAAATGATATGCGATATCCCGTCTTAAGAAGCATCAGATTCCTATTGATTCGATACGTAGTCATCTGTAAACGCTATTTCAGTGCAAGGGAGTGTCGCATTTGCATTCTTTTGAAGTGAGTACGAGGTATGCATAATACCCCACAATGAATATTATATCTTATCATGAAACATTGGAATGAGATGCGTTATCGCTCTTTAAGAAGCATTAGAACACTATTGCTACGATACGTAGACATCTGGAAAAGCTATTTCCTAGCAAGGAAGTGTCGCATTTACATTCTTTTTAAGTGTAGACGAGATATGCATAACCCTCCTAAATGTATATTATGTCCTATCATGAAACATAGAAATGAGATGCGATATCGCGTTTTAAGTAGCATTAGAGCTCTATTGCTATGATACGTATACATCTATAAACGCTATTTCCTAGCAAGGAAGTGTCGCATTTACATTCATTTGAAGTGAAGACGGGGAATACATGACTCTTCGCAATGCATATTATATCTTATCATGAAACATAGAAATGAGATGCGATATCGCGTTTTGAGAAGCATTAGAACTCTATTGCCACGATACGTAGACATCTGCAAACGCTATTTCCTAGCAAGGAAGTGTCGCATTTACATTCATTTGAAGAGTATGCGAGGTATACGTGAGACTTCGCAATGTATAATATATCGTACCATGAAACATAGGAATGAGATGCGGTATGTCGTTTTAAGATGCAATAGAAATCTAATGCCACGATACGCAGAAATCTGCAAACGCTATATCCTAGCAAGCAAGTGTCGCATTTATATTCTTTTGAAGTTAATGCGAGGCATACATAACACTTCGCAATGAATATTATATGTTGTCATGAAACATAGAAATGAGATGCGATATCTCGTTTTAAGAGCCATTATAACACGCTTGCTACGATACGTAGACATCTGCAAACTCTATTTCCTAGCAAGGAAGTGTCGCATTTACATTCATTTGATGTGAATACGAGGAATACATGAAACTTCGCAATGAATATTATATCTTATCATGAAACACAGTAATGAGATTCGATATCCCGTTTCAAGAAGCATTAGAACTCTATTGCTTCGATACGTAAACATCTGCAAACTCTATTTCCTAGCAAGGAAGTGTCGCATTTACACTCATTTGTAGTGAATACGAGGAATACATGAAACTTCGCAATGAATATTATATCTTATCATGAAACATAGAAATGAGATGCGATATCCCGTATCAAGAAGCATTAGAACTCTATTGCTTCGATACGTAGACGTCTGCAAACGCTATTTCCTAGCAAGGAAGTGTCGCATTTACATTCATTTGTACTGTATGCGATGTATACGTGACACTTCGCAATAAATATTGTATCTTATCATGAAACATAGGAATGAGATGCGATATCGCGTTTTGAGATGCAATAGAAATCTAATGCTACGATACGCAGAAATCTGCAAACGCTATTTCCTAGCAAGGAAGTGTCGCATTTACATTCATTTGAAGTGAATACGAGGAATACATGAACTTCGCAATGAATATTATATCTTATCATGAAGCATAGAAATGAGATGCGATATCCCGTTTCATGAAGCATTAGAACTCTATTGCTTCAATACGTAGACATCTGCAAACGCTATTCCCTAGCAAGGAAGTGTCGCATTTACATTCGTCTGAAGTGAATACGAGGAATACATGAAACTTTGCAATGAATATTATATGTTATCATGAAACATAGAAATGAGATGCGATATCTTGTTTTAAGAAACATTATAACACGCTTGCTACGATACGTAGACATCTGCAAACGCTATTTCCAAGGAAGGAAGTGCCGCATTTACATCCATTTGAAGTGAATACGAGGAATACGTGAAACTTCGCAATGAATATTATGTCCTATCATGAAACATAGAAATGTGATGTGATATCGCGTTTTAAGAAAATTCAGAACTCTATTGCTACGATACGTAGACATCTACAAACGCTATTTCCTAGCAAGGACGTGTCGCATTTACATTCTTTTGGAGTAAATGCGAGGTATACATAACATTGCACAATGAATATTATATGTGTTCATGAAACATAGTAATGATATGCGATATCACGATTTAAGATGCATTAGAACATTATTGCTTCGATACGTAGACATCTGCAAACGCTATTTCCTAGCAAGGAAGTGTCGCATTTGCATTCATTTGAAGTGAATACGAGGAATACATGAAACTTCGCAATGAATATTATATCTTATCATGAAACATAGAAATGTGATGTGAGAGCGCGTTTTAGGAAGCATTAGAACTCTATTTCTACGATACGTAGACACCTGCAGACGCTATTTCCTAGCAAGGGAGTGTCGCATTTACATTCATTTGAAGTGTATGCGAGGTATACATAACACTTCGCAATGATTATTATGTATTATCATGAAACATAGAAATGAGATGCGATATCGCGTTTTGAGAAGCATTAGAACACTAATGCTACGATACGTAGACATCTGCAAACGCTATTTCCTAGCAAGGAAGTGTCGCATTTACATTCATTTGAAGTGAATAAGAGGTTAACATAACACTCCACAATGAATATTATATCTTATCATGAAACAGTGAAATGTGATGCGATATCGCGTTTTAAGAAGCGTTAGAATTCTATTGCATCGATACGTAGACATCTGCAAACGCTATTTCGTAGGAAGCAAGTGTCGCATTTACATTCTTTTGATGTGAATACGGGGTATACATAACAGTCCACGATGATTGTTGTACCTTATCACGAAACAAAGGAATGAAATGCCACTTCGCGGTTTAAGAAGCATTAGAACTCTATTGCTTCGATACGTAGACATCTGCAAACGCTATTTCCTAGCAAGGAAGTGTCGTATTTACATTCTTTTGAAGTGAATACGCGGTATACCTGACACTTCGAAATGAGTATTATTTCATATCATGAAACATAGAAATGAGATGCGATATCGCAAATTAAGAAGCATTAGTACTCTATTGCTTCGATACGTAGATGTCTGGAATCGTTATTTCCTAGAAAGGAAGTGTCGCATTTTCATTCTTTTAAGGTGAATACAAGGTATACATGACACATCGCAATGAATATCATATCTTATCATGAAACATAGAAATGAGATGCGATATCGCGTTTTATGAAGCATCAGAACTCTATAGCTTCGATACGTAGACATCTGGAAACACTTCTTCCTAGCAGGGAAGTGTCGCACTTACATTCATTTGAAGTGAATATTAGGAGTATATAACACTTCGCAATGAATATTATATCTTATCATGAAACATAGAAATGAGATGCGATATCGCGCTTTAAGAAGCGTTAAAAATCTATTGCTACGATACGTAGACATCTGCAAACGCTGATTCCTATCAAGGAAGGGTCGTATTTACATTCATTTGATGTGATTACAGGGTATACATAACACTGCACAATGATTACTATATCTTATCATGAAGCATAGAAATGAGATGCGATATGACGATTTAAGAAGCATTAGAACTCTATTGCTACGACACATAGACATCTGCAAACGCTATTACCTAGCAAGGGAGAGTCGCATTTACATTCATTTGAAGTGTATGCGAGGTATACATGACATTTCGCAATGATTATTATATCTTATCATGAAACATAGGAATGATATGCGGCATCGCGTTTTAAGAAGCAGTAGGACCCTATTGCTATGATACGTAGACATCTGCAAACGCTATTTCCTATCAAGGAAGTTTCGGATTTACATTCATTTGAAGTGTATGGGAGGTATATATGACACTTCGCAATGAATATTATATCTTATCATCAAACATAGAAATGTGATGCGATATCACGTTTTAAGTAGCATCAAAACCCTATTGCTTCGATACGTAGTCATCTGCAAACGCTATTTCCTAGCAAGGAAGTGTCGCATTTACATTCATTTGAAGTGTATGCGAGGTACAAGTGACACTTCGCAATGAATATAATATCTCATTATGAAACATAGAAATGGGATGCGATATCCCATTTTAAGAAGCATTAGAAATCTATTGCTTCGATACGTAGACATCTGCATACGCTACTTCCTAGCAAGGCAGTACCGCATTTGCATTTTTTTGAAGTGAATACGAGGTATGCATAATACCCCACAATGAATATTATATCTTATCAGGAGACATAGAAATGATATGCGATATCCCGTCTTAAGAAGCATCAGATCCCTATTGATTCGATACGTAGTCATCTGTAAACGCTATTTCAGTGCAAGGGAGTGTCGCATTTGCATTCTTTTGAAGTGAGTACGAGGTATGCATAATACCCCACAATGAATATTATATCTTATCATGAAACATTGGAATGAGATGCGTTATCGCTCTTTAAGAAGCATTAGAACACTATTGCTACGATACGTAGACATCTGGAAAAGCTATTTCCTAGCAAGGAAGTGTCGCATTTACATTCTTTTTAAGTGTAGACGAGATATGCATAACCCTCCTAAATGTATATTATGTCCTATCATGAAACATAGAAATGAGATGCGATATCGCGTTTTAAGTAGCATTAGAGCTCTATTGCTATGATACGTATACATCTATAAACGCTATTTCCTAGCAAGGAAGTGTCGCATTTACATTCATTTGAAGTGAAGACGGGGAATACATGACTCTTCGCAATGCATATTATATCTTATCATGAAACATAGAAATGAGATGCGATATCGCGTTTTGAGAAGCATTAGAACTCTATTGCCACGATACGTAGACATCTGCAAACGCTATTTCCTAGCAAGGAAGTGTCGCATTTACATTCATTTGAAGAGTATGCGAGGTATACGTGAGACTTCGCAATGTATAATATATCGTACCATGAAACATAGGAATGAGATGCGGTATGTCGTTTTAAGATGCAATAGAAATCTAATGCCACGATACGCAGAAATCTGCAAACGCTATATCCTAGCAAGCAAGTGTCGCATTTATATTCTTTTGAAGTTAATGCGAGGCATACATAACACTTCGCAATGAATATTATATGTTGTCATGAAACATAGAAATGAGATGCGATATCTCGTTTTAAGAGCCATTATAACACGCTTGCTACGATACGTAGACATCTGCAAACTCTATTTCCTAGCAAGGAAGTGTCGCATTTACATTCATTTGATGTGAATACGAGGAATACATGAAACTTCGCAATGAATATTATATCTTATCATGAAACACAGTAATGAGATTCGATATCCCGTTTCAAGAAGCATTAGAACTCTATTGCTTCGATACGTAAACATCTGCAAACTCTATTTCCTAGCAAGGAAGTGTCGCATTTACACTCATTTGTAGTGAATACGAGGAATACATGAAACTTCGCAATGAATATTATATCTTATCATGAAACATAGAAATGAGATGCGATATCCCGTATCAAGAAGCATTAGAACTCTATTGCTTCGATACGTAGACGTCTGCAAACGCTATTTCCTAGCACGGAAGTGTCGCATTTACATTCATTTGTACTGTATGCGATGTATACGTGACACTTCGCAATAAATATTGTATCTTATCATGAAACATAGGAATGAGATGCGATATCGCGTTTTGAGATGCAATAGAAATCTAATGCTACGATACGCAGAAATCTGCAAACGCTATTTCCTAGCAAGGAAGTGTCGCATTTACATTCATTTGAAGTGAATACGAGGAATACATGAACTTCGCAATGAATATTATATCTTATCATGAAGCATAGAAATGAGATGCGATATCCCGTTTCATGAAGCATTAGAACTCTATTGCTTCAATACGTAGACATCTGCAAACGCTATTCCCTAGCAAGGAAGTGTCGCATTTACATTCGTCTGAAGTGAATACGAGGAATACATGAAACTTCGCAATGAATATTATATGTTATCATGAAACATAGAAATGAGATGCGATATCTTGTTTTAAGAAACATTATAACACGCTTGCTACGATACGTAGACATCTGCAAACGCTATTTCCAAGGAAGGAAGTGCCGCATTTACATCCATTTGAAGTGAATACGAGGAATACGTGAAACATCGCAATGAATATTATGTCCTATCATGAAACATAGAAATGTGATGTGATATCGCGTTTTAAGAAAATTCAGAACTCTATTGCTACGATACGTAGACATCTACAAACGCTATTTCCTAGCAAGGACGTGTCGCATTTACATTCTTTTGGAGTAAATGCGAGGTATACATAACATTGCACAATGAATATTATATGTGTTCATGAAACATAGTAATGATATGCGATATCACGATTTAAGATGCATTAGAACATTATTGCTTCGATACGTAGACATCTGCAAACGCTATTTCCTAGCAAGGAAGTGTCGCATTTGCATTCATTTGAAGTGAATACGAGGAATACATGAAACTTCGCAATGAATATTATATCTTATCATGAAACATAGAAATGTGATGTGAGAGCGCGTTTTAGGAAGCATTAGAACTCTATTTCTACGATACGTAGACACCTGCAGACGCTATTTCCTAGCAAGGGAGTGTCGCATTTACATTCATTTGAAGTGTATGCGAGGTATACATAACACTTCGCAATGATTATTATGTATTATCATGAAACATAGAAATGAGATGCGATATCGCGTTTTGAGAAGCATTAGAACACTAATGCTACGATACGTAGACATCTGCAAACGCTATTTCCTAGCAAGGAAGTGTCGCATTTACATTCATTTGAAGTGAATAAGAGGTTAACATAACACTCCACAATGAATATTATATCTTATCATGAAACAGTGAAATGTGATGCGATATCGCGTTTTAAGAAGCGTTAGAATTCTATTGCATCGATACGTAGACATCTGCAAACGCTATTTCGTAGGAAGCAAGTGTCGCATTTACATTCTTTTGATGTGAATACGGGGTATACATAACAGTCCACGATGATTGTTGTACCTTATCACGAAACAAAGGAATGAAATGCCACTTCGCGGTTTAAGAAGCATTAGAACTCTATTGCTTCGATACGTAGACATCTGCAAACGCTATTTCCTAGCAAGGAAGTGTCGTATTTACATTCTTTTGAAGTGAATACGCGGTATACCTGACACTTCGAAATGAGTATTATATCATATCATGAAACATAGAAATGAGATGCGATATCGGAAATTAAGAAGCATTAGTACTCTATTGCTTCGATACGTAGATGTCTGGAATCGTTATTTCCTAGAAAGGAAGTGTCGCATTTTCATTCTTTTGAGGTGAATACAAGGTATACATGACACATCGCAATGAATATCATATCTTATCATGAAACATAGAAATGAGATGCGATATCGCGTTTTATGAAGCATCAGAACTCTATAGCTTCGATACGTAGACATCTGGAAACACTTCTTCCTAGCAGGGAAGTGTCGCACTTACATTCATTTGAAGTGAATATTAGGAGTATATAACACTTCGCAATGAATATTATATCTTATCATGAAACATAGAAATGAGATGCGATATCGCGCTTTAAGAAGCGTTAAAAATCTATTGCTACGATACGTAGACATCTGCAAACGCTGATTCCTATCAAGGAAGGGTCGTATTTACATTCATTTGATGTGATTACAGGGTATACATAACACTGCACAATGATTACTATATCTTATCATGAAGCATAGAAATGAGATGCGATATGACGATTTAAGAAGCATTAGAACTCTATTGCTACGACACATAGACATCTGCAAACGCTATTACCTAGGATGGAAGTGTCGCATTTACAATCTGTTGAAGTGAATACGAGGTGTACATAACACTCCTGAATGAATATTATATCTTATCATGAAACATAGAAGTGAGATGCGATATCGCGTTTTAAAAAGCATTATAACTCTATTGCTAATATACGTAGATATCTGCAAACGCTATTTCCTAGCATGGAAATGTCGCATTTACATTCTTCTGAAGTGAATACGAGGTTAACATAACACTCCACAATGAATATTATATCTTATCATGAAACATTGAAATGAGATGCGATATCGCGTTTTAAGAAGCATTAGAACTCTATTGCTTCGATACGTAGACATCTGGCATCGCTCTTTCCTAGCGAGGGAGTATCACATTTACATTCATTTGAAGTGTATGCGAGATATACATGACACTTCGCAATGAATATTGTATCTTAACATGAAACATAGTAATAAGGTGTTATATCGCGTTCTAAGAAGGATTAGAACTCTATTGCTACGATACGGAGACCTCTACAAACGCTATTTCCTAGGAAGCATGTTTCGCATTTGCATTCACTTGAAGTGAATAGGGGGTATAGATAACATTCCACAATGAATGTTATATCTTCGCATGAAACATAGAAATGAGATGCGATATCGGGATTTAAAAAGCATTAGAAATCTATTGCTACGGTACGTAGATATCTGCAAACGCTATTCAATAGCAAGGAAGCGTCGCACTTACATTCTTTTGAAGTGAATACGAGGTATACATAACACTACACAATGAATATTATATCTTATGATGAAACATAGAAATCAGATGCGATATCGCGATTTAAGATGCATTAGAACACTATTGCTTCGATACGTAGACAACTGAAAGCGCTACATCCTAGCAAGGAAATGTCGCATTTACATTCTTTTGAAGTAAATACGAGGTATACATAACAGTGCACTATGTATATTATATCTTATCATGAAACATAGAAATGAGATGCGATTTTGCGATTTAAGAAGCATTAGAACTCTATTGCTTCGATAGGTAGACTTCTGCAAACGCTATTTCCTCGCACGGAAGTGTCGCATTTACATTCACTTGAAGTGTATGCGAGGTATACATCACACTTCGCAATGAATATTATATACTATCATGAAACATAGAAATGAGATGCGATATCGCGTCTTCAGAAGCATTAGACCTCAAATGCTTCGATACGCAGACATCTACAAACGCTATTTCCTAGCAAGGGAGAGTCGCATTTACATTCATTTGAAGTGTATGCGAGGTATACATGACATTTCGCAATGATTATTATATCTTATCATGAAACATAGGAATGATATGCGGCATCGCGTTTTAAGAAGCAGTAGGACCCTATTGCTATGATACGTAGACATCTGCAAACGCTATTTCCTATCAAGGAAGTTTCGGATTTACATTCATTTGAAGTGTATGGGAGGTATATATGACACTTCGCAATGAATATTATATCTTATCATCAAACATAGAAATGTGATGCGATATCACGTTTTAAGTAGCATCAAAACCCTATTGCTTCGATACGTAGTCATCTGCAAACGCTATTTCCTAGCAAGGAAGTGTCGCATTTACATTCATTTGAAGTGTATGCGAGGTACAAGTGACACTTCGCAATGAATATAATATCTCATTATGAAACATAGAAATGGGATGCGATATCCCATTTTAAGAAGCATTAGAAATCTATTGCTTCGATACGTAGACATCTGCATACGCTACTTCCTAGCAAGGCAGTACCGCATTTGCATTTTTTTGAAGTGAATACGAGGTATGCATAATACCCCACAATGAATATTATATCTTATCAGGAGACATAGAAATGATATGCGATATCCCGTCTTAAGAAGCATCAGATCCCTATTGATTCGATACGTAGTCATCTGTAAACGCTATTTCAGTGCAAGGGAGTGTCGCATTTGCATTCTTTTGAAGTGAGTACGAGGTATGCATAATACCCCACAATGAATATTATATCTTATCATGAAACATTGGAATGAGATGCGTTATCGCTCTTTAAGAAGCATTAGAACACTATTGCTACGATACGTAGACATCTGGAAAAGCTATTTCCTAGCAAGGAAGTGTCGCATTTACATTCTTTTTAAGTGTAGACGAGATATGCATAACCCTCCTAAATGTATATTATGTCCTATCATGAAACATAGAAATGAGATGCGATATCGCGTTTTAAGTAGCATTAGAGCTCTATTGCTATGATACGTATACATCTATAAACGCTATTTCCTAGCAAGGAAGTGTCGCATTTACATTCATTTGAAGTGAAGACGAGGAATACATGACTCTTCGCAATGCATATTATATCTTATCATGAAACATAGAAATGAGATGCGATATCGCGTTTTGAGAAGCATTAGAACTCTATTGCCACGATACGTAGACATCTGCAAACGCTATTTCCTAGCAAGGAAGTGTCGCATTTACATTCATTTGAAGAGTATGCGAGGTATACGTGAGACTTCGCAATGTATAATATATCGTACCATGAAACATAGGAATGAGATGCGGTATGTCGTTTTAAGATGCAATAGAAATCTAATGCCACGATACGCAGAAATCTGCAAACGCTATATCCTAGCAAGCAAGTGTCGCATTTATATTCTTTTGAAGTTAATGCGAGGTATACATAACACTTCCCAATGAATATTATATCTTATCATGAAACATAGAAGTAAGATGCGATATCACGTTTTATGAAGCATTAGAACCCTACTGCTTCGATACGTAGGCATCTGCCAACGCTATTTCCTAGCAAGGAAGTGTCACATTTAGATTCATTTGAAGTGTAGACGAGGAATACATAACACTTGGCAATTAATATTGTATCTTATGATGAAGCATAGAAATGAGATGCGTTATCGCGTTTTAAGAATCTTTAGAACTCTATTGCTACGATACGTAGACATCTTCAAACGCTATTTCCTACCAAGGAAGTGCCACATTTAAATTCTTTTGAAGTAAATACGCTTCATACATAACACTGCACAATGAATATTATATCTGATCATGAAACATAGAAATGAGATGCGATACGACGATGTAAGAAGCATTGGAACTCTATTGCTTCGATACGTAGACATCTGCAAACGATACTTCCTACCAAGGAAGTGTCGCGTTTACATTCTTTTGAAAGGAATACGAGGTATACATGACACTTCGCAATGAATATTATACGTTATCATGAAACATCGATATGGGATGCGATATTGCGATATAAGAGGCATTAGGACTCTATTGCTTCAAGATGTAGACATCTGCAAACACTATTCCCCCCCAAGCAAGTGTCGAATTTACATTCATTTGAAGTGTAGACGAGATATACATAACACTGCACAATCAATATTATATCTTATCATGAAAAATAGGAATGAGATGCGATATCGCAATTTAAAAAGCTTTAGAACTCCATTGGTACGATACGTAGACATCTGCAAACGTAATTTAATGGCAAGGAAGTGTCGTATTTACATTATTTTGAAGTGAACACGAGGTATACATGACACTTCGCAATGAATATTATACCATGTCATGAATCATAGAAATGTGATACGATATTGCGTTTTAAGAAGCATTAGAACTCTAATGCTTCGATACGTAGACATCTGGTAAAGCTATTTCCTAGTAAGGAAGTATCCCATTTACATTCTTTTTAAGTATAGACGAGATATACATAACCCTCCGCAATGAACATTATATCTTGTCATGAAACATAGAAATGAGATGCGATTTTGTGTTTCGAGAAGCATTAGAACTCTATTGCTTCGATAGGTAGACATCTGCGAACGCTACTTCCTACCAAAGAAGTGCCGCATTCACATTCTATTGAAGTGAATACGAGCTATACATGACTCTTCGCAGTGGCTATTATTTCTTATCATGAGACATATAAATGGGATGCGATATCCCGTTTTAAGAAGCACTAGAACTCTATTGCTTCGATCCGTAGACATCTACATTCGTTATTTTCTGCCAAGGAACTGTCGTATTTACATTGATTTGCAGTGTAGACGAGAAATACATAACACTTCGCAATGAATATTATATCTTATCATGAGACATAGGAATGAGATGCTATATCGCGTTTTAAGAAGAATCAGAACTCTATTGCATCGATACGTAGAAACCTGCAAACACTATTTCCTCGCAAGGAAGGGTTGCATTTACATTCTTGTGAAAGGAATACGAGGTATAAATAACACTTCGCAATGAATATTATATCTAATCATGAGACATAGAAATGAGATGCGGTATGGCGATTTAAGAAGCATTAGAACACTATTGCCTCGATACGTAGACATCTGGTAACGCTATTTCCCAGCAAGGTAGTGTCGCATTTACATTCATTTGAAGCCTATGTGCGTTATACATGACAATTCGCAATGAGTATTATATCATATTATGAAACATAGTAATGAGATGCGATATCGCGTTTTAAGAAGCATTAGAACTCCATTGCTTCCATACGTAGACATCTGCCAAAGCTATTTCCTAGCAAGGAAGTGTCGCATTTACATTCTTTTGAAGCGAATACGAGGTATACATAGCAATCCACAATGAATATTATATCTTATCACGAAATATATAAATGAGATGCGATATTGCGATTTAAGAAGCAATATAACACTATTGCTTCGATACGTAGACATCTGGAAACGCGATTTCCCTGCAAGGAAGTGTCGCATTAACATTCTTTTGAAGGGAATACGAGGTATGCATGACACTTCGCAATGAATATTATATCTTATTATAAAACATAGTATTGAGATGCCATATCTCGTTATAAGAAGCATTAGAACTCCATTGCTTCCATACGTAGACATCTGCCAAAGCTATTTCCTAGCAAGGAAGTGTCGCATTTACATTCATTTGAAATGTATGCGAGGTATGCGTGACACTTCGCAATGAATATTATACCTTATTATGAAACATAGATATGTGCATCTGCAAACGCTATTTCCTAGCAAGGAGGTGTAGCATTTACATTCATTTGAAATGTATGCGAGGTAATATGTGACACTTCGCAATGAATATTATATCTTATCATGAAACATAGAAATGAGATGCGACAACTCGTTTTAAGAAGCAATAGAACTCTATTGCTTCGATACGTAGACATCTGCATTCGCTATATCCTAGCAAGGAAGTGTAGCATTTACATTCATTTGAAATGTATGCGAGGTATGCGTGACACTTCGCAATGAATATTATACCTTATTATGAAACATAGATATGTGCATCTGCAAACGCTATTTCCTAGCAAGGAAGTGTTGCATTTACATTCTTTTGAGGTGAATACCAAGTATACATGACACTTCGCAATGAATATTATATCTTATCATGAAACATAGAAATGAGATGCGATATCGCGTTATGAGAAGCATTACAACCTTATGCTACATACGTGGACTTCTGCAAACGTTATTTCCTAGTAAGGAAGTGTCGCATTTACATTCTTTTGAGGTTAATACGATGTAGACGTAACACTTCGCAATGAACATTATATTCTATCATGAAACATAGAAATGAGATGCGATATCGCGTTTTAAGAAGCATTAAAACTCTATTGCTACGATACGTAGACATCTGCTAACGCTATTTCCTAGCATGGAAGTGGCGCATTTACATTCACTTGAAGTGTACGGGAGGTGTAAGTGACACTTCGCAATGAATATTATATCTTATAATGAAACATAGAAATGAAATGCGATATCGGGTGTTGAGAAGCATTAGAACACTGTTGCTACGATACGTAGACATCTGCCAACGCTATTTCCTAGGAAGATGGTGTCGCATTTACATTCATTAGAAGCGTATGCGAGGAATACGTAACACTTCGCAATGAATATTATATCTTATCATGAAACGTTCAAATGAGATGCGATATCTAGTTTTAAGAAGCATTAGAACTCTATTGCTTCGATACGTAGACATCTGCAAACGCTATTTCCTAGCAAGGAAGTGTCGCATTTATATTCTTCTGAAGTGAATGCGAGGTATACATAACATTGCACAATGAATATTATATATTATCATGAAACATAGAAATGAGATGCGATATCGCGATATAAGATGCAATAGAACTTTATTGCTTCGATACGTAGACATCTGCAATAGCTATTTCCTAGCAAGGAAGTGTCGCATTTACATTCTTAGGAAGTGTAGACGAGATATACATAACACTCCACAATGAATATTGTATCTTATCATGAAACATATAATTGAGGATCGATTCGCGTTTTAAGAAGCATTAGAACACTATTGCTACGATACGTAGACATCTGCAGACGCTATTTCCTAACAGGGAAGTGTCACATTTACATTCACTTGAAGTGTATGCGAGGTATATGTGACACTTCGCAATGAGTATTATGTCCTATCATGAAACATAGAAATGTGATGCGATATCGCGTTTTAAGAGGCATTAGAACTCTAGTGCTGCGATACGTAGACATCTGCAAACGCTATTTCCTAGCAAGGAAGAGTGGCATTTACATTCATTTGAAGTGTATGTGAGGTATACATGTCACTTCACAATGAATATTATATCTTATCATGAAACATAGAAATGAGATGCGATATCGCGTTTTAAGAAGCATTAGAACTCTATTGCTTCGATACGTCAACATCTGCAAACGCTATTTCCTAGCAAGGAAGTGTTGCATTTACATTCTTTTAATGTGAATACGAGGTGTGCATGACACTTCGCAATGAATATTGTATCATATCATGAAACATAGAAATGAGATGCGATATCGCGTTTTAAGAAGAATTAGAACTCTATTGCTATGATACATAGGCATCTGCAAACGCTATTTCCTAGCAAGGTAGTGACGCATTATCATTCTTTTGAAGTGAATACGAGGTATACATAACATTGCACAATGAATATTGTATCTTATCGTGATGCATATAAATGAGATGCGATATCGCGTTTTATGAAGCATTATAACTCCATTGCTTCGATACGTAGACGTCTGCAAACGCCATTTACTAGCAAGGAAGAGTCGCACTTACTTTCATTTGAAGTGAATACGAGGTATACACAACACTGCACATTGAATATTATATCTTATCATGAAACATAGAAATGAGATGCGATATCGCGATTTTAGTAGCATTAGAACTCTAATGCTACGATACGTAGACACCTGCCAGCGCTATTACCTAGAAAGGAAGTGTCGCATTGACATTCTTGTGAAGTGAATACCAGGAATACATAATACTCTACAATGAATATTATATCTTATCATAAAACATAGAAATGAGATGCGATATGGCGTTTTAAGAAGCATTCGAACTCTATTGCTACGATACGTAGATATCTGGAAACGCTATTTCCTAGCAAGGAAGTGTCGCATTCACATTCTCTTGAAGTGAATACGAAGTATACATGACACTTCGCAATGAATATTATATCTTATTATGAAACATGGAAATGTGATGCGATATCTTGTTTTAAGAAGCATTAGAAAACAATTGCTATGACACGGAGACATCTGCAAACGCTATTTCCAAGCAAGAAAGTGTCGCATTTACATTCTTTTGACATGAATACGAGGTATATGTAACACTCCACAATGAATATTATATCTTATCACGAAACATAGAAATGAGATACGATATCGCGATTTAAGAAGCATTAGAACTGTATTGCTTCGATACGTAGATATCGGCAAACGCTATTTCCTAGCAAGGAAGTGTTGCGTTTACATTCATTTGAAGTTTATGCCAGGTATACATGACACTTCCTAATGAATGTTATATCTTATAATGAAACATAGAAATGAGATGCGATATCGCGTTTAAAGAAGCATTAGAAGTCTAATGCTACGATACGTAGACATCTGCAAACGCTATTTCCTAGCAAGGAAGTGACGCATTTACATTCATTTGAAGTGTATGCGAGGAACACATAACACTTCGTAATGAATATTATATCTTTACATGAAACATTGAATTGAGATGCGATATCGCGTTTTAAAAAGCAATAGAACTCTATTCCTTCGATACGTAGTCATCTACAAACGCTATTTCCTAGCAAGGAAGAGACGCATTTACATTCATTTGAAGTGTATGCGAGGTATAAGTGACAATTCGCAATGAATATTTTATCTTATCATGAACATAGAAATGAGATGCGATATCGCTTTTTACGAAGCATTAGAACTCTATTGCTACGATACGTAGGCATCTGGAAACGCTATTCAATAGCAAGGTAGTGTCGCATTTATATTCCATTGAAGTGAATACGAGGTATACATATCAATCCACAATGAATTTTATACCATATAACGAAACATAGAAATGAAATGCGATATCGCGTTTTAAGAAGCATTAGATCTCTATTGCTACGATACGTAGATATCTGGAATCGCTATTTCCTAGCAAGGAAGTGTCGCATTTACTTTCATTTGAAGCGAATACGAAGTATACATGACACTTCGCAATGAATATTATATCTTATCGTGAAACATAGAAATGAGATGCGATGTCGCGTTATAAGAAGCATTAGAATACCATTGCTTCGATACGTAGACGTCTGCAAACGCCATTTCCTAGCAAAGAAGAGTCGCACTTACTTTCTTTTGAAGTGAATACGAGGTATACATAACACTGCACATTGAATATTATATCTTATCATGAAACATAGAAATGAGATGCGATATCGCGATCTATGAAGCATTAGAACTCTATTGCTTCCATACGTAGACATCTGCAGAAGCAACTTCTAGCAAGGAAGTGTCGTATTAACATTCTTTTGAATGGTATACGAGGTACACATGACACTTCGCAATGAATATTATATCTTATCATGAAACATAGAAATGAGATGCGATATCGCGTTCTATGGAGCATTAGAACTCTATTGCTTCGATACGTAGACATCTGCAGACGCTATTTCCTAGCAAGGAAGTGTCGCATTTACATTCTTTTGAAGTGAATACCAGGAATACATAATACTCCACAATGAATATTATACCTTATCATGAAACATAGAAATCTGATGCGATATCGCGTTTTAAGAAGCATTAGAACTCTACTGCTACGATACGTAGACATCTGCAAACGCTATTACCTAGCAATGAAGTGTCGCCTTTTAATACGTTTGAAGTGTATGCGTGGTATACAAGACACTTCGCAATGAATATTATATCTTATCATGGAACATAGAAATGAGTGCGATATCTCGTTTTAAGAAGCATTAGAAATCTGTGGCTTCGATACGTAGACATCTGCCATCGCTATATCCTAGCAAGGAAGTGTCGCATTTACATTCATTTGAAGTGTATGCGAGGTATACATGACACTTCGCAATGAATATTATATCTTATCATAAAACATAGAAATGAGATGCGATATTGCGATTTAAGAAGCATTAGAACTCCATTGCTTCGATACGTAGACGTCTGCAAACGCCATTTACTAGCAAGGAAGAGTTGCACTTACTTTGTTTTGAAGTGAATACGAGGTATACATAACACTGCACATTGAATATTATATCTTATCATGAAACATAGAAATGAGATGCGATATCGCGTTTTTAGTAGCATTAGAACTCTAATGCTACGATACGTAGACACCTGCCAGCGCTATTTCCTAGAAAGGAAGTGTCGCATTGACATTCTTATGAAGTGAATACCAGCAATACATAATACTCCACAATGAATATTATATCTTATCATAAAACATAGAAATGAGATGCTATATGGCGTTTTAAGAAGCATTAGATCTCTATTGCTACGATACGTAGATATCTGGAAACGCTATTTCCTAGCAAGGAAGTGTCGCATTTACTTTCATTTGAAGTGAATACGAAGTATACATGACACTTCGCAATGAATATTATATCTTATCGTGAAACATAGAAATGAGATGCGATGTCGCGTTATAAGAAGCATTAGAATTCCATTGCTTCGATACGTAGACGTCTGCAAACGCCATTTCCTAGCAAAGAAGAGTCGCACTTACTTTCTTTTGAAGTGAATACGAGGTATACATAACACTGCACATTGAATATTATATCTTATCATGAAACATAGAAATGAGATGCGATATCGCGATTTATGAAGCATTAGAACTCTATTGCTTCGATACGTAGACATCTGCAGACGCTATTTCCTAGCAAGGAAGTGTCGCATTTACATTCTTTTGATGTGAATACCAGGAATACATAATACTCCACAATGAATATTATACCTTATCATGAAACATAGAAATCTGATGCGATATCGCGTTTTAAGAAGCATTAGAACTCTACTGCTACGATACGTAGACATCTGCAAACGCTATTACCTAGCAATGAAGTGTCGCCTCTTAATACGTTTGAAGTGTATGCGTGGTATACAAGACACTTCGCAATGAATATTATATCTTATCATGGATCATAGAAATGAGATGCGATATTGCGATTTAAGAAGCATTAGAATTCTATTCCTTCGATACGTAAACATCTGAGAACGCTACTTCCAAGCAAGGAAGTGTCGCATTTACATTCTTCTGAAGTGAATACGAAGTACACATGACACTCCGCAGTGAATATCATATCTTATCATGAAACATAGAAATGAGATGCGATATCGTGTTTTAAGAGGCATTAGAACTCTATTGCTAATATACGTAGACATCTGCAAACGCTACTTCTTAGCAAGGAAGTTTCGTATTTACATTCTATTGAAGTGAATACGACGTATACATAACACTGCACTATTAATATAATATCTTATCATAAAACATAGATGTGAGATGCGATATCTCGTTTTAAGAAGCATTAGAACTCTGTTGCTTCGATACGTAGACATCTGCCATCGATATATACTAGCAAGGCAGTGACGCATTTACATTCATTTGAAGTGTATGCGAGGTATACATGACACTTCGCAATGAATATTATATCTTATCATGTAACATACAAATGGGATGCGATATCGCCTTTTAAGAAGCATTAGTACTCTATTGCTACGATACGTAGATATCTGGAAACGATATTTCCTAGCAAGGGAGAGTCGCATTTACATTCATTTGATGTGAATACGAAGTATACATGACACTTCGCAATGAATATTATATCTTATCATGAAACATGGAAATGAGATGCGATATCGCGATTTAAGAAGCATTAGAACTCTATTGCTTCGATACGTGGACATCTGGAAACGTAATTTCCTAGAATGGAAGTGTCGCATTTACATTCAATTGAAGTGAATACGAGGTATGCATGTCACTTCACAATGAATATTATACCTTATCATGAAACATAGAAATGAGATGTTAAGGCGCGGTTTAAGAAGCATTAGAACTCTATTGCTTCGACACGTAGACAACTGCAAACGCTATTTCCTAGCAAGGAAGTGTCGCATTTACATTCATTTGATGTGTATGCGAGGTATACATGCCACTTGGCAATGAATATCATATCTTATCATGAAACATAGAAATGAGATGCGATATCGCGATTTAAGAAGCATCAGAACTCTATCGCCTCGATACGTAGACATCTGCCAACGCTATTTCCTAGCATGGAAGTGTCGCATTTACAATCTTTTGAAGTAAATACGATGTATACATAAAACACCACAATGAATATTATATCTGATCGTGAAACATAGAAATGAGATGCGATATGGCGATTTAAGAAGCATTAGAACTCTATTGCTTCGATACGTAGACTTCTGCAAACGCTATTTCCTCGCACGGAAGTGTCGCATTTACATTCATTTGAAGAGTATGCGAGGTATACATGACACTTGCTAATTAATATTATATCTTATCATGAAACATAGAAATGAGATGCGATATCGCGATTTAAGAAGCATTAGATCTCTATTGCTACGATTCGTAGACATCTGCAAACGCTATTACCTAGGATGGAAGTGTCGCATTTACAATCTGTTGAAGTGAATACGAGGTGTACACAACACTCCACAATGAATATTATATCTTATCATGAAACATTGAAATGAGATGCGATATCGCGTTTTGAGAAGCGCTAGAACTCTATTGCTACGATACATAGACACCTGCAAACACTATTTCCGCGCAAGGAAGGGTTGCATTTACATTCTTGTGAAAGGAATACGAGGTATAAATAACACTTCGCAATGAATATTATATCTAATCATGAGACATAGAAATGAGATGCGGTATGGCGATTTAAGAAGCATTAGAACACTATTGCCTCGATACGTAGACATCTGGTAACGCTATTTCCCAGCAAGGTAGTGTCGCATTTACATTCATTTGAAGCCTATGTGTGTTATACATGACAATTCGCAATGAGTATTATATCATATTATGAAACATAGAAATGAGATGCGATATGGCGATTTAAGAAGCATTATAACACCATTGCTTCGATACGTAGACATCTGCAAACGCTACTTCCTAGCTAGGAAGTGCCGCATTTACATTCTTTTGAAGTGAATACGAAGTGTACATGACACTTCGCAATGAATATTATATCATATCATAAAACATTAAAATGAGATGCGATATCTCGTTTTAAGAATCATTAGAACTTTGTTGCTTCGATACATAGACATCTGCCATCGCTATTTTCTATCAAGGAAGTCTCGCATTTACATCCATTTGAAGCGTGTGCAAGGTATACAAGACACATCGCACTGAATATTTTATTTTATCATGAATCACAGAAATGAGATGCAATATCGCGATTTAAGAACGACTAGAAATCTATTGCTTCGATACGTAGACATCTGCAAACGCTATTTCCTAGCAAGGAAGCGTTGCATTTACATTCTTTTGAAGTAAATACGCGGTATACATAGCACTCCACAATGAAAATTATACCTTATCACGTAACATAGAAACGACATTCTATATCGCGATTTAAGAAGCATTAGAACACTATTGCTTCGATACGGAGACATCTGCAAACGCTATTTCCTAGCATGGAAGTGTCGCATTTACATTCTTTTGAAGTGAATATGAGGAATACATGACACTCCGCATTGAATATTATGTCTTATCATGAAACATAGAAATAGGATGCGATATAGCGATATAAGAATCATTAGAACACTATTGCTACGATACATAGACATCTGCAAACGTTATATCCTGGCAAGGAAGTGTCGCATTTACATTCTTTTGAAGTGAATACGCGGTATACATAGCACTCCACAATGAAAATTATACCTTATCACGTAACATAGAAACGAGATTCTATATCGCGATTTAAGAAGCATTAGAACCCTATTGCTTCGATACGGAGACATCTGCAAACGCTATTTCCTAGCATGGAAGTGTCGCATTTACATTCTTTTGAAGTGAATATGAGGAATACATGACACTCCGCATTGAATATTATGTCTTATCATGAAACATAGAAATAGGATGCGATATAGCGATATAAGAATAATTAGAACACTATTGCTACGATACATAGACATCTGCAAACGCTATATCCTGGCAGGGAAGTGTCGCATTTACATTCTTTTGAAGTGAATACGCGGTATACATAGCACTCCACAATGAAAATTATACCTTATCACGAAACATAGAAATGAGATTCGATATCGCGATTAAATAAGCATTAGAACCCTATTGCATCGATACGTAGACATCAGCAAACGCTATTTCCCAGGAAGGAAGAGTGGCATTTACATTCTTTTGATGTGAAAACGAGGTATAGATGACACTTCGCAATGAATATTACATCTTATCATGAAACATAGGAATGAGATGCGGTATTTCGTTTTAAGAATCATTAGAGCTTTATTGCTTCGATATATAGACATATGCAAACGCTATTTCCTAGCAAGGAAGTGTCGCAGTTACATTCTTTTGAAGTGCATACGGTGTATACTTGACACTTCGCAATGAATATTATATCTTATCATGAAACACAGAAATATGATGCGACATCTCGTTCTAAGAAGCATTAGAACTCTATTGTTTCGATACGTAGACATCTGGAAACGCTATTTCCCAGCAAGGAAGTGTCGCATTTACATTCATTTGAAGCGTATGCGAGGTACACAATACAATTCGCAATGAATATTATATCTTACCATGAAACATTGAATTGAGATGCGATATCTCGTTTTAAGAAGTACTAGAACACTGTTGCTTCGATACGTAGAAATCTGCCATCGCTATACCCTAGCAAGGATGTGTCGCATTTATATTCATTTGAGGTGTACGCGTGGTATACTTAACACTGCACAATGAATACTGTATCTTATCATGATGCATACAAATGAGATGCGATATCGCGTTTTAAGAAGCATTAGAACTCTATTGCTTCGATACCTAGACATCTGCAAACGCTATTTCCTAGAAAGGAAGTGTCGCATTTACATTCATTTGAAGTGTAGACGAGGAATCTTATCATGAGACATAGAAATGAGATGCGATATCGCGTTTTAAGAAGTATAAGAAATCTATTGCTTCGATACGTAGACATCTGCAAACGCTAATTCCTAGCAAGGAAGTGTCGCATTTACATTCTTTTGAGGTGAGTACGAGGTATACATAACACTCCATAATGAATATCATATCATATCATGAGACATAGGAATGAGATGCGATATCGTGTTTTAAAATGAATAAGAACTCTATTGCTTCGATACGCAGACATCTGCAAACGCTACTTCCGAGCAAGGAAGTGTCGCATTTACATTCTTCTGAAGTGAATCCGAGATATACAAGACAGTTCGCAATGAATATTATATCTTATCATGAAATATAGAAATGAGATGCGGTATCGCGTTTTAAGAAGCATTAGAACTCTATTGCTATGATACGTAGGCATCTGCAAAGGCTTTGTCCTAGCAAGGAAGTATCGCATTTACATTCTTTTGAAGTGAATACGAAGTATACATAACACTCCACAGTGAATATTATATCTTATCACGAGACATAGGAATGAGGTACGATATCGTGTTTTAAAATGCATTAGAACTCTAATGCTACGGTACGTAGACATCTGCAAACGCTATTTCCTAGCAAGGAAGTGTCTCATTTACATTCATTTGAAGTGTATGCGTGGTATACATGACAATTCGCTATGAATATTATATCTTAACATGAAACATGGAAATGGGTGCGATATAGCGTTTTGAGAAGCATCAGAACCCTATTGCTTCGATACGTAGACATCTGCAAACGCTATTTTCTAGCAAGGAAGTGTCGCATTTACATTCTTTTGAAGTGAATAGGAGGTATGCATAACACTCCACAATGAATATTATATCTTATCATGAAGCATAGAAATGAGATGCTGTATCGCGTTTTAAGAAGAATTAGAACTCTATTTCTACGATACGTAGACATCTGCAAACGCTATTTCCTAGCATGGAAGTGTCGCATTTGCATTCATTTGATGTGCATGCGAGGTATACATGACACTTCGCAATGAATATTATACCTTATCATGAGACATAGCAATGAGATATGATATCGCGTTTTAAGGATCATTAGAATTCTCCTGCTTCGATACGTAGATATCTGCAAACGCTATTTCCTAGGAAGGAAGTGTCGCATTTACATTCTGTTGAGGGGAATACGACGTATACAAACACCACACAATGAATATTATATCTTATCATGAAACATAGAAATAAGATGCTATACAGCGATTTAGGAAGCTTTAGAATAATATTGCTTCGATACGTAGACATCTGCATACGCTATTTCCTAGCAAGGAAGTGTAGCATTACATTATTTTGAAGTGATTACGAGGTATGCATGACACTTCCCAATGAATATTATATCTTATCATGAAACATAGAAATGAGATGCGACATCTTGTTCTGTGAAGCATTAGAACTCTGTTGCTACGATACGTAGACATCTGCAATCGCTATTTAATAGCAGGGAAGTGTCGCATTTACATTCTATTGAAGTGAATACGAGGTATACATGACACTCCACAACGAATATTATATCTTATCATGAAACATAGAAATGAGATGCGATATGGCGGTTTATGAAGCATACGAACTCTAATGCTACGATACGTAGACATCTCCAAACGCAACTTCCTAGCAAGGAAGTGTCGCACTTACATTCTTGTGAAAGGAATACGAGGTATACATGACACTTCGCAACGGATATTATATCTTATCATGAAACATAGAAATGAGATGCGATATGGCGATTTATGAAGCATTGGAACTCTACTGCTTCGATACATAGACATCTGCCGACGCTATTTCCTAGCAAGGAAGTGTCGCATTTACATTCATTTGAAGTGTATGCGAGGTATACAATACACTTCGCAATGAATATTATATTTTATCGTGAAACATAGAAATGAGATGCGATCTTGCGATATAAGAAGCATTAGAAATCTAATGCTACGACACGTAGACATCTGCAAATGCTATTTCCTAGCAAGGAAGTCTCGCATTTACATTCTTTTGAGGTGAATACGAGGTATACATGACACTGAACAATGTCTATTATATCTTATCGTGAAACATAGAAATGAGATGCGATATAGCAATTTAAGAAGCATTAGAACTCTATTGCATTGTTACGTAGACATCTCCAAACGCTATTTCCTAGCAAGGAAGTGTCGCATTTACATTCATTTGAAGCGTATGCGAGGTACACAATACAATTCGCAATGAATATTATATCTTACCATGAAACATTGAATTGAGATGCGATATCTCGTTTTAAGAAGTACTAGAACACTGTTGCTTCGATACGTAGAAATCTGCCATCGATATACCCTAGCAAGGATGTGTCGCATTTATATTCATTTGAGGTGTACGCGAGGTATACTTAACACTGCACAATGAATACTGTATCTTATCATGATGCATACAAATGAGATGCGATATCGCGATTTAAGAAGCATTAGATCTCTATTGCTTCGATACGGAGACATATGCAAACGCATCGTTCTAGCAAGGAAGTGCCGCATTTACATTCTTTTGAAGTGTAGACGAGATATACATAACACTTCGCATTGTATACTATATCTTATCATGAAACATAGAAATGAGATGCGATATCGCGTTTTAAGAAGCATTAGAACTCTATTGCTTCGATACGTAGATATCTGCAAAACGCTATTTCGTAGCATGGAAGTATCGCATTTACATTCTTTTGAGATGAATACGAGGTATTCATAACACTTCGCAACGAATATTACATCTTATCATGAGAAATAGAAATGAGATGCGATATCTCGTTTTTAGAAGAACTAGAACCCTATTGCTTCGATACGTAGACATCTGCAAACGCTATTACCAAGCTAGGAAGTGTAGCATTTTCATTCATTTGAAGAGAACGCGAGGTATACATGACAATTCGCAATGAATATTATATCTTATCATGAACCATAGAAATGGGATGCAATATCGCGTTTCAAGAAGCATTAGAACTCTATTGCTTCTAAGAGTAGACATCTGGAAACGTAGTTTCCTAGAAAGGAGGTGTTGCATTTACGTTCATTTGAAGTGTATGCTAGGTGTACATGACACTTCGCAATGAATATTATATATTATTTGAAACATTGAAATGAGATGC
The DNA here is from genome assembly GCF_050948175.1 of Xylocopa sonorina. NCBI lineage: Eukaryota > Metazoa > Arthropoda > Insecta > Hymenoptera > Apidae > Xylocopa > Xylocopa sonorina. The sequence goes on along the minus strand of NW_027490137.1, from coordinate 1,156,125 downwards.
GATATCGCGATTTTAGAAGCATTAGAACTCTATTGCTTCGATACCTAGACATCTGCAAACGCTATTTCCTAGAAAGGAAGTGTCGCATTTACATTCATTTGAAGTGTAGACGAGGAATCTTATCATGAGACATAGAAATGAGATGCAATATCGCGTTTTAAGAAGTATAAGAAATCTATTGCTTCGATACGTAGACATCTGCAAACGCTAATTCCTAGCAAGGAAGTGTCGCATTTACATTCTTTTGAGGTGAGTACGAGGTATACATAACACTCCATAATGAATATCATGTCATATCATGAGACATAGGAATGAGATGCGATATCGTGTTTTAAAATGAATTAGAACTCTATTGCTTCGATACGCAGACATCTGCAAACGCTACTTCCGAGCAAGGAAGTGTCGCATTTACATTCTTCTGAAGTGAATCCGAGATATACAAGACAGTTCGCAATGAATATTATATCTTATCGTGAGACATAGAAATAAGATGCGATATAGCAATTTAAGAAGCATTAGAAATCTATTGCATTGTTACGTAGACATCTCCAAACGCTATTTCCTAGCAAGGAAGTGTCGCATTTACATTCATTTGAAGCGTATGCGAGGTACACAATACAATTCGCAATGAATATTATATCTTACCATGAAACATTGAATTGAGATGCGATATCTCGTTTTAAGAAGTACTAGAACACTGTTGCTTCGATACGTAGAAATCTGCCATCGCTATACCCTAGCAAGGATGTGTCGCATTTATATTCATTTGAGGTGTACGCGTGGTATACTTAACACTGCACAATGAATACTGTATCTTATCATGATGCATACAAATGAGATGCGATATCGCGATTTAAGAAGCATTAGATCCCTATTGCTTCGATACGGAGACATATGCAAACGCATCGTTCTAGCAAGGAAGTGCCGCATTTACATTCTTTTGAAGTGTAGACGAGATATACATAACACTTCGCATTGTATACTATATCTTATCATGAACCATAGAAATGAGATGCGATATCGCGTTTTAAGAAGCATTAGAACTCTATTGCTTCGATACCTAGACATCTGCAAACGCTATTTCCTAGAAAGGAAGTGTCGCATTTACATTCATTTGAAGTGTAGACGAGGAATCTTATCATGAGACATAGAAATGAGATGCGATATCGCGTTTTAAGAAGTATAAGAAATCTATTGCTTCGATACGTAGACATCTGCAAACGCTAATTCCTAGCAAGGAAGTGTCGCATTTACATTCTTTTGAGGTGAGTACGAGGTATACATAACACTCCATAATGAATATCATATCATATCATGAGACATAGGAATGAGATGCGATATCGTGTTTTAAAATGAATTAGAACTCTATTGCTTCGATACGCAGACATCTGCAAACGCTACTTCCGAGCAAGGAAGTGTCGCATTTACATTCTTCTGAAGTGAATCCGAGATATACAAGACAGTTCGCAATGAATATTATATCTTATCATGAAATATAGAAATGAGATGCGGTATCGCGTTTTAAGAAGCATTAGAACTCTATTGCTATAATACGTAGGCATCTGCAAAGGCTTTGTCCTAGCAAGGAAGTATCGCATTTACATTCTTTTGAAGTGAATACGAAGTATACATAACACTCCACAGTGAATATTATATCTTATCACGAGACATAGGAATGAGGTACGATATCGTGTTTTAAAATGCATTAGAACTCTAATGCTACGGTACGTAGACATCTGCAAACGCTATTTCCTAGCAAGGAAGTGTCTCATTTACATTCATTTGAAGTGTATGCGTGGTATACATGACAATTCGCTATGAATATTATATCTTAACATGAAACATGGAAATGGGTGCGATATAGCGTTTTGAGAAGCATCAGAACCCTATTGCTTCGATACGTAGACATCTGCAAACGCTATTTTCTAGCAAGGAAGTGTCGCATTTACATTCTTTTGAAGTGAATAGGAGGTATGCATAACACTCCACAATGAATATTATATCTTATCATGAAGCATAGAAATGAGATGCTGTATCGCGTTTTAAGAAGAATTAGAACTCTATTTCTACGATACGTAGACATCTGCAAACGCTATTTCCTAGCATGGAAGTGTCGCATTTGCATTCATTTGATGTGCATGCGAGGTATACATGACACTTCGCAATGAATATTATACCTTATCATGAGACATAGCAATGAGATATGATATCGCGTTTTAAGGATCATTAGAATTCTCCTGCTTCGATACGTAGATATCTGCAAACGCTATTTCCTAGGAAGGAAGTGTCGCATTTACATTCTGTTGAGGGGAATACGACGTATACAAACACCACACAATGAATATTATATCTTATCATGAAACATAGAAATAAGATGCGATACAGCGATTTAGGAAGCATTAGAATAATATTGCTTCGATACGTAGACATCTGCATACGCTATTTCCTAGCAAGGAAGTGTAGCATTACATTATTTTGAAGTGATTACGAGGTATGCATGACACTTCCCAATGAATATTATATCTTATCATGAAACATAGAAATGAGATGCGACATCTTGTTCTGTGAAGCTTTAGAACTCTGTTGCTACGATACGTAGACATCTGCAATCGCTATTTAATAGCAGGGAAGTGTCGCATTTACATTCTATTGAAGTGAATACGAGGTATACATGACACTCCACAACGAATATTATATCTTATCATGAAACATAGAAATGAGATGCGATATGGCGGTTTATGAAGCATACGAACTCTAATGCTACGATACGTAGACATCTCCAAACGCAACTTCCTAGCAAGGAAGTGTCGCACTTACTTTCTTGTGAAAGGAATACGAGCTATACATGACACTTCGCAACGGATATTATATCTTATCATGAAACATAGAAATGAGATGCGATATGGCGATTTATGAAGCATTGGAACTCTACTGCTTCGATACATAGACATCTGCCGACGCTATTTCCTAGCAAGGAAGTGTCGCATTTACATTCATTTGAAGTGTATGCGAGGTATACAATACACTTCGCAATGAATATTATATTTTGTCGTGAAACATAGAAATGAGATGCGATCTTGCGATATAAGAAGCATTAGAAATCTAATGCTACGACACGTAGACATCTGCAAATGCTATTTCCTAGCAAGGAAGTCTCGCATTTACATTCTTTTGAGGTGAATACGAGGTATACATGACACTGAACAATGTCTATTATATCTTATCGTGAAACATAGAAATGAGATGCGATATAGCAATTTAAGAAGCATTAGAACTCTATTGCATTGTTACGTGGACATCTCCAAACGCTATTTCCTAGCAAGGAAGTGTCGCATTTACATTCATTTGAAGCGTATGCGAGGTACACAATACAATTCGCAATGAATATTATATCTTAGCATGAAACATTGAATTGAGATGCGATATCTCGTTTTAAGAAGTACTAGAACACTGTTGCTTCGATACGTAGAAATCTGCCATCGATATACCCTAGCAAGGATGTGTCGCATTTATATTCATTTGAGGTGTACGCGAGGTATACTTAACACTGCACAATGAATACTGTATCTTATCATGATGCATACAAATGAGATGCGATATCGCGATTTAAGAAGCATTAGATCTCTATTGCTTCGATACGGAGACATATGCAAACGCATCGTTCTAGCAAGGAAGTGCCGCATTTACATTCTTTTGAAGTGTAGACGAGATATACATAACACTTCGCATTGTATACTATATCTTATCATGAACCATAGAAATGAGATGCGATATCGCGTTTTAAGAAGCATTAGAACTCTATTGCTTCTAAGAGTAGACATCTGGAAACGTAGTTTCCTAGAAAGGAGGTGTTGCATTTACGTTCATTTGAAGTGTATGCTAGGTATACATGACACTTCGCAATGAATATTATATATTATTATGAAACATTGAAATGAGATGCGATATCGCGATTTTAGAAGCATTAGAACTCTATTGCTTCGATACGTAGACATCTGCAAACGCTAATTCCTAGCAAGGAAGTGTCGCATTTACATTCTTCTGAAGTGAATCCGAGATATACAAGACAGTTCGCAATGAATATTATATCTTATCATGAAATATAGAAATGAGATGCGGTATCGCGTTTTAAGAAGCATTAGAACTCTATTGCTATGATACGTAGGCATCTGCAATGGCTTTGTCCTAGCAAGGAAGTGTCGCATTTACATTCTTTTGAAGTGAATACGAAGTATACATAACACTCCACAGTGAATATTATATCTTATCACGAGACATAGGAATGAGGTACGATATCGTGTTTTAAAATGCATTAGAACTCTAATGCTACGGTACGTAGACATCTGCAAACGCTATTTCCTAGCAAGGAAGTGTCTCATTTACATTCATTTGAAGTGTATGCGTGGTATACATGACAATTCGCTATGAATATTATATCTTAACATGAAACATGGAAATGGGATGCGATATAGCGTTTTGAGAAGCATTAGAACCCTATTGCTTCGATACGTAGACATCTGCAAACGCTATTTTCTAGCAAGGAAGTGTCGCATTTACATTCTTTTGAAGTGAATAGGAGGTATGCATAACACTCCACAATGAATATTATATCTTATCATGAAGCATAGAAATGAGATGCTGTATCGCGTTTTAAGAAGAATTAGAACTCTATTTCTACGATACGTAGACATCTGCAAACGCTATTTCCTAGCATGGAAGTGTCGCATTTGCATTCATTTGATGTGCATGCGAGGTATACATGACACTTCGCAATGAATATTATACCTTATCATGAGACATAGTAATGAGATATGATTTCGCGTTTTAAGGATCATTAGAACTCTCCTGCTTCGATACGTAGATATCTGCAAACGCTATTTCCTAGGAAGGAAGTGTCGCATTTACATTCTGTTGAGGGGAATACGACGTATACAAACACCACACAATGAATATTATATCTTATCATGAAACATAGAAATAAGATGCGATACAGCGATTTAGGAAGCATTAGAATAATATTGCTTCGATACGTAGACATCTGCTAACGCTATTTCCTAGCAAGGATGTGTCGCATGAACATTCAGTTGAAGTGTATGCGAGGTATACAAGACACTTCGCAATGAATATTATATCTTATCATGAAGCATAGAAATGAAGTGCGATATCGCTTTTTACGTAGCATTAGAATTCTATTGCTACGATACGTAGACATCTGCATACGCTATTTCCTAGCAAGGAAGTGTAGCATTACATTATTTTGAAGTGATTACGAGGTATGCATGACACTTCCCAATGAATATTATATCTTATCATGAAACATAGAAATGAGATGCGACATCTTGTTCTGTGAAGCTTTAGAACTCTGTTGCTACGATACGTAGACATCTGCAATCGCTATTTAATAGCAGGGAAGTGTCGCATTTACATTCTATTGAAGTGAATACGAGGTATACATGACACTCCACAACGAATATTATATCTTATCATGAAACATAGAAATGAGATGCGATATGGCGGTTTATGAAGCATAAGAACTCTAATGCTACGATACGTAGACATCTCCAAACGCAACTTCCTAGCAAGGAAGTGTCGCACTTACATTCTTGTGAAAGGAATACGAGGTATACATGACACTTCGCAACGAATATTATATCTTATCATGAAACATAGAAATGAGATGCGATATGGCGATTTATGAAGCATTGGAACTCTACTGCTTCGATACATAGACATCTGCCGACGCTATTTCCTAGCAAGGAAGTGTCGCATTTACATTCATTTGAAGTGTATGCGAGGTATACAATACACTTCGCAATGAATATTATATTTTATCGTGAAACATAGAAATGAGATGCGATCTTGCGATATAAGAAGCATTAGAAATCTAATGCTACGACACGTAGACATCTGCAAATGCTATTTCCTAGCAAGGAAGTCTCGCATTTACATTCTTTTGAAGTGAATGTGAGGTACACATAACATTGCACAATGAATATTATATCTTATCATGAAACATAGAAATGAGATGCGATATTGCGCTTTCAGAAGCATTAGAACTCTATTGCTACGATACGTAGATATCTGGAAACGCTATTTCCTAACAAGGAAGTGTCGCAATTACATTCTTTTGAAGTGAATACGTGGTATACATAACACTCCACAATGAATATTATATCTTATCACGAGACATAGACATGGGATGCGATATCCCGTCTTAAGAAGCATCAGATCTCTATTGATTCGATACGTAGTCATCTGCAAACGCTATTTCAAAGCAAGGTAGTGTCGCATTTGCATTCTTTTGAAGTGAGTACGAGGTATGCATAATACCCCACAATGAATATTATATCTTATCATGGAACATAGAAATGAGATGCGATATGGCGATTTAAGAAGCAGTAGATCTCTATTGCTTCGATACGTAGACATCTGCAGACGCTATTTCCTAGCAAGGAAAAATCGCAATTACACTCTTTTGAAGCGAATACGAGGTATACATGTCGCTCCATAATGAATATTATATCTTATCACGAAACATAGGAATTAGATGCGATATCGCGTTTTAGGAAGCATTAGAACTCTATTGCTTCGATACGTAGACATTTGCAAGTGATGTATCCTGGCAAGGAAGTGTCGCATTTACATTCACTTGAAGTGTATGCGAGGTATAAGTGACACTTCGCAATGAATATTATATCTCATCATGAAACATAGAAATGAGGAGCGACATCGCGGTTTAGGAAGCATTAGATCTCTATTGCTACGATCGGCAGATGTCTGCTAACGCTATTTCCTAGCAAGGAAGTGTCAGATTTACATTCTCTTGAAGTGAATACGAGGTATACATAACACTCCACAATGAATATTATATCTTATCATGAAACATAGAAATGAGATGCGATACGCCTATTTAAGAAGCATTAGAATTCTACTGCTTCGATACGTAGACATCTGCCAACGCTCTCTCCTAGGAAGTAAGTGGCGCATTTACATTCACTTTAAGTGTATGCGAGGTATAAGTGACACTTCGCAATGAATATTATATCTCATCATGAAACATAGAAATGAGGAGCGACATCGCGGTTTAAGAAGCATTAGATCTCTATTGCTACGATCGGCAGATGTCTGCTAACGCTATTTCCTAGCAAGGAAGTGTCAGATTTACATTCTCTTGAAGTGAATACGAGGTATACATAACACTCCACAATGAATATTATATCTTATCATGAAACATAGAAATGAGATGCGATACGCCTATTTAAGAAGCATTAGAATTCTACTGCTTCGATACGTAGACATCTGCCAACGCTCTCTCCTAGGAAGTAAGTGGCGCATTTACATTCACTTTAAGTGTATGCGAGGTATAAGTGACACTTCGCAATGAATATTATATCTCATCATGAAACATAGAAATGAGGAGCGACATCGCGGTTTAAGAAGCATTAGATCTCTATTGCTACGATCGGCAGATGTCTGCTAACGCTATTTCCTAGCAAGGAAGTGTCAGATTTACATTCTTTTGAAGTGAATACGAGGTATACATAACACTTCGCAATGAATATTATGTTTTATCATGAGACATAGAAATGCGATGTGATATCGCGTTTTAAGGAGCATGAGAACTCTATTGCTTCGATATGTAGACATCTGGAAACGCTATTTCCTAGCAAGGAAGTGTCGCATTTACATTCTTCTGAAGTGAGTACGATGTATACATAACACTTCGCAACGAATATTATTTCTTATCATGAAACACAGAAATGAGCAGCAATATCGCGTTTGAAAAGCATTAGAACTCTATTGCTTCGATACGTAGACATCTGGAGACGCTATTTCCTAGAAAGGATGTGTCGCATTTACATTCGTTTGAATTGCAGACGAGGAATACATAACACTTCGTAATGAATAATATATCTTATCATGAAGCATAGAAATGATATGCGATATCGCGATATAAGAAGCACTAGAACTCTATTGCTTCGACACGTAGACATCTGCAAACGCTATTTCCTAGCAAGGGAGTTTCACTCTACATTCATTTGAAGTGTATGTGAGGTATAGAAGACACCTTCGCAATGAATATTATATCTTATCATGAAAAATAGAAATGAGATGCGATATCGCGTTTTGAGAAGCATTAGAACTCTATTGCTACGATACATAGACATCTGCCAACGCTATTTCCTAGCAAGAAAGTGACGCATTATCATCCTTTTGAAGTGAGTACGAGGTATACATAACACTCCACAATGAATATTATATCTTATCATGAAACATAGAAATGAAATGCGATTTGGCGATTTAAGAAGCATTAGAACTTTATTGCTTCGATACGCAGACATGTACCAACGCTATTTCCTAGCAAGGAAGTGTCGCATTTACATTCTCTTGAAGTGAATACGAGGTACACATAGCACTGCACAATGAATATTATATCTTATCATGAGACATAGAAATGAGATGCGATATCGCGTTTTGAGATGCAATAGAAACCTAATGCTACGATACGCAGAAATCTGCAAACGCTATTTCCTAGCAAGGAAGTGTCGCATTTACATTCTTCTGAAGTGAATACAAGGTATACATGACACTTCGCAATTAATATTTTATCTTACCATGAAACATAGAAATGAGATTTGATATCGCGTTTTGAGAAGCATTAGAACTCTATTGTTACTATACGTAGACATCTGCAAACGCTATTTCCTAGCAAGGACGTGTCGCCTTTACATTCATTTGAAGTGTATGCGAGGTATACGTGATACTTCGCAATGAATAATATATCGTACCATGAAACATAGGAATGAGATGCGGTATCTCGTTCTAAGGAGCATTAGAACTCTTTTGCCTCGATACGTAGACATCTGCAAACGCTATTTCCTAGCAAGGCAGAGTCGCATTTACATTCATTTGAAGTGAATACGAGGAATACATGAAACTTCGCAATGAATATTATATCTTATCATGAAGCATAGAAATGAGATGCGATATCCCGTTTCAAGAAGCATTAAAACTCTATTGCTTCGATACGTAGACATCTGCAATCGCTATTTCCTAGCTAGGAAGTGTCGCACTTACATTCATTTGAAGTGTATGCGAGGCATACATAACACTTCGCAATGAATATTATATGTTGTCATGAAACATAGAAATGAGATGCGATATCTCGTTTTAAGAGCCATTATAACACGCTTGCTACGATAGGTAGACATCTGCAAACTCTATTTCCTAGCAAGGAAGTGTCGCATTTACATTCATTTGATGTGAATACGAGGAATACATGAAACTTCGCAATGAATATTTAACCTTATCATGAAGCATAGAAATGAGATGCGATATCCCGTTTCAAGAAGCATTAGAACTCTGTTGCTTCGATACGTAGACATCTGCTAACGCTATTTCCTAGCAAGGAAGTGTCGCAATTACATTCATTTGAAATGAATACGAGGAATACATGAAACTTCGCAATGAATATTATATCTTATCATGAAACACAGCAATGAGATTCGATATCCCGCTTCAAGAAGCATTAGAACTCTGTTGCTTCGATACGTAGACATCTGCAATCGCTATTTCCTAGAAAGGAAGTGTCGCATTTACATTCATTTGAAGTGTATGCGAGGTATACATGACACTTCGCAATTAACATTATATCTTATCATGAAGCATAGATGTGAAATGCGATATCCCATTTCAAGAAGCATTAGAACTCTATTGCTTCGAAACGTAGACATCTGCAAACGTTATTTGCTAGCAAGGAAGTGTCGCATTTACATTCTTCTGAAGTGAATACAAGGTATACATGACACTTCGCAATTAATATTATATCTTATCATGAAACATAGAAATGAGATGCGATATCCCGTTTCAAGAAGCATTAGAACTCTATTGCTTCGATACGTAGACATCTGCAATCGCTATTTCCTAGCAATGAAGTGTCGCATTTATATTCTTTTGAAGTGAATGCGAGGTATACATAACATTGCACATGAATATTATATGTTGTCATGAAACATAGAAATGAGAAGCGATATCTCGTTTTAAGAAGCATTATAACACGCTTGCTACGATACGTAGACATCTGCAAACTCCATTTCCTAGCAAGGAAGTGTCGCATTTACATACATTTGAAGTGTATGCGAGGTATACATAATACTTCGCAATGAATATTATATGTTCTCATGAAACATAGAAATGAGATGCGATATCTGGTTTTAAGTAGCATTATAACACGCTTGTTACGATACGTAGACATCTGCAAACGCTATTTCCTAGGAAGGAAGTGCCGCATTTACATTCATTTGAAGTGAATACGAGGAATACGTGAAAACTTCGCAATGAATATTATATCTTATCATGAAACATAGAAATGTGATGTTATATCGCGGATTAAGAAGCTTTAGAACTCTATTGCTACGATACGTAGACATCTGCAAACGCTATTTCATAGCAAGGACGTTCAGTTACATTCTTTTGAAGTGAATGCGAGGTATACATAACATTGCACAATGAATATTATATGTTATCATCAAACATCGAAATGAGATGCGATATCACGATTTAAGATGCATTAGAAATTTATTGCTTCGATACCTAGACATCTGCAAACGCTATTTCCTAGCAAGGAAGTGTCGCACTTACATTCATTTGAAGAGAATACGAGGAATACATGAATCTTCGCAATGAATATTATATCTTATCATGAAGCATAGAAATGAGATGCGATATCCCGTTTCAAGAAGCATTAGAACTCTATTGCTTCGATACGTAGACGTCTGCAAACGCTATTTCCTAGCAAGGAAGTGTCGCGTTTACATTCTTTTGAGGTGAATGCGAGGTATGCATAACACTACACAATGAATATTATATCTTATCGTAAAACATAGATATGAGATTCGATCTTGCGATATAAGAAGCATTAGAACTCTATTGCTACGATACGTAGACATCTGCAAACGCTATTTCCTAGCAAGGAAGTGTCGCATTTACATTCATTTGAAGTGTATGCGAGGTATACATGACACCTCGCAATTAATATTATATCTTATCATGAAACATAGAAATGAGATGCGATATCCCGTTGCAAGAAGCATTAGAACTCTAATGCTTCGATACGTAGACATCTGCAATCGCTACTTCCTAGCGAGGAACAGTCGCATTTACATTCATTTGAAGTGTATGCGAGGTATACATAATACTTCGCAATGAATATTATATCTTATCGTGAAACACAGATATAAGATGCGGTCTCGCGATATAAGAAGCATTAGAACTCTATTGCTACGATACGTAGACATCTGCAAACGTTATTTCCTAGCAAGGAAGTATCGCATTTACATTCATTTGAAGTGTATGCGAGGTATACATAACACTTCGCAATGAATATTATATGTTGTCATGAAACATAGAAATGATATGCGATATCTCGTTTTAGGAAGCATTATAACACGCTTGCTACGATACGTAGGCATCTGCAAACTCTATTTCCTAGCAAGGAAGGGTCGCATTTACTTTCATTTGAAGTGAATACGAGGAACACATGAAACTTCGCAATGAATATTATATCTTATCATGAAACACAGTAATGAGATTCGATATCCCGTTTCAAGAAGCATTAGAACTCTATTGCTTCGATACGTAGACATCTGCAAATTCTATTTCCTAGCAAGGAAGTGTCGCATTTACACTCATTTGAAGTGAATACGAGGAATACATGAAACTTCGCAATGAATATTATATCTTATCATGAAACATAGAAATGAGATGCGATATCCCGTTTAAAGATGCATTAGAACTCTATTGCTTCGATACGTAGACGTCTGAAAACGCTATTTCCTAGCAAGGATGTGTCGCATTTACATTCATTTGAAGTGTATGCGATGTATACCTGACACTTTGCAATAAATATTACATCTTATCATGAAACAGAGAAATGAGATGCGATATCGCGTTTTGAGATGCAATAGAAATCTAATGCTACGATACGCAGAAATCTGCAAACGCTATTTCCTAGCACGGAAGTGTCGCATTTACATTCATTTGAAGTGAATACGAGGAATACATGAAACTTCGCAATGAATATTATATCTTATCATGAAGCATAGAAATGAGATGCGATATCCCGTTTCAAGAAGCATTAAAACTCTATTGCTTCGATACGTAGACATCTGCAATCGCTATTTCCTAGCTAGGAAGTGTCGCACTTACATTCATTTGAAGTGTATGCGAGGCATACATAACACTTCGCAATGAATATTATATGTTGTCATGAAACATAGAAATGAGATGCGATATCTCGTTTTAAGAGCCATTATAACACGCTTGCTACGATACGTAGACATCTGCAAACTCTATTTCCTAGCAAGGAAGTGTCGCATTTACATTCATTTGATGTGAATACGAGGAATACATGAAACTTCGCAATGAATATTTAACCTTATCATGAAGCATAGAAATGAGATGCGATATCCCGTTTCAAGAAGCATTAGAACTCTGTTGCTTCGATACGTAGACATCTGCTAACGCTATTTCCTAGCAAGGAAGTGTCGCAATTACATTCATTTGAAATGAATACGAGGAATACATGAAACTTCGCAATGAATATTATATCTTATCATGAAACACAGCAATGAGATTCGATATCCCGCTTCAAGAAGCATTAGAACTCTGTTGCTTCGATACGTAGACATCTGCAATCGCTATTTCCTAGAAAGGAAGTGTCGCATTTACATTCATTTGAAGTGTATGCGAGGTATACATGACACTTCGCAATTAACATTATATCTTATCATGAAGCATAGATGTGAAATGCGATATCCCATTTCAAGAAGCATTAGAACTCTACTGCTTCGAAACGTAGACATCTGCAAACGTTATTTGCTAGCAAGGAAGTGCCGCATTTACATTCTTCTGAAGTGAATACAAGGTATGCATGACACTTCGCAATTAATATTATATCTTATCATGAAACATAGAAATGAGATGCGATATCCCGTTTCAAGAAGCATTAGAACTCTATTGCTTCGATACGTAGACATCTGCAATCGCTATTTCCTAGCAATGAAGTGTCGCATTTATATTCTTTTGAAGTGAATGCGAGGTATACATAACATTGCACATGAATATTATATGTTGTCATGAAACATAGAAATGAGAAGCGATATCTCGTTTTAAGAAGCATTATAACACGCTTGCTACGATACGTAGACATCTGCAAACTCCATTTCCTAGCAAGGAAGTGTCGCATTTACATACATTTGAAGTGTATGCGAGGTATACATAATACTTCGCAATGAATATTATATGTTCTCATGAAACATAGAAATGAGATGCGATATCTGGTTTTAAGTAGCATTATAACACGCTTGTTACGATACGTAGACATCTGCAAACGCTATTTCCTAGGAAGGAAGTGCCGCATTTACATTCATTTGAAGTGAATACGAGGAATACGTGAAAACTTCGCAATGAATATTATATCTTATCATGAAACATAGAAATGTGATGTTATATCGCGGATTAAGAAGCTTTAGAACTCTATTGCTACGATACGTAGACATCTGCAAACGCTATTTCATAGCAAGGACGTTCAGTTACATTCTTTTGAAGTGAATGCGAGGTATACATAACATTGCACAATGAATATTATATGTTATCATCAAACATCGAAATGAGATGCGATATCACGATTTAAGATGCATTAGAAATTTATTGCTTCGATACCTAGACATCTGCAAACGCTATTTCCTAGCAAGGAAGTGTCGCACTTACATTCATTTGAAGAGAATACGAGGAATACATGAATCTTCGCAATGAATATTATATCTTATCATGAAGCATAGAAATGAGATGCGATATCCCGTTTCAAGAAGCATTAGAACTCTATTGCTTCGATACGTAGACGTCTGCAAACGCTATTTCCTAGCAAGGAAGTGTCGCGTTTACATTCTTTTGAGGTGAATGCGAGGTATGCATAACACTACACAATGAATATTATATCTTATCGTAAAACATAGATATGAGATTCGATCTTGCGATATAAGAAGCATTAGAACTCTATTGCTACGATACGTAGACATCTGCAAACGCTATTTCCTAGCAAGGAAGTGTCGCATTTACATTCATTTGAAGTGTATGCGAGGTATACATGACACCTTGCAATTAATATTATATCTTATCATGAAACATAGAAATGAGATGCGATATCCCGTTGCAAGAAGCATTAGAACTCTAATGCTTCGATACGTAGACATCTGCAATCGCTACTTCCTAGCGAGGAACAGTCGCATTTACATTCATTTGAAGTGTATGCGAGGTATACATAATACTTCGCAATGAATATTATATCTTATCGTGAAACACAGATATAAGATGCGGTCTCGCGATATAAGAAGCATTAGAACTCTATTGCTACGATACGTAGACATCTGCAAACGTTATTTCCTAGCAAGGAAGTGTCACATTTACATTCATTTGAAGTGTATGCGAGGAATACATAATACTTCGCAATGAATATTATATGTTCTCATGAAACATAGAAATGAGATGCGGTATCTCGTTTTAAGTAGCATTATAACACGCTTGCTACGATACGTAGACATCTGCAAACGCTATTTCCTAGGAAGGAAGTGCCGCATTTACATTCATTTGAAGTGAATACGAGGAATACGTGAAAACTTCGCAATGAATATTATATCTTATCATGAAACATAGAAATGTGATGTTATATCGTGGTTTAAGAAGCTTTAGAACTCTATTGCTACGATACGTAGACATCTGCAAACGCTATTTCATAGCAAGGACGTTCAGTTACATTCTTTTGAAGTGAATGCGAGGTATACATAACATTGCACAATGAATATTATATGTTATCATCAAACATCGAAATGAGATGCGATATCACGATTTAAGATGCATTAGAAATTTATTGCTTCGATACCTAGACATCTGCAAACGCTATTTCCTAGCAAGGAAGTGTCGCACTTACATTCATTTGAAGAGAATACGAGGAATACATGAATCTTCGCAATGAATATTATATCTTATCATGAAGCATAGAAATGAGATGCGATATCCCGTTTCAAGAAGCATTAGAGCTCTATTGCTTCGATACGTAGACGTCTGCAAACGCTATTTCCTAGCAAGGAAGTGTCGCGTTTACATTCTTTTGAGGTGAATGCGAGGTATGCATAACACTACACAATGAATATTATATCTTATCGTAAAACATAGATATGAGATTCGATCTTGCGATATAAGAAGCATTAGAACTCTATTGCTACGATACGTAGACATCTGCAAACGCTATTTCCTAGCAAGGAAGTGTCGCATTTACATTCATTTGAAGTGTATGCGAGGTATACATGACACCTCGCAATTAATATTATATCTTATCATGAAACATAGAAATGAGATGCGATATCCCGTTGCAAGAAGCATTAGAACTCTAATGCTTCGATACGTAGACATCTGCAATCGCTACTTCCTAGCGAGGAACAGTCGCATTTACATTCATTTGAAGTGTATGCGAGGTATACATAATACTTCGCAATGAATATTATATCTTATCGTGAAACACAGATATAAGATGCGGTCTCGCGATATAAGAAGCATTAGAACTCTATTGCTACGATACGTAGACATCTGCAAACGTTATTTCCTAGCAAGGAAGTGTCACATTTACATTCATTTGAAGTGTATGCGAGGTATACATAATACTTCGCAATGAATATTATATTTTCTCATGAAACATTGAAATGAGATGCGATATCTCGTTTTAAGTAGCATTATAACACGCTTGCTACAATACGTAGACATCTGCAAACGCTATTTCCTAGCAGGGAAGAGTAACATTTACATTCCTCTGATGTGAATACAAGGTATACATGAAACTTCGCAATGCATATTATATCTTATCATGAAACATAGAAATGAGATGCGATATCGCGTTTTGAGAAGCATTAGAACTCCATTGCTACGATACGTAGATATCTGCAAACGCTAATTTCTAGCAAGCAAGAGTCGCATTTCCAATCTTTTGAAGTGAATACGAGGTATACATAGCACTCCACAATGAATATTATATCTTATCATGAAACATAGAAATGAGATGCGAAATCGCGTTTTGAGAAGCATTAGAACGCTACTGCTACAATACGTAGACATCAGCAATTGCTACTTCCTAGCAAGGAGGGGTCGTATTTACATTCTTTTGAAGTTAGTACGTGGTATACATAACACTGCACAATGAATAATATATCTTACATTGAATCATAGAAATGAGATGCGATATCGCGTTTTAAGTAGCATCAGAACTCTATTGCTACGATTCGTAGACACCTGCAGACGCCATTTCCTATCAAGGAAGTGTCGCATTTACATACTTTTGATGTGAATACGCGGTATACATAACACTCCACAATGAATATTATATCTTATCATGAAACATAGAAATGAGATGCCATATCGCGTTTTGAGAAGCATTAGAAAGCTACTGCTACAATACGTAGACATCTGCAATAGCTACTTCCTAGCAGGAGGTGTCGTATTTACATTCTTCTGAAGTGAGTACGTGGTTTACATAACACTGCACAATGAATATTATATCTTATCATAAAACATAGAAATGAGATGCGATATCGCGATTTATAAAGCATTAGAAATCTATTGCTACGATACGTAGATCTCTGCAAACGCTATTTAATATCAAGGAAGTGTTGCACTTACATACTTTTGAAGTGATAACGAGGTATACATAACACTCCACAATGTATATAATATCTCGTCATGAAACATAGAAATGAGAAGCATATCGCGATTTGAGAAGCATTAGATCTCTATTACTTCGATACGTAGACATCTGCAAGCGCTATTTTCTTTCAAGGAAGTGTCGCATTTACATTCATTTGAAGTGTGTGCGAGGTATACATGGCACATCGCTATGAATATTACATCTTATCATGAAACATAGAAATGAAATGCGATATCGCGTTTTGAGAAGCATTACAACACTAATGCTACGATACGTAGACATCTGCAGACTCTATTTCCTAGCAAGGATGTGTCGCATTTACATTCTTTTGAAGTGAATACGATGTATACATAACACACCACAGTGAATATTATATCTTATCATGAAACATGGAAATGAGATGCGATATCGCGTTTTGGGAAGCATTAGAACTCCATTCCTACGATACGTAGACATCTGCAAACGCTATTACCTAGAAATGAAGTGTCTCATTTACATTCATTTGAAGTGTATGCGAGGTATAAGTGACACTTCGCACTGATTATTTTATCTTACCATGAAACATAGGAATGAGATGCGATATTGCGTTTTACGAAACATTAGAACTCTATTGCTACGACACGTAGGCTTCTGCAAACGCTACTTCCTAGCCAGGAAGTGTCGCATTTACATTCTTTTGAAGTGAATACGAGGTATACATGAAACATCGCTATGAATATTATCTCTTATCATGAAACATAGAAGTGAGATGCGATATCACGTTTTAAGAAGCATTAGAACTCTATTGTTTCGATACGTAGACATGTGGAAACATTATTTCCTAGAAAAGAAGTGTCGCATTTACATTCTTTTGAAGTGAATACGAGGTATTCATGACACTTCGCAATGAATATTATATCTTATCGTGAAACATACAAATGAGATGCGACATCTCGTTTTAAGAAGCATTAGAACACTATTGCTTCGATACGGAGACATCTGCAAACGCTATTTCCTGGCAAGGAAGTGTCGCATTTACATTCTTTTGAAGTGAATACGAGGTATAAATGGCACTTCGCAATGAATATTATATCTTAACGTGGAACATAGGAATGGGATGCGACATCTCGTTTTAAGAAGCATTAGAACTCTATTGCTTCGATACGGAGACGTCTGCAAACGCTATTTCCTGGCAAGTATGTGTCGCATTTACATACATTTGAAGTGTCTGCGAGGTATACATAACACTTCGCTATGAATATTATATCTTATCATGAATCATAGAAATGAGAAACCATATCGCGTTTTGAGAAGCACTAGAACACAGTTTCTGCGATACGTAGACATCTGCAAACGCTATTTCCTAGCAATGAAGTGTCGCATTTACATTCATTTGAAGTGTTTGGTAGGTATAAGTGGCACTTCGCAATAAATATTATATCCTATCATGAAACATAGAAATGAGATGCGATATCGCGATATAAGAATCACTACAACTCTATTGCTTCGATACGTATACATCTTTTAAACGCATTTTCCTAGCAAGGAAGTGTCGCATTTACATTCTTTTGATGAGAATACGAGGTATACATGACACTGCGCAATGAGTATTGTATCTAACCATGAAACTTAGAAATGTGATGCGATATCGCGATATAAATAGCATTAGAACCCTATTGCTACTATACGTAGACATCTGCAAACGCTATTTCCTAGAAAGGAAGTGTCGTATTTACATTCATTTGAAGTGTATGCGAGGTAAACATGACACTTCCCAATGAATATTATAACTTATCATGAAACGCAGTATTGACGTGCGATATGGCCATTTAAGAAGCATTAGAAATCTATTGCTTCGTTACGTAGACATCTGCAAACGCTATTTCCTAGCAAGGAAGTGTCGCATATACATTCATCTGAAGTGCATGCGAGGTATAAGTGGCACTTCGCAATGATTATTTTATCTTACCATGAAACATAGAAATGAGATGCGATATCGCGATTTAAGAAGCATTAGAACTCTATTGCATCGATACGTAGACATCTGCAAACGCTACTTCCTAGCAAGGAAGTGTCGCATTTACATTCATTTGAAGTATATGCGAGATATACATAACACTCCACGATGATTATTATACCTTATCACGAAACATAGAAATGACATGCGTTAACGCGATATAAGAAGCATTAGAACACTATTACTTCGATAAGTAGAAATCTGCAAACGCAATCTAATAGCAAGGAAGTGTCGCATTTACATTCTTTTGAAGTGAAAACGAGGAATACATAACATTCCACAATAAATATTATACCTTATAACGAAACATAGAAATGAGATGCGGTATCGCGATTTGAGAAGCATCAGAACTCTATAGCCACGATACGTAGACATCTGCAATCGGTATTTCCTAGCAAGGAAGTGTCGCATTTACATTCTTTTGAAGTGAGTACGAGGTATAAATGACACTTCGCAATGAATATTATATCTTAACGTGGAACATAGGAATGAGATGCGATATCGCGTTTTAACAAACATTAGATCTGTATTGCTACGATGCGTAGACATCTGCCAACGCTATTTCCTAGCAAGCAAGTGTCGCATTTACATTCATTTGAAGTGTATGCGAGGTATACATGACACTTCGCAATGAATACTATATCTTATCATGAAACATAGAAATGAAATGCGGTATCCCGTTTTAAGAGGCATTAGAACTCTGTTGCTACGATACGTAGACATCTGCCAACGATATTTCCTAGGAAGGAAGTGTCGCATTTACATTCTTCTGAAGTGAATACGTGGTATACATGACACTTAGCAATGAATATTATAACTTATCAGGAAACATAGAAATGAGATGCGATATCGCGTTTTAAGAAGCATTAGAACTCTATTGTTTCGATACGAAGACATCTGGTAACGCTATTTCCCAGCAAGGAAGTGTCGCATTTACATTCATTTCAAGTGTATGCGAGGTATACGAGACACTTCGTAAGGAATATTATATCTTATCATGAAACATAGAAATGGAATGAGACATCTCGTTTTATGAAGCATTGAAACACTATTGCTTCGATACGTAGACATCTGCAAACGCTATTTCCTAGGAAGGATGTGTCGCATTTACATTCATTTCAAGTGTATGCGAGGTATTCGAGGCACTTCGCAATGAATATTATGTCTTATCATGTAACATAGAAATGAGATGCGATATCGCGTTTTGAGAACATTAGAACTCTATTGCTTCGATACGTAGACATCTGCAAACGCTATTTCCTAGCAAGGAAGTGTCGCATTTACATTCATTAGAAGCGTATGCGAGGAATACGTAACACTTCGCAATGAATATTATATCTTATCATGAAACGTTGAAATGAGATGCGATATCTAGTTTTAAGAAGCATTGGAGCTCTATTGCTTCGATACGTAGACATCTGCAAACGCCCTTTCCTAGCAAGGAAGTGTCGCATTTACATTCATTTGAAGTGTATGCGAGGTATAAGTGACACATCGCAATGAATATTATATCTTATCATGAAACATAGATATGTGATGCGATATCGCGTTTCAAGAAGCATTAGAACTCTATTGCTTCTATACGTAGACATCTGCAAATGATATATCCTAGCAAGGAAGTGTCGCATTTACATTCTCTTCGAGCGTATGCGAGGTATAAGTGACACTTCGCAATGAATATTATATCGGATCATGGAACATAGATGTGGGATGCGATATCGCGTTTTAAGAAGCACTAGAACTCTATTGCTACGATACGTAGATATCTGGAAACGCTATTTCCTAGCAACGAAGTGTCGCATTACAATCTATTACAGTGAATACGAGGTATTCATGACACTTCGCAATGAATATTACATCTTATCATGAAACATAGAAATAAGATGCGATATAGCGAATTAAGAATCGTTAGAACTCTATTGCTACGATAAGTAGACATTTGCAAACGCTATTTCCTAGCAAGGAAGTGACGCATTTACATTCTTTTAAAGTGAATACGAGGTATACATGACACTTCGCAATGAATATTATATCTTATCATGAAACAGAGAAATGAGATGCGGTATCCCATTTTAAGAAGCATTAGAAATCAATGGCTTCGATACGTAGACATCTGCAAACGCTATTTCCTAACAAGGAAGTGTCACATTTACATTCATTTGAAGTGAATACGAGGTATACATGACACTTCGCAATGAATTATATATCTTATCATGAAACATAGATATGAGATGCGACATCTCGTTTTAAGAAGCATTAGAAATCTATTGCTTCGATAAGTAGACATCTGCAAACGCTACTTCCTAGCAATGAAGTGTCGCATTTACATTCTTTTGAAGTGAATACGATGTATTCATGATACTTCGCAATGAATATTATATCTTATCATGAAACATGGAAATGAGGTGCGATATCTTGTTTTAAGAAGCTTTGGAACTCTATTGCTACGGTGTGTAGACATCTGCAAACGCTATATAATAGCAGGGAAGTGTCGCAGTTACATTCTTTTGAAGTGAATACGAGGTATACATGACAATTCAAAATGGATACTATCTCTTATCATGAAATATAGAAGTGAGATGCATTATCACGTTTTAAGAAGGATTAGAACACTTGCTACGATACGTAGACATCTGCAAACCCTAATTTCTAGCAAGGAAGTGTAGAATTTTGAATCTTTTGAAGCGAATACGAGGTATACATAACAATCCACAATGAATATTATATCTTATCATGAAACATAGAAATGAGATGCGACATCGCGATTTTTGAAGCATTAGAACTCTATTGCTTCGATACGTAGTTGTCTGCAAACGCTACTTCCTAGCAAGGAAGTGTCGCATTTACATTCTTTTGTAGTGTATGCGAGGTGTCAGTGACACTTCGCAATGAATATTATACCTTATCATTGAACATAGAAATGAGATGCGGTATCCCGATTTAAGAAGCATTAGAAATTCCTTGCTTCGATACGTAGACATCTACAAACGCTATATCCTGGCAATGAAGTGTCGCATTTACAATCTTTTGAAGTGTATACGACATATACATAACAATTCGCAATGAATATTATATCTTACCGTGAAGCATAGAAATGAGATTCGATATCACGTTTTAAGAAGCATTAGCACTCTATTGCTTCGATGCGTAGACATCTGGAGACGCTATTTCGTAGAAAGGAAGTGTCGGATTTACATTATTTCGAAGTGAAAACGAGGTATACATAACACTTTGCAATTAATAGTAAATCTTATCATGAAACATAGAAATGAGTCCCGATATCCCGTTTTAAGAAGCATTAGAACTCTATTGCTTCAACACGTAGACATCTGGAAACGCTACTTGCCAGGAAGGAAGTATCGCAGTTACATTCATTTGAAGTGAATACGAGGTATACATAAAACTCCACAATTAATATTATATCTTATCACGAAACGTAGAAGTGTGATGCGATATCGCGATTTGCGAAACATTAGAACTCTATTGCTTCGATACGTAGACATCTGCAAACGCTATATTCTGGCACGGAAGTGTCGCATTTACATTCATTTTAAGTTTATGCGAGGTATACATGACACTTCCTAATGAATATTATGTCTTATCATGAAACATAATAATGAGATGCGATATCGCGTTTTAAGAAGCATTAGAACATTATTGCTTCGATACCTAGAAATCTGGAAACGCTATTTCCTAGGAAGGAATTATCGCATTTACATTCATTTGAAGTGAATACGAGGTATACATGACACTTCGCAATGAATATTATATCTTGTCATGAAACATAGAAATGAGATGCGATATCGCGTTTTGAGAAGCCCCAGAACTCTATTGCTTCTTACGTAGACAATTGCAAACGCTACTTCCCAGCAAGGAAGTGTCGCATTTACATTCATTTGAAGTGTATACGAGGTATACATAACACTGGACGATGTATATTATATCTTATCATGAAACATAGAAATGAGATGCGATATTGCGATTTCAGAAGCACTAGAACCCTATTGCTCGATACGTAGACATCTGCCATCGCTATATCCTAGCAAGGAAGTGTCGCATTTACAGTCATTTGAAGTGAATGCGAGGTATACATAACACTCCACAATGAATATTATATCTTATCATGAAACATAGAAATGTGATGCGATATGGCGACTTAAGAAGTAATAGAACACTATTTCTTCGATACGTAGACATCTGCCAAGGCTATTTCCTAGCAATGTAGTGTCGCATTTACATTCGTTTGAAGTGTATGCGAGGTATACATGACACTTCGCAATGAATATTATATCTTATCATGAAACATAGAAATGAGATGCGATATCGTGTTTTAAGAAGCATTAGAACTCTATTGCTACGATACGTAGGTATCTGCAAACGCTAAATCCTAGCAAGGACGTGTCGCATTTACATTCATTTGAAGTGAATACGAGGAATACATGAAACTTCGAAATGAATATTAGATCTTATTATGAAACATAGAAGTGAGGAGCGATATCGCGTTTTAAGAAGCATTAGAACTCTATTGCTTAGATACGTAGACATATGCAAGCGCTATTTCCTAGCAAGGAAGTGTCGCATTTACATTCCTTTGAAGTGAATACGAGGTATACATAACACTCTACAATGAATATTATATCTTATCATGAAACATAGGAATATCGGGAAGGAGCTATATCGCGTTTTAAGAAGCACTAGAGCTCTATTGCTACGACACGTAGACATCTGCAAACGCTATTTAATAGCAAGAAAGTGTCGCATTTACATTCTTTTGACATGAATACGAGGTATACATAACACTCCACAATGAATATTATACCTTATCACGAAACATAGAAATGAGATGCGATATCGCGATTTAAGAAGCATTAGAATTCTATTGCTTCGATACGTAGACATCGGCAATCGCTATCTCCTAGCAAGGAAGTGTCATATTTAGATTCTTTTGATGTGAATACAAGGTATACATAATACTCCACAATGAATATTATATCATATCATGAAACATAGAAATGAGATGTGACATCGTGTTTTGAGGAGCATTACAACCCTTAAGCTACGAAACGTAGACATGTGCAAATGCTATTTCCTAGCAAGGAAGAGTCGCATTTACATTCCTTTGAAGTGAATACGAGGTATTCATAACACTCTACAATGAATATTATATCTTAGCATGAAACATAGGAATATCGGGAAGGAGCGATATCGCCTTTTAAGGAGCACTAGAGGTATATTGCTACGATACGTAGACATCAGCAAACGCCATTTTCTAGCAGGGAAGAGTCGCATTTACATTCATTTGAAGTGAATACGAGGTATACATAACACTGCACAATGAGTATTATATCTTATCATGAAACATAGAAATGAGAAGCGATACCTTGATTTAGAAAGCATTAGAATTCTATTGCATCGATACGTAGACATCTTCATATGCCACTTTCTAGCAAGGAAGTGCCGCATTTACATTCGTTTGAACTGAATACGAGTTGTACATGACACTTCGCAATGTATTTTTTATCTCATCATGAAACATAGAAATGAGATGCGATATCGCGTTTTAAGAAGCATTAGAACACTATTTCTGCGATACGTAGTCATCTGCAAACGCTATTTCCTAGCAAGGAAGTGTCGCATTTATATTCTTTTGAAGTGAATGCGAGGTGTACATAACACTGCACAATGAATATTATATATTATCGTGAAACATAGAAATGAGATGCGACATCGCGATATAAGATGCATTAGAACTTTATTGCTTCGATACGTAGGTATCTGCAAACGCTATTTCCTAGCAAGGACGTATCGCATTTACATTCATTTGAAGTGAATACGAGGAATACATGAAACTTCGAAATGAATATTAGATCTTATCATGAAACATAGAAATGAGATTCGATATCGCGTTTTGAGAAGCATTAGAACTCTATTGCTACTATACGTAGACATCTGTAAACGCTATTTCCTAGCAAGGAAGTGTCGCATTTACATTCATTTGAAGTGTATGCGAGGTATACATAATACTTGGCAATGAATATCATATGTTCTCATGAAACATAGAAATGAGATGCGATATCTCGTTTTAAATAGCATTATAACACGCTTGCTACTATACGTAGACATCTGCAAACGCTATTTCCTAGGAAGGGAGTGCAGCATTTACATTCATTTGAAGTTAATACGAGGAATACGTGAAAGCTTCGCAATGAATATTATATCTTATCATGAAACATAGAAATGTGATGTGATATCGCCTTTTAAGAAGCTTTAGAACACTATTGCTACGATACGTAAGTATCTGCAAACGCTATTTCCTAGCAAGGACGTGTCGCATTTACATTCATTTGAAGTGAATACGAGGAATACATGAAACTTCGAAATGAATATTAGATCTTATCATGAAACACAGAAATAAGATTCGATATCGCGTTTTGAGAAGCATTAGAACTCTATTGCTACTATACGTAGACATCTGCAAACGCTATTTCCTAGCAAGGAAGTGTCGCATTTACATTCATTTGACGTGTATGTGAGGTATACATAATACTTCGCAATGAATATTATATGTTCTCATGAAACATAGAAATGAGATGCGATATCTCGTTTTAAGAAGCATTATAACACGCTTGCTACGATACGTAGACATCTGCAAACTCTATTTCCTAGCAAGGAAGTGTCGCATTTACATTCATTTGAAGTGAATACGAGGAATACATGAAACTTCGCAATGAATATTATATCTTATCAAGAAGCATAGAAATGAGATGCGATATCCCGTTTCAAGAAGCATTAGAACTCTATTGCTTCGATACGTAGACATCTGCAATCGCTATTTCCTAGGAAGGAAGTGTCGCATTTACATTCATTTGAAGTGTATGCGAGGTATACATGACACTTCGCAATTAACATTATATCTTATCATGAACCATAGAAGAGAAATGCGATATCCCATTTCAAGAAGCATTAGAACTCCATTGCTTCGAAACGTAGACATCTACAATCGCTATTTCCTAGCAAGGAAGTGTCGCATTTACATTCATTTGAAGTGAAGACGAGGAAAACATGACTCTTCGCAATGCATATTATATCTTATCATGAAACATAGAAATGAGATGCAATATCGCGTTTTCAGAAGCATTAGAACTCTATTGCCACGACACGTAGACATCTGCAAACGCTATTTCCTAGCAAGGAAGTGTCGTATTTACAATCTTTTGAAGTGAATACGAGGTATACATAACACTCCACAATGAATATTATATCTTATCATGAAACATAGAAATGAGATGCAATATGGCGATTTAAGAAGCATAAGAACTCTATTGCTACGATACGTGGACACCTGCAAACGCTATTTCGTAGCATGGAAGTGTCGCAAAAACATTCTTTTGGATTGAATACAAGGTAAACATGACACTTCGCAATGAATATTATAACTTATCATGAAACACATAAATGAGATGCGACATCGCGTTATAAGATGCATTAGAACTCTATTACTCCGATAAGCAGACATCTGCAAACGCTATTTCCTAGCAAGGATGTGTCGCATTTACATTCCTTTTAAGTGAATACGAGGTACACATGACACTTCGCAATTAATATTATATCTAAGCATGAAACATGGAAATGAGATGCGATATCGCGTTTTGAGAAGCATTAGAATTCCAATGCTACGGTACGAAAACATCTGCAAACGCTATTTCCTAGCATGGAAGTGTCGCATCTACATTCTTTTGAAGTGAATACGAGGTATACTTAACACACCACAATGAATATTATATCTTATCATGAAACCAAGAAATGAGGATCGATATCGCGTTTTAAGAAGCATTAGAACCCTATTGCTACGATACGTTGACATCTGCAAACGCTATTTCCTAGCAAGGAAGTGTCGCATATACATTCATCTGAAGTGAACACGAGGTATACATGACACTTCGCAATGAATATTATATCTTACCATGAGACAAAGAAATGAGCTGCGATATCGCGTTTTAAGAAGCATTATAACTCTATTGTTTCGGTACGTAGACCTCTGACATAGCTATATCCTAGGAAGGAAGTGTCGCATTTACATTCTTTTGAAGTGAATACGAGGTATACATGACACTTCGCAAAGAATATTATATCTTATCATGAAACATAGAAATGAGATGCGCTATGGCGTTTTAAGAAGCATTTGAAATCTATTGCGACGATACGTAGATAACTGCAAACGCTATTTCCTAGCAAGGAAGTGTCGCATTTACATTCCTTTGAAGTGAATACGAGGTGTACATGACACTTCGCAATGAATATTATATCTTATCATGAAACATAGAAATGCGATGCGACATCTAGTTTTAAGAAGCATTACAACACTTCAGTTTCGATACGTTGATATTTGCAAACGCTATTTGCTAGCAAGGAAGTGTCGCATTTACAATTTTTTGAAGTGAATACGAGGAATACATGACACTTCGCAATGAATATTATATCTTATCATGAAACATAGAAGTGATATGCGATATCGCGTTTTAAGAAGCGTTAGTACTCTACTGCTACGATACGTAGACATCTACAAACGCTATTTCCTAGCAAGCAAGAGTCGCATTTTCAATCTTTTGAAGTGAATACGAGGTATACATAACACTCCACAATGAATATTATATCTTATCATGAAACATAGACGTGAGACGCGATATCGCGTTTTAAGAAGCATTAGATCTCTATTGCTACGATACGTAGACATCTACAAACACTATTTCCTAGGAAGGAAGTGTCGCATTTACATTCTTTTGAAGTGAATGCGAAGTGCACATGACACTTCGCAATGAATATTATATGTTATCATGAAACATAGAAATGAGATGCGATATCTCGTTTTAAGAATCATTATGACACGCTTGCTACGATTCGTAGACATCTGCAAACGCTATTTCCTAGCAGGGAAGAGTCGCATTTACATTCCTCTGAAGTGAATACAAGGTATACATGACACTTCGCAATTAATATTATATCTTATCATGAAACTTAGAAATGAGATGCGATATCCCGTTCCAAGAAGCATTAGAACTCTATTGCTTCCTTGCTATTTCCTAGCAAGGAAGTGTCGCATTTACATTCATTTGAAGTGTATGCGATGTATACATGACACTTCGCAATTAACACTATATCTTATCATGAAGCATAGAAGTGAAATGCGATATCCCATTTCAAGAAGCATTAGAACTCTATTGCTTCGAAAGGTAGACATCTGCAATCGCTATTTCCTAGCAAGGAAGTGTCGCATTTACATTTATTTGAAGTGAAGACGAGGAAAACATGACTCTTCGCAATGCATATTGTATCTTATCATGAAACATAGGAATGAGATGCGATATCGCGTTTTCAGAAGCATTAGAACTCTATGGCCACGATACGTAGACATCTGCAAACGCTATTTCCTAGCAAGGAAGTGTCGTATTTACATTCTTTTGAAGTGAATGCGAGGTATACATGACACTTCGCAATTAATATTATATCTTATCGTGAAACATAGAAATGAGTTGCGATATCCCGTTTCAAGAAGCATTAGAACTCTATTGCTTCAATACGTAGGCATCTACAATCGCTAATTCCTAGCAAGAAACTGTCGGATTTACATTCATTTGAAGTGAATAAGAGGAACACATGAAACTTCGCAATGAATATTATATCTTATCATGAGGCATAGAAATTAGATGCGATATCCCGTTTCAAGAAGCATTAGAACTCTATTGCTTCGAAACGTAGACATCTGCTAACGCTATTTCCTAGCAAGGAAGTTTCGCAATTACATTCATTTGAAGTGAATACGAGGAATACATGAAACTTCGCAATGAATATTATATCTTATGATAAAACACAGTAATGAGACTCGATATCCCGTTTCAAGAAGCATTAGAACTCTATTGCTTCGATACGTAGACATCTGCAATCGCTATTTCCTAGGAAGGAAGTGTCGCATTTACATTCATTTGAAGTGTATGCGAGGTATACATGACACTTCGCAATTAACATTATATCTTATCATGAACCATAGAAGTGAAATGCGATATCCCATTTCAAGAAGCATTAGAACTCCATTGCTTCGAAACGTAGACATCTACAATCGCTATTTCCTAGCAAGGAAGTGTCGCATTTACATTCATTTGAAGTGAAGACGTGGAAAACATGACTCTTCGCAATGCATATTATATCTTATCATGAAACATAGAAATGAGATGCGATATCGCGTTTTCAGAAGCATTAGAACTCTATTGCCACGACACTTAGACATCTGCAAACGCTATTTCCTAGCAAGGAAGTGTCGTATTTACATTCTTTTGAAGTGAATGCGAGGTATACATGACACTTCGCAATTAATATTATATCTTATCATGAAACATAGAAATGAGATGCGATATCCCGTTTCAAGAAGCATCAGAACTCTATTGCTTCGATACGTAGGCATCTGCAATCGCTAATTCCTAGCAAGGAACTGTCCCATTTACATTCATTTGAAGTGAATAAGAGGAATACATGAAACTTCGCAATGAATATTATATCTTATCATGAAGCATAGAAATGAGATGCGATATCCCGTTTCAAGAAGCATTAGAACTCTATTGCTTCGATACGTAGACATCTGCTAACGCTATTTCCTAGCAAGGAAGCTTCGCAGTTACATTCATTTGAAGTGAATACGAGGAATACATGAAACTTCGTAATGAATATTATATCTTATCATGAAACACAGTAATGAGACTCGGTATCCCGTTTCAAGAAGCATTAGAACTCTCTTGCTTCGATACGTAGACATCTGCAAAAGCAATTTCCTAGCAAGGAAGTGTCGCATTTACAATCTTTTGAAGTGAATACGAGGTATACATAACACTCCACAATGAATATTATATCTTATCATGAAACATAGAAATGAGATGCAATATGGCGATTTAAGAAGCATAAGAACTCTATTGCTACGATACGTAGACACCTGCAAACGCTATTTCGTAGCATGGAAGTGTCGCAAAAACATTCTTTTGGATTGAATACAAGGTAAACATGACACTTCGCAATGAATATTATAACTTATCATGAAACACATAAATGAGATGCGACATCGCGTTATAAGATGCATTAGAACTCTATTACTCCGATAAGCAGACATCTGCAAACGCTATTTCCTAGCAAGGATGTGTCGCATTTACATTCCTTTTAAGTGAATACGAGGTACACATGACACTTCGCAATTAATATTATATCTAAGCATGAAACATGGAAATGAGATGCGATATCGCGTTTTGAGAAGCATTAGAATTCCAATGCTACGGTACGAAGACATCTGCAAACGCTATTTCCTAGCATGGAAGTGTCGCATCTACATTCTTTTGAAGTGAATACGAGGTATACTTAACACACCACAATGAATATTATATCTTATCATGAAACCAAGAAATGAGGATCGATATCGCGTTTTAAGAAGCATTAGAACCCTATTGCTACGATACGTTGACATCTGCAAACGCTATTTCCTAGCAAGGAAGTGCCGCATATACATTCATCTGAAGTGAATACGAGGTATACATGACACTTCGCAATGAATATTATATCTTACCATGAGACAAAGAAATGAGCTGCGATATCGCGTTTTAAGAAGCATTATAACTCTATTGTTTCGGTACGTAGACCTCTGACATAGCTATATCCTAGGAAGGAAGTGTCGCATTTACATTCTTTTGAAGTGAATACGAGGTATACATGACACTTCGCAAAGAATATTATATCTTATCATGAAACATAGAAATGAGATGCGCTATGGCGTTTTAGGAAGCATTTGAAATCCATTGCGACGATACGTAGATAACTGCAAACGCTATTTCCTAGCAAGGAAGTGTCGCATTTACATTCCTTTGAAGTGAATACGAGGTATACATGACACTTCGCAATGAATATTATATCTTATCATGAAACATAGAAATGCGATGCGACATCTAGTTTTAAGAAGCATTACAACACTTCAGTTTCGATACGTTGATATTTGCAAACGCTATTTGCTAGCAAGGAAGTGTCGCATTTACAATTTTTTGAAGTGAATACGAGGAATACATGACACTTCGCAATGAATATTATATCTTATCATGAAACATAGAAGTGATATGCGATATCGCGTTTTAAGAAGCGTTAGTACTCTACTGCTACGATACGTAGACATCTACAAACGCTATTTCCTAGCAAGCAAGAGTCGCATTTTCAATCTTTTGAAGTGAATACGAGGTATACATAACACTCCACAATGAATATTATATCTTATCATGAAACATAGACGTGAGACGCGATATCGCGTTTTAAGAAGCATTAGATCTCTATTGCTACGATACGTAGACATCTACAAACACTATTTCCTAGGAAGGAAGTGTCGCATTTACATTCTTTTGAAGTGAATGCGAAGTGCACATGACACTTCGCAATGAATATTATATGTTATCATGAAACATAGAAATGAGATGCGATATCTCGTTTTAAGAATCATTATGACACGCTTGCTACGATTCGTAGACATCTGCAAACGCTATTTCCTAGCAGGGAAGAGTCGCATTTACATTCCTCTGAAGTGAATACAAGGTATACATGACACTTCGCAATTAATATTATATCTTATCATGAAACTTAGAAATGAGATGCGATATCCCGTTCCAAGAAGCATTAGAACTCTATTGCTTCCTTGCTATTTCCTAGCAAGGAAGTGTCGCATTTACATTCATTTGAAGTGTATGCGATGTATACATGACACTTCGCAATTAACACTATATCTTATCATGAAGCATAGAAGTGAAATGCGATATCCCATTTCAAGAAGCATTAGAACTCTATTGCTTCGAAAGGTAGACATCTGCAATCGCTATTTCCTAGCAAGGAAGTGTCGCATTTACATTTATTTGAAGTGAAGACGAGGAAAACATGACTCTTCGCAATGCATATTGTATCTTATCATGAAACATAGGAATGAGATGCGATATCGCGTTTTCAGAAGCATTAGAACTCTATGGCCACGATACGTAGACATCTGCAAACGCTATTTCCTAGCAAGGAAGTGTCGTATTTACATTCTTTTGAAGTGAATGCGAGGTATACATGACACTTCGCAATTAATATTATATCTTATCGTGAAACATAGAAATGAGTTGCGATATCCCGTTTCAAGAAGCATTAGAACTCTATTGCTTCAATACGTAGGCATCTACAATCGCTAATTCCTAGCAAGAAACTGTCGGATTTACATTCATTTGAAGTGAATAAGAGGAACACATGAAACTTCGCAATGAATATTATATCTTATCATGAGGCATAGAAATTAGATGCGATATCCCGTTTCAAGAAGCATTAGAACTCTATTGCTTCGAAACGTAGACATCTGCTAACGCTATTTCCTAGCAAGGAAGTTTCGCAATTACATTCATTTGAAGTGAATACGAGGAATACATGAAACTTCGCAATGAATATTATATCTTATGATAAAACACAGTAATGAGACTCGATATCCCGTTTCAAGAAGCATTAGAACTCTATTGCTTCGATACGTAGACATCTGCAATCGCTATTTCCTAGGAAGGAAGTGTCGCATTTACATTCATTTGAAGTGTATGCGAGGTATACATGACACTTCGCAATTAACATTATATCTTATCATGAACCATAGAAGTGAAATGCGATATCCCATTTCAAGAAGCATTAGAACTCCATTGCTTCGAAACGTAGACATCTACAATCGCTATTTCCTAGCAAGGAAGTGTCGCATTTACATTCATTTGAAGTGAAGACGTGGAAAACATGACTCTTCGCAATGCATATTATATCTTATCATGAAACATAGAAATGAGATGCGATATCGCGTTTTCAGAAGCATTAGAACTCTATTGCCACGACACTTAGACATCTGCAAACGCTATTTCCTAGCAAGGAAGTGTCGTATTTACATTCTTTTGAAGTGAATGCGAGGTATACATGACACTTCGCAATTAATATTATATCTTATCATGAAACATAGAAATGAGATGCGATATCCCGTTTCAAGAAGCATCAGAACTCTATTGCTTCGATACGTAGGCATCTGCAATCGCTAATTCCTAGCAAGGAACTGTCCCATTTACATTCATTTGAAGTGAATAAGAGGAATACATGAAACTTCGCAATGAATATTATATCTTATCATGAAGCATAGAAATGAGATGCGATATCCCGTTTCAAGAAGCATTAGAACTCTATTGCTTCGATACGTAGACATCTGCTAACGCTATTTCCTAGCAAGGAAGCTTCGCAGTTACATTCATTTGAAGTGAATACGAGGAATACATGAAACTTCGTAATGAATATTATATCTTATCATGAAACACAGTAATGAGACTCGGTATCCCGTTTCAAGAAGCATTAGAACTCTCTTGCTTCGATACGTAGACATCTGCAAAAGCAATTTCCTAGCAAGGAAGTGTCGCATTTACAATCTTTTGAAGTGAATACGAGGTATACATAACACTCCACAATGAATATTATATCTTATCATGAAACATAGAAATGAGATGCAATATGGCGATTTAAGAAGCATAAGAACTCTATTGCTACGATACGTAGACACCTGCAAACGCTATTTCGTAGCATGGAAGTGTCGCAAAAACATTCTTTTGGATTGAATACAAGGTAAACATGACACTTCGCAATGAATATTATAACTTATCATGAAACACATAAATGAGATGCGACATCGCGTTATAAGATGCATTAGAACTCTATTACTCCGATAAGCAGACATCTGCAAACGCTATTTCCTAGCAAGGATGTGTCGCATTTACATTCCTTTTAAGTGAATACGAGGTACACATGACACTTCGCAATTAATATTATATCTAAGCATGAAACATGGAAATGAGATGCGATATCGCGTTTTGAGAAGCATTAGAATTCCAATGCTACGGTACGAAGACATCTGCAAACGCTATTTCCTAGCATGGAAGTGTCGCATCTACATTCTTTTGAAGTGAATACGAGGTATACTTAACACACCACAATGAATATTATATCTTATCATGAAACCAAGAAATGAGGATCGATATCGCGTTTTAAGAAGCATTAGAACCCTATTGCTACGATACGTTGACATCTGCAAACGCTACTTCCTAGCAAGGAAGTGCCGCATATACATTCATCTGAAGTGAATACGAGGTATACATGACACTTCGCAATGAATATTATATCTTACCATGAGACAAAGAAATGAGCTGCGATATCGCGTTTTAAGAAGCATTATAACTCTATTGTTTCGGTACGTAGACCTCTGACATAGCTATATCCTAGGAAGGAAGTGTCGCATTTACATTCTTTTGAAGTGAATACGAGATATACATGACACTTCGCAAAGAATATTATATCTTATCATGAAACATAGAAATGAGATGCGCTATGGCGTTTTAGGAAGCATTTGAAATCCATTGCGACGATACGTAGATAACTGCAAACGCTATTTCCTAGCAAGGAAGTGTCGCATTTACATTCCTTTGAAGTGAATACGAGGTATACATGACACTTCGCAATGAATATTATATCTTATCATGAAACATAGAAATGCGATGCGACATCTAGTTTTAAGAAGCATTACAACACTTCAGTTTCGATACGTTGATATTCGCAAACGCTATTTGCTAGCAAGGAAGTGTCGCATTTACAATTTTTTGAAGTGAATACGAGGAATACATGACACTTCGCAATGAATATTATATCTTATCATGAAACATAGAAGTGATATGCGATATCGCGTTTTAAGAAGCGTTAGTACTCTACTGCTACGATACGTAGACATCTACAAACGCTATTTCCTAGCAAGCAAGAGTCGCATTTTCAATCTTTTGAAGTGAATACGAGGTATACATAACACTCCACAATGAATATTATATCTTATCATGAAAGATAGAAATGAGATGCGATATCGCGATTTAAAAGGACACTAGAAATCTATTGGGACGATACGTACACATCTGCAAACGCTATTTAATAGCAAGGAAGTGTCGCATTTACATTCATTTGAAGTTTATGCGAGGTATAAGTGACACTTCGCTTTAAATATTATATCTTATCATGAAACATAGACGTGAGACGCGATATCGCGTTTTAAGAAGCATTAGATCTCTATTGCTACGATACGTAGACATCTACAAACACTATTTCCTAGGAAGGAAGTGTCGCATTTACATTCTTTTGAAGTGAATGCGAAGTGCACATGACACTTCGCAATGAATATTATATGTTATCATGAAACATAGAAATGAGATGCGATATCTCGTTTTAAGAATCATTATGACACGCTTGCTACGATTCGTAGACATCTGCAAACGCTATTTCCTAGCAGGGAAGAGTCGCATTTACATTCTTCTGAAGTGAATACAAGGTATACATGACACTTCGCAATTAATATTATATCATATCA
Source organism: Xylocopa sonorina (assembly GCF_050948175.1). Lineage (NCBI taxonomy): Eukaryota > Metazoa > Arthropoda > Insecta > Hymenoptera > Apidae > Xylocopa > Xylocopa sonorina. The sequence continues at coordinate 1,120,923 of NW_027490137.1, read as the reverse complement.
TGAAACATAGAAATGAGATGCGATATCCCGTTCCAAGAAGCATTAGAACTCTATTGCTTCCTTGCTATTTCCTAGCAAGGAAGTGTCGCATTTACATTCATTTGAAGTGTATGCGATGTATACATGACACTTCGCAATTAACACTATATCTTATCATGAAGCATAGAAGTGAAATGCGATATCCCATTTCAAGAAGCATTAGAACTCTATTGCTTCGAAAGGTAGACATCTGCAATCGCTATTTCCTAGCAAGGAAGTGTCGCATTTACATTTATTTGAAGTGAAGACGAGGAAAACATGACTCTTCGCAATGCATATTGTATCTTATCATGAAACATAGGAATGAGATGCGATATCGCGTTTTCAGAAGCATTAGAACTCTATTGCCACGATACGTAGACATCTGCAAACGCTATTTCCTAGCAAGGAAGTGACGTATTTACATTCTTTTGAAGTGAATGCGAGGTATACATGACACTTCGCTATGAATATTATATCTTATCATGAAGCATAGAAATTAGATGCGATATCCCGTTTCAAGAAGCATTAGAACTCTATTGCTTCGAAACGTAGACATCTGCTAACGCTATTTCCTAGCAAGGAAGTTTCGCAATTACATTCATTTGAAGTGAATACGAGGAATACATGAAACTTCGCAATGAATATTATATCTTATGATAAAACACAGTAATGAGACTCGATATCCCGTTTCAAGAAGCATTAGAACTCTATTGCTTCGATACGTAGACATCTGCAATCGCTATTTCCTAGGAAGGAAGTGTCGCATTTACATTCATTTGAAGTGTATGCGAGGTATACATGACACTTCGCAATTAACACTATATCTTATCATGAAGCATAGAAGTGAAATGCGATATCCCATTTCAAGAAGCATTAGAAATCTATTGCTTCGATACGTAGGCTTCTGGAAACGCTATTTCCTAGAAAGGAAGTGTCGCATTTACATTCATTTGAAGTGTAGACGAGGAATACAAAACACTTCGCAATGAATATTATACCTTATCATGAAACATATAAATGTGATGTGATATTGCGTTTTAAGAAGCATTAGAACTCTATTGCTACGATACGTTGGCATCTGCAAACGCTATTTCCTAGCAAGGACGTGTCGCATTTACATTCACTTGAAGTGAATACGAGGAATACATGAAACTTCGAAATGAATATTATATCTTATCATGAAACATAGAAATGAGATTCGATATCCCGTTCCAAGAAGCATTAGAACTCTATTGGTTCGATACGTAGGCATCTGCAATCGCTATTTCCTTGCAAGGTAGTGTCGCATTTACATTCATTTGAAGTGTAGACGACGAATACAGAACACTTCGCAATGAATATTATATCTTGTCATGAAACATAGAAATCAGATGCGACATCTCGTTTTAAGAAGCATTAGAACTCTGTTGCTTCGAAGCGGAGACACCTGCAAACGCTATTTCCTAGCAAGGAAGTGTCGCATTTACATTCTTTTGAAGTGAATACGAGGTATACATGTAACTTCGCAAGGAATATTATATTTTATAATGAAACATAGAAATGAGATGCGATATCACATAAGTAAACTCCTGCAAACGCTATTTCCTAGCAAGGAAGCGTCGCATTTACATTCTTTTGAAGTGAGTACGTGGTATACATGACACATCGCAATGAATATTATATCTTATCATGAAACATGGAAATGAGATGCGATATCGCGTTTTGAGAAGCATTAGAATTCCAATTCTACGATACGTAGACATCTGCCAACGCTATTTCCTAGCAATGAAATGTCGCATTTACATTCTTTTTAGGTGAATACGAAGTAGACATAACACTCCACAATGAATATTATATCTTATCATGAAACCAAATTATGAGGATCGTTCTCGCCTTTTAAGAAGCATTAGAACACCTTTGCTACGATACGTAGACATCAGCAAAAGCAATTTCCTAGCAAGGAAGTGTCGCATTTACAATCTTTTGAAGTGAATACGAAGTATACATAACACTCCACAATGAATATTATATCTTATCATGAAACACAGAAATGAGATGCGATATGGCGATTTAAGAAGCATTAGAACTCTATTGCTACGATACGTAGACATCTGCAAAAGCAATTTCCTAGCAAGGAAGTGTCGCATTTACAATCTTTTGAAGTGAATACGAGGTATACATAACACTCCACAATGAATATTATATCTTACTATGAAACATAGAAATGAGATGCAATATGGCGATTTAGGAAGCATTAGAACTCTATTGCTTCGATACGTAGGCATCTGCAAACGCTACTTCCTAGCAAAGAAGTGTCGCATTTACATTCATTTTAAGTGTATGCGAGATATACATAACATTCCACGATGAATATTATACCTTATCACGATACATAGAAATTAGATGCGATATCGCGATTTAAGAAGCATAAGAACTCTATTGCTACGATACGTAGACACCTGCAAACGCTATTTCGTAGCACGGAAGTGTCGCAAAAACATTCTTTTGGATTGAATACAAGGTAAACATGACACTTCGCAATGAATATTATAACTTATCATGAAACACATAAATGAGATGCGACATCGCGTTATAAGATGCATTAGAACTCTATTACTCCGATAAGCAGACATCTGCAAACGCTATTTCCTAGCAAGGATGTGTCGCATTTACATTCTTTTTAAGTGAATACAAGTTACACATGACACTTCGCAGTTAATATTATATCTAAGCATGAAACATAGAAATGAGATGCGCTATGTCGTTTTAAGAAGCATTTGAAATCTATTGCGACGATACGTAGATAACTGCAAACGCTATTTCCTAGCCAAGGAAGTGTCGCATTTACATTCCTTTGAAGTGAATACGAGGTAATACATGACACTTCGCAATGAATATTATATCTTATCATGAAATATAGAAATGAGAATCGATATCGCGTTTTTAAGAAGCCTTAGAATTCTATTGCTTCGATACGTAGACATCTGCAAACGCTATTTAATAGCAAGGAAGTGTCGGATTTACACTCTTTTGAAGCGAATACGAGGTATACATAACAATGCACAATGAATAGTATATCTTATCATGAAACATAGAAATGAGATGCGATAACTCGTTTTTGAGAAGCATTAGAACTCCATTGCTACGATACGTAGATTTCTGCAAACGCTACTTCCTAGCAAGGAAGTGTCGCAGTTACAATCTTTTGAAAGGAATACAAGGTATACATGACAATCCGCAATGAATATTGTATCTTATAATGAAACATAGAAATGAGATGCGATATCGTGTTTTAAGAAGCGTTAGAACTCTATTGCTTCGATAGGTAGACATCTGCATACGCTATTTCCTAGAAAGGATGTGTCGCATTTACCTACATTTGTAGTGAATACGAGGGATACATAACACTGCGCAATGTGTATTATATCTTATCGTGAAACATAGTAATGAGAAGCGATATCGCGTTTTTAAGAAGCATTAGAACTCCATTGCTTCGATACGTACACATCTGCAATCGCTATTTCCTAGCAAGTAAGTGTCGCATTTACAATCTTTTGAAGTGAATACGAGGCATACATAACACTCGACAATGAATATTATATCTTATCATGAAACATAGAAATGAGAAGCGATATGGCGATTTAAGAAGCATTAGAATGCTATTGCTTCAATACGGAGACATCTGCAAACGCTATTTCCTAGCAAGGAAGTGTCTCATTTACATTCTTTTGAAGTGAATACGAGGTATACATAACACACCACAATGAATATTATACCTTATAACGAATCATAGTAATAAAATGCGATATCGCGATTAATGAAGCATTAGATATCTATTGCTTCAATACGGAGACATCTGCAAACGCTATTACCTAGCATGGAAGTGTCGCACTTACATTCATTTGAAGTGTCTGCGAGGTATAAGTGACATTTCGCAATGAATACTATATCCTATCATGAAATATAGGAATGGAATGCGATATCGCGTTTTTAGAAGCATTAGAACTCCCTTGCTTCGATACGTAGACATCTGCAAACGCTACTTCCTAGCATGGAAGTGTCGCATTTACATTCATTTGAAGTGTTTGCGATGTATACATGACACTTCCCAATGAATATTATAACTTATCATGAAACATAGAAATGAAATGCGATTTGGAGATTTAAGAAGCATTAGAACTTTATTGCTTCGATACGCAGACATGTACCAACGCTATTTCCTAGCAAGGAAGTGTCGCATTTACATTCTCTTGATGTGAATACGAGGTACACATAGCACTGCACAATGAATATTATATCTTATCATGAAACATAGAAGTGAAATGCGATTTGGCGATTTAAGAAGCATTAGGACTTTATTGCTTCGATACACAGACATGTGCCAACGCTATTTCCTAGCAAGGAAGTGTCGCATTTACATTCATTTGAAGTGTATGCGTGGTATACATGACACTTCGCAATGAATATTATATCTTATCATGAAACATAGAAATGCGATGCGACATCTAGTTTTAAAAAGCATTAGAACACATTTGTTTCGATACGTTGACATCAGCAAACGCTATTGCCTAGCAATGAAGTGTCGCATTTACATTCATTTGACGTGTACGCGAGGTATACATGACACTTCGCAATGAATATTATATGTTATCATGAAACATAGAAATGAGATGCGATATTGCGATTTAAGAAGCATAGGACCTCTATTGCTTCGGTACGCAGACATCTGCCAACACTATTTCCTAACAAGGAAGTGTCGCATTTCGTTTCGTTTGAAGTGAATACGAGGTATACATGACACTTCGCAATGAATATTATACCTTATTAGGGAACATAGAAATGAAATACGGTATCTCGTTTTAAGCAGCATTAGAACACTATTGCTTCGATACGTAGACATCTGCAAACGCTATTTCCTAGCAAGGAAGTGTCGCATTTACATTCTTTTGGAGTGAATTCGAGGTATACATTACACTTCACAGTGAATGTTATATCTTATCGTGATACATAGAAATGAGATGCGACATCTCGTTTTAAGAAGCATTAGAACTCTACTGCTTCGATACGGAGACATCTGCAAACGCTATTTCCTAGCAAGGAAGTGTCGCATTTACATTGGTTTGAAGTGAATACGAGGTATACATGTAACTTCGCAATGAATATTATATCTTATCGTGAAACATATAAATGAGATGCGATATCACGTTTTGAGAAGAATTAGAACTCTATTGCTTCGATATATAGACATCTGGAATCGCTATTTCCTAGCAACGATGTGTCGCATTTACATTCTTTTGAGGTGAGTACGAGGTATACATGACACTTCGCAGTTAATATTATATCTTATCATGAAACATAGAAATGAGTTGCGACATCTCGTCGTAAGAAGCATTAGAACCCTATTGCTTCGATATTGAGACATCTGCAAACGTAATTTCCTGGCAAGGAAGTGTCGCATTTACATTCTTTTTATGTTAATACGTAGTCTACATGACACTTCGCAATTGATATTATACCTTAGCATGAAACATAGAAATGAAATACGGTATCCAGTTTTAAGCAGTATTAGAACACTATTGCTTCGATACGTAGACATCTGCAAACGCTATTTCCTGGCAAGGAAGTGTCCATTTACATTCTTTGATGTGAATACGAGTTATACATGTAACTTCACAATGAATATTATATCTTATCATGAAACATAGAAATGTGATGCGATATCGCGTTTTGAGAAGCATTAGAACCCTATTGCTTCGATACGTAGACATCTGCTAACGCTATTTCCTAGCAACGAAGTGTTCCATTTACATTCTTTTGAGGTGAATACCAAGTATACATGACACTTCGCAATCAATATTATATCTTATCATGAAACATAGAAATGAGATGCGATATCGCGTTATGAGAAGCATTACAAACTTATGCTACGATACGTGGACTTCAGCAAACGCTATTTCCTAGTAAGGAAGTGTCGCAGTTACATTCTTTTGAAGTGAATACGAGGTATTCATGTCACTTCGGAATGAATATTATATCTTATCATGAAACATAGAAATGAGTTGCGATATCTCGCTTTAAGAAGCATTAGAACTCTGTTGTTTCGACACGTAGACATCTGCCAACGCTCTTTCCTAGGAAGTAAGTGGCGCATTTACATTCAGTTTAAGTGTATGCGAGGTATACATGACACTTCGCAATGAATATAATATCTCTTCATGAAACATAGAAATGGGGTGCGATACCTTGAATTTATGAAGATTTAGAACTCTGCTGCTACGATACGTAGACATCCGGAAACGCTATTTCCAAGCAAGGAAATGTCTCATTTACATACTTTTCAGGTGAAGACGAGGTATACATAACACTTCGCAGTGACTATTATGTCTTACCATGAAACATAGAAATGAGATGCTATATCGCGTTCTGAGAAGCATTGGAACTCTATTGCTTCGATACGTAGACATCTGCTAACGCTATTTCCTAGCAAGGAAGTGTCGCATTGACATTGTTTTGAATTGAATACAAGGTATACATGCCACTTCGCAATGAATATTATATCTTATCGTGAAACATAGAAATGAGATACGGTATCGCGTTTTGAGAAGCATTCGAACTCTATTGCTACGATGCGTAGACATCTGCAAACGCTATTTCCTAGCACGGAAGTGTCGCATTTACATTCTTTTGAAGCGACTACGAGGTATACATAGCAATCCACAATGAATATTATATCTTATCACGAAATATAGAAATGAGTTGCGATATCGCGATTTAAGAAGCATTAGATCTCTATTGTTTCGATACGTAGACATCTGGAAACGCTATTTCCTAGCAAGGATGTGTCGCGTTTACATTCTTTTTAAGTTTAAGCGAGATATACATAACCCTCCTCAATGAATATTATATTTTATCATGAAACATAGAAATGAGATGCGATATCACGTTTTAAGAAGCATTAGGACACTATTGCTTCGATACGTAGACATCTGCAAACGCTACTTCCTGGCAAGGAAGTGTCGCACTTACATTCTTTGGAGTGAATACGAGGTATACATGACACTTCGCAATGAATATTGTGCCTTATCATGAAACATAGAAATGAGATGCGATATCTCGTTTTAAGAAACATTAGAACTCCATTGCTTCGATTCGTAGATGTCTGCAAACGCTACGTCCTAGCGAGAAAGTATCGCATTTACACTCTTTTGAAGTGAATGCGAGGTATACATGACACTTCGAAATGAATATTATATCTTATCATGAAACATAGAAATGAGATGCGATATCGCGTTTCAAAAAGCACTAGAACTCTATTGCTTCCATACGTAGACATCTGCCATCGCTATATCCTAGCAAGGAAGTGTCGCATTTACATTCATTTGAAGTGAATGCGAGGTATACACGACACGTCCCAATCATTATTGTATCTTATCGTGAAACATAGAAATGAGATGCGATTTCGCGTTTTAAGAAGCATTCGAACTCTATTGCTACGATGCGTAGACATCTGCAAACGATATTTCTTAGCAAGGAAGTGTCGCATTTACATTCTTTTGAAGAGAATGCGAGGTATACATAACACTCCAAGATGAATATTATACCTTATCAGGAAACATAGGAATGACATACGTTAACGCGATATAAGTAGCATTAGAAATCTATTGCTACGATACGTATGCATCTTCAAACGCTATTTAATAGCAAGGAAGTGTCGCATTTACATTCTTTTGAAGTGAATACGAGGTATAAATGACACTTCGCAATGAATATTATATCTTAACATGGAACATAGAAATGAGATGCGATATCGCGTTTTATCAAACATTAGATCTGTATTGCTACGAAGCGTAGACATCTGCCAACGCTATTTCCTAGCAAGGAAGTGTCGCATTTACATTCATTTGAAGTGTATGCCAAGTACACATGACACTTCGCAATGAATGTTATATCTTATTGTGAGACATAGAAATAAGATGCGATATCGCATTTTAAGAGGCGTTATAACCGTATTGCTACGATACGTAGACATCTGCAAACTCTATTTCCTAGCAATGAAGTGTCGCATTTACATTCATTTGAAATGTTTGGCAGGTATAAGTGGCACTTCGCAATGAATATTATATCCTATCATGAAACATAGAAATGAGATGCGATATCGCGTTTTGAGATGCATTAGAAATCTAATGCTACGATACGCAGTCATCTGCAAACGCTACTTCCTAGCAAGGAAGTCTCGCACTTTCATTCATTTGAAGTGTATACGAGGTATGCGTAACACTTCGCAATGAGTATTATATCTTATCATGAAACATAGAACTGAGATGCGATATCGCGTTTTAGGCAGCATTAGAACTCTATTGCATCGATACGTAGACATTTGCAAATAATGTATCCTGGCAAGGAAGTGTCGCATTTACATTCACTTGAAGTGTATGCGAGGTATAAGTGACACTTCGCAATGAATATTATATCTCATCATGAAACATAGAAATGAGGAGCGACATCGCGGTTTAAGAAGCATTAGATCTCTATTGCTACGATCGGCAGATGTCTGCTAACGCTATTTCCTAGCAAGGAAGTGTCAGAGTTACATTCTTTTGAAGTGAATACGAGGTATACATAACACTTCGCAATGAATGTTATGTTTTATCATGAGACATAGAAATGCGATGTGATATCGCGTTTTAAGGAGCATGAGAACTCTATTGCTTCGATATGTAGACATCTGGAAACGCTATTTCCTAGCAACGAAGTGTCGCATTTACATTCTTCTGAAGTGAATACGATGTATACATAACACTTCGCAACGAATATTATTTCTTATCATGAAACACAGAAATGAGCAGCAATATCGCGTTTTGAGAAGCATTAGAACTCTATTGCTTCGATACGTAGACATCTGGAGACGCTATTTCCTAGAAAGGATGTGTCGCATTTACATTCGTTTGAATTGCAGACGAGGAATACATAACACTTCGTAATGAATAATATACCTTATAATGAAGCATAGAAATGATATGCGATATCGCGATTTAAGAAGCACTAGAACTCTATTGCTTCGACACGTAGACATCTGCAAACGCTATTTCCTAGCAAGGAAGTGTAGCATATACATTCATTTGTAGTGCATGCGTGGTATACATGACACTTTGCAATGAATATTATATCTTATCAAGAAATATAGAAATGAGATGCGACATCACGTTTGAGAAGCAATAGAACTCTATTGCTTCGATATGTAGACATCTGGAAACGCTATTTCCTAGCAAGAAAGTGACGCATTATCATCCTTTTGAAGTGAGTACGAGGTATACATAACACTCCACAATGAATATTATATCTTATCATGAAACATAGAAATGAAATGCGATTTGGCGATTTAAGAAGCATTAGAACTTTATTGCTTCTATACGCAGACATGTACCAACGCTATTTCCTAGCAAGGAAGTGTCGCATTTACATTCTCTTGAAGTGAATACGAGGTACACATAGCACTGCACAATGAATATTATATCTTATCATGAAACATAGAAATGAGATGCGCTATGGCGTTTTAAGAAGCATTTGAAATCTACTGTTACGATACGTAGATAACTGCAAACGCTATTTCCTAGCAAGGGAGTATCGCATTTACAATCATTTGAAGGGTATGAGAGGTATAGAAGAAACTTCGCAATGAATATTATATATTATCATGAAACATAGAAATGAGATGCGATATCACGTCTTAAGAAGCATTAGAACTATGTTGCTTCGATACGTAGACATCTGCAGACGCTTTTTCCTAGCAAGGAAGTGTAGCATTTACATTCTTTTGAAGTGAATACGAGGTATACATGGCACTTCGCAAAGAATATTATATATTATCTTGAAACATAGAACTGAGATGCGCTATGGCGTTTTAAGAAGCATTTGAAATCTATTGCTACGATACGTAGATAACTGCAAACGCTATTTCCTAGAAGGAAGTGTCGCATTTACATTCTTTTGAAGTGAATACGAGGTATACATAACAACACTCCACAATGAATATTATATCTTGTCATGGAACATAGAGATGTGATGCGATATCGCGTTTTAAGAAGCATTAGAATCCTATTGCTTCTATACGTTGACATCTGCAAACGCTATTTCCCAGCAAGGAAGTGTCGCATTTACATTCTTTTGAAGTTAATTCGAGGTATACATGACACTTCACAATGAATGTTATATCTTATCGTGAAACATAGAAATGAGATGCGACATCTCGTTTTAAAAAGCATTAGAAATCTACTGCTTCAATACGGAGACATCTGCAAACGCTATTTCCTGCAAGGAAGTGTCGCATTTACATTCGTTTGAAGTGAATACGAGGTATACATGTAACTTCGCAATGAATATTATATCTTATCGTGAAACATAGAAATGTGATGCGATATCGCGTTTTGAGAAGCATTAGAACACTACTGCTACGATATGTAGATTCCTGCAATCGCTATTTCCTAGCAAGGAAGTGTCGCACTTACATTCTTTTGAAGTGAATACGATGTATACATAACACTCCATAATGAATATTATATCTTACTGTGAAACATAGAAATGAGATGCGATATCAAGTTTTAAGAAGCATTACAACTCTAATGCTACGATGCGTAGACATCTGCAAACGCTATTTCCTAGCAAGGAAGTGTCGCATTTACATTCCTTTCAAGTGGACACGAGGTATACATTACACTTCGCAATGAATATTATATCTTACTGTGAAACATAGAAATGAGATGCGATATCAAGTTTTGAGAAGCATTAGAACTCTATTGCTACGATACATAGACATCTGCCAACGCTATTTCCTAGCAAGAAAGTGACGCATTATCATCCTTTTGAAGTGAGTACGAGGTATACATAACACTCCACAATGAATATTATATCTTATCATGAAACATAGAAATGAAATGCGATTTGGCTATTTAAGAAGCATTAGAACTTTATTGCTTCGATACGCAGACATGTACCAACGCTATTTCCTAGCAAGGAAGTGTCGCATTTACATTCTCTTGAAGTGAATACGAGGTACACATAGCACTGCACAATGAATATTATATCATATCATGAAACATAGAAATGAGATGCGCTATGGCGTTTTAAGAAGCATTTGAAATCTACTGTTACGATACGTAGATAACTGCAAACGCTATTTCCTAGCAAGGGAGTGTCGCATTTACAATCATTTGAAGGGTATGAGAGGTATAGAAGAAACTTCGCAATGAATATTATATCTTGTCATGAAACATAGAGATGTGATGCAATATCGCGTTTTAAGAAGCATTAGAATCCTATTGCTTCTATACGTAGACATCTGCAAACGCTATTTCCTAGCAAGGAAGTGTCGCATTTACATTCTTTTGAAGTTAATTCGAGGTATACATGACACTTCACAATGAATGTTATATCTTATCGTGAAACATAGAAATGAGATGCGACATCTCGTTTTGAGAAGCATTAGAACACTACTGCTACGATATGTAGATTCCTGCAATCGCTATTTCCTAGCAAGGAAGTGTCGCATTTACATTCTTTTGAAGTGAATACGATGTATACATAACACTCCATAATGAATATTATATCTTACTGTGAAACATAGAAATGAGATGCGATATCAAGTTTTAAGAAGCATTACAACTCTAATGCTACGATGCGTAGACATCTGCAAACGCTATTTCCTAGCAAGGAAGTGTCGCATTTACATTCCTTAGAAGTGGACACGAGGTATACATTACACTTCGCAATGAATATTATATCTTACTGTGAAACATAGAAATGAGATGCGATATCGCGTTTTAAGAAGCATTAGAATCCTATTGCTTCTATACGTAGACATCTGCAAACGCTATTTCCTAGCAAGGAAGTGTCGCATTTACATTCTTTTGAAGTGAATTCGAGGTATACATTACACTTCACAATGAATGTTATATCTTATCGTGAAACATAGAAATGAGATGCGACATCTCGTTTTAAGAAGCATTAGAACTCTACTGCTTCGATACGGAGACATCTGCAAACGCTATTTCCTGGCAAGGAAGTGTCGCATTTACATTCGTTTGAAGTGAATACGAGGTATACATGTAACTTCGCAATGAATATTATATCTTATCGTGAAACATAGAAATGAGATGCGACATCTCGTTTTAAGAAGCATTAGAACTCTACTGCTTCGATACGGAGACATCTGCAAACGCTATTTCCTGGCAAGGAAGTGTCGCATTTACATTCTTTTGAAGCCAGTACGAGGTATACATGAAACTTCACAATGAATATTATATCTTATCATGAAACATAGAAATGAGATGCGATATCGCGTTTCAAGAAGCATTAGAACTCTATTGCTTCGATGCGTAGACATCTGGAAACGCTATTTCCTAACAAGGAAGTGTCGCATTTACATTCGTTTGAAGTGAACACGAGGTATACATGAAACTTCGCAATGAATATTATATCTTATCATGAAACATAGAAATGAGATGCGATATCGCGTTTTCAGAAGCATCAGAACTCTATTGCTATGATACGTAGACATCTGGAGACGCTATTTCCTAGAAAGGATGTGCCGCATTTACATTCGTTTGAATTGCAGACGAGGAATACATAACACTTCGTAATGAATAATATACCTTATAATGAAGCATAGAAATGATATGCGATATCGCGATTTAAGAAGCACTAGAACTCTATTGCTTCGACACGTAGACATCTGCAAACGCTATTTCCTAGCAAGGAAGTGTAGCATATACATTCATTTGTAGTGCATGCGTGGTATACATGACACTTTGCAATGAATATTATATCTTATCAAGAAATATAGAAATGAGATGCGACATCACGTTTGAGAAGCAATAGAACTCTATTGCTTCGATATGTAGACATCTGGAAACGCTATTTCCTAGCAAGAAAGTGACGCATTATCATCCTTTTGAAGTGAGTACGAGGTATACATAACACTCCACAATGAATATTATATCTTATCATGAAACATAGAAATGAAATGCGATTTGGCGATTTAAGAAGCATTAGAACTTTATTGCTTCTATACGCAGACATGTACCAACGCTATTTCCTAGCAAGGAAGTGTCGCATTTACATTCTCTTGAAGTGAATACGAGGTACACATAGCACTGCACAATGAATATTATATCTTATCATGAAACATAGAAATGAGATGCGCTATAGCGTTTTAAGAAGCATTTGAAATCTACTGTTACGATACGTAGATAACTGCAAACGCTATTTCCTAGCAAGGGAGTATCGCATTTACAATCATTTGAAGGGTATGAGAGGTATAGAAGAAACTTCGCAATGAATATTATATATTATCATGAAACATAGAAATGAGATGCGATATCACGCCTTAAGAAGCATTAGAACTATGTTGCTTCGATACGTAGACATCTGCAGACGCTTTTTCCTAGCAAGGAAGTGTAGCATTTACATTCTTTTGAAGTGAATACGAGGTATACATGGCACTTCGCAAAGAATATTATATATTCTCTTGAAACATAGAACTGAGATGCGCTATGGCGTTTTAAGAAGCATTTGAAATCTATTGCTACGATACGTAGATAACTGCAAACGCTATTTCCTAGAAGGAAGTGTCGCATTTACATTCTTTTGAAGTGAATACGAGGTATACATAACACTCCACAATGAATATTATATCTTGTCATGGAACATAGAGATGTGATGCGATATCGCGTTTTAAGAAGCATTAGAATCCTATTGCTTCTATACGTAGACATCTGCAAACGCTATTTCCCAGCAAGGAAGTGTCGCATTTACATTCTTTTGAAGTTAATTCGAGGTATACATGACACTTCACAATGAATGTTATATCTTATCGTGAAACATAGAAATGAGATGCGACATCTCGTTTTAAAAAGCATTAGAAATCTACTGCTTCAATACGGAGACATCTGCAAACGCTATTTCCTGGCAAGGAAGTGTCGCATTTACATTCGTTTGAAGTGAATACGAGGTATACATGTAACTTCGCAATGAATATTATATCTTATCGTGAAACATAGAAATGTGATGCGATATCGCGTTTTGAGAAGCATTAGAACACTACTGCTACGATATGTAGATTCCTGCAATCGCTATTTCCTAGCAAGGAAGTGTCGCACTTACATTCTTTTGAAGTGAATACGATGTATACATAACACTCCATAATGAATATTATATCTTACTGTGAAACATAGAAATGAGATGCGATATCAAGTTTTGAGAAGCATTAGAACTCTATTGCTACGATACATAGACATCTGCCAACGCTATTTCCTAGCAAGAAAGTGACGCATTATCATCCTTTTGAAGTGAGTACGAGGTATACATAACACTCCACAATGAATATTATATCTTATCATGAAACATAGAAATGAAATGCGATTTGGCTATTTAAGAAGCATTAGAACTTTATTGCTTCGATACGCAGACATGTACCAACGCTATTTCCTAGCAAGGAAGTGTCGCATTTACATTCTCTTGAAGTGAATACGAGGTACACATAGCACTGCACAATGAATATTATATCATATCATGAAACATAGAAATGAGATGCGCTATGGCGTTTTAAGAAGCATTTGAAATCTACTGTTACGATACGTAGATAACTGCAAACGCTATTTCCTAGCAAGGGAGTGTCGCATTTACAATCATTTGAAGGGTATGAGAGGTATAGAAGAAACTTCGCAATGAATATTATATCTTGTCATTAAACATAGAGATGTGATGCAATATCGCGTTTTAAGAAGCATTAGAATCCTATTGCTTCTATACGTAGACATCTGCAAACGCTATTTCCTAGCAAGGAAGTGTCGCATTTACATTCTTTTGAAGTTAATTCGAGGTATACATGACACTTCACAATGAATGTTATATCTTATCGTGAAACATAGAAATGAGATGCGACATCTCGTTTTGAGAAGCATTAGAACACTACTGCTACGATATGTAGATTCCTGCAATCGCTATTTCCTAGCAAGGAAGTGTCGCATTTACATTCTTTTGAAGTGAATACGATGTATACATAACACTCCATAATGAATATTATATCTTACTGTGAAACATAGAAATGAGATGCGATATCAAGTTTTAAGAAGCATTACAACTCTAATGCTACGATGCGTAGACATCTGCAAACGCTATTTCCTAGCAAGGAAGTGTCGCATTTACATTCCTTAGAAGTGGACACGAGGTATACATTACACTTCGCAATGAATATTATATCTTACTGTGAAACATAGAAATGAGATGCGATATCAAGTTTTAAGAGGCATTAGAACTCTATTCCTTCGATACGTAGACATCTACAAACACTATTTCCTAGCAAGGAAGTGTCGCATTTACATTCTTTTGAAGTGAATACGAGGTATACATAACACTTCGCAATGAATATTATATCTTATCATGACACATAGAGATGAGATGCGATATCGCGTTTTAAGAAGCATTAGAATCCTATTGCTTCTATACGTAGACATCTGCAAACGCTATTTCCTAGCAAGGAAGTGTCGCATTTACATTCTTTTGAAGTGAATTCGAGGTATACATTACACTTCACAATGAATGTTATATCTTATCGTGAAACATAGAAATGAGATGCGACATCTCGTTTTAAGAAGCATTAGAACTCTACTGCTTCGATACGGAGACATCTGCAAACGCTATTTCCTGGCAAGGAAGTGTCGCATTTACATTCGTTTGAAGTGAATACGAGGTATACATGTAACTTCGCAATGAATATTATATCTTATCGTGAAACATAGAAATGAGATGCGACATCTCGTTTTAAGAAGCATTAGAACTCTACTGCTTCGATACGGAGACATCTGCAAACGCTATTTCCTGGCAAGGAAGTGTCGCATTTACATTCTTTTGAAGCCAGTACGAGGTATACATGAAACTTCACAATGAATATTATATCTTATCATGAAACATAGAAATGAGATGCGATATCGCGTTTCAAGAAGCATTAGAACTCTATTGCTTCGATGCGTAGAAATCTGGAAACGCTATTTCCTAACAAGGAAGTGTCGCATTTACATTCGTTTGAAGTGAACACGAGGTATACATGAAACTTCGCAATGAATATTATATCTTATCATGAAACATAGAAATGAGATGCGATATTGCGTTTTCAGAAGCATCAGAACTCTATTGCTATGATACGTAGACATCTGCAAGCGCTATTTAGTCGCAAGGAAGTGTCGCATTTGCATTCTTTTAAAGTGAATACGAGGTATACATAACACACCACAATGAATATTATACCTTATCACGAAACATAGAAATGAAATGCGATATCGCGATTTGAGAAGCATTAGATCTCTATTGCTACGGTGCGTATACATCTGCAAACGCTATTTAACAGCAGGGAAGTGTCGCATTTACATTCATTTGAAGTGTATGCGAGGTATACATGACACTTCGCAATGAATATTATATCGTATCATGAAACATAGAAATGAGATGCGACATCGCTATTAAAGAAGCAGTAGATCTCTATTGCTTCGATACGTAGACATCTGCCAACTCTATTTCCTGGCAAGGAAATGTCGCAATTACATTCATCTGAAGTGTATGCGAGTTATACAAGACACTTCGCAATGAATAATATATCTTATCATGAAACATAGGAATGAGATGCGATATCGCGATTTAAGAAGCATTAGGATTCTATTGCTTCGATACGTAGACATCTACAAACGCTATTTCCTAGTAAGGGAGTGTCACATTTACATTCTTTTGAAGTGAATACGAGGTTATGATAACACTCCACAATGAATATCATATCTTATCATGAAACATAGAAATGAGATGCGATATGGCTATTTAAGAACCAGTAGATCTCTACTTCTTCGATACCTAGACATCTGCAAACGCAATTTAAAAGCAAGGAAGTGTCGCATTTACATTCATGTGAAGTGTATCCGAGGTATACATGACACTTCGAAATGAATATTATATCTTATCATGAAACATAGAAATGAGATGCCATATCGCGTTTTGAGAAGCATTAGAACCCTATTGCTTCGATACGTAGACATCTGCAAACGCTATTTCATAGCAAGGAAGCGTCGCATTTACATTCATTTGAAGTGTAGACGAGATATACATAACACTACACAATGAATATTATATCTTATCATGAAACGTAGAATTGAGGTGCGATATCGCGATTTAACAAGCATTGGAACACCATTGCTTCGATACGTAGACATCTGCAAACGCTACTTCCTAGCAAGGATGTGTCGCATTTACATTCACTTGAAGTGTATGCGAGTTATTCAAGACACTTCGCAATGAATATTATATCTTATCATGAAACATAGAAATGAGTTGCGATATCGCGATTTAAGAAGCATTAGAACTCTCCTTGCTTCGATACGTAGACATCTGCAAACGCTATTTCCTATCAAGGAAATGTCGCATTTACATTCTTTTGAAGTGAGTACGAGGTATACATGACACGTCGCATTGAATACTATGTCTTATCATGAAACATAGAAATGAGATGCGATATCGTGTTTTGAGAAGCATTAGTACGCCCTTGCTTCGATACGTAGACATCTGGAAAAGCTATTTCCTAGCAAGAAAGTGACGCATTATCATCCTTTTGAAGTGAGTACGAGGTATACATAACACTCCACAATGAATATTATATCTTATCATGAAACATAGAAATGAAATGCGATTTGGCGATTTAAGAAGCATTAGAACTTTATTGCTTCTATACGCAGACATGTACCAACGCTATTTCCTAGCAAGGAAGTGTCGCATTTACATTCTCTTGAAGTGAATACGAGGTACACATAGCACTGCACAATGAATATTATATCTTATCATGAAACATAGAAATGAGATGCGCTATAGCGTTTTAAGAAGCATTTGAAATCTACTGTTACGATACGTAGATAACTGCAAACGCTATTTCCTAGCAAGGGAGTATCGCATTTACAATCATTTGAAGGGTATGAGAGGTATAGAAGAAACTTCGCAATGAATATTATATATTATCATGAAACATAGAAATGAGATGCGATATCACGCCTTAAGAAGCATTAGAACTATGTTGCTTCGATACGAAGACATCTGCAGACGCTTTTTCCTAGCAAGGAAGTGTAGCATTTACATTCTTTTGAAGTGAATACGAGGTATACATGGCACTTCGCAAAGAATATTATATATTATCTTGAAACATAGAACTGAGATGCGCTATGGCGTTTTAAGATGCATTTGAAATCTATTGCTACGATACGTAGATAACTGCAAACGCTATTTCCTAGAAGGAAGTGTCGCATTTACATTCTTTTGAAGTGAATACGAGGTATACATAACACTCCACAATGAATATTATATCTTGTCATGGAACATAGAGATGTGATGCGATATCGCGTTTTAAGAAGCATTAGAATCCTATTGCTTCTATACGTAGACATCTGCAAACGCTATTTCCCAGCAAGGAAGTGTCGCATTTACATTCTTTTGAAGTTAATTCGAGGTATACATGACACTTCACAATGAATGTTATATCTTATCGTGAAACATAGAAATGAGATGCGACATCTCGTTTTAAAAAGCATTAGAAATCTACTGCTTCAATACGGAGACATCTGCAAACGCTATTTCCTGGCAAGGAAGTGTCGCATTTACATTCGTTTGAAGTGAATACGAGGTATACATGTAACTTCGCAATGAATATTATATCTTATCGTGAAACATAGAAATGTGATGCGATATCGCGTTTTGAGAAGCATTAGAACACTACTGCTACGATATGTAGATTCCTGCAATCGCTATTTCCTAGCAAGGAAGTGTCGCACTTACATTCTTTTGAAGTGAATACGATGTATACATAACACTCCATAATGAATATTATATCTTACTGTGAAACATAGAAATGAGATGCGATATCAAGTTTTAAGAAGCATTACAACTCTAATGCTACGATGCGTAGACATCTGCAAACGCTATTTCCTAGCAAGGAAGTGTCGCATTTACATTCCTTTCAAGTGGACACGAGGTATACATTACACTTCGCAATGAATATTATATCTTACTGTGAAACATAGAAATGAGATGCGATATCAAGTTTTGAGAAGCATTAGAACTCTATTGCTACGATACATAGACATCTGCCAACGCTATTTCCTAGCAAGAAAGTGACGCATTATCATCCTTTTGAAGTGAGTACGAGGTATACATAACACTCCACAATGAATATTATATCTTATCATGAAACATAGAAATGAAATGCGATTTGGCTATTTAAGAAGCATTAGAACTTTATTGCTTCGATACGCAGACATGTACCAACGCTATTTCCTAGCAAGGAAGTGTCGCATTTACATTCTCTTGAAGTGAATACGAGGTACACATAGCACTGCACAATGAATATTATATCATATCATGAAACATAGAAATGAGATGCGCTATGGCGTTTTAAGAAGCATTTGAAATCTACTGTTACGATACGTAGATAACTGCAAACGCTATTTCCTAGCAAGGGAGTGTCGCATTTACAATCATTTGAAGGGTATGAGAGGTATAGAAGAAACTTCGCAATGAATATTATATCTTGTCATTAAACATAGAGATGTGATGCAATATCGCGTTTTAAGAAGCATTAGAATCCTATTGCTTCTATACGTAGACATCTGCAAACGCTATTTCCTAGCAAGGAAGTGTCGCATTTACATTCTTTTGAAGTTAATTCGAGGTATACATGACACTTCACAATGAATGTTATATCTTATCGTGAAACATAGAAATGAGATGCGACATCTCGTTTTGAGAAGCATTAGAACACTACTGCTACGATATGTAGATTCCTGCAATCGCTATTTCCTAGCAAGGAAGTGTCGCATTTACATTCTTTTGAAGTGAATACGATGTATACATAACACTCCATAATGAATATTATATCTTACTGTGAAACATAGAAATGAGATGCGATATCAAGTTTTAAGAAGCATTACAACTCTAATGCTACGATGCGTAGACATCTGCAAACGCTATTTCCTAGCAAGGAAGTGTCGCATTTACATTCCTTAGAAGTGGACACGAGGTATGCATTACACTTCGCAATGAATATTATATCTTACTGTGAAACATAGAAATGAGATGCGATATCAAGTTTTAAGAAGCATTAGAACTCTATTCCTTCGATACGTAGACATCTACAAACACTATTTCCTAGCAAGGAAGTGTCGCATTTACATTCTTTTGAAGTGAATACGAGGTATACATAACACTTCGCAATGAATATTATATCTTATCATGACACATAGAGATGAGATGCGATATCGCGTTTTAAGAAGCATTAGAATCCTATTGCTTCTATACGTAGACATCTGCAAACGCTATTTCCTAGCAAGGAAGTGTCGCATTTACATTCGTTTGAAGTGAATACGAGGTATACATGTAACTTCGCAATGAATATTATATCTTATCGTGAAACATAGAAATGAGATGCGACATCTCGTTTTAAGAAGCATTAGAACTCTACTGCTTCGATACGGAGACATCTGCAAACGCTATTTCCTGGCAAGGAAGTGTCGCATTTACATTCTTTTGAAGCCAGTACGAGGTATACATGAAACTTCACAATGAATATTATATCTTATCATGAAACATAGAAATGAGATGCGATATCGCGTTTCAAGAAGCATTAGAACTCTATTGCTTCGATGCGTAGACATCTGGAAACGCTATTTCCTAACAAGGAAGTGTCGCATTTACATTCGTTTGAAGTGAACACGAGGTATACATGAAACTTCGCAATGAATATTATATCTTATCATGAAACATAGAAATGAGATGCGATATCGCGTTTTCAGAAGCATTAGGATTCTATTGCTTCGATACGTAGACATCTACAAACGCTATTTCCTAGTAAGGGAGTGTCACATTTACATTCCTTTGAAGTGAATACGAGGTTATGATAACACTCCACAATGAATATCATATCTTATCATGAAACATAGAAATGAGATGCGATATGGCTATTTAAGAACCAGTAGATCTCTACTTCTTCGATACGTAGACATCTGCAAACGCAATTTAAAAGCAAGGAAGTGTCGCATTTACATTCATGTGAAGTGTATCCGAGGTATACATGACACTTCGAAATGAATATTATATCTTATCATGAAACATAGAAATGAGATGCCATATCGCGTTTTGAGAAGCATTAGAACCCTATTGCTTCGATACGTAGACATCTGCAAACGCTATTTCATAGCAAGGAAGCGTCGCATTTACATTCATTTGAAGTGTAGACGAGATATACATAACACTACACAATGAATATTATATCTTATCATGAAACGTAGAATTGAGGTGCGATATCGCGATTTAACAAGCATTGGAACACCATTGCTTCGATACGTAGACATCTGCAAACGCTACTTCCTAGCAAGGATGTGTCGCATTTACATTCACTTGAAGTGTATGCGAGTTATTCAAGACACTTCGCAATGAATATTATATCTTATCATGAAACATAGAAATGAGTTGCGATATCGCGATTTAAGAAGCATTAGAACTCTCCTTGCTTCGATACGTAGACATCTGCAAACGCTATTTCCTATCAAGGAAATGTCGCATTTACATTCTTTTGAAGTGAGTACGAGGTATACATGACACGTCGCATTGAATACTATGTCTTATCATGAAACATAGAAATGAGATGCGATATCGTGTTTTGAGAAGCATTAGTACGCCCTTGCTTCGATACGTAGACATCTGGAAAAGCTATTTCCTAGCAAGGAAGTGTCGCATTTACATTCTTTTGAAGTGAATTCGAGGTATACATTACACTTCACAATGAATGTTATATCTTATCGTGAAACATAGAAATGAGATGCGACATCTCGTTTTAAGAAGCATTAGAACTCTACTGCTTCGATACGGAGACATCTGCAAACGCTATTTCCTGGCAAGGAAGTGTCGCATTTACATTCGTTTGAAGTGAATACGAGGTATACATGTAACTTCGCAATGAATATTATATCTTATCGTGAAACATAGAAATGAGATGCGACATCTCGTTTTAAGAAACATTAGAACTCTACTGCTTCGATACGGAGACATCTGCAAACGCTATTTCCTGGCAAGGAAGTGTCGCATTTACATTCTTTTGAAGCCAGTACGAGGTATACATGAAACTTCACAATGAATATTATATCTTATCATGAAACATAGAAATGAGATGCGATATCGCGTTTCAAGAAGCATTAGAACTCTATTGCTTCGATGCGTAGACATCTGGAAACGCTATTTCCTAACGAGGAAGTGTCGCATTTACATTCGTTTGAAGTGAACACGAGGTATACATGAAACTTCGCAATGAATATTATATCTTATCATGAAACATAGAAATGAGATGCGATATCGCGTTTTCAGAAGCATCAGAACTCTATTGCTATGATACGTAGACATCTGGAGACGCTATTTCCTAGAAAGGATGTGTCGCATTTACATTCGTTTGAATTGCAGACGAGGAATACATAACACTTCGTAATGAATAATATACCTTATAATGAAGCATAGAAATGATATGCGATATCGCGATTTAAGAAGCACTAGAACTCTATTGCTTCGACACGTAGACATCTGCAAACGCTATTTCCTAGCAAGGAAGTGTAGCATATACATTCATTTGTAGTGCATGCGTGGTATACATGACACTTTGCAATGAATATTATATCTTATCAAGAAATATAGAAATGAGATGCGACATCACGTTTGAGAAGCAATAGAACTCTATTGCTTCGATATGTAGACATCTGGAAACGCTATTTCCTAGCAAGAAAGTGACGCATTATCATCCTTTTGAAGTGAGTACGAGGTATACATAACACTCCACAATGAATATTATATCTTATCATGAAACATAGAAATGAAATGCGATTTGGCGATTTAAGAAGCATTAGAACTTTATTGCTTCTATACGCAGACATGTACCAACGCTATTTCCTAGCAAGGAAGTGTCGCATTTACATTCTCTTGAAGTGAATACGAGGTACACATAGCACTGCACAATGAATATTATATCTTATCATGAAACATAGAAATGAGATGCGCTATGGCGTTTTAAGAAGCATTTGAAATCTACTGTTACGATACGTAGATAACTGCAAACGCTATTTCCTAGCAAGGGAGTATCGCATTTACAATCATTTGAAGGGTATGAGAGGTATAGAAGAAACTTCGCAATGAATATTATATATTATCATGAAACATAGAAATGAGATGCGATATCACGCCTTAAGAAGCATTAGAACTATGTTGCTTCGATACGTAGACATCTGCAGACGCTTTTTCCTAGCAAGGAAGTGTAGCATTTACATTCTTTTGAAGTGAATACGAGGTATACATGGCACTTCGCAAAGAATATTATATATTATCTTGAAACATAGAACTGAGATGCGCTATGGCGTTTTAAGAAGCATTTGAAATCTATTGCTACGATACGTAGATAACTGCAAACGCTATTTCCTAGAAGGAAGTGTCGCATTTACATTCTTTTGAAGTGAATACGAGGTATACATAACACTCCACAATGAATATTATATCTTGTCATGGAACATAGAGATGTGATGCGATATCGCGTTTTAAGAAGCATTAGAATCCTATTGCTTCTATACGTAGACATCTGCAAACGCTATTTCCCAGCAAGGAAGTGTCGCATTTACATTCTTTTGAAGTTAATTCGAGGTATACATGACACTTCACAATGAATGTTATATCTTATCGTGAAACATAGAAATGAGATGCGACATCTCGTTTTAAAAAGCATTAGAAATCTACTGCTTCAATACGGAGACATCTGCAAACGCTATTTCCTGGCAAGGAAGTGTCGCATTTACATTCGTTTGAAGTGAATACGAGGTATACATGTAACTTCGCAATGAATATTATATCTTATCGTGAAACATAGAAATGTGATGCGATATCGCGTTTTGAGAAGCATTAGAACACTACTGCTACGATATGTAGATTCCTGCAATCGCTATTTCCTAGCAAGGAAGTGTCGCACTTACATTCTTTTGAAGTGATTACGATGTATACATAACACTCCATAATGAATATTATATCTTACTGTGAAACATAGAAATGAGATGCGATATCAAGTTTTAAGAAGCATTACAACTCTAATGCTACGATGCGTAGACATCTGCAAACGCTATTTCCTAGCAAGGAAGTGTCGCATTTACATTCCTTTCAAGTGGACACGAGGTATACATTACACTTCGCAATGAATATTATATCTTACTGTGAAACATAGAAATGAGATGCGATATCAAGTTTTGAGAAGCATTAGAACTCTATTGCTACGATACATAGACATCTGCCAACGCTATTTCCTAGCAAGAAAGTGACGCATTATCATCCTTTTGAAGTGAGTACGAGGTATACATAACACTCCACAATGAATATTATATCTTATCATGAAACATAGAAATGAAATGCGATTTGGCTATTTAAGAAGCATTAGAACTTTATTGCTTCGATACGCAGACATGTACCAACGCTATTTCCTAGCAAGGAAGTGTCGCATTTACATTCTCTTGAAGTGAATACGAGGTACACATAGCACTGCACAATGAATATTATATCATATCATGAAACATAGAAATGAGATGCGCTATGGCGTTTTAAGAAGCATTTGAAATCTACTGTTACGATACGTAGATAACTGCAAACGCTATTTCCTAGCAAGGGAGTGTCGCATTTACAATCATTTGAAGGGTATGAGAGGTATAGAAGAAACTTCGCAATGAATATTATATCTTGTCATTAAACATAGAGATGTGATGCAATATCGCGTTTTAAGAAGCATTAGAATCCTATTGCTTCTATACGTAGACATCTGCAAACGCTATTTCCTAGCAAGGAAGTGTCGCATTTACATTCTTTTGAAGTTAATTCGAGGTATACATGACACTTCACAATGAATGTTATATCTTATCGTGAAACATAGAAATGAGATGCGACATCTCGTTTTGAGAAGCATTAGAACACTACTGCTACGATATGTAGATTCCTGCAATCGCTATTTCCTAGCAAGGAAGTGTCGCATTTACATTCTTTTGAAGTGAATACGATGTATACATAACACTCCATAATGAATATTATATCTTACTGTGAAACATAGAAATGAGATGCGATATCAAGTTTTAAGAAGCATTACAACTCTAATGCTACGATGCGTAGACATCTGCAAACGCTATTTCCTAGCAAGGAAGTGTCGCATTTACATTCCTTAGAAGTGGACACGAGGTATACATTACACTTCGCAATGAATATTATATCTTATCATGACACATAGAGATGAGATGCGATATCGCGTTTTAAGAAGCATTAGAATCCTATTGCTTCTATACGTAGACATCTGCAAACGCTATTTCCTAGCAAGGAAGTGTCGCATTTACATTCTTTTGAAGTGAATTCGAGGTATACATTACACTTCACAATGAATGTTATATCTTATCGTGAAACATAGAAATCAGATGCGACATCTCGTTTTAAGAAGCAATAGAACTCTACTGCTTCGATACGGAGACATCTGCAAACGCTATTTCCTGGCAAGGAAGTGTCGCATTTACATTCGTTTGAAGTGAATACGAGGTATACATGTAACTTCGCAATGAATATTATATCTTATCGTGAAACATAGAAATGAGATGCGACATCTCGTTTTAAGAAGCATTAGAACTCTACTGCTTCGATACGTAGACATCTGCAAACACTATTTAATAGCCCGGAAGTGTCGCATTTACATACCTTTGCAGTGAATACGGGGTATACATAACACTCCAAAATGAATGTTATACCCTATCACGAAACATATAGATGAAATGCGATATCGCGATTTAAGAAGCATTAGGATTCTATTGCTTCGATACGTAGACATCTACAAACGCTATTTCCTAGTAAGGGAGTGTCGCATTTACATTCTTTTGAAGTGAATACGAGGTTATAATAACACTCCACAATGAATATCATATCTTATCATGAAACATAGAAATGAGATGCGATATGGCTACTTAAGAAGCAGTAGATCTCTATTTCTTCGATACGTAGACATCTGCAAACGCAATTTAAAAGCAAGGAAGTGTCGCATTTACATTCATGTGAAGTGCAACCGAGGTATACATGACACTTCGAAATGAATATTATATCTTATCATGAAACATAGAAATGAGATGCGATATCGCGTTTTGAGAAGCATTAGAACCCTATTGCTTCGATACGTAGACATCTGCAAACGCTATTTCATAGCAAGGAAGTGTCGCATTTACATTCATTTGACGTGTAGACGAGATATACATAACACTACACAATGAATATTATATCTTATCATGAAACGTAGAATTGAGGTGCGATATCGCGATTTAACAAGCATTGGAACACCATTGCTTCGATACGTAGACATCTGCAAACGCTACTTCCTAGCAAGGATGTGTCGCGTTTACATTCACTTGAAGTGTATGCGAGTTATTCAAGACACTTCGCAATGAATATTATATCTTATCATGAAACATAGAAATGAGTTGCGATATCGCGATTTAAGAAGCATTAGAACTCTCCTTGCTTCGATACGTAGACATCTGGAAAAGCTATTTCCTATCAAGGAAGTGTCGCATTTACATTCTTTTGAAGTGAGTATGAGGAAAACCTGACTATACGCAATGAATATTATATCGTATCTAGAAACATAGAAATTAGGTGCTATATCGCGATTAAAGAAGCATTAGAACCCTATTGCTTCGATACGAATACATCTGCAAGCGCTACTTCCTAGCAAGGAAGCGTCGCATTTACATTCTTTTGAAGTGATTACGAGGTATACATCGCACTCCACAATGAATATTATATCTTATCCTGAAACATAGAAATGAGAAGCGATATCCCGTTTTAAGAAACATTAGGGCTCTATTGCTACGACACGTAGATATCTGCAGACGCTAATGCCTAGCAAGGAAGAGTCTCATTTATATTCATTTGAGGTGTAGACGAGATATACATAACACTTCGCATTGTATATTATATCTTATCATGAACCATAGAAATGAGATGCGATATCGCGTTTTAAGAAGCATTAGATCTCTATTGCATCGAAGCGTTGACATCTGGAAACGTAATTTCCTAGAAAGGAAATGTCGCATTTACATTCATGTGAAGTGTAGACAAGGAATACAGAACACATCGCAATGAAAATTATATCTTATCATGAATCATAGGGATGAGATGCGATAACGCGTTTTAAGAAGCATTAGGGCTCCAATGCTACGATACGTAGACATCTGCAAACGCTATTTATTAGCAATGAAGTGTCGCATTTACATTCATTTGAAGTGTATGCGAGGTATAAGTGACACTTCGCAATGAATATTATATCTTAACATGAAACATAGAAATGAGATGCGATATCGCGATTTAAAAAGCATTAGAAATCTATTGCTTCGATACGTAGACATCTGCAAACGCTACTTCCTAGAAAGGAAGTGTCGCCTTTTAATTGGTTTGAAGTGTATGCGTGGTATAAACGACACTTCACAATGAATATTATATCTTATCATGAAACATAGAAATGAGATGCGCTATGGCGTTTTAAGAAGCATTTGAAATCTACTGTTACGATACGTAGATAACTGCAAACGCTATTTCCTAGCAAGGGAGTGTCGCATTTACAATCATTTGAAGGGTATGAGAGGTATAGAAGAAACTTCGCAATGAATATTATATGTTATCATGAAACATAGAACTGAGATGCGCTATGGCGTTTTAAGAAGCATTTGAAATCTATTGCTACGATACGTAGATAACTGCAAACGCTATTTCCTAGAAGGAAGTGTCGCATTTACATTCTTTTGAAGTGAATACGAGGTATACATAACACTCCACAATGAATATTATATCTTGTCATGAAACATAGAAATGAGATGCGATATCGCGATTTAAAGGGCATTATAAATCTATTGGGACTATACGTAGACATTTGCAAACGCTACTTAATAGCAAGGAAGTGTCGCATTTACATTCGCTTGAAGTTTAAGCGAGGTGTAAGTGACACATCGCAATAAATATTATATCTTATCATGAAACATAGACGTGAGACGCGATATCGCGTTTTAAGAAGCACTAGATCTCTATTGCTACGATAAGCTGACATCTGCAAACGCTATTTCCTAGCAAGGAAGTGTCGCCTTTACATTCTTTTGAAGTGAATATGAGGTGCACATGACACTTCGCAATGAATATTATATCTTATCATGAAACATAGATATAAGATGCGACATTTCGTTTTAAGAAGCATTAGAACTGTATTGTTTCGATATGTAGACATCTGGAAACGCGATTTCCCAGCAAGGATGTGTCGCATTAACATTCTTTTGAAGGGAATACGAGGTATGCATGACACTTCGCAATGAATATTATATCTTATTATAAAACATAGTATTGAGATGCCATATCTCGTTATAAGAAGCATTAGAACTCTATTGCTTCCATACGTAGACATATGCCAAAGCTATTTCCTAGCAAGGAAGTGTCGCATTTACATTCTTTTGATGTGAATACGAGGTATAAGTGACACTTCGCAATGAATATTATATCTTATCATGAAACATAGAAATGCGATGCGACATCTAGTTTTAAGAAGCATTAGAACACTTTTGTTTCGATACGTTGACATCAGCAAACGCTATTTCCTAGCAATGAAGTGTCACATTTACATTCATTTGACGTGTATGCGAGGTACACATGACACTTCGCAATGAATATTATATGTTATCATGAAACATAGAAATGAGATGCGATATTGCGATTTAAGGAGCATAGGACCGCTATTGCTTCGATACGCAGACATCTGCAATCGCTATTTCCTAGAATGGAAGTGTCGCATTTACATTCTTATTAAGTGAATACGAGGTGTACGTGACACTTCGCAATGAATATTATATCTTATCATGAAACATAGAAATGCGATGCGACATCTAGTTTTAAGAAGCATTAGAACACTTTTGTTTCGATACGTTGACATCAGCAAACGCTATTTCCTAGCAATGAAGTGTCACATTTACATTCATTTGACGTGAATACGAGTTATACATGTAACTTCACAATGAATATTATATCTTACCATGAAACATAGAAATGAGTTGCGATATCGCGGTTTAAGAAGCATTAGATCTTCATTGCTACGATACGTAGATATCTACAAACGCTATTTCCTAGCAAGGAAGTGTCGCATTTAAATTTTTTTGAAGTGAATACGAGGTATACATAACACTCCACATTAAATATTATATCTTATCGTGAAACATAGAAATGAGATGCGATGTCGCTTTATAAGAAGCATTAGAACTCTATTGCTTCGAAACGTAGATAGCTGGAAACGTAATTTCCTAGAGAGGAAGTATCACATCTACATTCACTTGAAGTGTAGACGAGGAATACATAACACCTCGCAATGAATAATATATCTTATCATGCGACATAGGAAAGAGATGCAATATCGCGTTAGAAGAAGCATTAGAACTCTATTGTTACGATTCGTAGACATCTGGAGGTGCTTTTTCTTAGCAAGGAAGTGTCGCATTTACATTCTTTTGAAGTGAATACGAGGTATACATAACACTTCGCAGTGAATATTATATCTTATCATGACACATAGAGATGTGATGCGATATCTCGTTTTAAGAAGCATTAGAACTCTACTGCTTCGATACGAAGACATCTGCAAACGCTATTTCCTGGCAAGGAAGTGTCGCATTTACATTCGTTTGAAGTGAATACGAGGTATACACGTAACTTCGCAATGATTATTATATCTTATCGTGAAACATATAAATGAGATGCGATATCACGTTTTGAGAAGCATTAGAACTCTATTGCTTCGATATATAATCATTTGGAATCGCTATTTCCTAGCAAGGATGTGTCGCATTTACATTCTTTTGAAGTGAGTACGAGGTATACATGACACTTCGCAATTGATATTATATCTTAGCATGAAACATAGAAATGAAATACGGTATCCCGTTTTATGCAGTATTAGAACACTATTGCTTCGATACGTAGACATCTGCAAACGCTACTTCCTGGCAAGGAAGTGTCCATTTACATTCTTTGATGTGAATACGAGTTATACATGTAACTTCACAATGAATATTATATCTTATCATGAAACATAGAAATGTGATGCCATATCGCGTTTTGAGAAGCATTAGAACCCTATTGCTTCGATACGTAGACATATGCTAACGCTATTTCCTAGCAACGAAGTGTCCCATTTACATTCTTTTGAGGTGAATACCAAGTATACATGACACATCGCAATGAATATTATATCTTATCATGTAACATAGAAATGAGATGCGATATCGCGTTTTGAGAACATTAGAACTCTATTGCACCGATACGTAGACATCTGCCAACGCTATTTCCTAGCAAGATAGTGTCGCATTTACATTCATTAGAAGCGTATGCGAGGAATACGTAACACTTCGCAATGAATATTATATCTTATCATGAAGCGTTGAAATGAGATGCGATATCTAGTTTTAAGAAACATTAGAACTCTATTGCTTCGATACGCAGACATCTGCAAACGCTATTTCCTAGCAAGGAAGTGTAGCATTTACATTCATTTGAAATGTATGCGAGGTATATGTGACACTTCGCAATGAATATTATATCTTGTCATGAAACATAGAAATGAGATGCGATATCGCGATTTAAAAAGCATTAGGAATCTATTGCTACGTTACGTAGACATCTGCAAACGCTATTTAATCGCAAGGAAGTTTCGCATTTACATTCTTCTAAAGTGAGTAGGAGGTATACATAACACTCCACAATGAATATTATACCTTATCACGAAACATAGAAATGAAATACGATATCGCGATTTAAGAAGCATTAGATCTCCATTGCTTCGATACAGAGACATCTGCAAACGCTATTTCCTAGCAAGGAAGTATCGCATTTACATTCTTTTGAAGTGAGTACGAGGTATACATAACACTCCACAATGAATATTATATCTTATCATGAATCGTTGAAATGAGATGCGATATCTAGATTTAAGCAGCATTAGAACACTATTGCTTCGTTACGGAGACACCTGCAAATGCTACTTCCCAGCAAGGAAGTGTCGCATTTACATTCACTTGAAGTGTATGGGAGGTATAAATGACACTTCGCAATTAACGTTATATCTTATCATGAAACATAGAAATGAAATGCGATATCGGGTTTTGAGAAGCATTAGATCTCTGTTGCTACGATACGTAGACATCTGCCAACGCTATTTCCTAGCAAGATAGTGTCGCATTTACATTCATTTGAAGTGTATGCGAGGAATACGTAACACTTTGCAATGAATATTATATCTTATCATGAAACGTTGAAATGAGATGCGATATCTAGATTTAAGAAGCATTAGAAATCTATTGCTTAGTTACGTAGACATCTGCGAACGCTATTTCCTAGCAAGGAAGCGTCGCATTTACATTCCTTTCAAGTGAATACGAGCCATACGTGACATTTCGCAATGAATATTATATCTTATCGTGAAACATAGAAATGGGATTCGACATCGCTTTCTAAGAAGCATTAGAACTCAATTGCCTCGATACGTAGACATCTGCAAACGTAATATCCTAGCAAGGAAGTGTCGCATTTACATTCATTTGTAGTGTGTGCGAGGTATACATGACACTTCGCTATTAATATTATATCTTATCATGAAACATAGAAATGAGATGCGATATCGCGATTTAAGAAGCATTAGAACTCTATTGCTTCGATACGTAGACATCTGCAAACGCTATTTCCTAGCAAGGAGGTGTAGCATTTACATTCATTTGAAATGTATGCGAGGTAATATGTGACACTTCGCAATGAATATTATATCTTATCATGAAACATAGAAATGAGATGCGACAACTCGTTTTAAGAAGCAATAGAACTCTATTGCTTCGATACGTAGACATCTGCATTCGCTATATCCTAGCAAGGAAGTGTAGCATTTACATTCATTTGAAATGTATGCGAGGTATGCGTGACACTTCGCAATGAATATTATACCTTATTATGAAACATAGATATGTGCATCTGCAAACGCTATTTCCTAGCAAGGAAGTGTTGCATTTACATTCTTTTGAGGTGAATACCAAGTATACATGACACTTCGCAATGAATATTATATCTTATCATGAAACATAGAAATGAGATGCGATATCGCGTTATGAGAAGCATTACAACCTTATGCTACGATACGTGGACTTCTGCAAACGTTATTTCCTAGTAAGGAAGTGTCGCATTTACATTCTTTTGAGGTTAATACGATGTAGACATAACACTTCGCAATGAACATTATATTCTATCATGAAACATAGAAATGAGATGCGATATCGCGTTTTAAGAAGCATTAAAACTCTATTGCTACGATACGTAGACATCTGCTAACGCTATTTCCTAGCATGGAAGTGGCGCATTTACATTCACTTGAAGTGTACGGGAGGTGTAAGTGACACTTCGCAATGAATATTATATCTTATAATGAAACATAGAAATGAAATGCGATATCGGGTGTTGAGAAGCATTAGAACACTGTTGCTACGATACGTAGACATCTGCCAACGCTATTTCCTAGGAAGATGGTGTCGCATTTACATTCATTAGAAGCGTATGCGAGGAATACGTAACACTTCGCAATGAATATTATATCTTATCATGAAACGTTCAAATGAGATGCGATATCTAGTTTTAAGAAGCATTAGAACTCTATTGCTTCGATACGTAGACATCTGCAAACGCTATTTCCTATCAAGGAAGTGTAGCATTTACATTCATTTGAAGTGTATGCGAGGTATATGTGACACTTCGCAATGAATATTATATCTTATCATGAAGCATAGATATGGGATGCCACATCGCGTTTTGAGAAGCATTAGAACTCTAATGCTACGATACGTAGACACCTGCAAGCTCCATTTCCTAGAAAGGAAGTGTCGCATTGACATTCTATTAAAGTGAATACCAGGAATACATAATACTCCACAATGAATATTATATCATATCATGAAACGTAGAAATGAGATGCTATATCGCGTTTTGAGTATCATTAGAACTCTATTGCAACGATACGGAGACATCTGCAAACGCTACTTGCTTGCAAGGAAGTGTCGCATTTACATTCTTTTGCAGTGAATACGAGGTATACATGACACTTCGCAATGAATATTATATCTTAGCATGAAACATAGAAATGAGATGCGATATCGCGATTTCAGAAGCATTAGAAACCTATTGCTTCGATACTTAGACACCTGCAAACGCTATTTCCTAGCAAGGAAGTGTCGCATTTACATTGTTTTGAAGTGAATACGAGGTATACATGACACTTCGCAATGAATATTGTATCTTATCATGAAACATAGAAATGAGATGCGATATCGCGCTTTAAGAAGAATCAGAAGTCTATTGCTACAATACATAGACACCTGCAAACGCTATTTCCTAGCAAGGAAGTGACGCATTATCATTCTTTTGAAGTGAATACGAGTCATACATAACACTGCACAATGAATATTATATCTTATCGTGAAACATATAAATGAGATGCGATATCACGTTTTGAGAAGCATTAGAACTCTATTGCTTCGATATATAGACATCTGGAATCGCTATTTCCTAGCAAGGATGTGTGGCATTTACATTCATTTGAAGTGTATACGAGGTATACATGACACTTCGCAATGAATATTGTATCTTATAATGAAACATAGAAATGAGATGCGGTATCGCGTTTTAAGATGCATTAGAACTCTATTGCTACGATACGTAGACATCTGCAGACGTTATTTCCTACCAAGGAAGTGTCGCATTTACATTCCTTTGATGTGAATACGAGGTATACATAACACTCCACAATGAATATTATATCTTATCAGTAAGCATATAAATGGGGAGCGATTTAGGGTTTAGGAAGCATTAGAACCATATTGCTTCGTTACGTAGACATCTGCCATCGCTATTTCCTAGCAAGGAAGTGTCGCATTTACATTCATTTGAAGTGTATGCGAGGTATTCAAGACACTTCGCAATGAATATTATATCTAATCATGAAACGTAGAAATGAGTTGCGATATCGCGTTTTAGAAGGATTAGAACTCCAATTCTACGATACGTAGACATCTGCGAACGCTATTTCCTAGCAAGGAAGTGTCGCGCTTACATTCTTTTGAAGTGAGTAGGAGGTATACATAACACTCCACAATGAATATTATATCTTATAATGAAACGTTAAAACGGGATGCGTTATCTCGATTTAAGAAGCATTAGAACCATATTTCTTCGATGCGTAGACATCTGCAAAAGCTATTTCCTAGCAAGGAAGTGTCGCATTTACATTCGTTTGACGTGTGTGCCAAGTATACTTGACACTTCGCACTGAATATTAATACTTATCATGAATCATAGAAGAGAGATGCGATATCGCGGTTTAAGAAGCATTAGAACAATATTGCTACGATACGTAGACTTCTGCAGACGCTATTTCCTAGCAAGGAAGTGTCGCATTTACATTCTTTTGAAGTGAATACGAGGAATAAATAACAATCCCAAATGCACATTATACCTGATCACGAAACATAGAAATGAGATGCGATATCGCGATTTAAGAAGCATTAGAACTCTATTGCTACGATTCGGAGACATCTGCAAACGCTATTTCCTAGCAAGGAAGTGTCGCATTTACATTCATTTGAAGTGTATGCGATGTATACGTGAAACTTCGAAATGAATATTATATCTTATCATGAAACATAGAAATGAGATTCGATATCGCGTTTTGAGAAGCATTAGAACTCTATTGCTACCATACGTAGACATCTGCAAACGCTATTTCCTAGCAAGGAAGTGTCGCATTTACATTCATTTGAAGTGAATACGAGTCATACATAACACTGCACAATGAATATTATATCTTATCGTGAAACATATAAATGAGATGCGATATCACGTTTTGAGAAGCATTAGAACTCTATTGCTTCGATATATAGACATCTGGAATCGCTATTTCCTAGCAAGGATGTGTGGCATTTACATTCATTTGAAGTGTATACGAGGTATACATGACACTTCGCAATGAATATTATATCTTATAATGAAACATAGAAATGAGATGCGGTATCGCGTTTTAAGATGCATTAGAACTCTATTGCTACGATACGTAGACATCTGCAGACGTTATTTCCTACCAAGGAAGTGTCGCATTTACATTCCTTTGATGTGAATACGAGGTATACATAACACTCCACAATGAATATTATATCTTATCAGTAAACATATAAATGGGGAGCGATTTAGGGTTTAGGAAGCATTAGAACCATATTGCTTCGTTACGTAGACATCTGCCATCGCTATTTCCTAGCAAGGAAGTGTCGCATTTACATTCATTTGAAGTGTATGCGAGGTATTCAAGACACTTCGCAATGAATATTATATCTAATCATGAAACGTAGAAATGAGTTGCGATATCGCGTTTTAGAAGGATTAGAACTCCAATTCTACGATACGTAGACATCTGCGAACGCTAT
This sequence comes from Xylocopa sonorina, assembly GCF_050948175.1. NCBI lineage: Eukaryota > Metazoa > Arthropoda > Insecta > Hymenoptera > Apidae > Xylocopa > Xylocopa sonorina. The sequence continues at coordinate 1,085,278 of NW_027490137.1, read as the reverse complement.
TTCCTAGCAAGGAAGTGTCGCACTTACATTCTTTTGAAGTGAGTAGGAGGTATACATAACACTCCACAATGAATATTATATCTTATAATGAAACGTTAAAACGGGATGCGTTATCTCGATTTAAGAAGCATTAGAACCATATTTCTTCGATGCGTAGACATCTGCAAAAGCTATTTCCTAGCAAGGAAGTGTCGCATTTACATTCGTTTGACGTGTGTGCCAAGTATACTTGACACTTCGCACTGAATATTAATACTTATCATGAATCATAGAAGAGAGATGCGATATCGCGGTTTAAGAAGCATTAGAACAATATTGCTACGATACGTAGACTTCTGCAGACGCTATTTCCTAGCAAGGAAGTGTCGCATTTACATTCTTTTGAAGTGAATACGAGGAATAAATAACAATCCCAAATGCACATTATACCTGATCACGAAACATAGAAATGAGATGCGATATCGCGATTTAAGAAGCATTAGAACTCTATTGCTACGATTCGGAGACATCTGCAAACGCTATTTCCTAGCAAGGAAGTGTCGCATTTACATTCATTTGAAGTGTAAACGATGTATACGTGAAACTTCGAAATGAATATTATATCTTATCATGAAACATAGAAATGAGATTCGATATCGCGTTTTGAGAAGCATTAGAACTCTATTGCTACCATACGTAGACATCTGCAAACGCTATTTCCTAGCAAGGAAGTGTCGCATTTACATTCATTTGAAGTGTATCCGATGTATATGTGATACTTCGCAATGAATAATATATCTTACCATGAAACATAGGAATGAGATGCGATATCTCGTTTTAAGAAGCATTAGAACTCTTTTGCTTCGATACGTAGACATCTGCAAACACTATTTCCTAGAAATGAAGTGTCGCATTTACATTCATTTGAAGTGAATACGAGGAATACATGAAACTTCGCAATAAATATTATATCTTATCATGAAACATAGAAATCGGATACGATATCGCGTTTTGAGATGCAATAGAAATCTAATACTGCGATACGCAGAAATCTGCAAACGCTATTTCCTTGCAAGGAAGTGTCGCATTTACATTCATTTGAAGTGTATGCGAGGTATACAAGATACTTCGCAATGAATATTACGTCTTACCATGATTCATAGAATTGAGATGCGATATCGCGTTTTGAGAAGCACTAGAACTCTATTGCTACGATACATAGACATCTGCAAACGCTATTTCCTATCAAGGAAGTGTAGCATTTACATTCATTTGAAGTGTATGCGAGGTATATGTGACACTTCGCAATGAATATTATATCTTATCATGAAGCATAGATATGGGATGCCACATCGCGTTTTGAGAAGCATTAGAACTCTAATGCTACGATACGTAGACACCTGCAAGCTCCATTTCCTAGAAAGGAAGTGTCGCATTGACATTCTATTAAAGTGAATACCAGGAATACATAATACTCCACAATGAATATTATATCATATCATGAAACGTAGAAATGAGATGCTATATCGCGTTTTGAGTATCATTAGAACTCTATTGCAACGATACGGAGACATCTGCAAACGCTACTTGCTTGCAAGGAAGTGTCGCATTTACATTCTTTTGCAGTGAATACGAGGTATACATGACACTTCGCAATGAATATTATATCTTAGCATGAAACATAGAAATGAGATGCGATATCGCGTTTTAAGAAGCATTAGAACTCTATTGCTACGATACGTAGATATCTGCAGACGCTACTTCCTGGCAAGGAAGTGTCGCATTTACATTCTTTTGAAGTGAATACGAGGTATACACAACACTCCACAATGTATATTATATCTTATCTTGAAACATAGAAGCAAATATCTGGAAACGCCATTACCTAGCAAGGAAGTGTCGCATTTACATTCTTTTGAAGTGTAGACGAGATATACATAACACTGCACAATGAATATTATATCTTATCATGAAACATAGAAATGAGATGCGATATCGCGATTTTAGAAGCATTAGAAACCTATTGCTTCGATACTTAGACACCTGCAAACGCTATTTCCTAGCAAGGAAGTGTCGCATTTACATTGTTTTGAAGTGAATACGAGGTATACATGACACTTCGCAATGAATATTGTATCTTATCATGAAACATAGAAATGAGATGCGATATCGCGCTTTAAGAAGAATCAGAAGTCTATTGCTACAATACATAGACACCTGCAAACGCTATTTCCTAGCAAGGAAGTGACGCATTATCATTCTTTTGAAGTGAATACGAGTCATACATAACACTGCACAATGAATATTATATCTTATCGTGAAACATATAAATGAGATGCGATATCACGTTTTGAGAAGCATTAGAACTCTATTGCTTCGATATATAGACATCTGGAATCGCTATTTCCTAGCAAGGATGTGTGGCATTTACATTCATTTGAAGTGTATACGAGGTATACATGACACTTCGCAATGAATATTATATCTTATAATGAAACATAGAAATGAGATGCGGTATCGCGTTTTAAGATGCATTAGAACTCTATTGCTACGATACGTAGACATCTGCAGACGTTATTTCCTACCAAGGAAGTGTCGCATTTACATTCCTTTGATGTGAATACGAGGTATACATAACACTCCACAATGAATATTATATCTTATCAGTAAGCATATAAATGGGGAGCGATTTAGGGTTTAGGAAGCATTAGAACCATATTGCTTCGTTACGTAGACATCTGCCATCGCTATTTCCTAGCAAGGAAGTGTCGCATTTACATTCATTTGAAGTGTATGCGAGGTATTCAAGACACTTCGCAATGAATATTATATCTAATCATGAAACGTAGAAATGAGTTGCGATATCGCGTTTTAGAAGGATTAGAACCCCAATTCTACGATACGTAGACATCTGCGAACGCTATTTCCTAGCAAGGAAGTGTCGCACTTACATTCTTTTGAAGTGAGTAGGAGGTATACATAACACTCCACAATGAATATTATATCTTATAATGAAACGTTAAAACGGGATGCGTTATCTCGATTTAAGAAGCATTAGAACCATATTTCTTCGATGCGTAGACATCTGCAAGAGCTATTTCCTAGCAAGGAAGTGTCGCATTTACATTCGTTTGACGTGTGTGCCAAGTATACTTGACACTTCGCACTGAATATTAATACTTATCATGAATCATAGAAGAGAGATGCGATATCGCGGTTTAAGAAGCATTAGAACAATATTGCTACGATACGTAGACTTCTGCAGACGCTATTTCCTAGCAAGGAAGTGTCGCATTTACATTCTTTTGAAGTGAATACGAGGAATAAATAACAATCCCAAATGCACATTATACCTGATCACGAAACATAGAAATGAGATGCGATATCGCGATTTAAGAAGCATTAGAACTCTATTGCTACGATTCGGAGACATCTGGAAACGCTATTTCCTAGCAAGGAAGTGTCGCATTTACATTCTATTGAGGTGAATACGATGTATACATAACACTGCACAATGAATATTATATCTTATCATAAAACACAGAAATGAGATGCGATATCGCGTTTTAAGAAGCATTGGAACTCTATTGCTACGATACGTATGCATCTGGAAACGCTATTCAATAGCAAGGTAGTGTCGCATTTACATTCCATTGAAGTGAATACGAGGTATACATAACAATCCACAATGAATTTTATACCATATAACGAAACATAGAAATGAAATGCGATATCGCGTTTTAAGAAGCATTAGAACTATATTGCTACGATACGTAGACACCTGCAAACGCTATTTCCTAGCAAGGATGTGTCGCATTTACATTCTTTTGAAGTGAATACGAGGTATACATGACATTACGCAATGAATAATATATCTTATCATGCGACATAGGAAGGAGATGCGATATCGCGTTTTAAGAAGCATTAGAACTCTATTGGTACGATTCGTAGACATCTGGAGGTGCCTTTTCCTAGCAAGGAATGTCGCATTTACATTCTTTTGAAGTGAATACGAGGTATACATAGCACTTCGCAATGAATGTTATATCTTATCATGACACATAGAGATGTGATGCGATATCTCGATTTAAGAAGCATTAGAATCCTATTGCTTCTATACGTAGACATCTGCAAACGCAATTTCCTAGCAAGGAAGTGTCGCATTTACATTCATTTGAAGCGTATGCGAGGTATACATGACACTCCATAATGAATATTATATCTTATCACGAATCATGGAAATGAGATGCGATATCGCGTTTTAAGAAGCATTAGAACTCCATTGCTTCGATACGTAGACGTCTGCAAACGCCATTTACTAGCAAGGAAGAGTCGCACTTACTTTCTTTTGAAGTGAATACGAGGTATACATAACACTGCACATTGAATATTATATCTTATCATGAAACATAGAAATGAGATGCGATATCGCGTTTTTAGTAGCATTAGAACTCTAATGCTACGATACGTAGACACCTGCCAGCGCTATTTCCTAGAAAGGAAGTGTCGCATGGACATTCTTATGAAGTGAATACCAGGAATACATAATACTCCACAATGAATATTATATCTTATCATAAAACATAGAAATGAGATGCGATATGGCGTTTTAAGAAGCATTAGAACTCTATTGCTACGATACGTAGATATCTGGAAACGCTATTTCCTAGCAAGGAAGTGTCGCATTTACTTTCATTTGAAGTGAATACGAAGTATACATGACACTTCGCAATGAATATTATATCTTATCATGAAACATAGAAATGAGATGCGATATCGCGTTTAAAGAAGCATTAGAAGTCTAATTCTACGATTCGTAGACATCTGCAAACGCTATTTCCTAGCAAGGAAGTGTCGCATTTACATTCCATTGAAGCGAATACGAGGTATACATAACAATCCACAATGAATTTTATGCCATATAACGAAACATAGAAATGAAATGCGATATCGCGTTTTAAGAAGCATTAGAAATATACTGCTACGATACGTAGACACCTGCAAATGCTATTTCCTAGAAACGATATGTCGCATTTACATTCATTCGAAGTGTAGACGAGGAATCTTATCATGAGACATAGAAATGAGATGCGATATCGCGTTTTAAGAAGTATAAGAAATCTATTGCTTCGATACGTAGACATCTGCAAACGCTAATTCCTAGCAAGGAAGTGTCGCATTTACATTCTTTTGAGGTGAGTACGAGGTATACATAACACTCCATAATGAATATCATATCATATCATGAGACATAGGAATGAGATGCGATATCGTGTTTTAAAATGAATTAGAACTCTATTGCTTCGATACGCAGACATCTGCAAACGCTACTTCCGAGCAAGGAAGTGTCGCATTTACATTCTTCTGAAGTGAATCCGAGATATACAAGACAGTTCGCAATGAATATTATATCTTATCATGAAATATAGAAATGAGATGCGGTATCGCGTTTTAAGAAGCATTAGAACTCTATTGCTATGATACGTAGGCATCTGCAAAGGCTTTGTCCTAGCAAGGAAGTATCGCATTTACATTCTTTTGAAGTGAATACGAAGTATACATAACACTCCACAGTGAATATTATATCTTATCACGAGACATAGGAATGAGGTACGATATCGTGTTTTAAAATGCATTAGAACTCTAATGCTACGGTACGTAGACATCTGCAAACGCTATTTCCTAGCAAGGAAGTGTCTCATTTACATTCATTTGAAGTGTATGCGTGGTATACATGACAATTCGCTATGAATATTATATCTTAACATGAAACATGGAAATGGGTGCGATATAGCGTTTTGAGAAGCATCAGAACCCTATTGCTTCGATACGTAGACATCTGCAAACGCTATTTTCTAGCAAGGAAGTGTCGCATTTACATTCTTTTGAAGTGAATAGGAGGTATGCATAACACTCCACAATGAATATTATATCTTATCATGAAGCATAGAAATGAGATGCTGTATCGCGTTTTAAGAAGAATTAGAACTCTATTTCTACGATACGTAGACATCTGCAAACGCTATTTCCTAGCATGGAAGTGTCGCATTTGCATTCATTTGATGTGCATGCGAGGTATACATGACACTTCGCAATGAATATTATACCTTATCATGAGACATAGCAATGAGATATGATATCGCGTTTTAAGGATCATTAGAACTCTCCTGCTTCGATACGTAGATATCTGCAAACGCTATTTCCTAGGAAGGAAGTGTCGCATTTACATTCTGTTGAGGGGAATACGACGTATACAAACACCACACAATGAATATTATATCTTATCATGAAACATAGAAGTAAGATGCGATACAGCGATTTAGGAAGCATTAGAATAATATTGCTTCGATACGTAGACATCTGCATACGCTATTTCCTAGCAAGGAAGTGTAGCATTACATTATTTTGAAGTGATTACGAGGTATGCATGACACTTCCCAATGAATATTATATCTTATCATGAAACATAGAAATGAGATGCGACATCTTGTTCTGTGAAGCTTTAAAACTCTGTTGCTACGATACGTAGACATCTGCAATCGCTATTTAATAGCAGGGAAGTGTCGCATTTACATTCTATTGAAGTGAATACGAGGTATACATGACACTCCACAACGAATATTATATCTTATCATGAAACATAGAAATGAGATGCGATATGGCGGTTTATGAAGCATACGAACTCTAATGCTACGATACGTAGACATCTCCAAACGCAACTTCCTAGCAAGGAAGTGTCGCACTTACATTCTTGTGAAAGGAATACGAGGTATACATGACACTTCGCAACGGATATTATATCTTATCATGAAACATAGAAATGAGATGCGATATGGCGATTTATGAAGCATTGGAACTCTACTGCTTCGATACATAGACATCTGCCGACGCTATTTCCTAGCAAGGAAGTGTCGCATTTACATTCATTTGAAGTGTATGCGAGGTATACAATACACTTCGCAATGAATATTATATTTTATCGTGAAACATAGAAATGAGATGCGATCTTGCGATATAAGAAGCATTAGAAATCTAATGCTACGACACGTAGACATCTGCAAATGCTATTTCCTAGCAAGGAAGTCTCGCATTTACATTCTTTTGAGGTGAATACGAGGTATACATGACACTGAACAATGTCTATTATATCTTATCGTGAAACATAGAAATGAGATGCGATATAGCAATTTAAGAAGCATTAGAACTCTATTGCATTGTTACGTAGACATCTCCAAACGCTATTTCCTAGCAAGGAAGTGTCGCATTTACATTCATTTGAAGCGTATGCGAGGTACACAATACAATTCGCAATGAATATTATATCTTACCATGAAACATTGAATTGAGATGCGATATCTCGTTTTAAGAAGTACTAGAACACTGTTGCTTCGATACGTAGAAATCTGCCATCGATATACCCTAGCAAGGATGTGTCGCATTTATATTCATTTGAGGTGTACGCGAGGTATACTTAACACTGCACAATGAATACTGTATCTTATCATGATGCATACAAATGAGATGCGATATCGCGATTTAAGAAGCATTAGATCTCTATTGCTTCGATACGGAGACATATGCAAACGCATCGTTCTAGCAAGGAAGTGCCGCATTTACATTCTTTTGAAGTGTAGACGAGATATACATAACACTTCGCATTGTATACTATATCTTATCATGAACCATAGAAATGAGATGCGATATCGCGTTTTAAGAAGCATTAGAACTCTATTGCTTCTAAGAGTAGACATCTGGAAACGTAGTTTCCTAGAAAGGAGGTGTTGCATTTACGTTCATTTGAAGTGTATGCTAGGTATACATGACACTTCGCAATGAATATTATATATTATTATGAAACATTGAAATGAGATGCGATATCGCGATTTTAGAAGCATTAGAACTCTATTGCTTCGATACGTAGACATCTGCAAACGCTAATTCCTAGCAAGGAAGTGTCGCATTTACATTCTTCTGAAGTGAATCCGAGATATACAAGACAGTTCGCAATGAATATTATATCTTATCATGAAATATAGAAATGAGATGCGGTATCGCGTTTTAAGAAGCATTAGAACTCTATTGCTATGATACGTAGGCATCTGCAAAGGCTTTGTCCTAGCAAGGAAGTGTCGCATTTACATTCTTTTGAAGTGAATACGAAGTATACATAACACTCCACAGTGAATATTATATCTTATCACGAGACATAGGAATGAGGTACGATATCGTGTTTTAAAATGCATTAGAACTCTAATGCTACGGTACGTAGACATCTGCAAACGCTATTTCCTAGCAAGGAAGTGTCTCATTTACATTCATTTGAAGTGTATGCGTGGTATACATGACAATTCGCTATGAATATTATATCTTAACATGAAACATGGAAATGGGATGCGATATAGCGTTTTGAGAAGCATTAGAACCCTATTGCTTCGATACGTAGACATCCGCAAACGCTATTTTCTAGCAAGGAAGTGTCGCATTTACATTCTTTTGAAGTGAATAGGAGGTATGCATAACACTCCACAATGAATATTATATCTTATCATGAAGCATAGAAATGAGATGCTGTATCGCGTTTTAAGAAGAATTAGAACTCTATTTCTACGATACGTAGACATCTGCAAACGCTATTTCCTAGCATGGAAGTGTCGCATTTGCATTCATTTGATGTGCATGCGAGGTATACATGACACTTCGCAATGAATATTATACCTTATCATGAGACATAGTAATGAGATATGATTTCGCGTTTTAAGGATCATTAGAACTCTCCTGCTTCGATACGTAGATATCTGCAAACGCTATTTCCTAGGAAGGATGTGTCGCATTTACATTCTGTTGAGGGGAATACGACGTATACAAACACCACACAATGAATATTATATCTTATCATGAAACATAGAAATAAGATGCGATACAGCGATTTAGGAAGCATTAGAATAATATTGCTTCGATACGTAGACATCTGCTAACGCTATTTCCTAGCAAGGATGTGTCGCATGAACATTCAGTTGAAGTGTATGCGAGGTATACAAGACACTTCGCAATGAATATTATATCTTATCATGAAGCATAGAAATGAAGTGCGATATCGCTTTTTACGTAGCATTAGAATTCTATTGCTACGATACGTAGACATCTGCATACGCTATTTCCTAGCAAGGAAGTGTAGCATTACATTATTTTGAAGTGATTACGAGGTATGCATGACACTTCCCAATGAATATTATATCTTATCATGAAACATAGAAATGAGATGCGACATCTTGTTCTGTGAAGCTTTAGAACTCTGTTGCTACGATACGTAGACATCTGCAATCGCTATTTAATAGCAGGGAAGTGTCGCATTTACATTCTATTGAAGTGAATACGAGGTATACATGACACTCCACAACGAATATTATATCTTATCATGAAACATAGAAATGAGATGCGATATGGCGGTTTATGAAGCATAAGAACTCTAATGCTACGATACGTAGACATCTCCAAACGCAACTTCCTAGCAAGGAAGTGTCGCACTTACATTCTTGTGAAAGGAATACGAGGTATACATGACACTTCGCAACGAATATTATATCTTATCATGAAACATAGAAATGAGATGCGATATGGCGATTTATGAAGCATTGGAACTCTACTTCTTCGATACATAGACATCTGCCGACGCTATTTCCTAGCAAGGAAGTGTCGCATTTACATTCATTTGAAGTGTATGCGAGGTATACAATACACTTCGCAATGAATATTATATTTTATCGTGAAACATAGAAATGAGATGCGATCTTGCGATATAGGAAGCATTAGAAATCTAATGCTACGACACGTAGACATCTGCAAATGCTATTTCCTAGCAAGGAAGTCTCGCATTTACATTCTTTTGAAGTGAATGTGAGGTACACATAACATTGCATAATGAATATTATATCTTATCATGAAACATAGAAATGAGATGCGATATTGCGCTTTCAGAAGCATTAGAACTCTATTGCTACGATACGTAGATATCTGGAAACGCTATTTCCTAACAAGGAAGTGTCGCAATTACATTCTTTTGAAGTGAATACGTGGTATACATAACACTGCACAATGAATATTATATCTTATCATGAGACATAGAAATGAGATGCGATATCGCTATTTAAGAAGCATTAGAACTCCCTTGCTTCGATACGTAGACACCTGCAAACGTTATTTCTTAGCAAGGTGGTGTCGCATTTACATTCTTTTGAGGTGAATATGAGGTATACATAACCCTCCTCAATGAATATTATATCTTATCATGATACATGGAAATGAGATTCGATCTCGCGATATAAGAAGCATTAGAACTTTATTGCTTCGGTACGTAGATACCTGCAAACGCTATTTCCTAGCAAGGAAGTGTCGCATTGACATTGTTTTGAATTGAATACAAGGTATACATGCCACTTCGCAATGAATATTATATCTTATCGTGAAACATAGAAATGAGATGCGGTATCGCGTTTTGAGAAGCATTAGAACTCTATTGATACGATACGTAGACATCTGCAAACGCTATTTCCTAGCAAGGAAGTGTCGCATTTACATTCTTTTGAGGTGAACACGAGGTATACATAACACTCCACAATGAATTTTATATTTTATCGTGAAACATGGAAATGAGATTCGATCTCGCGATATAAGAAGCATTAGAACTTTATTGCTTCGATACGTAGACGTCTGCAAACGCTATTTCCTAGCAAGGAAGTGTCGCATTGACATTGTTTTGAATTGAATACAAGGTATACATGCCACTTCGCAATGAATATTATATCTTATCGTGAAACATAGAAATGAGATGCGGTATCGCGTTTTGAGAAGCATTCGAACTCTATTGCTACGATACGTAGACATCTGCAAACGCTATTTCCTAGCACGGAAGTGTCGCATTTACATTTTTTTGAAGCGACTACGAGGTATACATAGCAATCCACAATGAATATTATATTTTATCACGAAATATAGAAATGAGTTGCGATATCGCGATTTAAGAAGCATTAGATCTCTATTGTTTCGATACGTAGACATCTGGAAACGCTATATCCTAGCAAGTATGTGTCGCGTTTACATTCTTTTTAAGTTTAAGCGAGATATACATAACCCTCCTCAATGAATATTATATTTTATCATGAAACATAGAAATGAGATGCGATATCGCGTTTTAAGAAGCATTAGGACACTATTGCTTCGATACGTAGACATCTGCAAACGCTACTTCCTGGCAAGGAAGTGTCGCACTTACATTCTTTGGAGTGAATACGAGGTATACATGACACTTCGCAATGAATATTGTGCCTTATCATGAAACATAGAAATGAGATGCGATATCTCGTTTTAAGAAACATTAGAACTCCATTGCTTCGATTCGTAGATGTCTGCAAACGTTACGTCCTAGCGAGAAAGTATCGCATTTACACTCTTTTGAAGTGAATACGAGGTATACATGACACTTCGAAATGAATATTATATCTTATCATGAAACATAGAAATGAGATGCGATATCGCGATTTAAAAAGCACTAGAACTCTATTGCTTCCATACGTAGACATCTGCCATCGCTATATCCTAGCTAGGAAGTGTCGCATTTACATTCATTTGAAGTGAATGCGAGGTATACACGACACTTCCCAATCATTATTGTATCTTATCGTGAAACATAGAAATGAGATGCGATTTCGCGTTTTAAGAAGCATTAGAACTCTATTGCTAGGATGCGTAGACATCTGCAAACGATATTTCCTAGCAAGGAAGTGTCGCATTTACATTCTTTTGAAGAGAATGCGAGGTATACATAACAGTCCATAATGAATATTATATCTTATCATGAAACATAGAAATGAGATGCGATATCGCGATTTAAGGAGCATTAGATCTCTAGAGCTACGATACGTAGACATCAGGAAACGCTATTTCCTTGCAGGGAAGTGTCGCATTCACATGCTTTTGAAGTGAATATGAGGTATACATGACACGTCGCTATGAATATTATACCTTATCATGAAACATAGAAATGAGATGCGATATCGCGTTTTAACAAACATTAGATCTGTATTGCTACGATGCGTAGACATCTGCCAACGCTATTTCCTAGCAAGGAAGTGTCGCATTTACATTCATTTGAAATGTATGCCAAGTACACATGACACTTCGCAATGAATGTTATATCTTATTGTGAGACATAGAAATAAGATGCGATATCGCATTTTAAGAAGCGTTATAACCGTATTGCTACGATACGTAGACATCTGCAAACTCTATTTCCTAGCAATGAAGAGTCGCATTTACATTCATTTGAAATGTTTGGCAGGTATAAGTGGCACTTCGCAATGAATATTATATCCTATCATGAAACGTAGAAATGAGATGCGATATCGCGTTTTGAGATGCATTAGAAATCTAATGCTACGATACGCAGTCATCTGCAAACGCTACTTCCTAGCAAGGAAGTCTCGCACTTTCATTCATTTCAAGTGTATACGAGGTATGCGTAACACTTCGCAATGAGTATTATATCTTATCATGAAACATAGAACTGAGATGCAATATCGCGTTTTAGGCAGCATTAGAACTCTATTGCTTCGATACGTAGACATTTGCAAATGATGTATCCTGGCAAGGAAGTGTCGCATTTACATTCACTTGAAGTGTATGCGAGGTATAAGTGACACTTCGCAATGAATATTATATCTCATCATGAAACATAGAAATGAGGAGCGACATCGCGGTTTAAGAAGCATTAGATCTCTATTGCTACGATCGGCAGATGTCTGCTAACGCTATTTCCTAGCAAGGAAGTGTCAGATTTACATTCTTTTGAAGTGAATACGAGGTATACATAACACTTCGCAATGAATATTATGTTTTATCATGAGACATAGAAATGCGATGTGATATCGCGTTTTAAGGAGCATGAGAACTCTATTGCTTCGATATGTAGACATCTGGAAACGCTATTTCCTAGCAAGGAAGTGTCGCATTTACATTCTTCTGAAGTGAATACGATGTATACATAACACTTCGCAACGAATATTATTTCTTATCATGAAACACAGAAATGAGCAGCAATATCGCGTTTTGAAAAGCATTAGAACTCTATTGCTTCGATACGTAGACATCTGGAGACGCTATTTCCTAGAAAGGATGTGTCGCATTTACATTCGTTTGAATTGCAGACGAGGAATACATAACACTTCGTAATGAATAATATATCTTATCATGAAGCATAGAAATGATATGCGATATCGCGATATAAGAAGCACTAGAACTCTATTGCTTCGACACGTAGATATCTGCAAACGCTATTTCCTAGCAAGGGAGTTTCACTCTACATTCATTTGAAGTGTATGTGAGGTATAGAAGACACCTTCGCATTGAATATTATATCTTATCATGAAAAATAGAAATGAGATGCGATATCGCGTTTTGAGAAGCATTAGAACTCTATTGCTACGATACATAGACATCTGCCAACGCTATTTCCTAGCAAGAAAGTGACGCATTATCATCCTTTTGAAGTGAGTACGAGGTATACATAACACTCCACAATGAATATTATATCTTATCATGAAACATAGAAATGAAATGCGATTTGGCGATTTAAGAAGCATTAGAACATTATTGCTTCGATACGCAGACATGTACCAACGCTATTTCCTAGCAAGGAAGTGTCGCATTTACATTCTCTTGAAGTGAATACGAGGTACACATAGCACTGCACAATGAATATTATATCTTATCATGAGACATAGAAATGAGATGCGATATCGCGTTTTGAGATGCAATAGAAACCTAATGCTACGATACGCAGAAATCTGCAAACGCTATTTCCTAGCAAGGAAGTGTCGCATTTACATGCTTTTGAAATGAGTACGAGGTATACATGACATGTCGAAGTGAAAATTATATCTTATCATGAAACAGAAATGAGATGCGATATCGCGTTTTAAGAAGCAGTAGAACTCTATTGCTACGATACGTGGACATCTGCAAACGCTATTTCCTAGCTAGGAAGTGTCGCATTTACATTGTTTTGAAGTGAATACCAGGAATACATAACAATCCACATTGAATAATATACCTGATCACGAAACATAGAAATGAGTTGTGACATCCCGTTTTAAGAGGCATTAGAACTCTATTTTTGAAATACATAGACATCTGGAAACGCCATTTCTTAGCTAGGAAGTGTCCCTATTACATTCTTTTGATGTGAATACGAGGTATACATAACACTGCACAATGAATATTATATCTTATCATGAGACATAGAAATGAAATGCGATATCGCGTTTAAAGTAGCATTAGAACACTGTTGCTTCGATACGTAGACATCTGGATACGCTATTTGCTAGAATGGAAGTGTCGCATTGACATTCTTTTGAAGTGAATACGAGGTATACGATGCACTCCACAATGAATATTATATCTTATCATGAAACATAGAAATGGGATGCGATATCGCGTTTTATGAAGCGGTAGAACTCTATTGCTACGATACGTAGACATCTGCAAAAGCTATTTCCTAGGAAGGAGGTGTCGCATTTACATTCCTTTGAAGTGAATGCCAGGTATACATGACACTCCGCAATGAATATTATATCTTATCATGAAACATAGAAATGAAATGCGATATCCCGGTTTGAGAAGCATTAGAACTTTATTGCTTCGACACGTAGACATCTGCCAACACTATTTCCAAGCAATGAAGTGTCGCAATTACATTCATTTGAAGTGTATGCGAGGTATAAGTGATACTTCGCAATGAACATTATATCTTATCATGAAACATAGAAATGAGATGCGATATCGCGTTTTGAGAAGCATTAGAGCTCTATTGCTACGATAAGTAGACATGTGCAAACGCTATTTAATAGCAAGGAAGTGTCGCATTTACATTCAGTTGAAGTGTATGCGAGGTATACTAGACACTTCGCAAAGAATATTATATCTTATCATGAAACATTGAAATGTGATGTGATATGACGACTTAAGGCGCATTAGAAGTATATTGGTTCGATACGTAGACATCTGCAAACGCTTTTTCCTAGCAAGGAAGTGTCGCATTTACATTCTTTTGAAGTGAATACGAGGTATACGAAGCACTCCACAATGAATATTATATCTTATCATGAAACATAGAAATGGGATGCGATATCGCGTTTTATGAAGCGGTAGAACTCTATTGCTACGATACGTAGACATCTGCTAACTCTATTTCCTAGGAAGGAAGTGTCGCATTTACATTCCTTTGATGTGAATGCCAGGTATACATGACACTTTGCAATGAGTGTTATATTTTATCATGGAACATAGAAATGAGATGCGATATCCCGTTTTAAGTAGCATTAGAACTTTATTGCTTCGATACGTGGATATCAGGAAACGCTACTTCCTAGCAAGGAAGTGTCGCATTTACATTCTTTTGAAGTGAATTCGTGGTATACATGACACTTCGCAATGAATATTATATCTTATTATGAAACATAGAAATGAGATGCGATATGGCGTTTTAAGAAGCATTAGAAATCTATTGCTGCGATACGTAGTGATCTGGAAACGCTATCTTCTAGCAAGGAGGAGTCGCCTTTACATTCTTTTGAAGTGAATTCGTGGTATACATGACACTTCGCAACGAATATTTTATCTTATCATGAAACATTGAAATGAGATGCGATATCGCGTTTTAAAAAGCATAATAACTCTATTGCCACGATACGTAGATATCTACAAACGCTATTTCCTAGGATGGAAATGACGCATTTACATTTGATGGAAGTGAATACGAGGTATACAAGACACTTCGCAATGAATATTATATCTTATCATGAAACACAGAAATGAGATGCGATGTCGCGTTTTAAAAAGCATTATAAATCTATTGCTTCGATACGTAGACATCTGCAAACGCTATTTCCTAGCAAGGAAGTGTCGGATTTACATTCATTTGAAGTGTATGCGAGATATACGTAACACTTCGCAATGAATGTTATATCTTATCATGAAACATAGGAATGAGATGCGACACCTCGTTTTAAGAAGCATTAGAACTCTATTGCTTCGATACGTAGACGTCTGCAAGCGCTATTTCCTAGCAAGGAAGTGTCGCATTTACATTCAGTTGAAGTGTATGCGATGTATACATGACACTTCGCAATTAATATTTTATCTTACCATGAAACATAGAAATGAGATTTGTTATCGCGTTTTGAGAAGCATTAGAACTCTATTGTTACTATACGTAGACATCTGCAAACGCTATTTCCTAGCATGAAAGTATCGCATTTACACTCTTTTGAATTGAATACGTGGTATACATGACACTTCGCAATTAATATAATATCTTATCACGAAACTTAGATGTGAGATACGACATCTCGTTTTACGAAGCATTAGAAGTGTATTGTTACGATACGTAGATATCTGCAATCGCTATTTCCTAGCAAGGAAGTGTCGCATTTACATTCATTTGAAGTGTATGCGAGGTATACATAACACTTCGCAATGAATATTATATGTTATCATGAAACATAGAAATGAGATGCGATGTCTCGTTTTAAGAAGCATCATAACACGCTAGCTACAATACGTAGACATCTGCAAACGCTATTTCCTAGCAAGAAAGTGTCGCATTTACATTCATTTGAAGTGTATGCGAGGTATACATAACACTTCGCAATGAATATTATACCTTATCATGAAGCATAGAAATGTGATGCGATATCGCGTTTCAAGAAGCATAAGAACCCTATTGCTCCGATAAGTAGACATCTGCAAACGCTACTTCCTAGCAATGAAGTGTCGCATTTACATTCTTTTGAAGTGAATACGTGGTATACATGACACTTCGCAATGATTATTATATCTTATCATGAAACATAGAAATGAGATGCGATATCGCGTTTCGAGAAGCATTAGAACTCTATTGCTTCGATACGAAGACATCTGCAAA
Organism: Xylocopa sonorina; assembly: GCF_050948175.1. Taxonomy (NCBI): domain Eukaryota; kingdom Metazoa; phylum Arthropoda; class Insecta; order Hymenoptera; family Apidae; genus Xylocopa; species Xylocopa sonorina. The sequence continues at coordinate 1,068,324 of NW_027490137.1, read as the reverse complement.
CGCCATTTCCAAGCAAGGAAGTGTCGCATTTACATTCTTAGGAAGTGTAGACGAGATATACATAACACTCCACAATGAATATTGTATCTTATCATGAAACATATAATTGAGGATCGATTCGCGTTTTAAGAAGCATTAGAACACTATTGCTACAATACGGAGACATCTGCAGACGCTATTTCCTAGCAAGGAAGTGTCGCATTTACATTCTTTTGAAGTGAATACGAGGTATACATAACACTCCACAATGAATATTATATCTTATCATGAAACATAGAATTGTGGAGCGGTTTCGCATCTTAAGAAGCATTAGAAATCTATTGCTTCGATACGTAGACATCTGCAGACGCTATTACCTAGCGAGGAAGTGTCGCATTTACTATCTTTTGAAGTGAATACGAGGTATACATAACAATCCACAATGAAAATTACATCTTATCATGAAGCATATAAATGAGGATCGATTTCGCGTTTTAAGAATCATTAGAACTCTGTTGCCTCGATACGTAGACATCAGCCACCGATATATACTAGCAAGGAAGTGACGCATTTACATTCATTTGAAGTGTATGCGAGGTATACATAACATTGCACAATGAATATTATATCTTATATCGAAACATATGAATGAGATGCGATATCGCGATTTAAGAAGCATTACAACTCTATTGCTTCGATACGTAGACATCTGGAAACGTAATTTCCTAGAATGGAAGTGTCGCATTCTTATTCAATTGAAGTGTATGCGAGGTATACTTGACACTTCGCAATGAATATTATATCTTATCATGGAACATTGAAGTGAGGAGCGACATCGCGTTTTAAGAAGCATCAGAACTCTATTGCTATGATACGTAGACATCTCCAAACGCTATTTCCTAGCAAGGAAGTGTAGCATTTACATCCTTTTGAAGTGAATACGAGGTATACATAACACTCCACAATGAATATTATATCTTATCATGAAGCATAGAAAAGGGATGCGATATTGCGTTTTGAGAAGCATTAGAACTCTATTGCTTCGATACGTAGACATCTGCAATCGCTCTTTCCTAGAAAGGAAGTGTCGCATTTACATTCATTTGAAGTGAATACGAGGAACACATGAAACTTCGCAATGAATATTATATCTTATCATGCAACGTAGCAATGAGATGCGATATCGCGTTTTAAGAGGCATTAGAACTCTAGTGCTTCGATACGTAGACATCTGGAAACGTATTTTCCTAGAAAGGAAGTGTCGCATTTACATTCAATTGAAGTGTAGACGAGAAACACATAACACTTCGCAATGAATATTATATCTTATCATAAGACATGGAAATGTGATGCGATATCGCGTTAAGTTCGGAGTATATAGGTTAAGTTTTAAGATGCACTAGAACTCTACTGCTTCGATACGTAGACATCTGCAACACGCTATTTCCTAGCTAGGAAGTGTCGCATTTACATTCATTTGAAGTGTATGCGATGTATACGTGAAACTTCGAAATGAATATTATATCTTATCATGAAACATAGAAATGAGATTCGATATCGCGTTTTGAGAAGCATTAGAACTCTATTGCTTCGATACGTAGACATCTGCAATCGCTATTTCCTAGCAAGGAAGTATCGCATTTACATTCATTTGAAGTGTATGCGAGGTATACATAACACTTCGCAATGAATATTATATGTTGTCATGAAACATAGAAATGAAATGCGATATCTCGTTTTAGGAAGCATTATAACACGCTTGCTACGATACGTAGGCATCTGCAAACTCTATTTCCTAGCAAGGAAGGGTCGCATTTACTTTCATTTGAAGTGAATACGAGGAACACATGAAACTTCGCAATGAATATTATATCTTATCATGAAACACAGTAATGAGATGCGATATCCCGTTTAAAGATGCATTAGAACTCTATTGCTTCGATACGTAGACATCTGCAATCGCTATTTCCTAGCTAGGAAGTGTCGCACTTACATTCATTTGAAGTGTATGCGAGGCATACATAACACTTCGCAATGAATATTATATGTTGTCATGAAACATAGAAATGAGATGCGATATCTCGTTTTAAGAGCCATTATAACACGCTTGCTACGATACGTAGACATCTGCAAACTCTATTTCCTAGCAAGGGAGTGTCGCATTTACATTCATTTGATGTGAATACGAGGAATACATGAAACTTCGCAATGAATATTATATCTTATCATGAAACACAGTAATGAGATTCGATATCCCGTTTCAAGAAGCATTAGAACTCTATTGCTTCGATACGTAAACATCTGCAAACTCTATTTCCTAGCAAGGAAGTGTCGCATTTACACTCATTTGTAGTGAATACGAGGAATACATGAAACTTCGCAATGAATATTATATCTTATCATGAAACATAGAAATGAGATGCGATATCCCGTATCAAGAAGCATTAGAACTCTATTGCTTCGATACGTAGACGTCTGCAAACGCTATTTCCTAGCAAGGAAGTGTCGCATTTACATTCATTTGTACTGTATGCGATGTATACGTGACACTTCGCAATAAATATTGTATCTTATCATGAAACATAGGAATGAGATGCGATATCGCGTTTTGAGATGCAATAGAAATCTAATGCTACGATACGCAGAAATCTGCAAACGCTATTTCCAAGGAAGGAAGTGCCGCATTTACATCCATTTGAAGTGAATACGAGGAATACGTGAAACTTCGCAATGAATATTATGTCCTATCATGAAACATAGAAATGTGATGTGATATCGCGTTTTAAGAAAATTCAGAACTCTATTGCTACGATACGTAGACATCTACAAACGCTATTTCCTAGCAAGGACGTGTCGCATTTACATTCTTTTGGAGTAAATGCGAGGTATACATAACATTGCACAATGAATATTATATGTGTTCATGAAACATAGTAATGATATGCGATATCACGATTTAAGATGCATTAGAACATTATTGCTTCGATACGTAGACATCTGCAAACGCTATTTCCTAGCAAGGAAGTGTCGCATTTGCATTCATTTGAAGTGAATACGAGGAATACATGAAACTTCGCAATGAAAATTATATCTTATCATGAAACATAGAAATGTGATGTGAGAGCGCGTTTTAGGAAGCATTAGAACTCTATTTCTACGATACGTAGACATCTGCAGACGCTATTTCCTAGCAAGGGAGTGTCGCATTTACATTCATTTGAAGTGTATGCGAGGTATACATAACACTTCGCAATGATTATTATGTATTATCATGAAACATAGAAATGAGATGCGATATCGCGTTTTGAGAAGCATTAGAACACTAATGCTACGATACGTAGACATCTGCAAACGCTATTTACTAGCAAGGAAGTGTCGCATTTACATTCATTTGAAGTGAATAAGAGGTTAACATAACACTCCACAATGAATATTATATCTTATCATGAAACAGTGAAATGTGATGCGATATCGCGTTTTAAGAAGCGTTAGAATTCTATTGCATCGATACGTAGACATCTGCAAACGCTATTTCGTAGGAAGCAAGTGTGGCATTTACATTCTTTTGATGTGAATACGGGGTATACATAACAGTCCACGATGATTGTTGTACCTTATCACGAAACAAAGGAATGAAATGCCACTTCGCGGTTTAAGAAGCATTAGAACTCTATTGCTTCGATACGTAGACATCTGCAAACGCTATTTCCTAGCAAGGAAGTGTCGTATTTACATTCTTTTGAAGTGAATACGCGGTATACCTGACACTTCGAAATGAGTATTATATCATATCATGAAACATAGAAATGAGATGCGATATCGCAAATTAAGAAGCATTAGTACTCTATTGCTTCGATACGTAGATATCTGGAATCGTTATTTCCTAGAAAGGAAGTGTCGCATTTTCATTCTTTTGAGGTGAATACAAGGTATACATGACACATCGCAATGAATATCATATCTTATCATGAAACATAGAAATGAGATGCGATATCGCGTTTTAAGAAGCATCAGAACTCTATAGCTTCGATACGTAGACATCTGGAAACACTTCTTCCTAGCAGGGAAGTGTCGCACTTACATTCATTTGATGTGAATATTAGGAGTATATAACACTTCGCAATGAATATTATATCTTATCATGAAACATAGAAATGAGATGCGATATCGCGCTTTAAGAAGCGTTAAAAATCTATTGCTACGATACGTAGACATCTGCAAACGCTAATTCCTATCAAGGAAGGGTCGTATTTACATTCATTTGATGTGATTACAGGGTATACATAACACTGCACAATGATTAATATATCTTATCATGAAGCATAGAAATGAGATGCGATATCGCGTTCTAAGAAGGATTAGAACTCTATTGCTACGATACGGAGACCTCTACAAACGCTATTTCCTAGGAAGCATGTTTCGCATTTGCATTCACTTGAAGTGAATAGGGGGTATAGATAACATTCCACAATGAATGTTATATCTTCGCATGAAACATAGAAATGAGATGCGATATCGGGATTTAAAAAGCATTAGAAATCTATTGCTACGGTACGTAGATATCTGCAAACGCTATTCAATAGCAAGGAAGCGTCGCACTTACATTCTTTTGAAGTGAATACGAGGTATACATAACACTACACAATGAATATTATATCTTATGATGAAACATAGAAATCAGATGCGATATCGCGATTTAAGATGCATTAGAACACTATTGCTTCGATACGTAGACAACTGAAAGCGCTACATCCTAGCAAGGAAATGTCGCATTTACATTCTTTTGAAGTAAATACGAGGTATACATAACAGTGCACTATGTATATTATATCTTATCATGAAACATAGAAATGAGATGCGATTTTGCGATTTAAGAAGCATTAGAACTCTATTGCTTCGATAGGTAGACTTCTGCAAACGCTATTTCCTCGCACGGAAGTGTCGCATTTACATTCATTTGAAGAGTATGCGAGGTGTACATGACACTTGCTAATTAATATTATATCTTATCATGAAACATAGAAATGAGATGCGATATCGCGATTTAAGAAGCATTAGAACTCTAGTGCTTAGATACGTAGACATCTGCAGACGCTATTCCCTAGCAGGGAAGTGTCGCATTTACATTCATTTGAAGTGTAGACGAGATATACATAACAATGCACAATGAATATTATATCTTATCATGAAACATAGAAATGAGAAGCGATATCGCGATTCAAGAAGCAATAGAACTCTATTGCTTAGATACGTAGACATCTGCAAACGCTATTTCTTAGCAAGGAAGTGTCGCATTTACATTCACTTGAAGTGTATGCGAGGTATACATCACACTTCGCAATGAATATTATATACTATCATGAAACATAGAAATGAGATGCGATATCGCGTCTTCAGAAGCATTAGAAGTCTATTGCTACGATACGTAGACATCTGCAAACGCTATTTCCTAGGAAGGAAGTGTCGCATTTACATTCGTTTGAAGTGAATACGAGGTGTACATGAAACTTGGCAATGAATTTTATATCTTAGCATGAAACACAGAAACGAGATGCGACATTACGATTTAAGAAGCTTTAGAATTCTATTGCTTCGATACGTAGAAATCTGCGGACGCTATTTCCTTGCAAGGAAGTGTCACATTTACATTCTGTTGAAGTGAGTACGAGGTATACATGACACTTCGCAATGAATATTATATCTCATCATGAAGCATCGAAATGAAGTGCGACATCTCGTCTTAAGAAGCATTAGAACTCTATTGCTACGATACGCAGTCATCTGCGAACGCTACTTCCTAGCAAGGAAGTGTCGCATTTACAATCTCTTGAAGTGAATACGATGTATAAATAACACTCCACAATGAATATTATAACTTATCATGAAACATAGAAATGAGATGCGTTATCGCGATTTAAGATGCATTAGAACCCTATTGCTTCGATACGTAGACATCTGCAGACGCTACTTCCTAGGAAGGAAGTGTCGCATTTACATTCTTTTGAAGTGAATACGAGGTATACATGACACTCCACAATGAATATTATATCTCATCATGAAACATAGAAATGTGGAGCGATATTGCGGTTTAAGAAGCATTAGAACTCCTTTGGTACAATACGTAGACATCTGCAAACGATATTTCGTAGCAAGGAAGTGTCGCATTTACATTCTTTTGAAGCGAATACGAGGTATACATAGCAATCCACAATGAATATTATATCTTATCACGAAATATAGAAATGAGATGCGATATCGCGATTTAAGAAGCATTATAACACTATTGCTTCGATACGTAGACATCTGGAAACGCGATTTCCCTGCAAGGAAGTGTCGCATTAACATTCTTTTGAAGGGAATACGAGGTATGCATGACACTTCGCAATGAATATTATATCTTATTATAAAACATAGTATTGAGATGCCATATCTCGTTATAAGAAGCATCAGAACTCTATTGCTTCCATACGTAGACATCTGCCAAGGCTATTTCCTAGCAAGGAAGTGTCGCATTTACATTCTTTTGATGTGAATACGAGGTATAAGTGACACTTCGCAATGATTGTTTTATCTTACCATGAAACATAGAAATGAGTTGCGATATCGCGGTTTAAGAAGCATTAGATCTTCATTGCTACGATACGTAGATATCTGCAAACGCTGTTTCCTAGCCAGGAAGTGTCGCATTTACATTCTTTTGAAGTGAATATGAGGTGCACATGACACTTCGCAATGAATATTATATCTTATCATGAAACATAGATATAAGATGCGACATTTTGCTTTAAGAAGCATTAGAACTGTATTGTTTCGATATGTAGACATCTGGAAACGCGATTTCCTAGCAAGGAAGTGTCGCATTTACATTCTTATGAAGTGAATACGAGGTGTACGTGACACTTCGCAATGAATATTATATCTTATCATGAAACATAGAAATGCGATGCGACATCTAGTTTTAAGAAGCATTAGAACACTTTTGTTTCGATACGTTGACATCAGCAAACGCTATTTCCTAGCAATGAAGTGTCACATTTACATTCATTTGACGTGTATGCGAGGTATACATGACACTTCGCAATGAATATTATATGTTATCATGAAACATAGAAATGAGATGCGATATCGCGATTTAAAGGGCATTATAAATCTATTAGGACTATACGTAGACATTTGCAAACGCTATTTAATAGCAAGGAAGTGTCGCCTTTACATTCTTTTGAAGTGAATATGAGGTGCACATGACACTTCGCAATGAATATTATATCTTATCATGAAACATAGATATAAGATGCGACATTTTGCTTTAAGAAGCATTAGAACTGTATTGTTTCGATATGTAGACATCTGGAAACGCGATTTCCTAGCAAGGAAGTGTCGCATTTACATTCTTTTGATGTGAATACGAGGTATAAGTGACACTTCGCAATGATTATTTTATCTTACCATGAAACATAGAAATGAGTTGCGATATCGCGGTTTAAGAAGCATTAGATCTTCATTGCTACGATACGTAGATATCTGCGAACGCTGTTTCCTAGCCAGGAAGTGTCGCATTTACATTCTTTTGATGTGAATACGAGGTTCACATGACGCTTCGCAATGAATACTATCTCTTATCATGAAACATAGAAATATGATGCGATATCGCGTTTTGAGAAGCATTAGAACTCTATTGCCACGATACGTAGACATCTGCAAACGCTATTTCCTAGCAAGGAAGTGTCGCATCTACATTCTTTTGAAGTGAATGCGAGGTATACATACCACTCCACAATGAATATTATATCTTATCGTGAAACATAGAAATGAGATGCGATCTCGCGATTTAAGAAGCATTAGAACACTGTTGCTACGATACGTAGACATCTGCAAATGCTATATCCTAGCAAGGAAGTCTCGCATTTACATTCTTTTGAAGTGAATGCGAGGTACACATAACATTGCACAATGAATATTATATCTTATCATGAAACATAGAAATGAGATGCGATATCCCATTTTAAGAAGCATTAGAAATCTATTGCTTCGATACGTAGACATCTGCATACGCTACTTCCTAGCAAGGCAGTGCCGCATTTGCATTTTTTTGAAGTGAATACGAGGTATGCATAATACCCCACAATGAATATTATATCTTATCACGAGACATAGAAATGATATGCGATATCCCGTCTTAAGAAGCATCAGATCCCTATTGATTCGATACGTAGTCATCTGTAAACGCTATTTCAATGCAAGGGATTGTCGCATTTGCATTCTTTTGAAGTGAGTACGAGGTATGCATAATACCCCACAATGAATATTATATCTTATCATGAAACATTGGAATGAGATGCGATATCGCTCTTTAAGAAGCATTAGAACACTATTGCTACGATACGTAGACATCTGGAAAAGCTATTTCCTAGCAAGGAAGTGTCGCATTTACATTCTTTTTAAGTGTAGACGAGATATGCATAACCCTCCTAAATGTATATTATGTCCTATCATGAAACATAGAAATGAGATGCGATATCGCGTTTTAAGTAGCATTAGAGCTCTATTGCTATGATACGTATACATCTATAAACGCTATTTCCTAGCAAGGAAGTGTCGCATTTACATTCATTTGAAGTGAAGACGAGGAATACATGACTCTTCGCAATGCATATTATATCTTATCATGAAACATAGAAATGAGATGCGATATCGCGTTTTGAGAAGCATTAGAACTCTATTGCCACGATACGTAGACATCTGCAAACGCTATTTCCTAGCAAGGAAGTGTCGCATTTACATTCATTTGAAGAGTATGCGAGGTATACGTGAGACTTCGCAATGTATAATATATCGTACCATGAAACATAGGAATGAGATGCGGTATGTCGTTTTAAGATGCAATAGAAATCTAATGCCACGATACGCAGAAATCTGCAAACGCTATATCCTAGCAAGCAAGTGTCGCGTTTATATTCTTTTGAAGTTAATGCGAGGTATACATAACACTTCCCAATGAATATTATATCTTATCATGAAACATAGAAGTAAGATGCGATATCACGTTTTATGAAGCATTAGAACCCTGCTGCTTCGATACGTAGGCATCTGCCAACGCTATTTCCTAGCAAGGAAGTGTCACATTTAGATTCATTTGAAGTGTAGACGAGGAATACATAACACTTGGCAATTAATATTGTACCTTATGATGAAGCATAGAAATGAGATGCGTTATCGCGTTTTAAGAATCTTTAGAACTCTATTGCTACGATACGTAGACATCTTCAAACGCTATTTCCTACCAAGGAAGTGCCACATTTAAATTCTTTTGAAGTAAATACGCTTCATACATAACACTGCACAATGAATATTATATCTGATCATGAAACATAGAAATGAGATGCGATACGACGATGTAAGAAGCATTGGAACTCTATTGCTTCGATACGTAGACATCTGCAAACGATACTTCCTACCAAGGAAGTGTCGCGTTTACATTCTTTTGAAAGGAATACGAGGTATACATGACACTTCGCAATGAATATTATACGTTATCATGAAACATCGAAATGGGATGCGATATTGCGATATAAGAGGCATTAGGTCACTATTGCTTCAAGATGTAGACATCTGCAAACACTATTCCCCCCCAAGCAAGTGTCGAATTTACATTCATTTGAAGTGTAGACGAGATATACATAACACTGCACAATCAATATTATATCTTATCATGAAAGATAGGAATGAGATGCGATATCGCAATTTAAAAAGCTTTAGAACTCCATTGGTACGATACGTAGACATCTGCAAACGTAATTTAATGGCAAGGAAGTGTCGCATTTACATTATTTTGAAGTGAACACGAGGTATACATGACACTTCGCAATGAATATTATACCATGTCATGAATCATAGAAATGTGATACGATATTACGTTTTAAGAAGCATTAGAACTTTAATGCTTCGATACGTAGACATCTGGTAAAGCTATTTCCTAGTAAGGAAGTATCCCATTTACATTCTTTTTAAGTATAGACGAGATATACATAACCCTCCGCAATGAACATTATATCTTGTCATGAAACATAGAAATGAGATGCGATTTTGTGTTTCGAGAAGCATTAGAACTCTATTGCTTCGATAGGTAGACATCTGCGAACGCTACTTCCTACCAAAGAAGTGCCGCATTCACATTCTATTGAAGTGAATACGAGCTATACATGACTCTTCGCAGTGGCTATTATTTCTTATCATGAGACATATAAATGGGATGCGATATCCCGTTTTAAGAAGCACTAGAACTCTATTGCTTCGATTCGTAGACATCTACATTCGTTATTTTCTGCCAAGGAACTGTCGTATTTACATTGATTTGCAGTGTAGACGAGAAATACATAACACTTCGCAATGAATATTATATCTTATCATGAGACATAGGAATGAGATGCTATATCGCGTTTTAAGAAGAATCAGAACTCTATTGCATCGATACGTAGAAACCTGCAAACACTATTTCCTCGCAAGGAAGGGTTGCATTTACATTCTTGTGAAAGGAATACGAGGTATAAATAACACTTCGCAATGAATATTATATCTAATCATGAGACATAGAAATGAGATGCGGTATGGCGATTTAAGAAGCATTAGAACACTATTGCCTCGATACGTAGACATCTGGTAACGCTATTTCCCAGCAAGGTAGTGTCGCATTTACATTCATTTGAAGCCTATGTGCGTTATACATGACAATTCGCAATGAGTATTATATCATATTATGAAACATAGTAATGAGATGCGATATCGCGTTTTAAGAAGCATTAGAACACTATTGCTACGATACGTAGACATCTGCAGATGTTACTTCCTAGGAAGGAAGTGTCGCATTTACATTCTTTTGAAGTGAATACGAGGTATACATGACACTCCACAATGAATATTATATCTCATCATGAAACATAGAAATGTGGAGCGATATCGCGGTTTAAGAAGCATTAGAACACCTTTGGTACAATACGTAGACAACTGCAAACGATATTTCGTAGCAAGGAAGTGTCGCATTTACATTCTTTTGAAGCGAATACGAGGTATACATAGCAATCCACAATGAATATTATATCTTATCACGAAATATATAAATGAGATGCGATATCGCGATTTAAGAAGCAATATAACACTATTGCTTCGATACGTAGACATCTGGAAACGCGATTTCCCTGCAAGGAAGTGTCGCATTAACATTCTTTTGAAGGGAATACGAGGTATGCATGACACTTCGCAATGAATATTATATCTTATTATAAAACATAGTATTGAGATGCCATATCTCGTTATAAGAAGCATTAGAACTCTATTGCTTCCATACGTAGACATCTGCCAAAGCTATTTCCTAGCAAGGAAGTGTCGCATTTACATTCTTTTGATGTGAATACGAGGTATAAGTGACACTTCGCAATGATTATTTTATCTTATTATAAAACATAGTATTGAGATGCCATATCTCGTTATAAGAAGCATCAGAACTCTATTGCTTCCATACGTAGACATCTGCCAAGGCTATTTCCTAGCAAGGAAGTGTCGCATTTACATTCTTTTGATGTGAATACGAGGTATAAGTGACACTTCGCAATGATTGTTTTATCTTACCATGAAACATAGAAATGAGTTGCGATATCGCGGTTTAAGAAGCATTAGATCTTCATTGCTACGATACGTAGATATCTGCAAACGCTGTTTCCTAGCCAGGAAGTGTCGCATTTACATTCTTTTGAAGTGAATATGAGGTGCACATGACACTTCGCAATGAATATTATATCTTATCATGAAACATAGATATAAGATGCGACATTTTGCTTTAAGAAGCATTAGAACTGTATTGTTTCGATATGTAGACATCTGGAAACGCGATTTCCTAGCAAGGAAGTGTCGCATTTACATTCTTTTGATGTGAATACGAGGTATAAGTGACACTTCGCAATGATTATTTTATCTTACCATGAAACATAGAAATGAGTTGCGATATCGCGGTTTAAGAAGCATTAGATCTTCATTGCTACGATACGTAGATATCTGCGAACGCTGTTTCCTAGCCAGGAAGTGTCGCATTTACATTCTTTTGATGTGAATACGAGGTTCACATGACGCTTCGCAATGAATACTATCTCTTATCATGAAACATAGAAATATGATGCGATATCGCGTTTTGAGAAGCATTAGTACTCTATTGCCACGATACGTAGACATCTGCAAACGCTATTTCCTAGCAAGGAAGTGTCGCATCTACATTCTTTTGAAGTGAATGCGAGGTATACATACCACTCCACAATGAATATTATATCTTATCGTGAAACATAGAAATGAGATGCGATCTCGCGATTTAAGAAGCATTAGAACACTGTTGCTACGATACGTAGACATCTGCAAATGCTATTTCCTAGCAAGGAAGTCTCGCATTTACATTCTTTTGAAGTGAATGCGAGGTACACATAACATTGCACAATGAATATTATATCTTATCATGAAACATAGGAATGAGATGCGATATCCCATTTTAAGAAGCATTAGAAATCTATTGCTTCGATACGTAGACATCTGCATACGCTACTTCCTAGCAAGGCAGTGCCGCATTTGCATTTTTTTGAAGTGAATACGAGGTATGCATAATACCCCACAATGAATATTATATCTTATCACGAGACATAGAAATGATATGCGATATCCCGTCTTAAGAAGCATCAGATCCCTATTGATTCGATACGTAGTCATCTGTAAACATTATTTCAATGCAAGGGAGTGTCGCATTTGCATTCTTTTGAAGTGAGTACGAGGTATGCATAATACCCCACAATGAATATTATATCTTATCATGAAACATTGGAATGAGATGCGATATCGCTCTTTAAGAAGCATTAGAACACTATTGCTACGATACGTAGACATCTGGAAAAGCTATTTCCTAGCAAGGAAGTGTCGCATTTACATTCTTTTTAAGTGTAGACGAGATATGCATAACCCTCCTAAATGTATATTATGTCCTATCATGAAACATAGAAATGAGATGCGATATCGCGTTTTAAGTAGCATTAGAGCTCTATTGCTATGATACGTATACATCTATAAACGCTATTTCCTAGCAAGGAAGTGTCGCATTTACATTCATTTGAAGTGAAGACGAGGAATACATGACTCTTCGCAATGCATATTATATCTTATCATGAAACATAGAAATGAGATGCGATATCGCGTTTTGAGAAGCATTAGAACTCTATTGCCACGATACGTAGACATCTGCAAACGCTATTTCCTAGCAAGGAAGTGTCGCATTTACATTCATTTGAAGAGTATGCGAGGTATACGTGAGACTTCGCAATGTATAATATATCGTACCATGAAACATAGGAATGAGATGCGGTATGTCGTTTTAAGATGCAATAGAAATCTAATGCCACGATACGCAGAAATCTGCAAACGCTATATCCTAGCAAGCAAGTGTCGCATTTATATTCTTTTGAAGTTAATGCGAGGTATACATAACACTTCCCAATGAATATTATATCTTATCATGAAACATAGAAGTAAGATGCGATATCACGTTTTATGAAGCATTAGAACCCTACTGCTTCGATACGTAGGCATCTGCCAACGCTATTTCCTAGCAAGGAAGTGTCACATTTAGATTCATTTGAAGTGTAGACGAGGAATACATAACACTTGGCAATTAATATTGTATCTTATGATGAAGCATAGAAATGAGATGCGTTATCGCGTTTTAAGAATCTTTAGAACTCTATTGCTACGATACGTAGACATCTTCAAACGCTATTTCCTACCAAGGAAGTGCCACATTTAAATTCTTTTGAAGTAAATACGCTTCATACATAACACTGCACAATGAATATTATATCCGATCATGAAACATAGAAATGAGATGCGATACGACGATGTAAGAAGCATTGGAACTCTATTGCTTCGATACGTAGACATCTGCAAACGATACTTCCTACCAAGGAAGTGTCGCGTTTACATTCTTTTGAAAGGAATACGAGGTATACATGACACTTCGCAATGAATATTATACGTTATCATGAAACATCGAAATGGGATGCGATATTGCGATATAAGAGGCATTAGGACTCTATTGCTTCAAGATGTAGACATCTGCAAACACTATTCCCCCCCAAGCAAGTGTCGAATTTACATTCATTTGAAGTGTAGACGAGATATACATAACACTGCACAATCAATATTATATCTTATCATGAAAAATAGGAATGAGATGCGATATCGCAATTTAAAAAGCTTTAGAACTCCATTGGTACGATACGTAGACATCTGCAAACGTAATTTAATGGCAAGGAAGTGTCGCATTTACATTATTTTGAAGTGAACACGAGGTATACATGACACTTCGCAATGAATATTATACCATGTCATGAATCATAGAAATGTGATACGATATTGCGTTTTAAGAAGCATTAGAACTCTAATGCTTCGATACGTAGACATCTGGTAAAGCTATTTCCTAGTAAGGAAGTATCCCATTTACATTCTTTTTAAGTATAGACGAGATATACATAACCCTCCGCAATGAACATTATATCTTGTCATGAAACATAGAAATGAGATGCGATTTTGTGTTTCGAGAAGCATTAGAACTCTATTGCTTCGATAGGTAGACATCTGCGAACGCTACTTCCTACCAAAGAAGTGCCGCATTCACATTCTATTGAAGTGAATACGAGCTATACATGACTCTTCGCAGTGGCTATTATTTCTTATCATGAGACATATAAATGGGATGCGATATCCCGTTTTAAGAAGCACTAGAACTCTATTGCTTCGATTCGTAGACATCTACATTCGTTATTTTCTGCCAAGGAACTGTCGTATTTACATTGATTTGCAGTGTAGACGAGAAATACATAACACTTCGCAATGAATATTATATCTTATCATGAGACATAGGAATGAGATGCTATATCGCGTTTTAAGAAGAATCAGAACTCTATTGCATCGATACGTAGAAACCTGCAAACACTATTTCCTCGCAAGGAAGGGTTGCGTTTGCATTCTTGTGAAAGGAATACGAGGTATAAATAACACTTCGCAATGAATATTATATCTAATCATGAGACATAGAAATGAGATGCGGTATGGCGATTTAAGATGCATTAGAACACTATTGCCTCGATACGTAGACATCTGGTAACGCTATTTCCCAGCAAGGTAGTGTCGCATTTACATTCATTTGAAGCCTATGTGCGTTATACATGACAATTCGCAATGAGTATTATATCATATTATGAAACATAGTAATGAGATGCGATATCGCGTTTTAAGAAGCATTAGAACACTATTGCTACGATACGTAGACATCTGCAGACGCTACTTCCTAGGAAGGAAGTGTCGCATTTACATTCTTTTGAAGTGAATACGAGGTATACATGACACTCCACAATGAATATTATATCTCATCATGAAACATAGAAATGTGGAGCGATATCGCGGTTTAAGAAGCATTAGAACACCTTTGGTACAATACGTAGACATCTGCAAACGATATTTCGTAGCAAGGAAGTGTCGCATTTACATTCTTTTGAAGCGAATACGAGGTATACATAGCAATCCACAATGAATATTATATCTTATCACGAAATATATAAATGAGATGCGATATCGCGATTTAAGAAGCAATATAACACTATTGCTTCGATACGTAGACATCTGGAAACGCGATTTCCCTGCAAGGAAGTGTCGCATTAACATTCTTTTGAAGGGAATACGAGGTATGCATGACACTTCGCAATGAATATTATATCTTATTATAGAACATAGTATTGAGATGCCATATCTCGTTATAAGAAGCATTAGAACTCTATTGCTTCCATACGTAGACATCTGCCAAAGCTATTTCCTAGCAAGGAAGTGTCGCATTTACATTCTTTTGATGTGAATACGAGGTATAAGTGACACTTCGCAATGATTATTTTATCTTATTATAAAACATAGTATTGAGATGCCATATCTCGTTATAAGAAGCATCAGAACTCTATTGCTTCCATACGTAGACATCTGCCAAGGCTATTTCCTAGCAAGGAAGTGTCGCATTTACATTCTTTTGATGTGAATACGAGGTATAAGTGACACTTCGCAATGATTGTTTTATCTTACCATGAAACATAGAAATGAGTTGCGATATCGCGGTTTAAGAAGCATTAGATCTTCATTGCTACGATACGTAGATATCTGCAAACGCTGTTTCCTAGCCAGGAAGTGTCGCATTTACATTCTTTTGATGTGAATAAGAGGTTCACATGATGCTTCGCAATGAATATTATCTCTTATCATGAAACATAGAAATATGATGCGACATCTCGTTTTAAGAAGCATTAGAGCTCTATTGCTTAGATACGGAGACATCTGCAATCGCTATTTCCTAGAATGGAAGTGTCGCATTTACATTCTTATGAAGTGAATACGAGGTGTACGTGACACTTCGCAATGAATATTATAACTTATCATGAAACATAGAAATGAGGTGCGATATCGCGATTTAAAGGGCATTATAAATCTATTAGGACTATACGTAGACATTTGCAAACGCTATTTAATAGCAAGGAAGTGTCGCCTTTACATTCTTTTGAAGTGAATATGAGGTGCACATGACACTTCGCAATGAATATTATATCTTATCATGAAACATAGATATAAGATGCGACATTTTGCTTTAAGAAGCATTAGAACTGTATTGTTTCGATATGTAGACATCTGGAAACGCGATTTCCTAGCAAGGAAGTGTCGCATTTACATTCTTTTGATGTGAATACGAGGTATAAGTGACACTTCGCAATGATTATTTTATCTTACCATGAAACATAGAAATGAGTTGCGATATCGCGGTTTAAGAAGCATTAGATCTTCATTGCTACGATACGTAGATATCTGCGAACGCTGTTTCCTAGCCAGGAAGTGTCGCATTTACATTCTTTTGATGTGAATACGAGATTCACATGACGCTTCGCAATGGATACTATCTCTTATCATGAAACATAGAAATATGATGCGATATCGCGTTTTGAGAAGCATTAGAACTCTATTGCCACGATACGTAGACATCTGCAAACGCTATTTCCTAGCAAGGAAGTGTCGCATCTACATTCTTTTGAAGTGAATGCGAGGTATACGTGATACTTCGCAATGAATAATATATCGTACCATGAAACATAGGAATGAGATGCGGTATGTCGTTTTAAGATGCAATAGAAATCTAATGCCACGATACGCAGAAATCTGCAAACGCTATATCCTAGCAAGCAAGTGTCGCATTTATATTCTTTTGAAGTTAATGCGAGGTATACATAACACTTCCCAATGAATATTATATCTTATCATGAAACATAGAAGTAAGATGCGATATCACGTTTTATGAAGCATTAGAACCCTACTGCTTCGATACGTAGGCATCTGCCAACGCTATTTCTTACCAAGGAAGTGTCACATTTAGATTCATTTGAAGTGTAGACGAGGAATACATAACACTTGGCAATTAATATTGTATCTTATGATGAAGCACAGAAATGAGATGCGTTATCGCGTTTTAAGAATCTTTAGAACTCTATTGCTACGATACGTAGACATCTTCAAACGCTATTTCCTACCAAGGAAGTGCCACATTTAAATTCTTTTGAAGTAAATACGCTTCATACATAACACTGCACAATGAATATTATATCTGATCATGAAACATAGAAATGAGATGCGATACGACGATGTAAGAAGCATTGGAACTCTATTTCTTCGATACGTAGACATCTGCAAACGATACTTCCTACCAAGGAAGTGTCGCATTTACATTCTTTTGAAAGGAATACGAGGTATACATGACACTTCGCAATGAATATTATACGTTATCATGAAACATCGAAATGGGATGCGATATTGCGATATAAGAGGCATTAGGACTCTATTGCTTCAAGACGTAGACATCTGCAAACACTGTTCCCCCCCAAGCAAGTGTCGAATTTACATTCATTTGAAGTGTAGACGAGATATACATAACACTGCACAATCAATATTATATCTTATCATGAAAAATAGGAATGAGATGCGATATCGCAATTTAAAAAGCTTTAGAACTCCATTGGTACGGTACGTAGACATCTGCAAACGTAATTTAATGGCAAGGAAGTGTCGCATTTACATTATTTTGAAGTGAACACGAGGTATACATGACACTTCGCAATGAATATTATACCTTGTCATGAATCATAGAAGTGTGATACGATATTGCGTTTTAAGAAGCATTAGAACTCTAATGCTTCGATACGTAGACATCTGGTAAAGCTATTTCCTAGTAAGGAAGTATCCCATTTACATTCTTTTTAAGTATAGACGAGATATACATAACCCTCCGCAATGAACATTATATCTTGTCATGAAACATAGAAATGAGATGCGATATCTCGTTTTAAGAAACATTAGAACCCTATTGCTACGATGCGTAGACATCTGCCAACTCTATTTCCTAGCAAGAAAGTGTCGCATCTACATTCATTCGAAGCGTATGCGAGGTATAGAACACACATCGCAAGGAATATTATATCTTATCATGAAACATAGAAATGAGATGCGATATCACGTTTTTAGAAGCATTAGATCTCTATTGCTACGATACGTAGACATCTGCAGTCGCTATTGCCTATGAAGGAAGTGTCCCAAATACGTTCGTTTGAAGTGAATACGAGGTATACATAACACTCCACAATGAATATTATATCTTATCACGAAACATAGAAAAGTGATGCGATTTCGCGTTTTATGGCGCATTAGAACTCTATTGCTTCGATACGTAGACATCTGCAAACGCTATTGCCTAGCAATGAAGTGTCGCATTTACATTCTTTTGAAGTGATAGCGAGGTATTCATGACACTTCGCAATGAATATTATATCTTATCATGAAACATAGAAATGAGATGCGCTATGGCGTTTTAAGAAGCATTTGAAATCTACTGTTACGATACGTAGATAACTGCAAACGCTATTTCCTAGCAAGGGAGTGTCGCATTTACAATCATTTGAAGGGTATGAGAGGTATAGAAGAAACTTCGCAATGAATATTATATGTTATCATGAAACATAGAACTGAGATGCGCTATGGCGTTTTAAGAAGCATTTGAAATCTATTGCTACGATACGTAGATAACTGCAAACGCTATTTCCTAGAAGGAAGTGTCGCATTTACATTCTTTTGAAGTGAATACGAGGTATACATAACACTCCACAATGAATATTATATCTTGTCATGAAACATAGAAATGAGATGTGATATCGCGATTTAAAGGGCATTATAAATCTATTGGGACTCTACGTAGACATTTGCAAACGCTACTTAATAGCAAGGAAGTGTCGCATTTACATTCATTTGAAGTTTAAGCGAGGTATAAGTGACACATCGCAATAAATATTATATCTTATCATGAAACATAGACGTGAGACGCGATATCGCGTTTTAAGAAGCACTAGATCTCTATTGCTACGATAAGCAGACATCTGCAAACGCTATTTCCTAGCAAGGAAGTGTCGCCTTTACATTCTTTTGAAGTGACTATGAGGTGCACATGACACTTCGCAATGAATATTATATCTTATCATGAAACATAGATATAAGATGCGACATTTCGTTTTAAGAAGCATTAGAACTGTATTGTTTCGATATGTAGACATCTGGAAACGCGATTTCCCAGCAAGGATGTGTCGCATTAACATTCTTTTGAAGGGAATACGAGGTATGCATGACACTTCGCAATGAATATTATATCTTATTATAAAACATAGTATTGAGATGCCATATCTCGTTATAAGAAGCATTAGAACTCTATTGCTTCCATACGTAGACATATGCCAAAGCTATTTCCTAGCAAGGATGTTGTCGC
This sequence comes from Xylocopa sonorina, assembly GCF_050948175.1. Lineage (NCBI taxonomy): Eukaryota > Metazoa > Arthropoda > Insecta > Hymenoptera > Apidae > Xylocopa > Xylocopa sonorina. Next base: position 1,048,436 of record NW_027490137.1, on the reverse strand, counting down.
ATTTACATTCTTTTGATGTGAATACGAGGTATAAGTGACACTTCGCAATGAATATTATATCTTATCATGAAACATAGAAATGCGATGCGACATCTAGTTTTAAGAAGCATTAGAACACTTTTGTTTCGATACGTTGACATCAGCAAACGCTATTTCCTAGCAATGAAGTGTCACATTTACATTCATTTGACGTGTATGCGAGGTATACATGACACTTCGCAATGAATATTATATGTTATCATGAAACATAGAAATGAGATGCGATATTGCGATTTAAGGAGCATAGGACCTCTATTGCTTCGATACGCAGACATCTGCAATCGCTATTTCCTAGAATGGAAGTGTCGCATTTACATTCTTATGAAGTGAATACGAGGTGTACGTGACACTTCGCAATGTATATTATATCTTATCATGAAACATAGAAATGCGATGCGACATCTAGTTTTAAGAAGCATTAGAACACTTTTGTTTCGATACGTTGACATCAGCAAACGCTATTTCCTAGCAATGAAGTGTCACATTTACATTCATTTGACGTGAATACGAGTTATACATGTAACTTCACAATGAATATTATATCTTACCATGAAACATAGAAATGAGTTGCGATATCGCGGTTTATGAAGCATTAGATCTTCATTGCTACGATACGTAGATATCTACAAACGCTATTTCCTAGCAAGGAAGTGTCGCATTTAAATTTTTTTGAAGTGAATACGAGGTATACATAACACTCCACATTAAATATTATATCTTATCGTGAAACATAGAAATGAGATGCGATGTCGCTTTATAAGAAGCATTAGAACTCTATTGCTTCGAAACGTAGATAGCTGGAAACGTAATTTCCTAGAGAGGAAGTATCACATCTACATTCACTTGAAGTGTAGACGAGGAATACATAACACCTCGCAATGAATATTATATCTTATCATGAAACATAGAAATGTGATGCCATATCGCGTTTTGAGAAGCATTAGAACCCTATTGCTTCGATACGTAGACATCTGCTAACGCTATTTCCTAGCAACGAAGTGTCCCATTTACTTTCTTTTGAGGTGAATACCAAGTATACATGACACATCGCAATGAATATTATATCTTATCATGTAACATGGAAATGAGATGCGATATCGCGTTTTGAGAACATGAGAACTCTATTGCAACGATACGTAGACATCTGCCAACGCTATTTCCTAGCAAGATAGTGTCGCATTTACATTCATTAGAAGCGTATGCGAGGAATACGTAACACTTCGCAATGAATATTATATCTTATCATGAAGCGTTGAAATGAGATGCGATATCTAGTTTTAAGAAACATTAGAAATCTATTGCTTAGTTACGTAGACATCTGCGAACGCTATTTCCTAGCAAGGAAGCGTCGCATTTACATTCTTTTCAAGTGAATACGAGCCATACGTGACATTTCGCAATGAATATTATATCTTATCATGAAACATAGAAATGGGATTCGACATCGCTTTCTAAGAAGCATTAGAACTCAATTGCCTCGATACGTAGACATCTGCAAACGTAATATCCTAGCAAGGAAGTGTCGCATTTACATTCATTTGTAGTGTGTGCGAGGTATACATGACACTTCGCTATTAATATTATATCTTATCATGAAACATAGAAATGAGATGCGATATCGCGATTTAAGAAGCATTAGAAATCTATTGCTTCGATACGTAGACATCTGCAAACGCTATTTCCTAGCAAGGAGGTGTAGCATTTACATTCATTTGAAATGTATGCGAGGTAATATGTGACACTTCGCAATGAATATTATATCTTATCATGAAACATAGAAATGAGATGCGACAACTCGTTTTAAGAAGCAATAGAACTCTATTGCTTCGATACGTAGACATCTGCATTCGCTATATCCTAGCAAGGAAGTGTAGCATTTACATTCATTTGAAATGTATGCGAGGTATGCGTGACACTTCGCAATGAATATTATACCTTATTATGAAACATAGATATGTGCATCTGCAAACGCTATTTCCTAGCAAGGAAGTGTTGCATTTACATTCTTTTGAGGTGAATACCAAGTATACATGACACTTCGCAATGAATATTATATCTTATCATGAAACATAGAAATGAGATGCGATATCGCGTTATGAGAAGCATTACAACCTTATGCTACGATACGTGGACTTCTGCAAACGTTATTTCCTAGTAAGGAAGTGTCGCATTTACATTCTTTTGAGGTTAATACGATGTAGACATAACACTTCGCAATGAACATTATATTCTATCATGAAACATAGAAATGAGATGCGATATCGCGTTTTAAGAAGCATTAAAACTCTATTGCTACGATACGTAGACATCTGCTAACGCTATTTCCTAGCATGGAAGTGGCGCATTTACATTCACTTGAAGTGTACGGGAGGTGTAAGTGACACTTCGCAATGAATATTATATCTTATAATGAAACATAGAAATGAAATGCGATATCGGGTGTTGAGAAGCATTAGAACACTGTTGCTACGATACGTAGACATCTGCCAACGCTATTTCCTAGGAAGATGGTGTCGCATTTACATTCATTAGAAGCGTATGCGAGGAATACGTAACACTTCGCAATGAATATTATATCTTATCATGAAACGTTCAAATGAGATGCGATATCTAGTTTTAAGAAGCATTAGAACTCTATTGCTTCGATACGTAGACATCTGCAAACGCTATTTCCTATCAAGGAAGTGTAGCATTTACATTCATTTGAAGTGTATGCGAGGTATATGTGACACTTCGCAATGAATATTATATCTTATCATGAAGCATAGATATGGGATGCCACATCGCGTTTTGAGAAGCATTAGAACTCTAATGCTACGATACGTAGACACCTGCAAGCTCCATTTCCTAGAAAGGAAGTGTCGCATTGACATTCTATTAAAGTGAATACCAGGAATACATAATACTCCACAATGAATATTATATCATATCATGAAACATAGAAATGAGATGCTATATCGCGTTTTGAGTATCATTAGAACTCTATTGCAACGATACGGAGACATCTGCAAACGCTACTTGCTTGCAAGGAAGTGTCGCATTTACATTCTTTTGCAGTGAATACGAGGTATACATGACACTTCGCAATGAATATTATATCTTAGCATGAAACGTAGAAATGAGTTGCGATATCGCGTTTTAGAAGGATTAGAACTCCAATTCTACGATACGTAGACATCTGCGAACGCTATTTCCTAGCAACGAAGTGTCGCACTTACATTCTTTTGAAGTGAGTAGGAGGTATACATAACACTCCACAATGAATATTATATCTTATAATGAAACGTTAAAACGGGATGCGTTATCTCGATTTAAGAAGCATTAGAACCATATTTCTTCGATGCGTAGACATCTGCAAAAGCTATTTCCTAGCAAGGAAGTGTCGCATTTACATTCGTTTGACGTGTGTGCCAAGTATACTTGACACTTCGCACTGAATATTAATACTTATCATGAATCATAGAAGAGAGATGCGATATCGCGGTTTAAGAAGCATTAGAACAATATTGCTACGATACGTAGACTTCTGCAGACGCTATTTCCTAGCAAGGAAGTGTCGCATTTACATTCTTTTGAAGTGAATACGAGGAATAAATAACAATCCCAAATGCACATTATACCTGATCACGAAACATAGAAATGAGATGTGATATCGCGATTTAAGAAGCATTAGAACTCTATTGCTACGATTCGGAGACATCTGCAAACGCTATTTCCTAGCAAGGAAGTGTCGCATTTACATCCATTTGAAGTGTATGCGATGTATACGTGAAACTTCGAAATGAATATTATATCTTATCATGAAACATAGAAATGAGATTCGATATCGCGTTTTCAGAAGCATTAGAACTCTATTGCTACCATACGTAGACATCTGCAAACGCTATTTCCTAGCAAGGAAGTGTCGCATTTACATTCATTTGAAGTGTATCCGATGTATATGTGATACTTCGCAATGAATAATATATCTTACCATGAAACATAGGAATGAGATGCGATATCTCGTTTTATGAAGCATTAGAACTCTTTTGCTTCGATACGTAGACATCTGCAAACACTATTTCCTAGAAATGAAGTGTCGCATTTACATTCATTTGAAGTGAATACGAGGAATACATGAAACTTCGCAATAAATATTATATCTTATCATGAAACATAGAAATCGGATACGATATCGCGTTTTGAGATGCAATAGAAATCTAATACTACGATACGCAGAAATCTGCAAACGCTATTTCCTTGCAAGGAAGTGTCGCATTTACATTCATTTGAAGTGTATGCGAAGTATACAAGATACTTCGCAATGAATATTACGTCTTACCATGATTCATAGAATTGAGATGCGATATCGCGTTTTGAGAAGCACTAGAACTCTATTGCTACGATACATAGACATCTGCAAACGCTATTTCCTAGCAAGGAAGTGTCGCATTTACATTCTATTGAGGTGAATACGATGTATACATAACACTGCACAATGAATATTATATCTTATCATAAAACACAGAAATGAGATGCGATATCGCGTTTTAAGAAGCATTGGAACTCTATTGCTACGGTACGTATGCATCTGGAAACGCTATTCAATAGCAAGGTAGTGTCGCATTTACATTCCATTGAAGTGAATACGAGGTATACATAACAATCCACAATGAATTTTATACCATATAACGAAACATAGAAATGAAATGCGATATCGCGTTTTAAGAAGCATTAGAACTATATTGCTACGATACGTAGACACCTGCAAACGCTATTTCCTAGCAAGGATGTGTCGCATTTACATTCTTTTGAAGTGAATACGAGGTATACATGACACTTCGCAATGAATAATATATCTTATCATGCGACATAGGAAGGAGATGCGATATCGCGTTTTAAGAAGCATTAGAACTCTATTGGTACGATTCGTAGACATCTGGAGGTGCCTTTTCCTAGCAAGGAATGTCGCATTTACATTCTTTTGAAGTGAATACGAGGTATACATAGCACTTCGCAATGAATGTTATATCTTATCATGACACATAGAGATGTGATGCGATATCTCGATTTAAGAAGCATTAGAATCCTATTGCTTCTATACGTAGACACCTGCAAATGCTATTTCCTAGCAAGGATGTGTCGCATTTACATTCTTTTGAAGTGAATACGAGGTATACATAACACTTCGCAATGAATATTGTATCTTATCATGACACATAGGGATGTGATGCGATATCGCGTTTTAACAAGCATTAGAATCCTATTGCTTCTATACGTAGACATCTGCAAACGCAATTTCCTAGCAAGGAAGTGTCGCATTTACATTCATTTGAAGCGTATGCGAGGTATACATGACACTCCATAATGAATATTATATCTTATCACGAATCATGGAAATGAGATGCGATATCGCGTTTTAAGAAGCATTAGAACTCCATTGCTTCGATACGTAGACGTCTGCAAACGCCATTTACTAGCAAGGAAGAGTCGCACTTACTTTCTTTTGAAGTGAATACGAGGTATACATAACACTGCACATTGAATATTATATCTTATCATGAAACATAGAAATGAGATGCGATATCGCGTTTTTAGTAGCATTAGAACTCTAATGCTACGATACGTAGACACCTGTCAGCGCTATTTCCTAGAAAGGAAGTGTCGCATGGACATTCTTATGAAGTGAATACCAGGAATACATAATACTCCACAATGAATATTATATCTTATCATAAAACATAGAAATGAGATGCGATATGGCGTTTTAAGAAGCATTAGAACTCTATTGCTACGATACGTAGATATCTGGAAACGCTATTTCCTAGCAAGCAAGTGTCGCATTTACTTTCATTTGAAGTGAATACGAAGTATACATGACACTTCGCAATGAATATTATATCTTATCATGAAACATAGAAATGAGATGCGATATCGCGTTTAAAGAAGCATTAGAAGTCTAATTCTACGATACGTAGACATCTGCAAACGCTATTTCCTAGCAAGGAAGTGTCGCATTTACATTCATTTGAAGTGTATGCGAGGAACACATAACACTTCGTAATGAATATTATATCTTAACATGAAACATTGAATTGAAATGCGATATCGCGTTTTAAAAAGCACTAGAACTCTATTCCTCCGATACGTAGACAACTACAAACGCTATTTCCTAGCAAGGAAGTGACGCATTTACATTCCATTGAAGTGAATACGAGGTATACATAACAATCCACAATGAATTTTATACCATATAACGAAACATAGAAATGAAATGCGATATCGCGTTTTAAGAAGCATTAGAAATATATTGCTACGATACGTAGACACCTGCAAATGCTATTTCCTAGAAACGATATGTCGCATTTACATTCTTTTGAAGTGAATACGAGGTATACATGACTCTTCGCAATTAATATTATACCTTATTACGAAACATAGTAATGAAATACGTCATCTCGTTTTAAGAAGCATTAGAAACCTATTTTTTCGATACGTAGACATTTGGAAACGCTTTTTCCTACGAGGAAGTGTCGCATTTACATTCTTCTGAAGTGAATACAAGGTATACATTACACTTCGCAATTAATATTATATCTTATCATGAAGCATAGAAATGAGATGCGATATCCCGCTTCAAGAAGCATTAGAACTCTATTGCTTCGATACGTAGACATCTGCAATAGCTATTTCCTAGCATGGAAGTGTCGCATTTATATTCTTTTGCAGTGAGTGCGAGGTATACATAACATTGCACAATGAATATTATATATTATCATGAAACATAGAAATGAGATGCGATATCTCGTTTTAATAAGCATTATAACACGCTTGCTACGATACGTAGACATCTCCAATAGCTATTTCCTAGCAAGGAAGTGTCGCATTTATATTCTTTTGAAGTGTAGACGAGGAATACATAACACTTCGTAATGAATATTATATCATATCATGATACATAGAAATGGGATGCGATATCGCGTTTTAAGATGCATTAGAACTCTATGGCTTCGATACGTAGACATGTGCAAACGTTATTGTCAAGCATGGAAGTGTCGCATTTACATTCATTTGTAGTGTAGACGAGGAAAACATAACACTTCGTAATGAATATTATATCTTAGCATGAAACATTGAAATGAGATGCGATATCGCGTTTTCAGAAGCATTCGAACTCTATTGCTTCGATACGTAGACAGCTGGAAACGTAATATTCTAGAAAGGAAGTGTCGCATTTAAATTCATTTGATGTGTGTGCGAGGTATACATTACACTTCGCAATTAATATTATATCTTATCATGAAGCATAGAAATGAGATGCGATATCCCGCTTCAAGAAGCATAGAAATGAGATGCGATATCCCGCTTCAAGAAGCATTAGAACTCTATTGCTTCGATACGTAGACATCTGCAATAGCTATTTCCTAGCATGGAAGTGTCGCATTTATATTCTTTTGCAGTGAGTGCGAGGTATACATAACATTGCACAATGAATATTATATATTATCATGAAACATAGAAATGAGATGCGATATCTCGTTTTAATAAGCATTATAACACGCTTGCTACGATACGTAGACATCTCCAATAGCTATTTCCTAGCAAGGAAGTGTCGCATTTATATTCTTTTGAAGTGTAGACGAGGAATACATAACACTTCGTAATGAATACTATATCATATCATGATACATAGAAATGGGATGCGATATCGCGTTTTAAGAAGCATTAGAACTCTATGGCTTCGATACGTAGACATGTGCAAACGTTATTTTCAAGCATGGAAGTGTCGCATTTACATTCATTTGTAGTGTAGACGAGGAAAACGTAACACTTCGTAATGAATATTATATCTTAACATGAAACATTGAAATGAGATGCGATATCGCGGTTTCAGAAGCATTCGAACTCTATTGCTTCGATACGTAGACAGCTGGAAACGTAATATTCTAGAAAGGAAGTGTCGCATTTAAATTCATTTGATGTGTGTGCGAGGTACACATGACACCGCGCAATGAATATTATATCTTATCATGAACCATAGATATGAGATACGATATCGCGATTTAAGAAGCATCAGAACACTATTGCTACGATACGTAGACTACTGCGAACGCTACTTCCTAGCAAGGAAGTGTCGCACTTACATTCATTTGAAGTGTATACGAGGTATACATAACACCGCAATGAATATTATATCTTATCATGAAACATCGAAATGAGATGAGGTATCTCGTTTTATGGAGCACTATAACACTATTCCTTCGATACGAAGACATCTACAAACGCTATTTCCTAGCAAGGAAGTGACGCATTTACTCTCATTTGAAGTGTATGCGTGGTATAAGTGACAATTCGCAATGAATATTTTATCTTATCATGAACATAGAAATGAGATGCGATATCGCTTTTTACGAAGCATTAGAACTCTATTGCTACGATACGTATGCATCTGGAAACGCTATTCAATAGCAAGGTAGTGTCGCATTTACATTCCACTGAAGTGAATACGAGGTATACATAACAATCCACAATGAATTTTATACCATATAACGAAACATAGAAATGAAATGCGATATCGCGTTTTAAGAAGCATTAGAACTATATTGCTACGATACGTAGACACCTGCAAACGCTATTTCCTAGCAAGGATGTGTCGCATTTACATTCTTTTGAAGTGAATACGAGGTATACATGACACTTCGCAATGAATAATATATCTTATCATGCGACATAGGAAAGAGATGCGATATCGCGTTTTAAGAAGCATTAGAACTCTATTGGTACGATTCGTAGACATCTGGAGGTGCCTTTTCCTAGCAAGGAAGTGTCGCATTTACATTCTTTTGAAGTGAATAAGAGGTATACATAGCACTTCGCAATGAATGTTATATCTTATCATGACACATAGAGATGTGATGCGATATCGCGATTTAAGAAGCATTAGAATCCTATTGCTTCTATACGTAGACACCTGCAAATGCTATTTCCTAGCAAGGATGTGTCGCATTTACATTCTTTTGAAGTGAATACGAGGTATACATAACACTTCGCAATGAATATTATATCTTATCATGACACATAGGAATGTGATGCGATATCGCGTTTTAACAAGCATTAGAATCCTATTGCTTCTATACGTAGACATCTGCAAACGCAATTTCCTAGCAAGGAAGTGTCGCATTTACATTCATTTGAAGCGTATGCGAGGTATACATGACACTCCATAATGAATATTATATCTTATCACGAATCATGGAAATGAGATGCGATATCGCGTTTTAAGAAGCATTAGAACTCCATTGCTTCGATACGTAGACGTCTGCAAACGCCATTTACTAGCAAGGAAGAGTCGCACTTACTTTCTTTTGAAGTGAATACGAGGTATACATAACACTGCACATTGAATATTATATCTTATCATGAAACATAAAAATGAGATGCGATATCGCGTTTTTAGTAGCATTAGAACTCTAATGCTACGATACGTAGACACCTGCCAGCTCTATTTCCTAGAAAGGAAGTGTCGCATGGACATTTTTATGAAGTGAATACCAGGAATACATAATACTCCACAATGAATATTATATCTTATCATAAAACATAGAAATGAGATGCGATATGGCGTTTTAAGAAGCATTAGAACTCTATTGCTACGGTACGTAGATATCTGGAAACGCTATTTCCTAGCAAGGAAGTGTCGCCTTTACTTTCATTTGAAGTGAATACGAAGTATACATGACACTTCGCAATGAATATTATATCTTATCATGAAACATAGAAATGAGATGCGATATCGCGTTTAAAGAAGCATTAGAAGTCTAATTCTACGATACGTAGACATCTGCAAACGCTATTTCCTAGCAAGGAAGTGTCGCATTTACATTCTTTTGAAGTGTATGCGAGGTACACATGACACTTCGCAATGAATATTATATCTTATAATGAAACATAGAAATGAGATGCGATATCGCGTTTTAAGAAGCATTGGAACTCTATTGTTACGATAGGTAGTCATCTGCAGACGCAATTATCTAGCAGGGAAGTGTCGCATTTACATTCTTTTGAAGTTAATGCGAGATATTCATGACACTTCGCAATGAATACTATATCTTATCATGAAACATAGTAATAAGATTCGATATCGCGTTCTAAGAAGGATTAGAACTCTATTGCTACGATACGTGGATATCAGCAGACGCTATTTCCTAGCAAGGATGTGCCGCATTTACAATCTATTGAAGTGAATACAAGGTATACATAACACTCCACAATGAATATTATATCTTATCATGAAACATAGAAATGAGATGCGATATCGCGATATAAGGAGGATTAGAACTCTATTGCTTCGATACGTAGACGTCTGCAAACGCTATTTCCTAGCAAGGAAGTGTCGCATTTACATTCTTTTGAAGTGAATACGACGCATACACAATACTTCGCAATGAATATTATATCATATCATAAAACATTAAAATGACATGCGAAATCTCGTCCTAGGAAGCATTATAACTCTGTCGCTTCGATACGTAGACATCTGCAAACGGTATTTCATATCAAGGAAGTGTTGCACTTACACACTTTTGAAGTGATTACGAGCTATACATAACAGTCCACAATGAATACTATATCTTATCATGAAACATAGAAATGCGATGCGATATCGCGTTTTAAGAAGCATTGGAACTCTATTGCTACGATACGTAGACATTGGCAAACGCTATTCCCTAGCAAGAAGGTGTCGCATTTACATTCTTCTGAAGTGGACACGAGGTATGCGTGACACTTCGCAATGAATATTATATCTTATCGTGAACCATAGATATGAAATGCGACATCGCGACTTAAGAAGCATTAGATCTCTATTCCTTCGATACGGAGACATCCGCAAACGCTACTTCCTAGTATGGAAATGTCACATTTACATTCATTTGAAGTGTATGCGAGGTATAAGTGACACTTCGCAATGAATACTATATCTTATCGTGATACATAGAAATGAGATGCGATATCGCGTTTTAAGAAGCATTAGAACACTATTGCTACGATACGTAGACATCTGCAAACGCTATTCCCTAGCAAGGAAGTGTCGTATTTACATTCTTTTGGAGAGATTACGAGGTATACATGACACTCCGCAATGAATATTATATCTTATCATGAAACATAGAAATGAGATGCGATATCTCGTTTTAAGAAGCATTAGAACTCCTTTGTTTCGATACATAGACATCTGCCAACGCTATTTCCTAGCAAGGGAGAGTCGCATTTACATTCATTTGAAGTGAATACGAGGTATACATAACACCGCACAATGAATATTATATCTTATAATGTAGCGTAGAATTGAGATGCAATATCGCGTTTTAAGAAGCATTAGAACTCTGTTGCTTCGATACGTAGACATCTGCAAACGCAATTTCCTAGCAAGGAAGTGTCGCATTCACATTCTTTTGAAGTCAATTCGAGGTATACATGACACTTCGCAATGAGTATTATATTTTATCATAAAACATTGAAGTGAGATCCGATATCGCGTTTTAAGAAGCATTAGAAATCTATTTCTTTGATACGTAGACATCTGCAAACGTAACTTCCCAGCAAGGAAGTGTCGCATTTACATTCTATTGAAGTGAATACGAGGTATACATAACACTGCACAATGAATATTATATATTATCATGAAAGATAGAAATGAGGCGCGATATCGCGTTTTAAGAAGCATTAGAACTCTACTGCTACGATACGTAGACATCTGCAAACGCTATTTCCTAACATGGAAGTGTCGCGTTTTCATTCTCTTGAAGAGAATACGAGGTATATATAACACTCCACAATGAATATTGCATCTTATCACGAAACATAGAAATGAAATGCGATATCGCGATTTACGAAGCATGAGAACCCTATTCCTTCGATACGGAGACATCTGCAAACGCTATTTCCTGGCAAGGAAGTGTCGCATTTACATTCTTTTGAAGTGAATACGGGGTATACATAACAATCCACAATGAATGTTATATCATTTCATGAAACATAGAAATAAGATGCGATATCGCGATTTAAGAAGCATTAGAACCCTATTGCTACGATACGTAGCCACCTGCAAACGCTATTTCGTAGCATGGAAGTGTCGCAAATACATTCTTTTGAATTGAATACGAGGAATACATAACATTCCACAATAAATATTGTACTTTATCACGAACCATAGAAATGGGATGCGATATCGCGGTTTAAGAAGGAATAGAACACTATTACTTCGATACGTAGACATCTGCAAACGCTATCTAATAGCAAGGAAGTGTCTCATTTACATTCTTTCGAATACGAGGAATACATAACATTCCACAATGAATATTATACCTTATCACGAAACACAGAAATGAGATGCGATGTGGCGATTTAAGAAGCATCAGAACTCTATTGTTACTATACGTAGACATCTGCAAACGCTATTTCCTAGCAAGGAAGTGTCGCCTTTACATTAATTTGAAGTGTATGCGAGGTATAAGTGATACTTCGCAATGAATAATATATCGTACCATGAAACATAGGAATGAGATGCGGTATCTCGTTCTAAGAAGCATTAGAACCCTTTTGCTTCGATACGTAGACATCTGCAAACGCTATTTCCTAGCAAGTATGTGTCGCATTTACTTTCTTTTGAAGTGAATACGAGGTATACACGACACTTCGTAATGTATATTATATCATATCATGAATCATAGAAATGAGATGCGATCTCGCGTTTTAAGAAGCATTAGAACACTGTATCGACGATACGGAGACATCTGCAAACACAATTTCCTGGCAAGGAAGTGTCGTATTTACATGCTTTTGAAGTGAATACGAGGGATACATGTAACTTCGTAATGTATATTATATCATATTATGAATCATAGAAATGAGATGCGATCTCGCGTTTTAAGAAGCATTAGAACACTGTTTCGACGATACGGAGACATCTGCAAACGCAATTTCCTGGCAAGGAAGTGTCGCATTTACATTCATTTGAAGCGTATGCGAGGTATAAGTGACACTTCGCAATAAATATTATATCTTTTGATGATACACAGATATAGGATGCGATATCGCGTTTTGAGAAGCATTAGAACTCTAATGCTCTGATACGTAGACACCTGCAAACGCTATTTCCTAGCAAGAAAGAGTCGCATTAACATTCATTTGAAGTGTAGACGTGGAATACATAACACATCGTAATGAATATTATACCTTATCATGCAACATAGAAATGAGTGGCGATATCGCGTTTTAAGAAGCATTAGAACTCTATTGCTTCGATACGTAGACATCTGGTAACGTAATTTTTTAGAAAGAAGTATCGCATTTACATTCATTTGAAGTGTGTGCCAGTTATATATGACACTTCGTAATGGATATTATATCTTATCATGACACATAGAAATGAGATGCGATATCGCGTTTTAAGAAGCTTTAGAACTCTATTGCTTCGATACGCAGACATCTGCAATCGTTATTTCCTAGCAAGGATGTGTCGCATTTACATTCTTTTGAAGTGAATACGAGGTATGCATGTCACTTCGCAATGAATATTATATCTTATCATGAAACACAGAAATGAGATGCGATATCGCGATTTAAGAAGCATTAGAACTCTATTGCTTCGATACGTAGACATCTGGTAACGTAATTTTCTAGAGAGAAGTGTCGCATTTACATTCATTTGAAGTGTATGCCAGGTATACATGACACTTCGCAATGAATATTATATCTCATCATGACACATAGAAATGAGATGCGATATCGCGTTTTAGGATGAGTTAGAACCCTATTGCTACGATACGTAGACATCTGCAAACTCTATTACCTAGTAAGGAACTGTCGCATTTACATTCTCTTGAAGTGAATACGAGGTTTACATAACACTGCACAATGGATATTATATCTTATCTCGAAACATAGGAATGAGATGCGATATCGCGATTTAAGAAGAATTAGTACTCTATTGCTTCGATACGTAGACATCTGGAAACGTAATTTCCTAGAAAGGAAGTGTCGCGTTTACATTAATTTGAAGTGTAGAAGAGGAATACATAACACTTCGTAATGGATTTTATATCTTATCATGACACATAGAAATGAGATGCAATATCGCGTTTTGGGAAGCATTAGAACTCTAATGCTACGATACGTAGATATCTGCCAACGCTATTTCCTAGCAAGGAAGTGTTTAATTTACATTCATTTGCAGCGCATGCGAGGTGTACAAGACATTTCGCAATGAATATAACATCCTACCATGAATTATAGAAATGAGAAGCGATATCGCGTTTTAAGAAACATTAGGACACTGTTGCTCCGATTCGTAGACATCTGCAAACGCTACTTCCTAGCAAGGGGAGAGTCGCATTTACATTCATTTGAAGTGTATGCGAGGTACACATGACACTTCGCAATGAATATTATATCTTGTCATGAGACACAGAAATGGGATGTGATATCGAGACTTAAGAAGCGTTAGAACACTATTGCTGCGATACGTAGACATCTGCAAACGCTATTTCCTAGCAAGAAAGTGTCGCATTTACATTCTTTTGACGTGAATACGAGGTATACATAACACTACACAATGAATATTATATCTTATCATGAAACATAGAAATGAGATGCGATATCGCGTTTTGAGAAGCATTAGAACTCTAATCCTACGATACGTAGATATCTCCAAACGTTATTTCCTAGCAAGGGAGTGTCGCATTTACATTCATTTGAAGTAAATGCGAGGTATACATGACACTTCGCAATGATTATTATATATTATCATGAAACATAGAATTGAGATGCGATATCGCGTTTGGGAAGCATTAGAACACTAATGCTACGATACGTAGACATCTGCAAACGCTATTTCCTAGCAAGAGAGTGCCGCAATTACGTTCGTTTGATGCGAATACGAGGTGCACATGACACTTCGCAATGAATATTATATCTTATCATGAAACATAGAAATGGGATGCGATATCGCGTTTTAAGAAGCGTTAGAACTCTATTGCTACGATATGTAGACATCTGCAAACGTTATTTCTTAGCAAGGAAGTGTCGCAATTACATTCATTTGAATAGAATACGAGATACACATAATACCGCACAATGAATATTGTATCTTATCATGGAACATAGAAATGAGATACGTTATCGCGTTTTGAGAAGCATTAGAACTCTATTGCTACGATACGTAGACATCTGCAAAAGCTATTTCCTAGCAAGGGAGTGCCGCAATTACGTTCGTTTGATGTGAATACGAGGTGCACATGACACTTCGCAATGAATATTATATCTTATCATGAAACATAGATATGAGATGCGATATCACGTTTGAAGAAGCGTTAGAAGTCTATTGCTACAATACGTAGACATCTGAAAACGCTATTTCCTAGGAAGGAAGTGTCGCATTTACATTCATTTGAAGTGTATGCGAGGTATAAGTGACACTTCGCATTGAATATTATATCTTATCATGAAACATAGAAATGGGATGCGATATCGCGTTTTAAGAAGCGTTAGAACTCTATTGCTACGATATGTAGACATCTGCAAACGTTATTTCTTAGCAAGGAAGTGTCGCAATTACATTCATTTGAATTGAATACGAGATACACATAATACCGCACAATGAATATTGTATCTTATCATTGAACATAGAAATGAGATACGTTATCGCGTTTTGAGAAGCATTAGAACTCTATTGCTACGATACGTAGACATCTGCAAACGCAATTTTCTAGCAAGGAAGTGTCAAATTTACATTCTTTTGAATTGAATACGAGGTATACATAACACTCCACAATGAATATTATATCTTATCATGAAACATAGAAATGGGATGCAATATTGCGATTTAAGAAGCATTAGAAATCTGTTGCTTCGATATGTAGACATCTGCCATCACTATTTCCTATCAAGGAAGTGTCGCATTTACATTCTATTGTAGTACATAGGAGGTATACATGACACTCCGCAACGAATATTATATCTTAACATGAAACATAGAAATGAGATGCGATATCGCGTTTTGAGAAGCATTAGAACTCTAATGCTACGATACGTAGACACCTCCAAACGTAATTTCCTAGCAAGGGAGTGTCGCATTTACATTCATTTGAAGTATATGCGAGGTATACATGACACTTCGCAATGATTATTATATATTATCATGAAACATAGAAATGAGATGCGATATCGCGTTTGGGAAGCTTTAGAACACTAATGCTACGATACGTAGACATCTGCAAACGCTATTTCCTAGCAAGGGAGTGTCGCATTTACATTCTATTGAAGTGAATGCGAGGTATACGTGACACTTCGCAGTGAATATTATATCTTATCATGAAACATAGAAATGGGATGCGATATTGCGATTTAAGAAGCATTAGAAATCTGTTGCTTCGATACGTAGACATCTGCCATCGCTATTTCCTAGCAAGGAAGTGTCGCATTTACATTCTTTTGAAGTGAATACGAGGTTAACATAACACTCCACAATGAATATTATATCTTATCATCAATCATGGAAATGAGATCCGATATCGCGATTTAAGAAGCGTCAGAACTCTATTGCTACGATACGTGGACATCTGCAAACGCTATTTCCTAGCAAGGAAGTGTCGCATTTACATTCTTTTGAAGTGAATACGAGGAATACATGACAATCCACAATGTATATTATACCTGATCACGAAACATAGAAGTGAGTTGCGACATCTCGTTTTAAGAGGCATTGGAACTCTATTGTTGCGATACGTAGAAATCTGGAAACGCCATTTCTTAGCTAGGAAGTGTCCCTATTACATTCTTTTGAAGTGAATACGAGGTATACATAACACTGCACAATGAATATTATATCTTATCATGAGACATAGAAATGAGATGCGATATCGCGTTTAAAGTAGCATTAGAACACTATTGCTTCGATACGTAGACATCTGGATACGCTATTTGCTAGAATGGAAGTGTCGCATTGACATTCTTTTGAAGTGAATACGAGGTATACGAAGCACTCCACATTGAATATTATATCTTATCATGAAACATAGAAATGGGATGCAATATCGCGTTTTATGAAGCGGTAGAACTCTATTGCTACGATACGTAGACATCTGCAAACGCTATTTCCTAGGAAGGAGGTGTCGCATTTACATTCCTTTGAAGTGAATGCCAGTTATACATGACATTCCGCAATGAATGTTATATCTTATCATGAAACATAGAAATGAAATGCGATATCCCGGTTTAAGAAGCATTAGAACTTTATTGCTTCGACACGTAGACATCTGCCAACACTATTTCCAAGCAATGAAGTGTCGCAATTACATTCATTTGAAGTGTATGCGAGGTATAAGTGATACTTCGCAATGAACATTATATCTTATCATGAAACATAGAAATGAGATGCGATATCGCGTTTTGAGAAGCATTAGAGCTCTATTGCTACGATAAGTAGACATGTGCAAACGCTATTTAATAGCAAGGAAGTGTCAGATTTACATTCAGTTGAAGTGTATGCGAGGTATACTAGACACTTCGCAAAGAATATTATATCTTATCATGAAACATTGGAATGTGATGTGATATGACGATTTAAGGCGCATTAGAAGTATATTGGTTCGATAAGTAGACATCTGCAAACGCTTTTTCCTAGCAAGGAAGTGTCGCATTTACATACTTTTGAAGTGAATACGAGGTATACGTGACACTTCGCAGTGTATATTATATCTTATCGTGAAACATAGACCTGAGATTCGATCTTGCGATACAAGAAGCATAAGAACTCTATTGCTACGATACGTAGACATCTGCAAACGCTATTTAATAGCAAGGAAGTGTCGCATTTACATTCTTTTGAAGTGAATGCGAGGTATACATGACACTTCGCAATTAATATTCTATCTTATCATGAAACATGGAAATGAGATGCGATATCCCGTTTCAAGAAGCATTAGAACTCTATTGCTTCGATACGTAGACATCTGCAATCGCTACTTCCTAGCAAGGAACTGTCGCGTTTACATTCATTTGAAGTGTACGGGAGGTATACATAACACTTCGCAATGAATATTATATCTTATCGAGAAACATAGATATGAGATGCGATATCGCGTTTTGAGATGCAATAGAAATATAATGCTACGATACGCAGAAGTCTGCAAACGCTATTTCCTAGCAAGGAAGTGTCGCATTAACATTCTTTTGAAGTGTATGCGAGGTATACATAACACTTCGCAATGAATATTATATGTTGTCACGAAACATAGAAATGAGATGCGATATCTCGTTTTAAGAAGCATTAGAACTCATTTGCTACGATACGTAGACATCTGCAGACGCTATTTCGTAGCAAGGAAGTGTCGCATTTACATTCCTTTGAAGTGAATGCGAGGTATACATAACACTGTACAAAGAACATTGTATCATATCATAAAACGTAGAAATGAGATGCGATATGGCGATTTTAGAAGCATTAGATCTCAATTACTAGGATACGTAGACATCTGCAGACGCTATTTCCTAGCAAGCAAGTGTCGCATTTACATTCATTTGAAGTGTAGACGAGATATACATAACACTGCACAATGAATATTATATCTTATCATGAGACATAGAAATGAGATGTGATTTCGCGCTTTGAGAAGCATTATAACTCTATTGCTACGATACGTAGAATACTGCAGACGCTGTTTCCAAGCAAGGAAGTGTCAAATTTACATTCTTTTGAAGTGGATACGAGGTATACATAACACTCCACAATGAATATTATATCTTATCATAAAACATAGAAATGAGATGCGATATCATGTTTTAAGAAGCATTAGAACTCTGCTGCTTCGATACGTAGACATCTGCAAACGCTATGTCCTAGCAAGGAAGTGTCACATTTACATTCTTTTGAAGAGAAAACGTGGTATACATGATACACGGCAATGAATATTATACCTTATCATAAAACATAGAAATAAGATGCGATATGGCGATTTAAGAAGCAATAGAACACTATTGCTTCGATACGTAGACATCTGCAAACGCTACTTCCTAGCAAGGAAGTGTCGTATTTACATTCATTTGAAGTGTATGCGAGGTATACATGACACTCCACAATGAATATTATATCTTATCATGAAACATAGAAATTAGGTGCAATATCGCGTTTTAAGAAGCATTAGAATTATATTGCTACGTAGCTATCTGCAGACGCTATTTCCTAGCAAGGAACTGTCGTATTTACATTCTTTTGAAGAGAATACGAGGTATACATGACACTCCGCAATGAATATTATATCTTATCATAAAACATAGGAGTGAGATGCAATATCGCGTCTTAAGAAGCATTAGAACTCAGTTGCTTCGATACGTAGACACCTGCCATCGCTATTTCCTATCAAGAAAGTGTCGCATTTACATTCATTTGAAGCGTAAAACATAGAAATGAGATGCGATATCTCGTTTTAAGAAGCATTATAACACGCTTGCTACGATACATAGATGTCTGCAAACGCTATTTCCTAGCAAGGAAGTGTCGCATTTACATTCATTTGAAGTGAATACGAGGAATACATGAAACTTCGCAATGAATATTATTTCTTATCATGAAGCATAGAAATGAGTTGCGATATCCCGTTTGAAGAAGCATTAGAACTCTATTGCTTCGATACGTAGACGTCTGCAAACGCTATTTCCTAGCAAGGAAGTGTCGCATTTACATTCATTTGAAGTGTATGCGATGTATACGTGACACCTCGCAATAAATATTATATCTTATCATGAAACATAGAAATCAGAAGCGATATCTCGTTTTAAGAAGCATTAGAACTCTATTGCTACGATACGTATACATCTGCAAACGTTTTTTGCTAGCAAGGAAGTGTCGCATTTACATTCTTCTGAAGTGAATACAAGGTATACATAACACTTCGCAATGAATATTATATGTTGTCATGAAACATAGAAATGAGAAGCGATATCCCGTTTCAAGAAGCATTAGAACTCTATTGCTTCGATACGTAGACGTCTGCAAACGCTATTTCCTAGCAAGGAAGTGTCGCATTTACATTCATTTGAAGTGTATGCGATGTATACGTGACACTTCGCAGTGTATATTATATCTTATCGTGAAACATAGACCTGAGATTCGATCTTGCGATATAAGAAGCATAAGAACTCTATTGCTACGATACGTAGACGTCTGCAAACGCTATTTCCTAGCAAGGAAGTGTCGCATTTACATTCATTTGAAGTGTATGCGATGTATACGTGACACTTCGCAATAAATATTATATCTTATCATGAAACATAGAAATGTAATGCGATATCTCGTTTTAAGAAGCATTATAACACGCTTGCTACGATACGTAGACATCTGCAAACTCTATTTCCTAGGAAGGAAGTGTCGCATTTACATTCATTTGAAGTGAATACGAGGAATACATGAAACTACGCAATGAATATTATATCTTATCATGGAGCATAGAAATGAGATGTGATATTCCGTTTCAAGAAGCATTAGAACTCTATTGCTTCGATACGTAGACGTCTGCAAACGCTATTTCCTAGCAAGGAACTGTCGCATTTACATTCATTTGAAGTGTATGCGATGTATACGTGACACTTCGCAATAAATATTATATCTTTTCATGAAACATAGAAATGAGATGCGATATCGCGTTTTGAGATGCAATAGAAATCTAATGCTACTATACGCAGAAATCCGCAAACGCTATTTCCTAGCAAGGAAGTGTCGCATTTACATTCTTTTGAGGTGAATACGAGGTATACATAACACTCCACAATGAATATTATATCTCTTCGTGAAACATAGATCTGAGATTCGATCTTGCGATACAAGAAGCATAAGAACTCTATTGCTACGATACGTAGACATCTGCAAACGCTATTTAATAGCAAGGAAGTGTCGCATTTACATTCTTTTGAAGTGAATGCGAGGTATACATGACACTTCGCAATTAATATTATATCTTATCATGAAACATGGAAATGAGATGCGATATCCCGTTTCAAGAAGCATTAGAACTCCATTGCTTCGATACGTAGACATCTGCAATCGCTACTTCCTAGCAAGGAACTGTCGCGTTTACATTCATTTGAAGTGTACGGGAGGTATACATAACACTTCGCAATGAATATTATATCTTATCGAGAAACATAGATATGAGATGCGATATCGCGTTTTGAGATGCAATAGAAATATAATGCTACGATACGCAGAAGTCTGCAAACGCTATTTCCTAGCAAGGAAGTGTCGCATTAACATTCTTTTGAAGTGTATGCGAGGTATACATAACACTTCGCAATGAATATTATATGTTGTCACGAAACATAGAAATGAGATGCGATATCTCGTTTTAAGAAGCATTAGAACTCATTTGCTACGATACGTAGACATCTGCAGACGCTATTTCGTAGCAAGGAAGTGTCGCATTTACATTCCTTTGAAGTGAATGCGAGGTATACATAACACTGTACAAAGAACATTGTATCATATCATAAAACGTAGAAATGAGATGCGATATGGCGATTTTAGAAGCATTAGATCTCAATTACTAGGATACGTAGACATCTGCAGACGCTATTTCCTAGCAAGCAAGTGTCGCATTTACATTCATTTGAAGTGTAGACGAGATATACATAACACTGCACAATGAATATTATATCTTATCATGAGACATAGAAATGAGATGTGATTTCGCGCTTTGAGAAGCATTATAACTCTATTGCTACGATACGTAGAATACTGCAGACGCTGTTTCCAAGCAAGGAAGTGTCAAATTTACATTCTTTTGAAGTGGATACGAGGTATACATAACACTCCACAATGAATATTATATCTTATCATAAAACATAGAAATGAGATGCGATATCATGTTTTAGGAAGCATTAGAACTCTGCTGCTTCGATACGTAGACATCTGCAAACGCTATGTCCTAGCAAGGAAGTGTCACATTTACATTCTTTTGAAGAGAAAACGTGGTATACATGATACACGGCAATGAATATTATATCTTATCAAAAAACATAGAAATAAGATGCGATATGGCGATTTAAGAAGCAATAGAACACTATTGCTTCGATACGTAGACATCTGCAAACGCTACTTCCTAGCAAGGAAGTGTCGTATTTACATTCATTTGAAGTGTATGCGAGGTATACATGACACTCCACAATGAATATTATATCTTATCATAAAACATAGGAGTGAGATGCAATATCGCGTCTTAAGAAGCATTAGAACTCAGTTGCTTCGATACGTAGACACCTGCCATCGCTATTTCCTATCAAGAAAGTGTCGCATTTACATTCATTTGAAGCGTAAAACATAGAAATGAGATGCGATATCTCGTTTTAAGAAGCATTATAACTCTATTGCTACGATACGTATACATCTGCAAACGTTTTTTGCTAGCAAGGAAGTGTCGCATTTACATTCTTCTGAAGTGAATACAAGGTATACATAACACTTCGCAACGAATATTATATGTTGTCATGAAACATAGAAATGAGAAGCGATATCCCGTTTCAAGAAGCATTAGAACTCTATTGCTTCGATACGTAGACATCTGCTAACGCTATTTCCTAGCAAGGAACTGTCGCAATTACATTCATTTGAAATGAATACGAGGAATACATGAAACTTCGCAATGAATATTATATCTTATCATGAAACACAGTAATGAGATTCGATATCCCGTTCAAAGAAGCATTAGAACTCTATTGCTTCGATACGTAGACATCTGCAATCGCTATTTCCTAGCAAGGAAGTGTCTCATTTATATTCTTTTGAAGTGAATGCGAGGTATACATAACATTGCACAATGAGTATTATATGTTGTCATGAAACATAGAAATGAGAAGCGATATCTCGTTTTAAGAAGCATTATAACACGCTTGCTACGATACGTAGACATGTGCAAACTCTATTTCCTAGCAAGGAAGTGTCGCATTTACATTCATTTGAAGTGAATACGAGCAATACATGAAACTTCGCAATGAATATTATATCTTATCATGAAGCATAGAAATGAGATGCGATATCCCGTTTCAAGAAGCATTAGAACTCTATTGCTTCGATACGTAGACATCTGCTAACGCTATTTCCTAGCAAGGAAGTGTCGCAATTACATTCATTTGTAATGAATACGAGGTATACATGAAACTTCGCAATGAATATTATATCTTATCATGAAACAGAGTAATGAGATGCGATATCGCGTTTTGAGAAGCATTAGAACTCTATTGCCACGATACGTAGACATCAGCAAACGCTATTTCCTAGCAAGGAAGAGTCGCATTTACATTCGTTTGAAGTGTATGCGATATATACGTGACACTTCGCAATAAATATTATATCTTATCATGAAACATAGAAATGTAATGCGATATCGCGTTCTGAGATGCAACAGAAACCTAATGCTACGATACGCAGAAATCTGCAAACGCTATTTCCTAGCAAGGAAGTGTCGCATTGACATTCTTTTGAGGTGAATACGAGGTATAAATAACACTCCACAATGAATATTATATCTTATCGTGAAACATAGAAATGTGATTTGATATCGCGTTTTAAGAAGCATTGGAACTCTATTGCTTCGATACGTAGACAGCTGCAATAGCTACTTCCTAGCAAGGAAGTGTCGCATTTACATTCATTTGAAGTGTATGCGAGGAATACATAACACTTCGCAATGAATATTATATGTTATCATGAAACAGAGAAATGAGATGCGATCTCTCGTTATGAGAAGCAATATAACACGATTGCTACGATACGTAGACATCTGCAAACGCTATTTCCTAGCAAGGAAGTGTCGCATTTACATTCTTCTGACGTGAATACAAGGTATACATGACACTTCGCAATTAATATTATATCTTATCAAGAAACATAGAAATGAGATGCGATATCCCGTTGCAAGAAGCATTAGAAATCTATTGGTTCGATACGTAGGCATCTGCAATCGCTATTTCCTAGCAAGGCAGTGTCGCATTTACACTCATTTGAAGTGTATGCGAGGTATAAGTGACACCTCGCAATGAATATTATATCTTATCACGAAGCATAGAAATGAGATACGATATCATGTTTTGAGAAGCATTAGATCTCTATTGCTACGATACGTAAACTCTTGCAAACGTTATTTCCTAGCAAGGAAGTGTCGCATTTGCATTCTTTTGAAGTGAATACGAGTTATACATGTCACTTCGCAATTAATGTTATATCTTATCATGAAACATAGAAATGAGATGCGATATAGCGAGTTAAGAATTGTTAGAACTCTATTGCTACGATACGTTGACATTTGCAAACGCTGTTTCCTAGCAAGGAAGTGTCGCATTTTCGTTCTTTTGAAGTGAATACGAGGTATACATGTAACTTCGCAGTGAATATTATATCTCATCATGAAACATAGAAATGAGATTCGATATCGCGTTTTGAGAAGCATTAGAACTCTATTGCTACTATACGTAGACATCTGCAAACGCTATTTCCTACCAAGGAAGTATCGCATTTACATTCATTTGAAGTGTATGCGAGGTATACATAATACTTCGCAATGATTATTATATGTTCTCATGAAACATAGAAATGAGATGCGATATCTCGTTTTAAGTAGCATTATAACACGCTTGCTACGATACGTAGACATCTGCAAACGCTATTTCCTAGGAAGGAAGTGCCGCATTTACATTCATTTGAAGTGAATACGAGGAATACGTGAAAACTTCGCAATGAATATTATATCTTATCATGAAACATAGAAATGTGATGTGATATCGCGTTTTAAGAAGCTTTAGAACGCTATTGCTATGATACGTAGACATCTACAAACGCTATTTCATGGCAAGGACGTGTCGCATTTACATTCTTTTGAAGTGAGTGCGAGGTATACATAACATTGCACAATGAATATTATATATTATCATGAAACATAGAATTGAGATGCGATATCGCGATATAAGATGCATTAGAACTTTATTGCTTCGATACGTAGACATCTGCAAACGCTATTTCCTAGCAAGGAAGTGTCGCTTTTATATACTTTTGAAGTGAATGCGAGGTATACATAACATTGCACAATGAATATTATATCTTATAACAAAGCATAGAAATGAGATGCGATATCATGTTTTGAGAAGCATTAGATCTCTATTGCTACGATACGTACACTCATGCAAACGCTATTTCCTAGCAAGGAAGTGTCGCATTTGCATTCTTTTGAAGTGAATACGAGGTATACATGACACTTCGCAATTAATATTATATCTTATCATGATACATAGGAATGGGATGCGATATGGCGATTTAAAAAGCATTAGAACTCTATTGCTTCGATACGTAGACATCTGTAAACGCTATTTCCTAGCAAGGAAGTATCGCATTTACATTCATTTGAAGTGTATGCGTGGTATATATGCCACTACGCAATGAATATTATATCTTATCGTGAAACATAGAAAAGATATGCGATATCGCGATTTAAGAAGCGTTAGAACTCTATTGCATTTATACGTAGACATCTGTAAGCGCTACTTCCTAGCAAGGAAGTGTCGCATATACATTCATCTGAAGTGAATACGAGGTATACATAAAACTCCACAATGAATAATATATCTTATCATGAAACATAAAAATGAGATTCTATATGGCGATTTAAGAAGCATTAGAACTCTATTGCTTCGATACTTAGACATCTGCAAACGCTACTTCCTAGCAAGGAAGTGTTGCATTTACATTCATTTGAAGTGTATGCGAGATATACATAACACTCCACGATGAATACTATTCCTTATCACGAAACATAGAAATTAGATGCTATATCGCGATTTAAGAAGCATTAGAACTCTATTGCTACGATACGTAGGCATCTGCAAACGCTATTTCGTAGCATGCAAGTGTCGTAAATACATTCTTTTGGATTGAATACGAGGTAAACATGACAATTCGCAATGAATATTATAACTTATCATGAAACACAGAAATGAGATGCGATATGGCGATTTAAGAAGCATTAGAACTCTATTGCTTCGATACGTAGACATCTGCCAACGCTATTTCCTAGCAATGAAGTGTCGCATTTAAATTCATTTGAAGTGTATGCGAGGTATACAAGACACTTCGCAATGAATATTATATCTTATCATGCAACATAGAAGTGATATGCGACATCGCGATTTAGGAAGCGTTAGAACTCTATTTCATCGATACGTAGACATCTGCAAACGCTACTTCTTAGCAAGGAAGTGTCACATTTACATTCTTTTAAAGTGAAAACGAGGTATACGTGACACTCCGCAATGAATATTATATCTTATCATGAAACAAAGAAATGAGCTGCGATATCGCGTTTTAAGAAGCATTATAACTCTATTGTTTCGGTACGTAGACATCTGACATCGCTATATCCTAGCAAGGAAGTGTCGCATTTACATTCTTTTGAAGTGAATACGAGGTGTACATGACACTTCGCAAAGAATATTATATCTTATCATGAAACATAGGAATGAGATGCGCTATGGCGTTTTAAGTAGCATTTGGAATCTATTGCGACGATACGTAGATAACTGCAAACGCTATTTCCTAGCAAGGAAGTGTCGCATTTACATTCTTTTGAAGTGAATACGAGGTATACATGACACTTCGCAATGAATATTATACCTTATTAGGAAAAATAGAGATGAAAAGCGATATCGCGATTTAAGAAGCAATAGAAACCTATTTTTTCGATACGTAGACATCTGGAAACGCTTTTTCCTACAAGGAAGTGTCGCATTTACATTCTTTTGAAGTGAATACGAGGTATACATGTAACTTCGCAATGAATATTATATCTTATTATGAAACAGAAATGCGATGCGACATCTAGTTTTAAGAAGCATTACAACACTTCAGTTTCGATACGTTGACATCTGCAAACGCTATTTGCTAGCAAGGAAGTGTCGCATTTACATTCATCTAAAGTGAATACGTGGTATACATAACACTCCACAATGAATATTATATCTTATCATGAGACATAGAAATGTGATGCGATTTCGCGTTTTAAGAAGCATTAGAACTCTAATGCTTCGATATATTCCTAGCAAGGATGTGTCGCATTTACATGCTTTTGAAGTGAATACGAGGTATACATGACACTTCGCAATGAATATTATATCTTATCATAAAACAGAAATTAGGAGCTATATCGCTATTTAAGAAGCATTAGAACTCTATTGCTTCGATATATAAACATCTGCAAAGGCTATTTCCTAGCAAGGTAGTGTCGCATTTACATTCATTTGAAGTGAATACCAGGTACATATAATACTCCACAATTTGTATTATATCTTAACATGAGACATAGGAATGAGATGCGATTACGCGTTTTAAGAAGCGTTAGAACTCTATTGCTATGATACGTAGACATCTGCAAATGCTATTTCCTAGCAAGGATGTGTCGCATTACATTCTTTTGAAGTGAATACGAGGCATACATGACACTTCGCATTGAATATTATAGCTTATCATGAAACATAGAAATCAGATGCGACATCTCGTTTTAAGAGGCATTAGAACTCTATTGCTTCGAAACGGAGACATCTGCAAACGCTATTTCCTGGCAATGAAGTGTCGCATTTACATTCTTTTGAAGTGAATACGAGGTGTACATGACACTTCGCAATGAATATTATCTCTTATCATGAAACATAGAAGTGAGGTGCGATATCACGTTCTAAGAAGCATTAGAACTTTATTGCTACGATACGTAGACATCTGCAAACGCTACTTCCTAGCAAGGAAGTGTCGCATTTACATTCTTTTGAAGTGAATACTTGGTATACATGACACTTCGCAATGAATATTATATCTTATCATGAAACATAGAAATGAGATGCTATAGCGCGTTTTAAGAAGCATTTGAACACTACTTCTGCAATACGTAGACATCTGCAAACGCTATTTTCTAGCAATGAAGTGTCGCATTTACATTCATTTGATGTGTATGCGAGGTATAAGTGACACATCGCAATGATTATTTTATCTCAACATGAAACATAGAAATGAGATGCGATATCGCGATTTAAGAAGCATTAGAATCCTATTGCTTCGATACGTAGACATCTGTCAACGCTACTTCCTAGCAAGGCAGTGCCGCATTTACATTCTTTTAAAGTGAATACGAGGTATGCATGACACTTCGCAATGAATATTATATCTTATCATGAAACATAGAAATAAGATGAGATATCTCGTTTTAAGGAGCATTAGAAATCTATTGCTTCGATACGTAGACATCTGCATACGCTATTTCCTAGCAAGGATGTGTCGCATTTCATTCATTTGATGTGAATTCGAGGTATACATAACACTGCACAATGTATATTATACCTTATCACGAAACACAGAAATGGGATTCGATATCGTGATTTAAGAAGCATTAGAACTCTATTTCTTCGATACGGAGACATCTGCAAACGACATTTCCTAGCAAGGAAGTGTTGCATTTACATTTAATTAAACTGAATACGAGGAATACATGACACTTCGCAATGAATATTATATCTTATCATAACACATAGAAATGAGTTGCGATATCTCGTTTTAAGAAGCATTAGAACTATATAGCTTCGATACGTAGATATCTGCAGACGCTATTTACTAGCAAGGAAGTGTCGCATTTCCATTCCTTTGAAGTGAATACGAGGTATACATAACACTCCACAATAAATATTATATCTTATCATGAAACATTGAAATGAGATGCGATATCGCGATTTAAGAAGCGTTAGAATTCTATTGCTTCGATATGTAGGCATCTGCAAACACTACTTCTTACTTGCTACATCCTAGCAAGGAACTGTCGCATTTACATTCCTTTGAAAGGAATGCGAGGTATACATGACACTTCGCAATGAAAGTTATATCTTATCATGAAACGTAGAAATGAGATGACATATGACGATATAAGAAGCATTTGAATTCTATTGTTTCGATACGTAGACATCTGCAAACGCTATTTCCTAGCAAGGAAGTGTCGCATTTACATTCATTTGAAGTGTATGCGAGGTATACACAACACTTCGCAATGAATATTATATGTTATCATGATACATAGAAATGAGATGCGATATCTCGTTTTAAGAATCATTATGACACGCTTGCTACGATACGTAGACAACTGCAAACGCTATTTCCTAGCAGGGAGAGTCGCATTTACATTCCACTGAAGTGAATACAAGGTATACATGAAAACTTCGCAATGAATATTATATCTTATCATGAAACATAGAAATGAGATGCGATATCGCGTTTTGAGATGCAATAGAAATCTAATGCTACGATACGCGGAAATCTGCAAACGCTATTTCCTTGCGAGGGAGTGTCGCATTTTCATTCTTTTGAAGTGAAAACGAGGTTATGACAACACTCCACGATGAATAGTATATTTTATCATGAAACATAGAAATGAGATGCGATATTGTGATTTCAGAAGCATTAGAATCCTAATGCTCGATACGTAGACATCTGCACACGCTACTTGCTAGCATGGAAGTGTCGCACTTAGATTTTTTTGAAAGGAATACGAGGTATACATGACTTTTGGCAATGAATATTATATCTTATCATGAAACATAGAAATGTGGTGCGATATGGCGCTTTAAGAAGCATTAGCACACTATTGCCTCGATACGTAGACATCTGCAAACGCTAGTTCCTAGGAGGGAAGTGTCGCATTTACAGTCATTTGAAGTGTAGACGAGATATACATAGCACTGCACAATGAATATTATATCTTATCATGAAACGTAGAAATGAGATGCGATATCCCGTTTCAAGAAGCATTAGAAATCTATTGCTTCGATACGTAGACATCTGCATACGCTGCTTCCTAGCAAGGCAGTGTCGCATTTGCATTTTTTTGAAGTGAATACGAGGTATGCATAATACCCCACAATGAATATTATATCTTATCACGAGACATAGAAATGAGATGCGATATCCCGTCTTAAGAAGCGTCAGATCCCTATTGATTCGATACGCAGTCATCTGCAAACACTATTTCAAAGCAAGGGAGTGTCGCATTTGCATTCTTTTGAAGTGAGTACGAGGTATGCATAATACCCCACAATGAATATTATATCTTATCATGAAACATTGGAATGAGATGCGATATCGCTCTTTAAGAAGCATTAGAACACTATTGCTACGATACGTAGACATCTGGAAAGCTACTTCCTAGCAAGGAAGTGTCGCATTTACATTCTTTTTAAGTGTAGACGAGATATGCATAACCCTCCTCAATGAATATTATGTCCTATCATGAAACATAGAAATGAGATGCGATATCGCGATTTAAGCAGCATTAGAACTCTATTGCTTCGATACGTAGACATCTGCAAACGCTATTTCCTAGCAACGAAGTGTAGCACTTACATTCTTCTGAAGTGAATACCAGGTATACATGACACTTGGCAATTAATATTGTATCTTATCATGAAACATGGAAATGAGATGCGATATCTCGTTTCAAGAAGCATTAGAACCCTGTTGCTTCGATACGTAGACATCTGCCATCGTTATATCCTAGCAAGGAAATGTCGCATTTACATTCATTTGAAGTGTAGACGAGATATACATAGCACTGCGCAATGAATATTATATCTTATCATGTAACGTAGAATTGAGGTGCGATATCGCGATTTAAGAAGCATTGGAATACTATTGCTTCGATACGTAGACATCTGCAAACGCTACTTCCTTGCAAGGATGTGTCGCATTTACGTTCTTTTGAAGTGAATACGAAGTATACATGACACTTCGCAGTTAATATTATATCTTATCATGAAACATAGAAATGAGATGCGACATCTCGTCGTAAGAAGCATTAGAACCCTATTGCATCGATATTGAGACATCTGCAAACGCAATTTCCTGGCAAGGAAGTGTCGCATTTACATTCTTTGATGTGAATACGAGTTATACATGTAACTTCACAATGAATATTATATCTTATCATGAAACATAGAAATGTGATGCGATATCGCGTTTTGAGAAGCATTAGAACTCTACTGCTACGATATGTAGATTCCTGCAATCGCTATTTCCTAGCTAGGAAGTGTCGCATTTACATTCTTTTGAAGTGAATACGATGTATACATAACACTCCATAATGAATATTATATCTTACTGTGAAACATAGAAATGAGATGTGATATCAAGTTTTAAGAAGCATTGGAGCTCTAATGCTACGATACGTAGACATCTGCAAACGCTATTTCCTAGCAAGGAAGTGTCGCAATTACATTCTTTTGAAGTGAATTCGAGGTATACACTACACTTCACAATGAATGTTATATCTTATCGTGAAACATAGAAATGAGATGCGACATCTCGTTTTAGGAAGCATTAGAACTCTACTGCTTCGATACGGAGACATCTGCAAACGCTATTTCCTGGCAAGGAAGTGTCGCATTTACATTCGTTTGAAGTGAATACGAGGTATACATGTAACTTCGCAATGAATATTATATCTTATCGTGAAACATATAAATGAGATGCGATATCACGTTTTGAGAAGCATTAGAACTCTATTGCTTCGATATATAGACATCTGGAATCGCTATTTCCTGGCAAGGAAGTGTCCATTTACATTCTTTGATGTGAATACGAGTTATACATGTAACTTCACAATGAATATTATATCTTATCATGAAACATAGAAATGTGATGCGATATCGCGTTTTGAGAAGCATTACAACCTTATGCTACGATACGTGGACTTCTGCAAACGCTATTTCCTAGTAAGGAAGTGTCGCATTTACATTCTTTTGAGGTGAATACGATGTAGACATAACACTTCGCAATGAACATTATATTCTATCATGAAACTTAGAAATGAGATGCGACATCTCGTTTTACGAAGCATTAGAACTGTATTGTTTCGATACGTAGACATCTTGAAACGCTATTTCCTAGCAATGAAGTATCGCATTTACACTCTTTTGAAGTGAATACGTTGTATACATGACACTTCGCAATGAATATTATATCTTACCATGAAACATAGAAATGAGATGCGATATCGCGTTTTAAGGAGCATTAAAACTCTATTGCTACGATACGTAGACATCTGCAAACGCTATTTCCTAGGATGGAAGTGGCGCATTTACATTCACTTGAAGTGTACGGGAGGTGTAAGTGACACTTCGCAATGAATATTATATCTTATAATGAAACATAGAAATGAAATGCGATATCGGGTGTTGAGAAGCATTAGAACACTGTTGCTACGATACGTAGACATCTGCCAACGCTATTTCCTAGCAAGATGGTGTCGCATTTACATTCATTAGAAGCGTATGCGAGGAATACGTAACACTTCGCAATGAATATTATATCTTATCGTGAAACATAGAAATGAGATGCGACATCTCGTTTTAGGAAGCATTAGAACTCTACTGCTTCGATACGGAGAAATCTGGAAACGCTATTTCTTAGCATGGAAGTGTCGCGTTTACATTCTTTTGAAGAGAATACGAGGTATACATTATACTTCGCAATGAATATTATATCTTATCATGAAACGTAGAAATGAGATGCGATATCGCGTTTTAATAAGCATTAGAATTCTATTGCTACGATACGAAGGCATCTGAAACGCTACTTCCTAGCAAGGAATTGTCGCAGTTACATTCTTTTAAAGTGAATACGAGGTATTCATGACACTTCGCAATAAATATTGTATCTTATCATGAAACATAGAAATGAGATGCGATATCGCGCTTTAAGAAGAATTAGAAGTCTATTGCTACGATACATAGACATCTGCAAACGCTATTTCCTAGCAAGGAAGTGACGCATTATCATTCTTTTGAAGTGAATACGAGTCATACATAACACTGCACAGTGAATATTATATCTTATCATGAAACATGGAAATGAAATACGATATCGCGATTTAAGCAGCATTAGAACTCTATTGCTGCGAAACCTAGACATCTGCAAACGCTATTTCCTAGCAAGGAAGTGTCACGTTTACATACTTTTGAAGTGAACACGAGGTATACATAACACTGCACAATGAATATTATATCTTATCAGTAAGCATATAAATGGGGAGCGATTTGGGGTTTAGGAAGCATTAGAACCATATTGCTTCGTTACGTACACATCTGCCATCGCTATTTCCTAGCAAGGAAGTGTCGCATTTACATTCATTTGAAGTGTATGCGAGGTATTCAAGACAATTCGCAATGAATATTAAATCTAATCATGAAACATAGAAATGAGTTGCGATATCGCTTTTTAGAAGGATTTGAACTCCAATGCTACGATACGTAGACATCTGCAAACGCTATTTCCTAGCAAGGAAGTGTCGCATTTGCATCCATTTGAAGTGTATGCGAGGTATACACGACACTTCGCAATGAATATTATATCTCATCATGAAAAATGGAAATGAGATGCGATATCGCGTTTTAAGAAGCGTTAGAACTCTATTGCTTCGACACGTAGACATCTGCAAACGCTATTTCCTAGCAAGGAAGTGTCGCACTTACATTCTTTTGAAGTGAGTAGGAGGTATACATAACACTCCACAATGAACATTATATCTTAGAGTGAAACGTTAAAACGGGATGCGGTATCTCGATTTAAGAAGCACTAGAACCATATTTCTTCGATACGTAGACATCTGCAAAAGCTATTTCCTAGCAAGGCAGTGTCGCATTTACATTCACTTGAAGTGTACGCGAGGTATACGTGACACTTCGTAATGAATATTATATCTTATCATGAAGCATACAAATGACATTCGATATCGCGAGTTAAGAAGCATTAGAACCCTATTGCTCCGATAAGTAGACATCTGCAAACGCTACTTCCTAGCAATGAAGTGTCGCATTTACATTCTTTTCAGATGAATACAAGGAATACACGACACTTCTCAATGAATATTATATCTTATCATGAAACATAGAAATGATATGCGATATCGCGTTTTAAGAAGCGTTAGAACTCTTGCTACGATACGTAGACATCTGCAAACGCTATTTCCTAGCAAGGAAGTGTCGCATTTACATTCTTGTTAAGTGAATATGAGGTATACATAACGCTCCACAGTGAATATTATATCTTATCATGAAACATAGAAATGAGATGCGATATCGCGTTTTAGGAAGCATTGGAAATCTATTGCTTCGATACGTAGACATCTGCTAACGCTATTTCCTAGCAAGGGAGTGTCGCATTTACATTCCTTTGAAGTGAGTACGAGGTATACATAACAGTGCACAATGAATATCATATCTTATCATGAAACATAGAAATGTTTGGCGATATCACGATTTAAGAAGCATTAGAACCATATTGCTTCGATACGGAGACATCTGCAGACGCTTTTTCCTAGATGGGAAGTGTCGCCTTTACATTCATTTGATGTGAATACGATGTATACATAATACTCCACAATGAATATTATATCTTATCGTGAAACATAGAAATGAGATGCGATATTGTGATTTAAGTAGCATTAGAACTCAATTGCCTCGATACGTAGACATCTGGAAACGCTATTTCCTAGAAGGGATGTATCGCATTTTCATTCGTTTGAAGTGTAGACGAGGAATACATAACACTTGGCAATTAATATTGTTTCCTATCATGAAGCATAGAAATGAGATGCGATATCGCGTCTTAAGAAGCTTTATATCTCTATTGCTACGATACGTAGACATCTGCAAACGCTATTTCCTAGGAAGGAAGTGCCGCATTTACATTCTTTGAAGTAAATACGCATCATACATAACACTCCACAATGAATATTATATCTTATCATGAAACATAGAAATGAGATGCGATATCGCGTTTTGAGAAGCATTAGAACCCTATTGCTTCGTTGCGTAGACATCTGGAAACGCTATTTCCTAGCAAGGAAGTGTCGCATTTACATTCATTTGAAGTGTAGACGAGATATACATAACACTACACAATGAATATTATATCTTATCATGAAACGTAGAATTGAGGTGCGATATCGCGATTTAAGAAGCATTAGAACTCCCTTGCTTCGATACGTAGACATCTGCAACGCTATTTCCTATCAAGGAAATGTCGCATTTACATTCTTTTGATTGAGTACGATGTATACATGACACGTCGCATTGAATACTATGTCTTATCATGAAACATAGAAATGAGATGCGATATCGTGTTTTGAGAAGCATTAGTACGCCCTTGCTTCGATACGTAGACATCTGGAAAAGCTATTTCCTATCAAGGAAGTGTCGCATTTACATTCTCTTGAAGTGAATGCGAGGTATACATAACACTCCGCAACGAATATTATATCTTATCATGAAGCATAGAAATGTGATGCAATATCGCGATTTAAGAAGCTTTAGTACTCTATTGCATCGATACGTAGATATCTGCAAACGCTACTTCCTAGCAAGGAAGTGTCGCATTTACGTTCCTTTGAAGTGAATAGGAGTTACACATGACACTCCGCAATGAATATTATGTCTTATCATAAATCATAGAAATGAGATGCGATATCGCGTTTTAAGGTGCATTAGAACTCTAATGCTTCGATACGTGGACATCTGCCAACGCTATTTCCTTGCAAGGAAGTGTCGCATTTACATTCTTTTGACGTGAATACGAGGTATACATAACACTCCAAAATGAATATTATATCCTATCCTGAAACATAGAAATGAGAAGCGATATCCCGTTTTAAGAAACATTAGGGCTCTATTGCTACGACACGTAGATATCTGGAAACATTATTTCCTAGCAAGGATGTGTCCCATTTACATTCATTTGTAGTGCATGCGAGGAATACATGACACTTCGCAATGAATATTATATCTTATCATGATATATTGAAATGAGATTCGTTATCGCGCTTTAAGAAGCGTTAGAATTCTATTGCTTCGATAAGTAGGCATCTGCAAACGCTATTTCGTAGCAAGGAAGTGTCGCATTTACATTCTTTTGAAGCGAATACGAGGTATACATAGCAATCCACAATGAATATTATATCTTATCACGAAACATACAAATGAGATGCAATATCGCGATTTATGAAGCATTAGATCTCTATTGCTTCCATACGTAGACATCTGCAGAAGCAACTTCTAGCAAGGAAGTGTCGTACTTACATTCTATTGAATGGTATACGAGGTACACATGACACTTCGCAATGAATATTATATCTTATCCTGAAACAGAAATGAGGTGCGATATCTCGTTTTACGAAACATTAATTCTCTATTGCTACGATACGTAGATATCTGCAGACGCTATATCCTAGGAAGGATGTGTCGCATTTACATTCTTTTGAAGTGAGTACGAGGTATACATAACACGCCACAATGACTATTATATCTTATCATGAAACATCGAAATGAGGAGCGATTTCGCGTTTTAAGATGCATTAGAACTCTATTGCTACGAAACGTAGACATCTGCAGATGCTATTTCCTAGCAAGGATGTGTCGCATTATCATTCTTTTGAAGTGAATACGAGGAATAAATAACAATCCACAATGCATATTATACCTGATCACGAAACATAGAAATGAAATGCGATATCGCGATTTAAGAAGCATTAGAACTCTATTGCTTCGATACGGAGACATCTACAAACGCTATTTCTTGGTAAGGAAGTATCGCATTTCCATTCTTTTGAAGTGAATACGAGGTATACATGACACTTCGCAATGAATATTATATCTTATCACGAAACTTAGAAATGAGATGCGACATCTCGTTTTACGAAGCATTAGAACTGTATTGTTTCGATACGTAGACATCTTGAAACGCTATTTCCTAGCAATGAAGTATCGCATTTACACTCTTTTGAAGTGAATACGTTGTATACATGACACTTCGCAATGAATATTATATCTTACCATGAAACATAGAAATGAGATGCGGTATAGCGAATTAAGAATCGTTAGAACTCTACTGCTACGATACTTAGACATTTGCAAACGCTATTTCCTAGCAAGGAAGTGACGCATTTACATTCTTTTAAAGTGAATACGAGGTATACATGACACTTCGCAATGAATATTATATCTTATCATGAAACAGAGAAATAAGATGCGATATCGCGTTTTAAGAGGCATTAGAACTCTAGTGCTGCGATACGTAGACATCTGCAAACGCTATTTCCTAGCAAGGAAGTGTCCCATTTACATTCATTTGTAGTGTATGCAAGGTATACATGACACTTCGTAATAAGTATTATGTCCTATCATGAAACATAGATATGAGATGCGATATCGCGTTTTAAGTAGCATTAGAACTCTATTGCTACGATACGCAGACATCTGGAAACCCTACTTCCTAGCAGGGAATTGCCGCATTTTCATTCGTTTGAAGTGTGTGCGAGGTATACACTTCGTATCAAACTTCGCACTTATTATTATATCTTATTATGAAACATAGAAATGAGATGCGATATCGCGTTTTAAGAAGAATTAGAACTCTATTGCTATGATACATAGACATCTGCAAACGCTATTTCCTAGCAAGGAAGTGACGCATTATCATTCTTTTGAAGTGAATACGAGGTATACATAACATTGCACAATGAATATTGTATCTTATCGTGATACATATAAATGAGATGCGATATCGCGATTTAAGCGGCATTAGAACACTATTGCTTCGATACCTAGATATCTGCAACCGCTGCTTCCTAGCAAGGAAGTGTCGCATCTACATTCCTTTGAAGTGAATACGAGGTATACATGACACTCCGCAATGAATATTATATCTTATCATGAAACATAGAAATGAGATGCGATATCGCTATTTAAGAAGCAATAGATCTCTATTGCTTCAATCCGTAGACATCTGCCAACGCTATTTCCTAACAAGGAAGTGTCGCATTTACATTCTCCTGAAGTGAGTACGTGGTATACATAACACTGCACAATGAATATTATATCTTATCATGAAACATAGAAATGAGATGCCTAATCGCGATTTTAAAAGCATTAGAACTCTATTGCTATGATACATAGGCATCTGCAAACGCTATTTCCTAGCAAGGAAGTGACGCATTATCATTCTTTTGAAGTGAATACGAGGTATACATAACATTGCACAATGAATATTGTATCTTATCGTGATACATATAAATGAGATGCGATATCGCGATTTAAGCGGCATTAGAACACTATTGCTTCGATACCTAGATATCTGTAACCGCTGCTTCCTAGCAAGGAAGTGTCGCATCTACATTCCTTTGAAGTGAATACGAGGTATACATGACACTCCGCAATGAATATTATATCTTATCATGAAACATAGAAATGAGATGCGATATCACTATTTAAGAAGCAACAGATCTCTATTGCTTCAATACGTAGACATCTGCCAACGCTATTTCCTAGCAAGGAAGTGTCGCATTTACATTCTCCTGAAGTGAGTACGAGGTATACATAACACTGCACGATGAATATTATATCTTATCATGAAACATAGAATTGAGATGCCTAATCGCGATTTTAAAAGCATTAGAAATCAATTGCTATGGTACGTAGATATCTGCAAACGCTTTTTCCTAGCAAGGAAGTGTCGCATTTACATTCATTTGAAGTGTTTGCGAGGTATACAAGACACTTCGCAATGAATATTATATCTTATCATGAAATATAGAAATGAAATGCGATATCGCGATTTAAGATGCATTAGGGCTCTACTGCTTCGATACGTAGGTATCTGCAAACGCCATTTCCTAGCAAGGAAGTGACGCATTTACATTCTCTTGAAGTGAATACGAGGTTATAATAATACTCCACAATGTATATTATATCTTATCATGAGACATAGAAATGAGATGCGATATGGCTATTTAGGAAGCAGTAGATATCTATTGCTTCGATACGTAGACATCTGCAAACGCGATTTCCTAGCAAGGAAGTGTCGCATTTACATTGTTTTCAAGTGAATACGAGGTACACATGACACTTCGCAATGAATATTGTATCTTATCATGAAACATAGAAATGAGATGCGATATCGCGTTCTAAGAAGAATTAGAACTCTATTGCTATGATACATAGACATCTGCAAACGTTATTTCCTAGCAAGGAAGTGACGCATTATCATTCTTTTGAAGTGAATACGAGGTATATATAACATTGCACAATGAACATTATATCTTATCGTGATACATATAAATGAGAAGCGATATCGCTATTTAAGCGGCATTAGAACACTATTGCTTCGATACCTAGATGTCTGCAAACGCTGCTTCCTAGCAAGGAAGTGTCGCATCTACATTCCTTTGAAGTGAATACGAGGTATACATGACACTCCGCAATGAATATTATATCTTATCATGAAACATAGAAATGAGATGCGATATCGCTATTTAAGAAGCAATAGATCTCTATTGCTTCAATACGTAGACATCTGCCAACGCTATTTCCTAGCAAGGAAGTGTCGCATTTACATTCTCCTGAAGTGAGTACGAGGTATACATAACACTGCACAATGAATATTATATCTTATCATGAAACATAGAAATGAGATGCCTAATCGCGATTTTAAAAGCATTAGAACTCTATTGCTATGATACATAGGCATCTGCAAACGCTATTTCCTAGCAAGGAAGTGACGCATTATCATTCTTTTGAAGTGAATACGAGGTATACATAACACTGCACAATGAATATTTTATCTTATCATGAAACATAGAAATGAGATGCGATATCGCGATTTAAGCAGCATTAGAACTCTATTTCTTCGATACGTAGACATGTGCAAACGCTACTTCCTAGCAAGGAAGTGTCGCATTTACATTCTTTTGAAGTGAATACCAGGTATACATATAACTGCGCAATGAATATTGTATCTTATCATGAAACATAGAAATGAGACGCGATATAGGGATTTAAGAAGAATTAGAACTCTATTGCATCGATACGCAAACATCCTCAAACGCTATTTAGTAGCAAGGAGGTGTGGCGTTTACATTCATTTGAAGTGCAGACGAGATATACATAACACTGCAAAATGAATATTGTATCTTATCATGAAACATAGATATGAGATGCGATATCGCGTTCTAAGTAGCATTAGAACTCTATTGCTACGATACGCAGACATCTGGAAACCCTACTTCCTAGCAGCGAATTGCCGCATTTTCATTCGTTTGAAGTGTGTGCGAGGTATACACTTCGGATCAAACTTCGCACTTATTATTATATCTTATTACGGAACATAGAAATGAGATGCGATATCGCGTTTTAAGAAGCATTAGAACACTATTGCTTCGATACGTAGACATGTGCAAACGCTACTTCCTAGCAAGGAAGTGTCGCATTTACATTCCTTTGAAGTGAGTACGAGGTATACATAACAGTGCACAATGAATATCATATCTTATCATGAAACATAGAATTGTTTGGCGATATCACGATTTAAGAAGCATTAGAACCATATTGCTTCGATACGGAGACATCTGCAGACGCTTTTTCCTAGATGGGAAGTGTCGCCTTTACATTCATTTGATGTGAATACGATGTATACATAATGCTCCACAATGAATATTATATCTTATCGTGAAACATAGAAATGAGATGCGATATCGCGATTTAAGAACCATTAGAACTCTGTTGCTTCGATACGTACACATCTGCCATCGATATATACTAGCAAGGAAGTGACGCATTTACATTCATTTGAAGTGTATGCGAGGTATACATGACACTTCGCAATGAATATTGTATCTTATCATGAAACATAGAAATGAGATGCGATATCGCGTTTTAAGAAGAATTAGAACTCTATTGCTATGATACATAGACATCTGCAAACGCTATTTCCTAGCAAGGAAGTGACGCATTATCATTCTTTTGAAGTGAATACGAGGTATACATAACATTGCACAATGAACATTATATCATATCGTGATACATATAAATGAGAAGCGATATCGCTATTTAAGCGGCATTAGAACACTATTGCTTCGATACCTAGATATCTGCAAACGCTGCTTCCTAGCAAGGAAGTGTCGCATCTACATTCCATTGAAGTGAATACGAGGTATACATGACACTCCGCAATGAATATTATATCTTATCATGAAACATAGAAATGAGATGCGATATCGCTATTTAAGAAGCAATAGATCTCTATTGCCTCAATACGTAG
The DNA here is from genome assembly GCF_050948175.1 of Xylocopa sonorina. Classification (NCBI taxonomy): domain Eukaryota; kingdom Metazoa; phylum Arthropoda; class Insecta; order Hymenoptera; family Apidae; genus Xylocopa; species Xylocopa sonorina. Next base: position 1,007,209 of record NW_027490137.1, on the reverse strand, counting down.
GCATCTGCCAACGCTATTTCCTAGCAAGGAAGTGTCGCATTTACATTCTCCTGAAGTGAGTACGAGGTATACATAACACTGCACAATGAATATTATATCTTATCATGAAACATAGAAATGAGATGCTTAATCGCGATTTTAAAAGCATTAGAACTCTATTGCTATGATACATAGGCATCTGCAAACGCTATTTGCTAGCAAGGAAGTGACGCATTATCATTCTTTTGAAGTGAATACGAGGTATACATAACATTGCACAATGAATATTGTATCTTATCGTGATACATATAAATGAGATGCGATATCGCGATTTAAGCGGCATTAGAACACTATTGCTTCGATACCTAGATATCTGCAACCGCTGCTTCCTAGCAAGGAAGTGTCGCATCTACATTCCTTTGAAGTGAATACGAGGTATACATGACACTCCGCAATGAATATTATATCTTATCATGAAACATAGAAATGAGATGCGATATCGCTATTTAAGGAGCAATAGATCTCTATTGCTTCAATCCGTAGACATCTGCCAACGCTATTTCCTAACAAGGAAGTGTCGCATTTACATTCTCCTGAAGTGAGTACGTGGTATACATAACACTGCACAATGAATATTATATCTTATCATGAAACATAGAAATGAGATGCCTAATCGCGATTTTAAAAGCATTAGAACTCTATTGCTATGGTACATAGGCATCTGCAAACGCTATTTCCTAGCAAGGAAGTGACGCATTATCATTCTTTTGAAGTGAATACGAGGTATACATAACATTGCACAATGAATATTGTATCTTATCGTGATACATATAAATGAGATGCGATATCGCGATTTAAGCGGCATTAGAACACTATTGCTTCGATACCTAGATATCTGTAACCGCTGCTTCCTAGCAAGGAAGTGTCGCATCTACATTCCTTTGAAGTGAATACGAGGTATACATGACACTCCGCAATGAATATTATATCATATCATGAAACATAGAAATGAGATGCGATATCACTATTTAAGAAGCAATAGATCTCTATTGCTTCAATACGTAGACATCTGCCAACGCTATTTCCTAGCAAGGAAGTGTCGCATTTACATTCTCCTGAAGTGAGTACGAGGTATACATAACACTGCACAATGAATATTATATCTTATCATGAAACATAGAAATGAGATGCCTAATCGCGATTTTAAAAGCATTAGAACTCTATTGCTATGATACATAGGCATCTGCAAACGCTATTTCCTAGCAAAGAAGTGACGCATTATCATTCTTTTGAAGTGAATACAAGGTATACATAACACTGCACAATGAATATTTTATCTTATCATGAAACATAGAAATGAGATGCGATATCGCGATTTAAGCAGCATTAGAACTCTATTTCTTCGATACGTAGACATGTGCAAACGCTACTTCCTAGCAAGGAAGTGTCGCATTTACATTCTTTTGAAGTGAATACCAGGTATACATATAACTGCGCAATGAATATTGTATCTTATCATGAAACATAGAAATGAGACGCGTTATAGGGATTTAAGAAGAATTAGAACTCTATTTCATCGATACGCAGACATCCACAAACGCTATTTACTAGCAAGGAGGTGTGGCATTTACATTCATTTGAAGTGCAGACGAGATATACATAACACTGCAAAATGAATATTGTATCTTATCATGAAACACAGAAATGAGATGCGATATCGGGATTTAAGAAGCATTAGAACTCTACTGCTACGATACGTAGACATCTGCAAACGCTATTTCCTAGCTTGGAAGTGCCGTATTTACATTCGTTTGAAGTGAAGACGAGGTATACATGACACTTCGCAATGAATATTATATCTTATTATGAAGCATAGAAATGAGATGCGATATCGCGTTTTAAGAAGCATTAGAACTCTATTGCTACGATACGTAGATATCTGCAAACGCTATTTCCAAGCATAGAAGTGTCGGATTTATATTCTTTTGAAGTGAATACGAGGTATACATGACACTTCGCAATGAATATTATATTTTATCATGAAACAACGAAATGAGATGCGATATCGCGTTTATGAAAAATTAGAACTATATCGCTACGATACATAGACATCTGCAAACGCTATATCCTAGCAAGGAAGTGACGCATTATCATTCTTTTGAAGTGAATACGAGGTATACATAACACTGCACAATGAATATTTTATCTTATCATGAAACATAGAAATGAGATGCGATATCGCGATTTAAGCAGTATTAGAACTCTATTTCTTCGATACGTAGACATGTGCAAACGCTACTTCCTTGCAAGGAAGTGTCGCATTTACATTCTTTTGAAGTGCATACGAAGTATACATGGCAATTGGCAATGAATACTATATCCTATCATGAATCATAGATATGAGATGCGATATCGCGTTTTAAGTAGCATTAGAACTCTATTGCTACGATACGCAGACATCTGGAAACCCTACTTCCTAGCAGGGAATTGCCGCGATTTCATTCGTTTGAAGTGTGTGCGAGGTATACACTTCGGATCAAACTTCGCACTTATTATTATATCTTATTATGAAACATAGTAATGAGATGCGATATCGCGTTTTAAGAAGCATTAGAATTCTATTGCTTCGATACGTAAACAACTGCAAACGCTACTTCCTAGCAAGGAAGTGACGCATTATCATTCTTTTGAAGTGAATACGAGGTATACATAACATTGCACAATGAATATTGTATCTTATCATGATACATATAAATGATATGCGATTTCGCGATTTAAGCGGCACTAGAACACTATTGCTTCGATACCTAGATATCTGCAAACGCTGCTTCCTAGCAAGGAAGTGTCGCATCTACATTCCTTTGAAGTGAATACGAGGTATACATGACACTCCGCAATGAATATTATATCTTATCATGAAACATAGCAATCAGATGCGATATCGCTATTTAAGAAGCAATAGATCTCTATTGCTTCAATACGTAGACATCTGCCAACGCTATTTCCTAGCAAGGAAGTGTCGCATTTACATTCTCTTGATGTGAATACGCGGTATACATGACACTTCGGAATGAATATTATATCTTATCATGAAACATAGAAATGAGATGCTATCTCGCGTTTTAAGAAGAATTAGATCTCCATTTCTACGATACGTAGACATCTGCAGACGCTATTTCCTAGCAGGGGAGTGTCGCATTTACATTCTTTTGAAGTGAATACCAGGTATACATATAACTGCGCAATGAATATTGTATCTTATCATGACACATAGAAATGAGATGCGATATAGGGATTTAAGAAGAATTAGAACTCTATTGCATCGATACGCAGACATCTCTAAACGCTATTTACTAGCAAGGAGGTGTGGCATTTACATTCATTTGAAGTGCAGACGAGATATACATAACACTGCACAATGAATATTATATCTTATAGTGAGATTTCGAAATGAGATGCTATATCGCGATTTGAGAAGCATTAGAACCCCATTAATACGATACGTAGACATCTGCAATCGCTATTTCCTGGCAAGGAATTGTCGCATTTACGTTCTTTTGAAGTGAATACAAGGTATACATGACACATCGCAATGAATATTATATCTTATCATGAAACATATAAATGAGATGCGCTATGGCGTTTTAAGAAGCATTGGAAATCTATTGCTACGATACGTAGGCAACTGCAAACGCTATTTCCTAGCAAGGAAGTGTTGCACTTACATTCTTTTGAGGTGAATACAAGGTTTAAATAACAATCCACATTGAATATTACATCTTATAACGAAACAGATATGGGATGCGGTTTCGCGATTTAAGAAGCATTAGAACTCAAATGCTTCGATACGCAGACATCTACAAACGCTATTTCCTAGCAAGGAAGTGACGCATTTACATTCACTTGAAGTGAATACGAAGTATACATGACACATCGCAGTGAATATTATGTCTTATCATGAGACATAGAAATGAGATACCATATCGCGTTTTAAGAAGCATCAGAACTCTGCTGCTTCGATACGTAGACATCTGGAAACGCTTCTTCCTAGCAGGGAAGTGTTGCACTTACATTCATTTGAAGTGAATATTAGGAGTATATAACACTTCGCAATGAATATTATAACTTATCATGAAACATAGAAATGAGATGCGATATCGCGCTTTAAGAAGCGTTAGAAATCTATTGCTACGATACGCAGACATCTGCAAACGCTATTTCCTAGCAAGGAAGTGTCGCATTTACATTCTTTTGATGTGAATACGAGATGTACATCACACACCACAATCAATATTATATCTTATCATGAAACATAGGATTGAGATGCGACATCGCGATTTAAAAAGCATTAGAACCCTACTGCTGCGAAACGTAGATATCTGGGAACGACAGTTAACAGAAAGCAAGTGTCGCATTTACATTCCTTTGAAGTGAATACGAGGTATACATAACACTCCACAATGAATATTACATCTTATCACAAAACAGAAATGGGATGCGATTTCGCGATTTAAGAAGCATTAGAACTCTATTGCTTCGATACGCAGACATCTGCAAACGCTATTTCCTAGCAAGGAACTGTCGCATTTACATTCATTTGAAATGTTTGCGAGGTATGCATAACACTTCGCAATGAATATTATATCTTATCATGAAACATAGAAATGAGGAGCGATATCGCGGTTTAAGAAGCGTTAGAACTCTATTCCTTCGATACGTAGACATCTGCAAACGCTACTTCCTATCAAGGAAGTATCGCATTTACATTGTTTTGGAGTGAATACGAGGTATACATGAAACTTCGTAATGAATATTATATCTTATCGTGAAACACAGAAATGAGATGCGATATCGCGATATAGGAAGCATTGGATCTCTAATGCTTCGATACGTAGACATGTGCAAACGCTACTTCCTAGCAAGGAAGTGTCGTATTTACATTCTTTTGATGTCAATTCAAGGAATACACGACACTTCGCAATGAATATTATATCATATCATAAAATATAGAAATTAGGCGCGATATCTCGTTTTAAGCAGCATTAGAACTCTATTGCTTCGACACGTAGACATCTGCCATCGCTATTCCCTAGGAAGGAACTGCCGCATTTACATTCTTTTGACGTGAATACGAGGTATACATAACGCTGCACGATGAATATTATATCTTATCATGAAACACAGAAATGTGATGCGATATCGCGATTGAAAAGGCATTAGAACTCTATTGCTTCGATACGTAGACATCTGGAAACGACATTTCCTAGAATGGAAGTGTCGCATTTACATTCATTTGAAGTGAATACGAGGTATACATAGCACTAAACAATGAATATTATATCTTACCATGAAACATAGAAATGAGATGCGATATCGCGTTTTAAGAAGCGTTTGAACTCCATTGCTGCGATACGTAGACATCTGGTAACGCTATTTCCTAGGATGGAGGTGTCGCATTTACATTCTTTTGAAGTGAATACGAGGTATACATAACACTAAACAATGAATATTTTATCCTATCGTGCAACATAGAAATGAGATGCGATATCGCGTTTTAAGAAGCACTTGAACTCTACTGCTACGATACGGTGACATCTGCAAACGCTATTTCCGAGCAAGGAAGTTTCGCATTTACATTCTTTTGAAGTGTAGACGAGGAATACATAACACTGCGCAATGAATATTATATCTTACCATGAAACATAAAAATGAGATGCGATATCGGGATTTAAGAAGCATAAGAACTCTATTTCATCGATACGTTGACATCTGCAAACGCTATTTCCTAGGAAGGAAGTGTCGGATTTACATTCTTTTGAAGTGAATACGAGTTACACATAACACTCCACAATGAATATAATATCTTATCATGAAACATAGAAATGAGGAGCGATATCTCGTTTTAAGAAGCATTAGGACCCTATTGCTTCGACACGTAGACAACTGCCATCGCTATTCCCTAGAAAGGAACTGTCGCATTTACATTCTTTTGATGCAAATGCGAGGTATACATGACACTTCGCAATGAATATTACATCTTATCATGAAACATAGAAATGCGATGCGACATCGCGATTTAAGAAGCATTACAACACTATTGCTTTGATACGTAGACATCTGGAAACGCTACTTCCTAGCAAGCAAGTGTCGCATTAACATTCTCTTGAAGCGTAGACGAGGTATACATAACACTTCGCAATGAATATTATATCTTATCATGAAACATAGAAATGAGATGCGATATCCCGTTTTAAGAGTTATTAGAACTCTATTGCTTCGATACATTGAGATCTGCAAACGCTATTTCCTGGCAAGGAAGTGTCTCATTTACATTCATTTGAAGTGCATGCGAGGTATAAGTGACACTTGGTAATGAATATTATATCTTATCATGAAAGATAGGAAGGGAATGCGATATCGCCATTTAAGAAGCATTAGAACTCTATTGCTACGATACGTAGACATCTGCAAACGCTAGTTCCTAGCAAGGAAGTGTCGCATTTTCATTCCTTTGATGTGAATACGAGGTGTACATGACACTTCGCAATGAATATGATATCTCATCATGAAACATAGAAATGAGATGCGAAGTCTCGTTTTAAGAAGCATTAGAACCCTATTGTTTCTATACGTAGACATCTGCAAACGCTACTTCCTAGCAAGGAAGTGTCGCATTTACATTCTTCTGAAGTGAATCCGAGGTATACAAGACAGTTCGCAATGAATATTATATCTTATCATGAAACATAGAAATGAGATGCGATATCGCGATTTAAGAGGCACTAGAACCCTATTGCTTCGATACGTAGACATATGCAAACGCTACTTCCTAGCAAGGAAGTGTCGCATTTACATTCATTCGAAAGTTTGAAGAGCAATGCATAACACTTTGCTATTAATATTATATCTTATCGTGAAACATAGAAATGAGATGCGACATCTCGTTTGAAGAAGCATTAGAACTCAATTGTTTCAATACGTAGACATCTGGAAACGCTATTTCCTAGCAAGTAAGTGCCGCAGTTACATTCTTTTGAAGTGAGTACGAGATATACATGACACTACGCAATGAATATTATATCTTATCACGAAACATAGAAATGAGATGCGATATCGAATTTTTACAAGCATTAGAACTATGTTGCTACGATACGTAGACATCTGCAAACGCTATTTCCTAGCAAGAAAGTGTCGCATTTACATTCATTTGAAGTGAATACGAGGAATACGTAAAACTTCGCAATGAATATTATATCTTATCATGAAACGTAGAAATGCGATGTGATACCGCGTTTTAAGAAGCTTTAGAACTCCATTGCTACGATACATAGACATCTACAAACGCCATTTCATAGCAAGTACATGTCGAATTTACATTCTTTTGAAGTGAATGCGAGGTATACATAACATTCCACAATGAATATTATAAATTAACATGAAACATAGAAATGAGATGTGATATCCCATTTCAAGAATCATTAGAAATCTATTGCTTCGATACGTAGACATCTGCAACCGCTATTTCCTAGCAAGGAAGTGTCGCATTTACATTCATTTAAAGTGTATGCGAGGTATACATAACACTTCGCAATGAATATTATATGTTGTCATGAAGCATAGAAATGAGATGCGATATCGCGTGTTTAAGAAGCGTTAGATCTCTATTGCTTCGATACGTAGACATCTGCAAACGCTATTTCCTAGCAAGAAAGTGTCGCATTTACATTCATTTGAAGTGAATACGAGGAATACGTGAAACTTCGCAATGAATATTATATCTTATCATGAAACATAGAAATGTCATGTGATATCGCGTTTTAAGAAGCTTTAGAACTCCATTGCTACGATACATAGACATCTACAAACGCTATTTCATAGCAAGTACGTGTCGCATTTACATTCTTTTGAAGTGAATGCGAGGTATACATAACATTGCACAATGAATATTATATATTGTCATGAAGCATAGAAATGAAATGCGATATCCCGTTTCAAGAAGCATTAGAACTCTATTGCTTCGATACGTAGACATCTGCAATCGCTATTTCCTAGCAAGGAAGTATCGCATTTACATTCATTTGAAGTGAAGACTAGGAATACATGTCTCTTCGCAATGCATATTATATCTTATCATGAAACATAGAAATGAGATGCGATATCGCGTTTTGAGAAGCATTAGAACTCTATTGCCACGATACGTAGACATCTGCAAACGCTATTTCCTAGCAAGGAAGTGTCGCATTTACATTCATTTGAAGAGTATGCGAGGTATACTTGATACTTCGCAATGAATAATATATCGTACCATGAAACATAGGAATGAGATGCGGTATCTCGTTTTAAGATGCAATAGAAATCTAATGCTACGATACGCAGAAACCTGCAAACGCTATTTCCTAGCAAGGAAGTGTCACATTTATATTCTTTTGAAGTTAATGCGAGGTATACATAACACTTCGCAATGAATATTATATCTTATCATGAAACATAGAAGTGAGATGCGATATCACGTTTTATGAAGCATTAGAACCCTACTGCTTCGATCCGTAGGCATCTGCCAACGCTATTTCCTAGCAAGGAAGTGTCACATTTAGATTCATTTGAAGTGTAGACGAGGAATACATAACACTTCGCATTGAATATTATTTCTTATCATGAAACATAGAAATGTGATGTTATATCGCGTTTTAAGAAGCATTAGAACTCTATTGCCTCGATACGTAGACATCTGCCAACGATATTTCCTAGGAAGGAAGTGTCGCATTTACATTCTTTTGAAGTGAATGCCAGGTATACATGACACTCCGCAATGAATATTATATCTTATCATGAAACATAGAAATGAAATGCGATATCCCGGTTTAAGAAGCATTAGAACTTTATTGCTTCGACACGTAGACATCCTGCCAGCACTATTTCCAAGCAATGAAGTGTCGCAATTACATTCATTTGAAGTGTATGCGAGGTATAAGTGATACTTCGCAATGAACATTATATCTTATCATGAAACATAGAAATGAGATGCGATATCGCGTTTTGAGAAGCATTAGAGCTCTATTGCTACGATACGTAGACATGTGCAAACGCTATTTAATAGCAAGGAAGTGTCGCATATACATTCTTTTGAAGTGAATACGAGGTATACATGACACTTCGGAATGTATATTATTTCTTATCATAAAACATAGAAATGAGATACGATATCGCGTTTTAAGAAGCATTAGAACTACATTGGTACGATACGTAGACATCTGCAAACGCTAATTCCTAGGAAGGAAGTGTCGCATTTGCATTCATTTGAAGTGTATGCAAGGTATACATGACACTTCGCAATGATTATTATATATTATCATGAAACATAGAAAGGAGATGCGATATCGCGTTTTGAGAAGCATTAGAACACAAATGCTACGATACGTAGACATCTGCAAACGCTATTTCCTAGCAATGGAGTGTCGCATTTACATTCTTTTGAAGTGAATACGATGTATACATGACACTTCGCAATGAATATTGTATCTTATCATGAAACATAGAATTGAGATGCGATATCGCGATTATAGAAGCATTAGGGCTAAAATGCTACGATACGTAGACATCTGCAAACGCTATTTCCTAGCAAGGAAGTGTCGCATTTACATTCTTATGAAGCAAATACGAGGTATACATAACACTGCACAATGAATGTTATATCTTATCATGAAACATAGAAATGAGATGCGATATCGCGATTTAAGAAGCATTAGAACTCTAATGCTTCGATACGTAGACATCTGGAAAAGCTATTTCCTAGCAAGGAAGTGTCGCATTTACATTCTTTTTAAGTGTAGACGAGATATACAAAACCCTCCTCAATGAACATTATATCTTATCATGAAACATAGAAATGAGATGCGATTTTGTGTTTTGAGAAGCAATAGAACTCTATTGTTTCGATAGGTAGACATCTGCGAACGCTACTTCCTATCAAGGAAGTGCCGCATTTACATTCTTTTGAAGTGAATACGAGCTATACATGACACTTCGCAGTGGCAATTATTTCTTATCATGAGACATATAAATGGGATGCGATATCCCGCTTTAAGAAGCTGTAGAACTCTATTGCTTCGATACGTAGACATCTGCAAACGATATTTCCTTGCAAGGAAGTGTCGCATTTACATTTATTTGAAGTGAAAACGAGGTATACATAACATTTCACAATGAATATTATATATTATCTTGAAACATAGAAATGAGATGCGATATCCCGTTTCAAGAAGGATTAGAACTCTATTGCTTCGATACGTAGACATCTGCAATCGCTATTTCCTAGCTAGGAAGTGTCGCATTTACATTCATTTGAAGTGAAGACTAGGAATACATGTCTCTTCGCAATGCATATTATATCTTATCATGAAACATAGAAATGAGATGCGATATCGCGTTTTGAGAAGCATTAGAACTCTATTGCCACGATACGTAGACACCTGCAAACGCTATTTCCTAGCAAGGAAGTGTCGCATTTACATTCACTTGAAGAGTATGCGAGGTATACTTGATACTTCGCAATGAATAATATGTCGTACCATGAAACATAGGAATGAGGTGCGGTATCTCGCTTTAAGATGCAATAGAAATCTAATGCTCCGATACGCAGAAATCTGCAAACGCTATTTCCTAGCAAGGAAGTGTCGCATTTATATTCTTTTGAAGTTAATGCAAGGTATACATAACACTTCGCAATGAATATTATATCTTATCATGAAACATAGAAGTGAGATGCCATATCACGTTTTATGAAGCATTAGATCCCTACTGCTTCGATCCGTAGGCATCTGCCAACGCTATTTCCTAGCAAGGAAGTGTCACATTTAGATTCTTTTGAGGTGAATACGAGGTATACATGACACATCGCCATGAATATTATATCTTATCCTGAAACAGAGATGAGGTGCGATATCTCGTCTTACGAAACATTAGAACTCTATTGCTTCGATACGTAGACATCTGCAAACGCTATTTCCTAGCAAGGAAGTGTCGCATTTACATTCGTTTGAAGTGTTTGCGAGGTACACAGAACACTTCGCAATGAATATTATATCTTATCATGACACATAGAAATGTGATGCGATGTCGCGTTTTGAGAAGCATTAGAACTCTAATGCTACGATACGTAGACATCTGCAAACGCTATTTCCTAGCAAGCAAGTGTCGCATTTACATTTTTTTGAAGTGAATACGAGGTATACATAACAATGCACTATGAATATTATATCTTATCACGAAACATAGAAATGAGGTGCGAGATCGCGATTTAAGAAGCATTAGAACTCCATTGCTTCGGTACGTAGTCATCTGCAAACTCTACTTCCTAGCGAGAAAGTGTCGCATTTACATTCATCTGAAGTGAATACGAGGTATACATAACACTGCGCAATGAATATAATATCTTATCATAAAACATAGAAATGAGATGCGATATCGCGATTTAAGCAGCATTAGAATTCTATTGCTTCGATACGTAGACACCTGCAAACGCTATTTCCTAGCAAGGAAGTGTCGCATTTACATTCTTTTGAAGCGAAAACGAGGTACACATGGCACTTCGCAATCAGTATTGTATCTTATCATGAAACATACAAATGAGATGCGATATCGCGTTTTAAGAAGGATTAGAACTCCATTTCTACGATACGTAGAAATCTGCAGACGCTATTTCCTAGGAAGAAAGTGTCGCATTTACATTCTTTTGAAGTGTAGACGAGATATACATATCACTCCACAATGAATATTATATCTTATCATGAAACAGAAATGAGATGCGATATCGCGATCTAAGAAGCATTAGAACCCTAGTGCTACGATACGTAGACATCTGCAAACGCTATTTCCTAGCAAGGAAGTGTCGCATTTACATTCTTTTGAAGCGAATACGAGGTATACATAACACTCCACAATGAATATTATATCTTATCATGAAACATAGAAGAGAGATGCGATATCGCGTTTTGAGAAGCATTAGAACACTATTGCTACGATACGTAGATATCTGCATTCGCTATTTCCTAGCAAGGAAGTGTCGCAATTACATTGTTTTGAAGTGAATACGAGGTATACATAACACTGCGCAATGAATATAATACCTTATCGTAAAACATAGAAATGAGATGCGATATCGCTATATAAGAAGCATTAGAACTCCTTTTCTTCGAAATGTAGACATCTGCAAACGCTATATCCTTGCAGGGAAGTGTCGCATTTACAATCATTTGAAGTGTGGACGAGGAATGCATAACAGTTCGCAATGAATATTATATCTTATCATCAAACGTTAAAATGAGATGCGATATCTCTATTTAAGAAGCATTAGAACCATATTGCTTCGATACGTAGACATCTGCAAACGCTATTTCCTAGCAAGGAAGTGTCGCATTTACATGTATGCGAGGTGTAAGTGACACTTCGTAATGAATATAATATCTTATCATGAAACATAGAAATGAGATGCTATATCGCGTTTTAAGAAGCATTAGAGCTCTATTGCTACGATACGTAGACATCTGCAAACGCTATTTCCTAGCAAGGAAGTGCAGCATTTCAATTCTTTAGAAGTGAATACGAAGTATACATGACACTTCGCAATGAATATTATATCTTATCATAAAACGTTAAAATGAGATGCGATATCTCGTTTCAAGAAGCATTAGAACTCTGTTGCTTCGATACGTACTCATCTGCCATCGCTATTTCCTCGGAAGGAGGTGTTGCATTTACATTCATTTGAAGTATGTGCGAGGTATTCAAGACACTTCGCAATGAAAATTATATCTTATCATGAAACATAGAAATGAGATGCGATATGGCGATTTAAGAAGGATTAGAACTCTATTGCTTCGGTACGTAGACATCTGGAAACGCTATTTTCTAGAAAGAAAGTGTCGCATTTACACTCATATGAAGCGTAGAGCAGGAATACATAACACTTCGCAGTGAATATTATATCTTATCATGAGACATAGCAATGAGATGCGGTATCCCGTTTTAAGAAGCAATAGAAATATGTTGCTTCGATACGTAGACATCTGCCATCGCTATTTCCTAGCAAGGAAGTGTCGCATTTACATTCTTAGGAAGTGTAGACTAGGTATACATAACACTCCACAATGAATATTATATCTTATCATGAAGCATATATCTGAGAAGAGGTATCGCGTTTTAAGAATCATTAGAACTCTATTGCTTCGATACGTAAACATCTGCAGACGCTATTACCTAGGAAGGAAGTGTCGCATTTACAATCTGTTGAAGTGAATACGAGGTATACATAACACTCCAGAATGAATATTATATCTTATAATGAAACAGAAGTGAGTTGCGATATGGCGTTTTCAGAAGCATTAGAACTCTATTGCTACGATACGTAGACATCTGTAGACACTATTTCCTAGTAATTAAGTGTCGCATTCACATTCTTTTGAAGTGAATACGAGGTATACACAACACTCCACAATGAATATTATATCTTATCATGAAGCATAGAAATGAGGAGCGATTTCGCGTTTTAAGAAGCATTAGAACTCTATTGCTTCGATACGTAAACATCTGCAGACGCTATTACCTCGGAAGGAAGTGTCGCATTTACAATCTGTTGAAGTGAATACGCGGTATACATAACACTCCAGAATGAATATTACATCTTATCATGAAGCATAGAAATGGGATGCGATATGACGATTTAAGAAGCATTAGAACTCTATTGCTTCGATACCAAGACATCTGCAAGCGCCATTTCCAGGCAAGGAAGTGTCGCATTTACATTTTTAGGAAGTGTAGACGAGATATACATAACACTCCACAATGAATATTGTATCTTATCATGAAACAAATAATTGAGGATCGATTCGCGTTTTAAGAAGCATTAGAACCTTATTGCTACGATACATAGACATCTGCAGTCGCTATTTCCTAGCAAGGAAGTGTCGCATTTACGTTCTTTTGAAGTGAATACGTTATATACACAGCACTCCACAATGAATATTATATCTTGTCATGAAACATAGAAATGTGGAGCGATTTCGCGTCTTAAGAAGCATTAGAAATCTATTGCTTCGATACGTAGACATCTACAGACGCTATTACCTAGCAAGGAAGTGTCGCATTTACTATCTTTTGAAGTGAATACGAGGTATACATAACAATCCACAATGAAAATTATATCTTATCATGAAGCATATAAATGAGGATCAATTTCGCGTTTTAAGAAGCATTAGAACTCTATTGCTACGATACGTAGACATCTGCAAACCCTAATTCCTAGCAAGAAAATGTCGCATTTTCAATCTTTAGAAGTGAATACGAGGTATACATAACACTCCAGAATGAGTATTATATCTTATCATGAATCGTACAAATGAGATGCGGTATGGCGTTTTAAGAAGCATTAGAGCACTATTGCTACGATACGTAGACATCTGCAAACGCTATTTCCTAGCAAGGAAGTGTCGCATTTACAGTCTTTTGAAGTGAATACGAGGTATACATGACACTCCACAATGAATATTATACCTTATCATGAAGCATATAGCTGAGAAGCGGTATCGCGTTTGAAGAAGCATTAGAACTCTATTGCTACGATACGTAGACATCTGCAGACGCTATTTCCTAGCAAGGAAGTGTCGCATATACATTCTTTTGAAGTGAATACGAGGTATACACAACACTCCACAATGAATATTATATCTTATCATGAAGCATAGAAATGAGGAGCGATTTCGCTTTTTAAGAAGCATTAGAACCCTATTGCTTCGATACGTAAACATCTGCAGACGCTATTACCTCGGAAGGAAGTGTCGCATTTACAATCTGTTGAAGTGAATACGAGGTATACATAACACTCCAGAATGAATATTACATCTTATCATGAAGCATAGGAATGGGATGCGATATGACGATTTAAGAAGCATTAGAACGCTATTGCTTCGATACGAAGACATCTGCAAGCGCCATTTCCAAGCAAGGAAGTGTCGCATTTACATTTTTAGGAAGTGTAGACGAGATATACATAACACTCCACAATGAATATTGTATCTTATCATGAAACAAATAATTGAGGATCGATTCGCGTTTTAAGAAGCATTAGAACCTTATTGCTATGATACATAGACATCTGCAGTCGCTATTTCCTAGCAAGGAAGTGTCGCATTTACGTTCTTTTGAAGTGAATACGTTATATACACAGCACTCCTCAATGAATATTATATCTTATCATGAAACATAGAAATGTGGAGCGATTTCGCGTCTTAAGAAGCATTAGAAATCTATTGCTTCGATACGTAGACATCTGCAGACGCTATTACCTAGCAAGGAAGTGTCGCATTTACATTCTTTTGAAGTGAATTCGAGGTATACATAACACTCCACAATGAATATTATATCTTATCATGAAACATAGAAATGAGATGCGATATGGCGATTCAAGAAGCATTAGATCTCTATTGCTACGATACGTAGATATCTGCAGACGCTATTTCCTAGCAAGGAAGTGTCGCATTCATATTCATTGAAGTGTAGACGAGATATACATAATACTGCACAATGTATATTATATCTTATCATGAAACGTAGAAATGAGATGCGATATGGCGTTTTAGGAAGCATTAGAACTCTATTGCTACGATGCGTAGACATCTGGAAACGTAATTTATTAGAAAGGAAGAGTTGGATTTACATTCATTTGAAGTGTAGACGAGGAACACATAACACTTCGCAATGAATATTATATATTATCATAAGACATAGAAATGTGATGCGATATCAAGTTTTAAGATGCAGTAGATCTTTATTGCTTCGATACGTAGACATCTACAACACGCTTTTACTCAGCAAGGAAGTGTCGCATTTATATTCATTTGAAGTGTATGCGAGGTATACATGACACTTCGCAATGTATATTATATCTTATCATGAAACATAGAATTGTGATGCGATATTGCGATTTAAGAAGCACCAGTACTCTGTTGCTTCGATACGTAGACAACTGCAAACGCTACTTCCTAGCAAGGAAGTGTCGCACTTACGTTCATTAAAGTGTATACGAGGTATACGTAACACTTCGCAATGAGTATTATAGCTTATCATGAAGCATAGGAATGAGATGCGATATCGCGATTTAAGCATTAGAACTCTATTGCTTCGATACGTAGACATCTGCAGACGCTATTTCCTAGCAAGGAAGTGTTGCATTTACATTCTTTTGATGTGAATACGAGGTATACATAACACTCCACAATGAATATTATATCTTATCATGAAACATAGAAATGTGGAGCGATTTCGGGTTTTAAGAACCATTAGAACCCTGTTGCTTCGATACGTAGATATCTGCCACCGCTATATCCTAGCAAGGAAGTGTCGCATTTACATTCATTTGAATTGTAGACGAGATACACATAGCACTGCACAATGATAAATATATCCTATCATGTAACGTAGAATTGAGGTGCGATATCGCGATATAAGAAGCATTGGAATACTATTGCCTCGATACGTAGATATCTGGAAACGCTATTACCTAGCAAGGAAGTGTCGCATTTACATACCTTTGATGTGAATACGATGTAGACATAACACTACACAATGAATATTATACCTTACCACGAAACATAGAAATGAGATGCAATATCGAGATTTAAGAAGCATTAGAACCCTATTGCTCCGTTACGGAGAAATCTGCAAACGCTATTTCCTAGCAGGGAAGTGTAGCATTTACATTCTTTTGAAGTGAATTCGAGGTATACATAACACTCCACAATGAATATTATATCTTATCATGAAACATAGAAATGAGATGCGATATGGCGATTCAAGAAGCATTAGATCTCTATTGCTACGATACGTAGATATCTGCAGACGCTATTTCCTAGCAAGGAAGTGTCGCATTCATATTCATTGAAGTGTAGACGAGATATACATAATACTGCACAATGTATATTATATCTTATCATGAAACGTAGAAATGAGATGCGATATGGCGTTTTAGGAAGCATTAGAACTCTATTGCTACGATGCGTAGACATCTGGAAACGTAATTTATTAGAAAGGAAGAGTTGGATTTACATTCATTTGAAGTGTAGACGAGGAACACATAACACTTCGCAATGAATATTATATATTATCATAAGACATAGAAATGTGATGCGATATCAAGTTTTAAGATGCAGTAGATCTTTATTGCTTCGATACGTAGACATCTACAACACGCTTTTACTCAGCAAGGAAGTGTCGCATTTATATTCATTTGAAGTGTATGCGAGGTATACATGACACTTCGCAATGTATATTATATCTTATCATGAAACATAGAATTGTGATGCGATATTGCGATTTAAGAAGCACCAGTACTCTGTTGCTTCGATACGTAGACAACTGCAAACGCTACTTCCTAGCAAGGAAGTGTCGCACTTACGTTCATTAAAGTGTATACGAGGTATACGTAACACTTCGCAATGAGTATTATAGCTTATCATGAAGCATAGGAATGAGATGCGATATCGCGATTTAAGCATTAGAACTCTATTGCTTCGATACGTAGACATCTGCAGACGCTATTTCCTAGCAAGGAAGTGTTGCATTTACATTCTTTTGATGTGAATACGAGGTATACATAACACTCCACAATGAATATTATATCTTATCATGAAACATAGAAATGTGGAGCGATTTCGGGTTTTAAGAACCATTAGAACCCTGTTGCTTCGATACGTAGATATCTGCCACCGCTATATCCTAGCAAGGAAGTGTCGCATTTACATTCATTTGAATTGTAGACGAGATACACATAGCACTGCACAATGATAAATATATCCTATCATGTAACGTAGAATTGAGGTGCGATATCGCGATATAAGAAGCATTGGAATACTATTGCCTCGATACGTAGATATCTGGAAACGCTATTACCTAGCAAGGAAGTGTCGCATTTACATACCTTTGATGTGAATACGATGTAGACATAACACTACACAATGAATATTATACCTTACCACGAAACATAGAAATGAGATGCAATATCGAGATTTAAGAAGCATTAGAACCCTATTGCTCCGTTACGGAGAAATCTGCAAACGCTATTTCCTAGCAGGGAAGTGTAGCATTTACATTCATTTGAATTGTATGCGAGGTATATGTGACACTTCGCATTGAATATTATATCTTATCAAGAAACATAGAAATAAGATGCGACATCACGTTTCAAGAAGCAATAGAACTCTATTGCTTCGATACGTAGACATCTGCAAAAGCTATTTCCTAGCAAGGAAGTGTCGCACTTACATTCTTTTGAAGTGAATACGTGGTATACATAACACTCCACAATGAATATTATAGCTTATCATGAGACATAGAAATGAGATGCGGTATCGCGTTTTTAGTAGCATTAGAACTCTAATGTTACGACACGTAGACACCTGCAAGCGCTATTTCCTTGAAAGGAAGTGTCGCATTGACATACTTTTGAAGTGAATACCAGGAATACATAATACTCCACAATGAATATTATATCTTATCATAAAACATAGAAATGAGATGCGATATGGCGTTTCAGGAAGCACCAGAACTCTATTGCTACGATGCATAGACATCTGGAAACGTAATTTACTAGAAAGGAAGAGTTGCATTTACATTCAATTGAAGTGTAGACGAGGAACACATAACACTTCGCAATCAATATTATATCTTATCATAAGACATAGAAATGTGATGCGATATCAAGTTTTAAGATGTAGTAGATCTCTATTGCTTCGATACGTAGACATCTGCAACACGCTATTTCTCAGCAAGGAAGTGTCGCATTTACATTCATTTGAAGTGTATGCGAGGTATACATGACACTTCGCAATGAATATTATATCTCATCATGAAAAATGGAAATGAGATGCGACTTCTCGTTTTAGGAAGCATTAGAACTCTATTGTTTCGATACGTAGACACCTGCCAACGATATATCCTAGCAATGAAATGTCGCATTTACATTCTTTTGAAGTGAATACGAGGTATACATAACACTTCGCAGTGAATATCATATCTTATCATGAGACATAGAAGTGAGATGCGATATCGCGTTTCTAGAAGCATTAGAACTCTACTGCTTCGATACGTAGACATCTGCCAACGCAATTTCCTAGCAAGGAAGTGTCGCATTTAAATTCATTTGAAGTGTATGCGAAGTATACATGACACATCGCAATGAATATTATATCTTATCATGAAACATAGAAATGAGATGCGATATCCCGTTTTAAGGTGCATTAGTACTCTATTGCTACGATACGTAGACATCTGCAAACGCTGTTTAAAAGCAAGGATGTGTCGCATTTACATTCTTTTGAAGTGAATACGAGGTACACATAACACTTCGCAATTAGTATTATATCTTATCATGAAACATAGAAATGAGATGCGATATGGCGATTTAAGAAGCATTAGAACTCTATTGCGACGATACGTAGATATCAGCGAACGCTATTTCCTAGCAAGGAAGTGTCGCATTTACATTATTTTGAAGTGAATACGATGTATACATAACACTCCACAATGAATATTATATCTTATCAGTAAGCATATAAATGGGGATCGATTTGAGGTTTAGGAAGCATTAGAACCCTATTGCTCCGTTTCTGCCATCGCTATTTCCTAGCAAGGAAGTCTCGCATTTACATTCATTTGAAGTGTATGCGAGGTATTCAAGACACTTCGCAATGAATATTATATCTAATCATGAAACATAGAAATGAGTTGCGATATCGCGTTCTAAGGAGGATTAGAACTCCAATGCTACGATACGTAGACAACTGGAAACGCTATATCCTAGCAAGGAAGTGAGGCATTTACATTCTTTTGAAGTGTAGACGAGGTATTTATTTCAGTTCGTAATAAATATTATATCTCATCCTGAAACATAGAAATGCGATGCGATATCGCGCCTTGAGAAGCATTAGAACTCTATTGCTATGATGCGTAGACATCTACAAACGCTATTTCCTAGCAAGGAAGTGTCGCATTTACATTGTTTTGAAGTGAATACGAGGTATACATAACACGCTACAATGAATATTATATCTTATCATGAAACATAGAAATGAGATGCGATATCGTGATTTAAGAAGCAGTAGAACTTTATTGTTTCGATACCTAGACATCTGGAAACGCTATTTCCTAGCAAGGAAGTGTCGCATTTACACTCTTTTGAAGTGAATACACGGTATACATGACACATCGCAATGAATATCATATATTATCATGAGACATAGAAATGATATGCGATTTCGCGTCTTAAGAAGCATTAGAACTCTATTGCTTCGATACGGAGACATCTGCAATCGCTATTTCCTAGCGAGGAAGAGTAGCATTTACATTCTTTTGTAGTTAATGCGTGGTATACATATCACTGCACAATGAATATTATATCTTATCATGAGACCTAGATATGAGATGCGATATCGCGGTTTAAGAAGCATTAGAACTCTATTGCTACGATACGAAGACATCTGCAAACGCTATTTCCTAGCATAGAAGTGTCGCATTTACATTCTTTTGATGTGAATACGAGGTATACATGACACTTCGCAATGAATATTATATCTTATCATGAAACATAGAAATGAGTGCGATATCGCGTTTTAAGAAGCAATAGAACTCTACTGCTACGATACGTAGACATCGGAAAACGCAACTTCCTAGCAATAAAGTGTCGCATTTACATTGCATGGAGTGAATACGAGGTATATATGACACTTCGCAATGAATATTATATCTTATCATGAAACATAGAAATGGGATGCGATATCGCGTTTTGAGAGGCGTTAGAAATCTATTGCTACGATACGTATACATCTGCAAACCCTATTTCCTAGCAAGGAAGTGTCGCATTTACATTCCTTTGAAGTGAATACGGGGTATACATAACAGTGCACAATGAATATTATATCTTATCATGAAACATAGAAATGAGATCCGATATCGCGTTTTAAGAAACATTAGAAATCTATTGCTTGGATACGTAGACATCGGAAAACGCTATTTCCTAGCAGGGAAGTGTCGCATTTACATTCTTGTTAAGTGAATACGAGGTATACATAACGCTCCACAGTGAATATTATATCTTATCATGAAACATAGAAATGAGATGCAATATCCCGTTTCAAGTAGCATTAGAACTCTATTGCTCCGATACATAGACATCTGCAAACGCTATTTCCTAGGAAGGAAGTGTCGCATTTACATTCTTTTGGAGTGAATACGAGGTATACATGACACTTCGCAATTAGTATTATATCTTATCATGAAACATAGAAATGAGATGCGATATGGCGATTTAAGAAGCATTAGAACTCTATTGCGACGATACGTAGATATCAGCGAACGCTATTTCCTAGCAAGGAAGTGTCGCATTTACATTATTTTGAAGTGAATACGATGTATACATAACACTCCACAATGAATATTATATCTTATCAGTAAGCATATAAATGTGGATCGATTTGAGGTTTAGGAAGCATTAGAACCCTATTGCTCCGTTTCTGCCATCGCTATTTCCTAGCAAGGAAGTCTCGCATTTACATTCATTTGAAGTGTATGCGAGGTATTCAAGACACTTCGCAATGAATATTATATCTAATCATGAAACATAGAAATGAGTTGCGATATCGCGTTCTAAGGAGGATTAGAACTCCAATGCTACGATACGTAGACAACTGGAAACGCTATATCCTAGCAAGGAAGTGAGGCATTTACATTCTTTTGAAGTGTAGACGAGGTATTTATTTCAGTTCGTAATAAATATTATATCTCATCCTGAAACATAGAAATGCGATGCGATATCGCGCCTTGAGAAGCATTAGAACTCTATTGCTATGATGCGTAGACATCTACAAACGCTATTTCCTAGCAAGGAAGTGTCGCATTTACATTGTTTTGAAGTGAATACGAGGTATACATAACACGCTACAATGAATATTATATCTTATCATGAAACATAGAAATGAGATGCGATATCGCGATTTAAGAAGCAGTAGAACTTTATTGTTTCGATACCTAGACATCTGGAAACGCTATTTCCTAGCAAGGAAGTGTCGCATTTACACTCTTTTGAAGTGAATACACGGTATACATGACACATCGCAATGAATATCATATATTATCATGAGACATAGAAATGATATGCGATTTCGCGTCTTAAGAAGCATTAGAACTCTATTGCTTCGATACGGAGACATCTGCAATCGCTATTTCCTAGCGAGGAAGAGTAGCATTTACATTCTTTTGTAGTTAATGCGTGGTATACATATCACTGCACAATGAATATTATATCTTATCATGAGACCTAGATATGAGATGCGATATCGCGGTTTAAGAAGCATTAGAACTCTATTGCTACGATACGAAGACATCTGCAAACGCTATTTCCTAGCATAGAAGTGTCGCATTTACATTCTTTTGATGTGAATACGAGGTATACATGACACTTCGCAATGAATATTATATCTTATCATGAAACATAGAAATGAGTGCGATATCGCGTTTTAAGAAGCAATAGAACTCTACTGCTACGATACGTAGACATCGGAAAACGCAACTTCCTAGCAATAAAGTGTCGCATTTACATTGCATGGAGTGAATACGAGGTATATATGACACTTCGCAATGAATATTATATCTTATCATGAAACATAGAAATGGGATGCGATATCGCGTTTTGAGAGGCGTTAGAAATCTATTGCTACGATACGTATACATCTGCAAACCCTATTTCCTAGCAAGGAAGTCTCGCATTTACATTCCTTTGAAGTGAATACGGGGTATACATAACAGTGCACAATGAATATTATATCTTATCATGAAACATAGAAATGAGATCCGATATCGCGTTTTAAGAAACATTAGAAATCTATTGCTTCGATACGTAGACATCGGAAAACGCTATTTCCTAGCAGGGAAGTGTCGCATTTACATTCTTGTTAAGTGAATACGAGGTATACATAACGCTCCACAGTGAATATTATATCTTATCATGAAACATAGAAATGAGATGCAATATCCCGTTTCAAGTAGCATTAGAACTCTATTGCTCCGATACATAGACATCTGCAAACGCTATTTCCTAGGAAGGAAGTGTCGCATTTACATTCTTTTGGAGTGAATACGAGGTATACATGACACTTCGCATTGAATATTTTATCTTATCATGAAACACAGGAATGAAATGCGATATCGCGTTTTAGGAAGCATTAGTAGTCTATTGCAACGATACGTACTTATCTAGAAACGATATTTCCTAGCATGGAAGAGTCGCATTTACATTCTTTTGATTTTAATACGATGTAAGCATGACACTTCGCAATGAATATTATATCTTATCATTAAACATAGAAATAAGATGCGACATCTCATATTAAGTAGCATTAGAACTCTATTGTTTCGATATGTAGACATCTGGAAACGCTATTTCCTAGCAAGGAAGTGTCGCATTTACATTCTTTTGAGGTGAATACGATGTAGACATACCACTTCGCAATGAATATTATATCTTATCATGAAACATAGAAATGTGATGCGATATCGCGTTTTAAGAAGAATTAGAACTCTATTTCTACGATACGTAGACATCTGCAAACGCTATTTCCTTGCAAGGAAGTGTCGTATTTTCATTCATTTGAAGTGCATGCGATGTATACGTGGCACTTCGCAATAAATATTATATCTTATAATGAAACATAGAAATGAGGTGCGATATCGCGTTTTGAGATGCATTAGAAACCAAATGCTGCGATACGTAGTCATCTGCAAACGCTATTTCCTAGCAAGGAAGTGTCGCATTTACATTCTTTTGAAGTGAGTATGAGGTATACATAACACTCCACAATGAGTATTATGTCCTATCATGAAACATAGAAATGAGATGCGATATTCCGTTTTAAGAAGCATTTGAACACTATTGCTACGATATGTAGATATTTGCGATCGCTATTTCCTAGCAAGAAAGTGTCGCATTTACAATCATTTGAAGTGTATGCGAGGTATACATGACACTTCGCAATGAATATTATATCTTATCTGGAAACATAGAAATGAGATGCGATATCGCGATAAGAGAATCTTTAGAACTCTATTGCTCCTATACGTAGGCATCTGCAAACGCTACTTCCTAGCAATGAAGTGTCGCATTTACATTATTTTGAAGCGAATACGATGTATACATGACACTTTGCAATGAATATTATACCCTATCATGAAACATAGATATGAGATTCGATATCGCGTTTTGAGAAGCATTAGAACTCTTTTGCTTCGATACGGAGACATCTGCAAACGCTGTTTCCTAGCATGGAAGTGTCGCATTTACATTCATTTGAAGAGTATGCGAGGTATAAGTGGCACTTCGCTATGAATATTATACCTTATAACGAAACATAGGAATGAGATGCGATATCGCGTTTGGAGAAGCATTAGAGCTCTACTGCTTCTATACGGAGACATCTGCAAACGCTATTTCCTAGCATGGAAGTGTCGCATTTGCATTCTTTTGATTTGAAAACGAGGTATACATGACACGTCGCAATTAATATTATATATTATCATGAAACATAGAAATGAGATGCGATATTCCGTTTTAAGAAGCATTTGAACACTATTGCTACGATATGTAGATATTTGCGATCGCTATTTCCTAGCAAGAAAGTGTCGCATTTACAATCATTTGAAGTGTATGCGAGGTATACATGACACTTCGCAATGAATATTATATCTTATCTGGAAACATAGAAATGAGATGCGATATCGCGATAAGAGAATCTTTAGAACTCTATTGCTCCTATACGTAGGCATCTGCAAACGCTACTTCCTAGCAATGAAGTGTCGCATTTACATTATTTTGAAGCGAATACGATGTATACATGACACTTTGCAATGAATATTATACCCTATCATGAAACATAGATATGAGATTCGATATCGCGTTTTGAGAAGCATTAGAACTCTTTTGCTTCGATACGGAGACATCTGCAAACGCTGTTTCCTAGCATGGAAGTGTCGCATTTACATTCATTTGAAGAGTATGCGAGGTATAAGTGGCACTTCGCTATGAATATTATATCTTATCACGAATCATAGAAATGAGATGCGTTATCTCGTATTAAGAAGCATTAGAATTCTATTGCTTCGATACGTAGACATCTGCAAAGGCTATATCCTACCTAGGAAGTGTCGCATTTACATTCATTTGTAGTGAATACGAGGTATACATGACACTTCACAATGAATATTATATCTTATCATGAAACATAGAAATGGGATGCGATATGGCGTTTTGAGAAGCACAGAAACTCTAATGCTACGATACGTAGACATCTGCAAACGCTATTTCCTAGCAAGGAAGTGTCGCATATACATTCACCTCAAGTGTATGCGAGGTATACATGAATACTTCGCAACGATTATTATATCCCATCTTGAAACATAGAAATGAGATGCGATATTTGGTTTAAGAAGCGTTAGATCTCCATTGCTACGATACGTAGACATCTGCAAACGCTATTTGCTAGCAAGGAAGTGTCGCATTTACATTCTCTTGAAGTGAGTACGAGGTATACATAACACTCCACAATGAGTATTATGTCCTATCATGAAACATAGAAATGAGATGCGATATACCGTTTCAAGAAGCATTTGAACACTATTGCTACGATACGTAGATATTTGCGAACGCTATTTCCTAGCAAGAAAGTGTCGCATTTACAATCATTTGAAGTGCATGCGAGGTATAAGTGACATTTCGCAGTGAATATTATATCTTACCACAAAACATAGAAATGAGGTACGATATCGCGTTTTAAGAAGCATTGCAACTCCATTGCTTCGATACGTAGACATCTGCAAACGCTATTTCCTAGCAAGGAAGTGTCGCATTTACATTCTTTTCAAGTGAATACGAGGTATACATAACACTGCACAATGAATATCATATCTTATCATGAAACATAGAAATGAGATGCGATATCGCCATTTAAGAAGCATTAGAACTGTATTGCTTCGGTTCGTAGACATCTGCAAACGCAATTTCCTAGCAAGGAAGTGTGGCATTTACATTCCTTTGGAGTGAATACGAGGTATACATAACAATCCACAATGAATATTATATTTTATCATAAAACATTAAAATGAGATGCGATATCTCGTTTTAAGAAGCATTAGAGCTCTGTTGCTTCGATAAGTAGACATCTGTCATCGCTATTTCCTATCAAGGAAGTGTCGCATTTACATTTACTTGAAGTGTATGCGAGGTATACAAGACACTTCGCACTGAATATTATATCTTATCATGAAACATAGAAATGAGATGCGATATTTGGTTTAAGATACATTAGAACTCTATTGCTTGGATACGTAAACATCTCCCAACGCTATTTCCTAGTAGGGAAGTGTCGCATTTACATTCATTTGAAGTGTATGCGAGGTATACATAACACTTCGCAATGAATATTATATCTTATCATGAAACATAGAAATGAGATGCGGTATCCCGTTTTAAGAAGCATTAGAAATCTATTGCTTCGATACGTAGACATCTGCAAAC
The DNA here is from genome assembly GCF_050948175.1 of Xylocopa sonorina. Classification (NCBI taxonomy): domain Eukaryota; kingdom Metazoa; phylum Arthropoda; class Insecta; order Hymenoptera; family Apidae; genus Xylocopa; species Xylocopa sonorina. Next base: position 980,622 of record NW_027490137.1, on the reverse strand, counting down.
GCAACTTCCTAGCATGGAAGTGGTGCATTTTAACACTTTTGTAGTGAAAACGAGGTATACATGGCACTTCGCTATAAATATTATATCTTATCATGAAACATAGAAATGAGATGCGATATCTCGTATTAAGAAGCATTAGAACTCTAATGCTACGATACGTAGACATCTGCAAACGCCATATCCTAGAAATGAAATGTCGCATTTAAATTCTTTTGAAGTGAATGAGATGTATACATAACATTGCACTATGAATATTATCTCTTATCATGGAGCATAGAAATGAGATGCGATATCGCGATTTAAGACGCATTAGAATTCCATTGCTTCGATAAGTAGACATCTGCAAACTCTACATCCTTGCAAGGAAGTGTCGCACTTACTTCATTTTGATGTGAATACGAGGTATACATAATACTCCACAATGAATATCATATGTTATCGTGAAACATAGAAATGAGATGCGGCATCGAGTTTTAAGAAGCACTAGAACACTTTTGCTACGATACGTAGACATCTGTGAACGCTATTTCCTAGCATGGAAGTGTCGCATTCACATACTTTTGACGTTAATGCGAGGTATACATGACACTTCGCAGTGAATATTATATCCTATCATGAAGCATAGAAGTGAGATGCGATATCGAGTATTAAGTAGCATTAGAAATCTATTGCTAGGATACGTAGACATCTGCAAACGCTATTTCCTGCCAAAGAAGTGGCGCATTTACATTCTTTTGAAGCGAATTCGAGGTATACATAACATTGCACAGTGAATATTATATCTTATCGTGAAACATAGAAATGGGATGCGATATCTCGCTATCAAGAAGCATAATATCTCTATTGCTACGATACGTAGGCATGTGCAAACGTTATTTAATAGCAAGGAAGTGTCGCATTTACGTTCCTTTGAAGTGAATAGGAGTTACACATGACACTCCGCAATGAATATTATATCTTATCATAAATCATAGAAATGAGATGCTATATGGCGTTTTATGCAGCAATAGAACTCTATTGCTTCGATACGTAGATATCTGCAGGCTCTATTTCCTGGCAAGGAAGTGTCGCATTAACATTCTTTTGAAGTGAATACGAGGTATACATGATACTTCGCTATAAATATTATATCTTATCATTAAACATAGAAATGAGATGCTATATCGCGTCTTGAGAAGCATTAGAACTTAATGCTATGATACGTAGATATCTGCGAATGCTATTTCCTAGCAAGGAAGTGTCGCATTACATTATTTTGAAGTGAATACGAGGTATACATGACACATCGCAATGAATATTATACCTTATAACGAAACATAGGAATGAGATGCGATATCGCGTTTGGAGAAGCATTAGAGCTCTACTGCTTCTATACGGAGACATCTGCAAACGCTATTTCCTAGCATGGAAGTGTCGCATTTGCATTCTTTTGATTTGAAAACGAGGTATACATGACACGTCGCAATTAATATTATATATTATCATGAAACATAGAAATGAGATGCGATATCATGTTTTAAGAAGCATTAGAACTCAGCTGCTACGATACATAGACATCTGCAAACGCTATTTCCTAGCAAGGAAGTGTCGCATTTACGTACATTTGAAGTGAATACGAGATATGCATGGCACTTCGCAATGAATATTATACCTTATCGTGAAACATAGAAATGAGATGCGACATCTCGTTTTAAGAAGCATTAGAACTCTATTGCTTCGTTACGGAGACATCTGCAAACGCTATTTCCTAGCAAGGAAGTGTAGCATTTACATTCTTTTGAAGTGAATACGAGGTATACATAACAGTGCACAATGCATATTATATATTATCATGAAACATAGAAATGATATGCGATATCCCGTTTTAAGACGCATTAGAACACTATTGCTATGATACGTAGACATCTGCAAACGCTATTTCCTATCAAGGAAGTGTCGCATTTACATTCTTTTGAAGTGAGTACCAGGTATACATGACACTTCGCAATGAATATTATATCCTATCATGAAACATAGAAATGCGTTGCGATATCGCGTGCTAAGAAGGATTAGAACTCTAATGCTACGATACGTAGATATCTGCAAACGCTATTTCCTAGCAAAGAAGTGTCGCATTACATTCTTTTGAAGTGAATACGAGGTAAACATGACACTTCGCAATGAATATTATATCTTATCATGAAACACTGAAAGGAGTTGCGTTATCCCGGTTTAAAAAGCATTAGAACTTTATTGCTTCGACACGTAGACATCTGCAAACACTATTTCCTGGCAATAAAGTGTCGCAATTACATTCATTTGAAGTGCATGCGAGGTATAAGTGACCCTTCGCAATGAATATTATATCTTATCATGAAACATAGAAATGAGATGCGATATCGCGTTTTGAGAAGCATTAGAACTCTATTGCTACGATACGTAGGCATGTGCAAACGCTATTTAATAGCAAGGAAGAGTCGCATTTACATTCTTTTGAAGTGAATACGAGGTATACATAGCACTCCACAATGGATATTAGACCTTATAACGAAACAGATAACTGAGATGCAATATCTTGTTTTATGAAGCTTTAGAACTCTATTGCTACGATACGTAGAAATCTGCAAACACTATGTAATTTCAGGGAAGTGTCGCATTTACATTCTTCTGAAGTGAATACGTGGTATACATGACACTAAGCAGTGTATATTATATCTTATCATGAAACATAGAAACGATATGCGATATCGCGTTTTAGGAAGCATTGGAACACTATTGCTGCGATACGTAGACACCTGCAAACGCTATTTCCTAGCATGGAAGTGTCGCATTTACACTCTTTTGAAGTAAACACGAGGTGTACATGACATTTCGCAATGAATATTACATCTTACCATGAAACATAGAAATGAGATGCAATATCGCGTTTTGAGAAGCATTAGTACTCTAATGCTACCATACGTAGATATCTGCAAACGCCATTTCCTAGCAAGGAAGTGTCGCATTTACATTCTTTTGAAGTAAATACGAGGTTTGCATGCCACTTCGCGATGAATATCATATCATCACGAAACATAGATATAAGATGCCATAACGCGATTTAAGAAGCATTAGATCTCTATTGCTTCGATACGGAGACAATTGCAAACTGTATCTCCTAGCAAGGAAGTGTAGCATTTACATTCTTTTGAAGTGAATACGGGGTATACATAACACTCCACAATGAATATTATACCTTATCACGAAACATAGGCATGAGATGCGATATCGCGATTTAAGAAGCATTAGAACTCTAATGCTTCGATACGGAGACATCTGCAAAGGACATTTGCTAGCAAGGAAGTGTCGCATTTACATTCTTTTGAAGTGAATATGAGGTATACATGACACTTCGCAATGAGTATTATATCTTATCATGAAACATAGAAATGAGATGCGATATCGGGTTTTGAGAATCATTAGAACTCTATTGCTACGATACTTAGACATCTTCAGACGCTATTTCCTAGCAAGGAAGTGTCGCATTTACATTCTTTTGAAGCGAATACAAGGTATACATAGCAATCCACAATGAATATTATATCTTATCACGAAATATAGAAATGAGTTGGGATATCGCTATTTAAGAAGCAGTAGATCTCTATTGTTTCGATACGTAGACATCTGGAAACGCTATTTCCTAGCAAGGACGTGTCGCATTTACATTCTTTTGCAGTGAATACAAGGTATACATGACAAATCGCAATGAATATTATGTCTTATCATGAAGCATAGAAATGAGATGCGATATCGCGTTTTAAGAAGCATTAGAACTCTATTGATCCGATACGTAGATATCTGCAAACGCAACTATCTAGCCATGAAGTGTCGCATTTACAATCTTTTGAAGTGAATACGAGGTATACATGACACTTCGCTATGAATATAATATCTCATCATGAAACATAGAAATGAGATGCGATATTGCGATTCAAGAAGCACAGGACCTCTATTGCTTCGATACGTAGACAACTGCAAACGCTACATCCTAGCAAGGAGGTGTCGCATTTACAATCTTTTGAAAGGAAAGCGAGGTATGCATGACACTTCGCAATGAATATTATATCTTATTATAAAACATAGTATTGAGATGCGACATCTCGTTATAAGAAGCATTATAACTCTATTGCTTCGATACGTAGACATCTGCAAACGCTATTTCCAAGCAAGGAAGAGTCACATTTACATTCCTTCGAAGTGAATACGAGGTATACCTAACACTCCACAATGATTACTATATCTTATCATGAAACATAGAAATGAGATGAGTTATCGCGATTTAAAAAGCATTAGAACGCTATTGCTACGATACGTAGACATCTGCAAACGCTATTTCCTAGCAAGGAAGTGTAGCATTTAAAATCTTTTGAAGTGAATACGAGGTATACACAACACTCCGCAATGAATATTATATCTTATCTCGAAACATAGAAATGAGATGCGATATGGCGATTTAAGAAGCATTAGAAATCTATTGCTTCGATACGTAGACATCTGCAAACGCTACTTTCTAGCAAGGAAGTGTAGCATTTACATTCTTTTGAAGTGAAAACGAGGTATACATGACACACCGCAATGAATATTATATCTTATCGTAAAACATAGGTGTGAGATGCAAAATCTCGTTTTAAGAAGCATTAGAATTCCTTTGCTACGATTCGAAGACATCTGCAAACGCTATTTCCTAGCAAGGAAGTGTCGCATTTACATTCTTTTGATGTGAATACGAGGTATACATAACACTCCACAATAAATATTATATCTAATGATGAAACATAGAAATGAGATGCGATATCCCGTTTTAAGAAACACTGTACCTCTATTTCTTCGTTACGTAGACATCTGCAAAAGAATATTTCCTAGCAAGGAAGTGTCGCATTTACATTCATTTGAGGTGTATGCGAGGTATAAGTGACACTTCGCAATGAATATTATATCTTATCATGTACGATAGAAATGCGATACGATATCGCGTTTTAAGAAGCATTAGAACACTATTGCTATGATGCGTAGACATGCGCAAACGCTATTCCCCAGCAAGGAAGTGTCGCATTTACATTCGTTTGAAGCGAATACGATGTATACATGACATTTCCCAATGAATATCATATCTTATCATGAGACATAGAAATGAGATGCGGTATCCCGTTTTAAGAAGCAGTAGAACTCTATTGCCACGATGCGTAGACCTCTGCAAACGCCATTTCCTAGCAAGGAAGTGTCGCATTTGCATTCTTAGAAGTGAATACGAGGTATACATAACACTCCACCATGAATATTATATCTTATCATGAAGCATAGAAATGAGATGCGATATCGCGTTTTAAGAAGCATTAGAACGCTATTGATCCGATAAGTAGATATCTGCAAACGCTACTATCTAGCCATGAAGTGTCGCATTTACAATCTTTTGAAGTGAATACGAGGTATACATGACACTTCGCAATGAATATAATATCTCATCATGAAACATAGAAATGAGATGCGATATTGCGATTTAAGAAGCACAGGACCTCTATTGCTTCGATACGTAGACAACTGCAAACGCTACATCCTAGCAAGGAGGTGTCGCATTTACAATCTTTTGAAAGGAAAACGAGGTATACATGACACTCCGCAATGAATACTATATCTTATCGTAAAAGATAGAAATGAGGTGCGATATCGCGTTTTAAGAAGCATTAGAACTCTATTGCTACGATACGTATATATCTGGAAACGCTAATTTCTAGCAAGGAAGTGTCGCATTTACATTCATTCGAAGTGTATGCGAGGTATACATGACACTTCGCAATGAATATTATATCTCATCGTGAAACATAGAAATGAGTTGCGATATCTTGTTTTAAGAAGCATTAGAACTCTGCTGCTTCGATACGTAGACATCTGGAAACGTTATTTCCTAGAAACGAAGTGTCGCATTTTCATTCTTTTGAAGTGAATACAAGGTATACATGACACATCGCAATGAATATTATATCTTATCATGAAACATAGAAATGAGATGCGATGTCTCGTTTTAAGAATCAGTAGAACTCTATTGCTACGACACGTAGACATCTGCAAACGCTATTTCCTAGCAAGGAAGTGTCGTATTTACATTCTTTTGAAGTGAATACTGGGTATACATAACACTGCACAATGAATATTATATCTTATCATGAAACATAGAAATGAGATGCGATATGACAATATAAGAAGCATTAGATCTCCTTTGCTTCGATACGTACACATCATCAAACGCTATTTCCAAGCAAGGAAGTGTCGCATTTACATTCTTTTGAAGTGAATACAAGGTATACATAACACTCCACAATGAATATTATATCTTATCATAATACACAGAAATGAGATGCGATATGGCGATTTAAGAAGCATTAGAACTCTATTGCTTCGATACGTAGACATCTGCCAACGCTATTTCCTAGCAAGGAAGTGTAGCATTACATTCTTTTGAAGCGATAACGAGGTATGCATGACACTTCACAATGAATATTGTATCTTATCATGAAACGTAGAAATGAGATGCGATATCGCGTTTTAAGAAGAATTAGAACTCTATTGCTACGATACTTAGATATCTGCAGACGCTATTTCCTAGCAAGGAAGTGTCGCATTTACATTCTTTTGAAGTGTAGACGAGATGTACATAACACTGCACAATAAATATTATATCTTATCATGAAACATAGAAATGGGATGCGATATCCCGATTTTAGAAGCATTAGAAATCTATTGCTTCGAAACGTATACGTCTGCAAACGCTATTTCCTAGCAAGGAAGTGTCGCATTTACTTTGTTTTGAAGTGAATACGAGGTATACATGACACTTCGCAATGAACATTGTATCTTATCATGAAACATAGAAATGAGATGCGATATCGCGTTTTGAGAAGCATTAGAACTCTATTGATAGGATAAGTAGACACCTGCAAACGCTATTTCCTAGAAAGGAAGTGTCGCATTTACATTCTTTTCAGGTGAATACGAGGTATACATAACCCTCCACAATGAATATTAAATCTTATCATGAAACGTAGAAATGAGATGCGATATCGCGTTTTAAGAAGCATTAGAACTCTATTGCTACGATACGTAGATATCTGCAGACGCTATTTCCTAGCGAGGAAGTGTCGTATTTGCATTCTTTTTATGTGAATACGGGCACTACATAACACAGCACAATGAATATTATATCTTATCATGACACATAGAATTGAGATGCGATATCGCGTTTTAAGAAGCATTAGAACTCCATTGCTTCGATACGTAGACACCTGCAGACGCTAATTCCTAGCAAGGAAGTGTCGCATTTACATTCCTTTGAAGTGAATACAAGGTATACATAACACTCCACAATGAATATTGTATCTTATCATGAAACATAGAAATGAGATGCGATATCGCGATTTAAGAAGCATTCGAACTCTATTGCTACAATACGTAGACATCTGCAATCGTTTATTACCTAGCAAGGAAGTGTCGCATTTATATTCTTTTGAAGTGTATGCGTGGTATGCAAGACACTACGCAATGAATATTATATCTTATCATGAAACATAGAAATGAGATGCGATATCGCGTTTTGCGATGATTTAGAACTCTAATGCCACGATACGTAGACATCTGCAAACGCTATTTCCTAGCAAGGAAGTGTCGCATTTACATTCACTTGAAGTGTATGCGAGGTATACATGACACTTCGCAATGAATATAGTATCTCATCATGATACATAGAAATGAGACGCGATATCGCGTTTTGAGAAGCATTAGAACTCTATTGCTACGATACCCTTAACATCTGCAAAGGCTATTTACTAGCTAGGAAGTGTCGCATTTATATCCTTTTGAAGTGGGTACGAGGTATACATGACACTTCGCATTGAATATTATGTCTTATCCTGAAATATAGAAATGAGATGCGATATCCCGTTTTAAGAAGCATAAAACACAATTGCTACAATATGTAGACATCTGCAAACGCCATTTCCTAGCCAGGAAGTGTCGCATTTACATTCATTTGAAGTGTAGAAGAGCAATGCATAACACTTTGCTATTAACATTATATCTTATCATGAAACATAGAAGTTAGATGCGAAATCGCGTTTTAAGAAGCATTAGAACTCTATTGCTTCGATACGTAGACATCTGCAAACGCTATTTCCTAGCAAGGAAGTGTCGCATTTACATTCTTTTGAAGTGAATACGAGGTATACGTAACAGTCCACAAGGAATATTATATCTTATCACGAATCATAGAAATGAGATGCGATATCGCGATATAAGAAGCATTAGAGCTCTATTTCTTCGATACGGAGACATCTGGAAACTCTAAATCCTAGCAAGGAAGTGTCGCATTTACATTCATTTGAAGTGTATGCGATGTATACATGACACTTCGCAATGAATATTATATCTTGTCATGAAACATAGAAGTGAAATGCGATATCGCGTTTTAACAAGCATTGGAACTCTACTGCTACGATACGCAGACATCTGCAAACGCTATTTCCTAGCATGGAATTGTCATATTTACATTCTTTTGAAGTGAATACGAGGTATACATAACACTCCACAATGAATATTATACCTTATCATGACACATAGAAATGAGGCGCTATATCACGATCTAAAAGGCATAACAATTCTGTTGCTACGACACGTAGACATCTGATAAAGCTATTTAATAGGAAGAAAGAGTCGCACTTACATTCTTTTGAAGTGAATACAAGGTACACATAACACTCCACAATAAATATTATATCATGTCATGAAATATAGGAATAACATGCGATATCACGATTTAAGAAGCATTAGAAAACTATTGCTTCGATACGTAGACGTCTGCAAACTCTACTTCCTAGCAAGGAAGGTTCGCATTTACATACATTGGAAGTGTATGCGAGGTATACAGGACATTTCGCAATGAATATTATATCTTATCATGAAACATAGAAATGGGATGCGATATCGGGTTTTAAGAAGCATTATAACTCTATTGCTTCGATACGTAGACATCTGGAAACGTAATTTCCTAGAAAGGAAGTGTCGCATTTACCATCATTTGAAGTGAATGCGAGGTATACATAACACTGCACAATGAATACTATATCTTATCATGATACATAGAAATGAGATGCGATATCGCGTTTTAAGCAGCATTAGAACTCTATTGCTACGATACGTAGATATCTGCAGACGCTATTTCCTAGCAAGGAAGTGTCGCATTTACATTCCTTTGAAGTGAATAGGAGGTATACATAACACTCCACAATGAATATTATATATTATCATGAAACATAGAAATGGGATGCGATATCGCGTTTTGTGAAGCACTAGAACTCTATTGCTTCTTACGTAGACAGTTGCAAACGCTACTTGCTTGCATGGAAGTGTCGCACTTACATTTTTTTGAAAGGAATACGAGGTATACATGACACTTGGCAATGAATATTATATCTTATCATGAAACATAGTATTGTGGTACGATATGGCGCTTTAACAAGCATTAGAACACAATTGCCTCGATACGTAGACATCTGCAAACGCTAGTTCCTAGCAGGGAAGTGTCGCATTTACATTCATTTGAAGTGTATGCGAGGTATACAATACATTTCGCAATGAATATTATATCTTATCATGAAACATAGAAATGGGATGCGATATCGGGTTTTAAGAAGCATTATAACTCTATTGCTTCGATACGTAGACATCTGGAAACGTAATTTCCCAGAAAGGAAGTGTCGCATTTACATTCATTTGAAGTGAATACGAGGTATATATACCCCTTCGCAATGAATATTACATCTTATCATTAAACATAGAAATTAGATGCGATATCGCGTTTTGAGAAGCATTAGAACTCCATCGCTTCGATACGTAGACATCTGCGAACGCTATTTCCTAGCAAGGAAGTATAGCATTTACATTGAATTGAAGTGTATGCGAGGTATAAGTGACACTTCGCAATAAATATCATATCTTATCATGAAACATAGAAATGAGATGAGATATCGTGTTCTAAGAAGCGACAGAACTCTGTTGCTACGATACGTAGCCATCAGCAAACGCTATTTCCTAGGAAGGAAGTGTCGCATTTACATTCTTTTGAAGTGAATACGAGGTATACATAGCACTCCACAATGAATATTATATCTTATCATGTAACGTAGAATTGAGGTGCTATATCGCGATATAGGAAGCATTGGAATACTATTGCTTCGATACGTAGACATCTCCAAACGCTACTTCCTTGCAAGCATGTGTCGCCTTTACATTCTTTTGAAGTGAATACGAGGTATACATAACACTCCACAATGAATATTATATCTTATCATGAAGCATATAACTGAGAAGCTGTATCGCGTTTGAAGAAGCATTAGAACTCTATTGCTTCGATACGTAGACATCTGGAAACGTAATTTCCCAGAAAGGAAGTGTCGCATTTACATACTTTTGAAGTGAATACGAGGTATACATAAAACTCCAGAATGAATATTATATCTTATCATGAAGCATAGAAATGAGATGCGATATGACGTATTCAGAAGGATGAGAACTCTATTACTACGATACGTAGACAAATGCAGACGCTATTTCCTAGCAAGGAAGTGTCGCATTTACATTCTGTTGAGGTGAATACGACGTATACAAACACTCCACAATGAATATTATATCTTATCATGAAACATAGAAATAAGATGCGATACGGCGATTTAAGAAGCATTAGAACACTATTGCTTCGATAAGTAGACACCTGCCAACGCTATTACCAAGCAAGGAAGTGTCGCATTTACATTCAGTTGAAGTTTATGCGAGGTATACAAGACACTTCGCAATGAATATTATATCTTATCATGAGGCATAGAAATGAGATGCGATATCGCCATTTGAGAAGCTGTAGAACTCCAATGCTACGATACGTAGACATCTGCATTCGCTATTTCCTAGCATGGAAGTGTCGCATTTACATTCTTTTGAAGTGAATACGAGGTATACATAACACTCCACAATGAATATTATATCTTATCATGAAACATAGGAATGATATACGATTTCGCGATTTAAGAAGCATTAGAACTCTATTGCATCGATACGTAGACATCTGCAAACGCTATTTCCCAGCAAGGAAGTGTCACATTTACATTCCTTCGAAGTGAATACGATGTATACCTAACACTCCACAATGATTATTATATCTAATCATGAAACATAGAAATGTGATGCGATATCGCGATTTAAGAAGAATTGGAACTGTATTGCTTCGGTACGGAGACTTGTGCAGGCGCTATTTCGTAGCAAGGAAGCCTCGCACTTACATTCTTTTGAAGTGTATGCGAGGTATAAGTAACATTTCGCAATGAATATTATATCTTTTCATGAAACATATAAAAGAGATGCGCTATGGCGTTTTAAGAAGCATTAGAAATCTATTGCTACGATACGTAGACAACTGCAAACGCTATTTCCTAGCAAGGAAGTGTTGCATTTACAATCTTTTGAAGTGAATACGAGGTACAGATAACACTCCACAATGAATATTACATCTTATCATTAAGCATATAGATGAGGAGCGATTTCGCGTTTTGAGAAGCATTGGAACTCAATTGCTACGATACGTAGACACCTGCAAACGCTATCTCCTAGCAAGGAAGTGTCGTGTTTACATTCTTTTGAAGTGAATACAGGGTATACATAACACTGCACAATGAATATTACATCTTATCATGAAACATATAGTTGAGGATCGATTCGCGTTTTAAGAAGCATTAGAACTCTATTGCTTCGCTACGTAAACATCTGCAGACGCTATTACCTAGGAAGGAAGTGTCGCATTTACAATCTATTGAAGTGAATACGACGTATACATAACACTCCAGAATGAATATTATAGCTTATTATGAAACATAGAAATGAGATACGATATGGCGTTTTAAGAAGCCTTAGAACTCTATTACTACGATACGTAGACATCTGCAGACGCTATTCCCTAGCAAGGAAGTGTCGCATTTACATTCTTTTGAAGTGAATACGAGGTATACATAACACTCCACAATGAATATTATATCTTATCATAAAGCATATAAATGAGGAGCGATTTCGCGTTTTAAGAAGCATTAGAACTCTATTGCTACGATACGTAAACATCTGCAAACGCTAATTCCTAGCAAGGAGGTGTCGCATTTTCAATCTTTTGAAGTGAATACGAGGTATACATAACAATCCATAATGAATGTTATATCTTATCATGAAACATAGAAGTGAGATGCGATATCGGGATTTAAGATGCATAGAACAATATTTCTTTGATACGTAGACATCTGCAAACGCTATTTCCTAGCAAGGAAGTGTAGCATTTACATTTTTTTGAAGTGTAGACGAGGAATACGTAACACTTCTTAATGAATATTATATATTATCATGAAACATAGAAATGAGATGCGATATCTCGTTTTAAGAAGCATTATAGCTCTCTTGCTACGATACGTAGACATCTGCAAACGCTATTTCCTAGCATCGAAGTGTCGCGTTTACTTTCTTTAGAAGTGAATACGAGGTATAAATGACACTTCGCAATGAATATTATATCTTATCGTGAGACATACTAATGAGATGCGGTATCGCGTTTTAAGAAGCATCAGAACTCTATTGCTTCGAAACGTAGATAACTGCAAACGCTACTTCCTAGCAAGGAAGTCTCGCCCTTTCATTCATTTGAAGTGAAGACTAGGTATACATGACATTTCGCAATGAATATTATATCTTATCATGAAACATAGAAATGAGATGCGACATTTCGTTTTAAGAAGCATTAGAACTCTATTGCTTCGATACGTAGATATCTGCAAACGCTATTTCCTAGCAAGGAAGTGTCGCATTAAAATCTTCTGAAGTAAAAACGTTGTATACGTAGCACTCCACAATGAATATTATAGCTGATCATGAAACATAGAAATGAGATGCAATATCGCGTTTTAAGGAGCTATAGAACACTATTGCTTCGATACGTAGACAGCTCCAAACGCTATTTACTAGCAAGGAAGTGTCGCATTTACATTCAATTGAAGTGTATGCGAGGTATACTTGACACTTCGCAATGAATATTATATCTTATCATGGAACATAGAAATGAGACGCGACATCTCGTTTTAAGAAGCATTAGAACTCTATTCCTTCGATACGTAGTTATCTGCAAACGCTATTTCCTAGCAAGGAAGTGTCGCATTTACATTCGTTTGAAGTGAATACGAGGTATACATGACACTTCGCAATAGATATTATATCTTCTCATGAAACATAGAAATGAGATGCGATATCGCGTTTTGAGAAGCATTAGAACTTTAATGCTACGATACGCAGACATCTGCAAGCGCTATCTCCTAGCAAGGAAGTGCCGCATTTACATTCATTTGAAGTGTATGCGAGGTATGCATAACACTGCACAATGAATATTATATCTTATCATGACACATATAAATGAGATGCGATATCGCGATTTAAGATGCATTAGAACTCTATTGCTTCGGTCCGTAGACATCTGCAAACGCTACTTCCTAGCAAGGAAGTATCGCATTTACATTCTTTTGAAGTGAATACGAGGTATGCATAACACTGCACAATGAATACTATATCTTATCATCAAACTTAGATATGAGATGCGATATCGCGATAGAAGAAGCATTTGAACTCTATTGCTTCGATGCGTAGACATCTACAAACGCTATTCACTAGCAAGGAAGAGACGCATTTACACTCATTTGAAGTGAATACGAAGTATACATGACACTTCGCAGTGAATATTATATCTTATCATGAAACATAGAAATGAGATGCGACATCTTCTTTTATGAAGCATTAGAACTCTATTGTTTGCATACCTATACATCTGGAAACGCTATTTCCTAGCAAGGAAGTGTCGCATTTACATTCTTTTGAAGTGAATACAAAGTCTACATGACACATCGCAATGAATATTATATCTTATCATGAAACATAGAAATGAGATGCGATATCGCGAAATAGGAAGCATTAGAATTCTATTGCTTCGATACTTGGATATCTGGAAATGTTATTTCCTAGGAAGGAAGTGTGGCATTTACATTCATTTAAAGTCTAGACGTGGAATCCGTAACACTTCGCAATGAATATTATATATAATCATGAGACATAGAAATGATATGCGATTTCGCGTTTTAAGAAGCATTAGAACTCTATTGCTTCGATACGGAGACATCTGCCAACGATATTTCCTTGCAAGAAAGTGTCGCATTTACATTTTTTGAAGTGAATACGAGGTATACATAACACTCCACAATGAATATTATATCTTATCACGAAACATAGAAGTGAGATGCGATATCGCGTTTTTAGAAGCACTTGAAGTCTATTGCTACGGTACGCAGACATCTGCAAACGCTATTTCCTAGCAAGGAAGTGTCGCATTTACATTCATTTGAAGTGAATACGAGGTATACGTGACACTTCGCAATGAAGATTACATCTTATCATGAACCATAGAAATGAGATGCGATATTGCGTTTTAAGAAGCATTAGATTTCTATTGCTACGATACGCTGACATCTGCAGACGCTATTGCCTAGCAAGGAAGTGTCGCATATACGTTCGTTAGAAGTGAATACGAGGTATACATAACACTCCACAATGAATATTATATCTTATCACGAAACATAGAAATGTGATGCGATGTCGCCTTTCAAGAAGCATTAGAATTTAATTGCGTCGATACGTAGAAATCTGCAAGCGCTATTTCCTAGCAAGGAAGAGTCACATTTACATTCTTTTGATGTGAATACGAGGTATACATGACACTTCGCAATGAATATTATATCCTATCATGAAACATAGAAATGAGATGCGATATCGCGTGTTAAGAAGCACTAGAACTCTATTGCTGCGGTACGTAGACATCTGCAAACGCTATTTCCTAGCAAGGAAGTGTAGCATTATCATACTTTTGAAGTGAATACGAGGTATACATAACATTGCACAATGAATATTGTATCTTATCATGAAACATAGAAATGAGATGCGATATCGCGTTATAAGAAGCATTTGAACTCTATTGCTTCGATGCGTAGACATCTACAAACGCTATTCACTAGCAAGGAAGAGACGCATTTACATTCATTTGAAGTGAATACGAAGTATACATAACATTGCACAATGAATATTGTATCTTATCGTGAAACATAGAAATGAGATGCGATATCGCGTTATAAGAAGCATTTGAACTCTATTGCTTCGATGCGTAGACATCTACAAACGCTATTCACTAGCAAGGAAGAGACGCATTTACATTCATTTGAAGTGAATACGAAGTATACTTGACACTTCGCAGTGAATATTATATCTTATCATGAGACATAGAAATGAGATGCCATATCGCGTTTTGAGAGGCATTAGAACTCTATTGCTAGGATACGTAGATATCTGGAAACGCTATTTCGTAGCGAGAATGCGTCGCAATTACATTCCCTTCAAGTGAATACGAGGTATACATTACACTTCGCAATGAATATTATATCTTATCATGAAACATAGAAATCAGATGCGATATCGCGTTTTAAGAAGCATTAGAACTCTATTGCTACGATACGTAAGCATCTGCAAACGCTATTTCCTGGCAAGGAAGTGTCGCATTTACATTCCCTTGAAGTGAATACGAGGTATGCATGACACTTCGCAATGAGTATTATATCTTATCATGAAACATAGAAATGAGATGCGATATCCTGGTTTAAGAAGCGTTAGAACCCTATTGCTTCGATACGGAGACATCTAGAAACGCTATTTGCAAGCAAGGAAGTGTCGCATTTACATTCTTTTGAAGTGTAGAAGAGGAATACAAAACACTGCACGATGAATATTATATCGTATCATGAAACATAGAAATGAGATGCGATATCGCGTTTTGAGAAGCATTAGAGCACTAATGCTACGATACGTAGACATCTGCAGAAGCTATTTCCTAGCAAGGAGGTGTCTCATGTACATACTTTTGAAGTGAATACGAGGTATACATGATAATCCGCAATGAATATTATATCTTATCTTAAAACGTAGGAATGAAATCCGATATCTCGTTTTCAGAAGCATTTTAACTCTGCTGCTTCGATACGTAGAAATCAGCCATCGCTATATCCTAGCAACGAAGTGTCGCATTTACATTCATTTGAAGTGTATGCGAGGTATACATAACACTGCACAATGAATATTATATCTTATCATGAAACGTAGAAATGAGATGCGATATCTCGTTTTAAGAAGCATTAGAACTCTGTTGCTTCCATACGTAGACATCTGCCAACGCTATATCCTAGCAAGGAAGAATCGCATTTACATTCATTTGAATTGTATCCGAGTTATACATGACACTGCGCAATGAGTATTATATCTTATCAAGAAACATAGAAATGAGAAGCTATATCTTGATTTAAGAGGCATTAGAACACTATTGCATCTAATCGTAGACATCTGCAAACGCTACTTCCTAGCAATTAAGTGCCGCATTCACCTTCTTTTGTAGTGAGTACGAGGTATACATGACACTTCGCAATGAATATTATATTTTATCATGAAACCTAGAAATGAGATGCGATATTTGGTTTAAGAAGCATTTGAACTCTATTGCTACGATACGTAGACATCAGCAAACGCATTTCCTGGCAAGGAAGTGTCGCATTTACATTCATTTGAAGTGTGGACGAGGAATACATTACACTTCCCAATGAATAATATATCTTATAATGAAACACAGAAATGAGATGCGATATCTCGCTTTAAGAAGCATAGAACACTATTTCTTCGATACGTAGACATCTACAAACGCTATTTCCTAGCAAGGAAGTGTGGCATTTACATTCTTTTGAGGTGAATACGAGGTATACATTACACCCCACAATGAATATTATATCTTATCATGAAACATAGAAATGCGAAACGATATCGCGACTCAAGAAATATTAGAACTCTATTGCTTCGATACGTCGACATCTGCAAACGCTATTTCCTAGCAAGGAAGTGTCGCATTTACATTCTTTTGAAGTGTAGGCGAGGAATACATAACACTTCGCAATGAATATTATATCTTATCATGAAACATAGAAATGAGAAGCGATATCGCGCTTTAAGAAGCGTTAGAAACCTATTGCTACGATACGCAGACATCTGCAAACGCTATTTCGTAGCAAGGAAGTGTCGCAATTACATTCCTTTCAAGTGAATACGAGGTATACATGACACTTCGCAATGAATATTATATCTCATCGTGAAACATAGAAATGAGTTGCGATATCTTGTTTTAAGAAGCATTAGAACTCTGCTGCTTCGATACGTAGACATCTGGAAACGTTATTTCCTAGAAACGAAGTGTCGCATTTTCATTCCTTTGAAGTGAATACAAGGTATACATGACACATCGCAATGAATATTATATCTTATCATGAAACATAGAAATGAGATGCGATATCTCGTTTTAAGAATCAGTAGAACTCTATTGCTACGACACGTAGACATCTGCAAACGCTATTTCCTAGCAAGGAAGTGTCGTATTTACATTCTTTTGAAGTGAATACTGGGTATACATAACACTGCACAATGAATATTATATCTTATCATGAAACATAGAAATGAGATGCGATATGACAATATAAGAAGCATTAGATCTCCTTTGCTTCGATACGTACACATCATCAAACGCTATTTCCAAGCAAGGAAGTGTCGCATTTACATTCTTTTGAAGTGAATACAAGGTATACATAACACTCCACAATGAATATTATATCTTATCATAATACATAGAAATGAGATGCGATATGGCGATTTAAGAAGCATTAGAACCCTATTGCTTCGATACGTAGACATCTGCCAACGCTATTTCCTAGCAAGGAAGTGTAGCATTACATTCTTTTGAAGCGATAACGAGGTATGCATGACACTTCACAATGAATATTGTATCTTATCATGAAACGTAGAAATGAGATGCGATATCGCGTTTTAAGAAGAATTAGAACTCTATTGCTACGATACTTAGATATCTGCAGACGCTATTTCCTAGCAAGGAAGTGTCGCATTTACATTCTTTTGAAGTGTAGACGAGATGTACATAACACTGCACAATAAATATTATATCTTATCATGAAACATAGAAATGGGATGCGATATCCCGATTTTAGAAGCATTAGAAATCTATTGCTTCGAAACGTATACGTCTGCAAACGCTATTTCCTAGCAAGGAAGTGTCGCATTTACTTTGTTTTGAAGTGAATACGAGGTATACATGACACTTCGCAATGAACATTGTATCTTATCATGAAACATAGAAATGAGATGCGATATCGCGTTTTGAGAAGCATTAGAACTCTATTGATAGGATAAGTAGACACCTGCAAACGCTATTTCCTAGAAAGGAAGTGTCGCATTTACATTCCTTTGAAGTGAATACAAGGTATACATAACACTCCACAATGAATATTGTATCTTATCATGAAACATAGAAATGAGATGCGATATCGCGATTTAAGAAGCATTCGAACTCTATTGCTACAATACGTAGACATCTGCAATCGTTTATTACCTAGCAAGGAAGTGTCGCATTTATATTCTTTTGAAGTGTATGCGTGGTATGCAAGACACTACGCAATGAATATTATATCTTATCATGAAACATAGAAATGAGATGCGATATCGCGTTTTGCGATGATTTAGAACTCTAATGCCACGATACGTAGACATCTGCAAACGCTATTTCCTGGCAAGGAAGTGTCGCATTTACATTCACTTGAAGTGTATGCGAGGTATACATGACACTTCGCAATGAATATAGTATCTCATCATGATACATAGAAATGAGACGCGATATCGCGTTTTGAGAAGCATTAGAACTCTATTGCTACGATACCCTTAACATCTGCAAAGGCTATTTACTAGCTAGGAAGTGTCGCATTTATATCCTTTTGAAGTGGGTACGAGGTATACATGACACTTCGCATTGAATACTATGTCTTATCCTGAAATATAGAAATGAGATGCGATATCCCGTTTTAAGAAGCATAAAACACAATTGCTACAATATGTAGACATCTGCAAACGCCATTTCCTAGCCAGGAAGTGTCGCATTTACATTCATTTGAAGTGTAGAAGAGCAATGCATAACACTTTGCTATTAACATTATATCTTATCATGAAACATAGAAGTTAGATGCGAAATCGCGTTTTAAGAAGCATTAGAACTCTATTGCTTCGATACGTAGACATCTGCAAACGCTATTTCCTAGCAAGGAAGTGTCGCATTTACATTCTTTTGAAGTGAATACGAGGTATACGTAACAGTCCACAAGGAATATTATATCTTATCACGAATCATAGAAATGAGATGCGATATCGCGATATAAGACGCATTAGAGCTCTATTTCTTCGATACGGAGACATCTGGAAACTCTAAATCCTAGCAAGGAAGTGTCGCATTTACATTCATTTGAAGTGTATGCGATGTATACATGACACTTCGCAATGAATATTATATCTTGTCATGAAACATAGAAGTGAAATGCGATATCGCGTTTTAACAAGCATTGGAACTCTACTGCTACGATACGCAGACATCTGCAAACGCTATTTCCTAGCATGGAATTGTCATATTTACATTCTTTTGAAGTGAATACGAGGTATACATAACACTCCACAATGAATATTATACCTTATCATGACACATAGAAATGAGGCGCTATATCACGATCTAAAAGGCATAACAATTCTGTTGCTACGACACGTAGACATCTGATAAAGCTATTTAATAGGAAGAAAGAGTCGCACTTACATTCTTTTGAAGTGAATACAAGGTACACATAACACTCCACAATAAATATTATATCATGTCATGAAATATAGGAATAACATGCGATATCACGATTTAAGAAGCATTAGAAAACTATTGCTTCGATACGTAGACGTCTGCAAACTCTACTTCCTAGCAAGGAAGGTTCGCATTTACATACATTGGAAGTGTATGCGAGGTATACAGGACATTTCGCAATGAATATTATATCTTATCATGAAACATAGAAATGGGATGCGATATCGGGTTTTAAGAAGCATTATAACTCTATTGCTTCGATACGTAGACATCTGGAAACGTAATTTCCTAGAAAGGAAGTGTCGCATTTACCATCATTTGAAGTGAATGCGAGGTATACATAACACTGCACAATGAATATTATATCTTATCATGATACATAGAAATGAGATGCGATATCGCGTTTTAAGCAGCATTAGAACTCTATTGCTACGATACGTAGATATCTGCAGACGCTATTTCCTAGCAAGGAAGTGTCGCATTTACATTCCTTTGAAGTGAATAGGAGGTATACATAACACTCCACAATGAATATTATATATTATCATGAAACATAGAAATGGGATGCGATATCGCGTTTTGTGAAGCACTAGAACTCTATTGCTTCTTACGTAGACAGTTGCAAACGCTACTTGCTTGCATGGAAGTGTCGCACTTACATTTTTTTGAAAGGAATACGAGGTATACATGACACTTGGCAATGAATATTATATCTTATCATGAAACATAGTATTGTGGTACGATATGGCGCTTTAACAAGCATTAGAACACAATTGCCTCGATACGTAGACATCTGCAAACGCTAGTTCCTAGCAGGGAAGTGTCGCATTTACATTCATTTGAAGTGTATGCGAGGTATACAATACATTTCGCAATGAATATTATATCTTATCATGAAACATAGAAATGGGATGCGATATCGGGTTTTAAGAAGCATTATAACTCTATTGCTTCGATACGTAGACATCTGGAAACGTAATTTCCCAGAAAGGAAGTGTCGTATTTACATTCATTTGAAGTGAATACGAGGTATATATACCCCTTCGCAATGAATATTACATCTTATCATTAAACATAGAAATTAGATGCGATATCGCGTTTTGAGAAGCATTAGAACTCCATCGCTTCGATACGTAGACATCTGCGAACGCTATTTCCTAGCAAGGAAGTATAGCATTTACATTGAATTGAAGTGTATGCGAGGTATAAGTGACACTTCGCAATAAATATCATATCTTATCATGAAACATAGAAATGAGATGAGATATCGTGTTCTAAGAAGCGACAGAACTCTGTTGCTACGATACGTAGCCATCAGCAAACGCTATTTCCTAGGAAGGAAGTGTCGCATTTACATTCTTTTGAAGTGAATACGAGGTATACATAGCACTCCACAATGAATATTATATCTTATCATGTAACGTAGAATTGAGGTGCTATATCGCGATATAGGAAGCATTGGAATACTATTGCTTCGATACGTAGACATCTCCAAACGCTACTTCCTTGCAAGCATGTGCCGCCTTTACATTCTTTTGAAGTGAATACGAGGTATACATAACACTCCACAATGAATATTATATCTTATCATGAAGCATATAACTGAGAAGCTGTATCGCGTTTGAAGAAGCATTAGAACTCTATTGCTTCGATACGTAGACATCTGAAAACGTAATTTCCCAGAAAGGAAGTGTCGCATTTACATACTTTTGAAGTGAATACGAGGTATACATAAAACTCCAGAATGAATATTATATCTTATCATGAAGCATAGAAATGAGATGCGATATGACGTATTCAGAAGGATGAGAACTCTATTACTACGATACGTAGACAAATGCAGACGCTATTTCCTAGCAAGGAAGTGTCGCATTTACATTCTGTTGAGGTGAATACGACGTATACAAACACTCCACAATGAATATTATATCTTATCATGAAACATAGAAATAAGATGCGATACGGCGATTTAAGAAGCATTAGAACACTATTGCTTCGATAAGTAGACACCTGCCAACGCTATTACCAAGCAAGGAAGTGTCGCATTTACATTCAGTTGAAGTTTATGCGAGGTATACAAGACACTTCGCAATGAATATTATATCTTATCATGAGGCATAGAAATGAGATGCGATATCGCCATTTGAGAAGCTGTAGAACTCCAATGCTACGATACGTAGACATCTGCATTCGCTATTTCCTAGCATGGAAGTGTCGCATTTACATTCTTTTGAAGTGAATACGAGGTATACATAACACTCCACAATGAATATTATATCTTATCATGAAACATAGGAATGATATACGATTTCGCGATTTAAGAAGCATTAGAACTCTATTGCATCGATACGTAGACATCTGCAAACGCTATTTCCCAGCAAGGAAGTGTCACATTTACATTCCTTCGAAGTGAATACGATGTATACCTAACACTCCACAATGATTATTATATCTAATCATGAAACATAGAAATGTGATGCGATATCGCGATTTAAGAAGAATTGGAACTGTATTGCTTCGGTACGGAGACTTGTGCAGGCGCTATTTCGTAGCAAGGAAGCCTCGCACTTACATTCTTTTGAAGTGTATGCGAGGTATAAGTAACATTTCGCAATGAATATTATATCTTTTCATGAAACATATAAAAGAGATGCGCTATGGCGTTTTAAGAAGCATTAGAAATCTATTGCTACGATACGTAGACAACTGCAAACGCTATTTCCTAGCAAGGAAGTGTTGCATTTACAATCTTTTGAAGTGAATACGAGGTATAGATAACACTCCACAATGAATATTAAATCTTATCATTAAGCATATAGATGAGGAGCGATTTCGCGTTTTGAGAAGCATTGGAACTCAATTGCTACGATACGTAGACACCTGCAAACGCTATCTCCTAGCAAGGAAGTGTCGTGTTTACATTCTTTTGAAGTGAATACAGGGTATACATAACACTGCACAATGAATATTACATCTTATCATGAAACATATAGTTGAGGATCGATTCGCGTTTTAAGAAGCATTAGAACTCTATTGCTTCGCTACGTAAACATCTGCAGACGCTATTACCTAGGAAGGAAGTGTCGCATTTACAATCTATTGAAGTGAATACGACGTATACATAACACTCCAGAATGAATATTATAGCTTATTATGAAACATAGAAATGAGATACGATATGGCGTTTTAAGAAGCCTTAGAACTCTATTACTACGATACGTAGACATCTGCAGACGCTATTCCCTAGCAAGGAAGTGTCGCATTTACATTCTTTTGAAGTGAATACGAGGTATACATAACACTCCACAATGAATATTATATCTTATCATAAAGCATATAAATGAGGAGCGATTTCGCGTTTTAAGAAGCATTAGAACTCTATTGCTACGATACGTAAACATCTGCAAACGCTAATTCCTAGCAAGGAGGTGTCGCATTTTCAATCTTTTGAAGTGAATACGAGGTATACATAACAATCCATAATGAATGTTATATCTTATCATGAAACATAGAAGTGAGATGCGATATCGGGATTTAAGATGCCTAGAACAATATTTCTTTGATACGTAGACATCTGCAAACGCTATTTCCTAGCAAGGAAGTGTAGCATTTACATTTTTTTGAAGTGTAGACGAGGAATACGTAACACTTCTTAATGAATATTATATATTATCATGAAACATAGAAATGAGATGCGATATCTCGTTTTAAGAAGCATTATAGCTCTCTTGCTACGATACGTAGACATCTGCAAACGCTATTTCCTAGCATCGAAGTGTCGCGTTTACTTTCTTTAGAAGTGAATACGAGGTATAAATGACACTTCGCAATGAATATTATATCTTATCGTGAGACATACTAATGAGATGCGGTATCGCGTTTTAAGAAGCATCAGAACTCTATTGCTTCGAAACGTAGATAACTGCAAACGCTACTTCCTAGCAAGGAAGTCTCGCCCTTTCATTCATTTGAAGTGAAGACTAGGTATACATGACATTTCGCAATGAATATTATATCTTATCATGAAACATAGAAATGAGATGCGACATTTCGTTTTAAGAAGCATTAGAACTCTATTGCTTCGATACGTAGATATCTGCAAACGCTATTTCCTAGCAAGGAAGTGTCGCATTAAAATCTTCTGAAGTAAAAACGTTGTATACGTAGCACTCCACAATGAATACTATAGCTGATCATGAAACATAGAAATGAGATGCAATATCGCGTTTTAAGGAGCTATAGAACACTATTGCTTCGATACGTAGACAGCTCCAAACGCTATTTACTAGCAAGGAAGTGTCGCATTTACATTCAATTGAAGTGTATGCGAGGTATACTTGACACTTCGCAATGAATATTATATCTTATCATGGAACATAGAAATGAGACGCGACATCTCGTTTTAAGAAGCATTAGAACTCTATTCCTTCGATACGTAGTTATCTGCAAACGCTATTTCCTAGCAAGGAAGTGTCGCATTTACATTCGTTTGAAGTGAATACGAGGTATACATGACACTTCGCAATAGATATTATATCTTCTCATGAAACATAGAAATGAGATGCGATATCGCGTTTTGAGAAGCATTAGAACTTTAATGCTACGATACGCAGACATCTGCAAGCGCTATCTCCTAGCAAGGAAGTGCCGCATTTACATTCATTTGAAGTGTATGCGAGGTATGCATAACACTGCACAATGAATATTATATCTTATCATGACACATATAAATGAGATGCGATATCGCGATTTAAGATGCATTAGAACTCTATTGCTTCGGTCCGTAGACATCTGCAAACGCTACTTCCTAGCAAGGAAGTATCGCATTTACATTCTTTTGAAGTGAATACGAGGTATGCATAACACTGCACAATGAATACTATATCTTATCATCAAACTTAGATATGAGATGCGATATCGCGATAGAAGAAGCATTTGAACTCTATTGCTTCGATACGTAGACATCTGCAGACGCTACTTCCTAGCAAGGAATGGTCGCATTTACATTCGCTTGAAGTGAATACGTGGTATACATAACCCTTCTAACTGAATATTATATCCTATCATGATACATAGAAATGGGACGCGATATCGCGTTTTAAGAAACGTTAGAACTCCATTGCATCGGTACGTAGTCATCTGCAAACGCTACTTCCTAGCAAGAAAGTGTCGCATTTACATTCATTTGAAGTGAATACGAGGTATATATACCCCTTCGCAATGAATATTACATCTTATCATTAAACATAGAAATTAGATGCGATATCGCGTTTTGAGAAGCATTAGAACTCCATCGCTTCGATACGTAGACATCTGCGAACGCTATTTCCTAGCAAGGAAGTATAGCATTTACATTGAATTGAAGTGTATGCGAGGTATAAGTGACACTTCGCAATAAATATCATATCTTATCATGAAACATAGAAATGAGATGAGATATCGTGTTCTAAGAAGCGACAGAACTCTGTTGCTACGATACGTAGCCATCAGCAAACGCTATTTCCTAGGAAGGAAGTGTCGCATTTACATTCTTTTGAAGTGAATACGAGGTATACATAGCACTCCACAATGAATATTATATCTTATCATGTAACGTAGAATTGAGGTGCTATATCGCGATATAGGAAGCATTGGAATACTATTGCTTCGATACGTAGACATCTCCAAACGCTACTTCCTTGCAAGCATGTGTCGCCTTTACATTCTTTTGAAGTGAATACGAGGTATACATAACACTCCACAATGAATATTATATCTTATCATGAAGCATATAACTGAGAAGCTGTGTCGCGTTTGAAGAGGCATTAGAACTCTATTGCTTCGATACGTAGACATCTGGAAACGTAATTTCCCAGAAAGGAAGTGTCGCATTTACATACCTTTGAAGTGAATACGAGGTATACATAAAACTGCAGAATGAATATTATATCTTATCATGAAGCATAGAAATGAGATGCGATATGACGTATTCAGAAGGATGAGAACTCTATTACTACGATACGTAGACAAATGCAGACGCTATTTCCTAGCAAGGAAGTGTCGCATTTACATTCTGTTGAGGTGAATACGACGTATACAAACACTCCACAATGAATATTATATCTTATCATGAAACATAGAAATAAGATGCGATACGGCGATTTAAGAAGCATTAGAACACTATTGCTTCGATAAGTAGACACCTGCCAACGCTATTACCAAGCAAGGAAGTGTCGCATTTACATTCAGTTGAAGTTTATGCGAGGTATACAAGACACTTCGCAATGAATATTATATCTTATCATGAGGCATAGAAATGAGATGCGATATCGCCATTTGAGAAGCTGTAGAACTCCAATGCTACGATACGTAGACATCTGCATTCGCTATTTCCTAGCATGGAAGTGTCGCATTTACATTCTTTTGAAGTGAATACGAGGTATACATAACACTCCACAATGAATATTATATCTTATCATGAAACATAGGAATGATATACGATTTCGCGATTTAAGAAGCATTAGAACTCTATTGCATCGATACGTAGACATCTGCAAACGCTATTTCCCAGCAAGGAAGTGTCACATTTACATTCCTTCGAAGTGAATACGATGTATACCTAACACTCCACAATGATTATTATATCTAATCATGAAACATAGAAATGTGATGCGATATCGCGATTTAAGAAGAATTGGAACTGTATTGCTTCGGTACGGAGACTTGTGCAGGCGCTATTTCGTAGCAAGGAAGCCTCGCACTTACATTCTTTTGAAGTGTATGCGAGGTATAAGTAACATTTCGCAATGAATATTATATCTTTTCATGAAACATATAAAAGAGATGCGCTATGGCGTTTTAAGAAGCATTAGAAATCTATTGCTACGATACGTAGACAACTGCAAACGCTATTTCCTAGCAAGGAAGTGTTGCATTTACAATCTTTTGAAGTGAATACGAGGTATAGATAACACTCCACAATGAATATTAAATCTTATCATTAAGCATATAGATGAGGAGCGATTTCGCGTTTTGAGAAGCATTGGAACTCAATTGCTACGATACGTAGACACCTGCAAACGCTATCTCCTAGCAAGGAAGTGTCGTGTTTACATTCTTTTGAAGTGAATACAGGGTATACATAACACTGCACAATGAATATTACATCTTATCATGAAACATATAGTTGAGGATCGATTCGCGTTTTAAGAAGCATTAGAACTCTATTGCTTCGCTACGTAAACATCTGCAGACGCTATTACCTAGGAAGGAAGTGTCGCATTTACAATCTATTGAAGTGAATACGACGTATACATAACACTCCAGAATGAATATTATAGCTTATTATGAAACATAGAAATGAGATACGATATGGCGTTTTAAGAAGCCTTAGAACTCTATTACTACGATACGTAGACATCTGCAGACGCTATTCCCTAGCAAGGAAGTGTCGCATTTACATTCTTTTGAAGTGAATACGAGGTATACATAACACTCCACAATGAATATTATATCTTATCATAAAGCATATAAATGAGGAGCGATTTCGCGTTTTAAGAAGCATTAGAACTCTATTGCTACGATACGTAAACATCTGCAAACGCTAATTCCTAGCAAGGAGGTGTCGCATTTTCAATCTTTTGAAGTGAATACGAGGTATACATAACAATCCATAATGAATGTTATATCTTATCATGAAACATAGAAGTGAGATGCGATATCGGGATTTAAGATGCATAGAACAATATTTCTTTGATACGTAGACATCTGCAAACGCTATTTCCTAGCAAGGAAGTGTAGCATTTACATTTTTTTGAAGTGTAGACGAGGAATACGTAACACTTCTTAATGAATATTATATATTATCATGAAACATAGAAATGAGATGCGATATCTCGTTTTAAGAAGCATTATAGCTCTCTTGCTACGATACATAGACATCTGCAAACGCTATTTCCTAGCATCGAAGTGTCGCGTTTACTTTCTTTAGAAGTGAATACGAGGTATAAATGACACTTCGCAATGAATATTATATCTTATCGTGAGACATACTAATGAGATGCGGTATCGCGTTTTAAGAAGCATCAGAACTCTATTGCTTCGAAACGTAGATAACTGCAAACGCTACTTCCTAGCAAGGAAGTCTCGCCCTTTCATTCATTTGAAGTGAAGACTAGGTATACATGACATTTCGCAATGAATATTATATCTTATCATGAAACATAGAAATGAGATGCGACATTTCGTTTTAAGAAGCATTAGAACTCTATTGCTTCGATACGTAGATATCTGCAAACGCTATTTCCTAGCAAGGAAGTGTCGCATTAAAATCTTCTGAAGTAAAAACGTTGTATACGTAGCACTCCACAATGAATATTATAGCTGATCATGAAACATAGAAATGAGATGCAATATCGCGTTTTAAGGAGCTATAGAACACTATTGCTTCGATACGTAGACAGCTCCAAACGCTATTTACTAGCAAGGAAGTGTCGCATTTACATTCAATTGAAGTGTATGCGAGGTATACTTGACACTTCGCAATGAATATTATATCTTATCATGGAACATAGAAATGAGACGCGACATCTCGTTTTAAGAAGCATTAGAACTCTATTCCTTCGATACGTAGTTATCTGCAAACGCTATTTCCTAGCAAGGAAGTGTCGCATTTACATTCGTTTGAAGTGAATACGAGGTATACATGACACTTCGCAATAGATATTATATCTTCTCATGAAACATAGAAATGAGATGCGATATCGCGTTTTGAGAAGCATTAGAACTTTAATGCTACGATACGCAGACATCTGCAAGCGCTATCTCCTAGCAAGGAAGTGCCGCATTTACATTCATTTGAAGTGTATGCGAGGTATGCATAACACTGCACAATGAATATTATATCTTATCATGACACATATAAATGAGATGCGATATCGCGATTTAAGATGCATTAGAACTCTATTGCTTCGGTCCGTAGACATCTGCAAACGCTACTTCCTAGCAAGGAAGTATCGCATTTACATTCTTTTGAAGTGAATACGAGGTATGCATAACACTGCACAATGAATACTATATCTTATCATCAAACTTAGATATGAGATGCGATATCGCGATAGAAGAAGCATTTGAACTCTATTGCTTCGATACGTAGACATCTGCAGACGCTACTTCCTAGCAAGGAATGGTCGCATTTACATTCGCTTGAAGTGAATACGTGGTATACATAACCCTTCTAACTGAATATTATATCCTATCATGATACATAGAAATGGGACGCGATATCGCGTTTTAAGAAACGTTAGAACTCCATTGCATCGGTACGTAGTCATCTGCAAACGCTACTTCCTAGCAAGAAAGTGTCGCATTTACATTCATTTCAAGTGTATGCGAGGTATACATAACCCTTCTAACTGAATATTATATCCTATCATGAAACATAGAAATTGGATGCGATGTTCCGTTTTAAGAAGCATTAGATATCTATTGCTACGATACGTAGACATCTGCAAACGCTACTTCCTAGCAAGGAAGTGTCGCATTTACATTCATTTGAAGTGTATGCGAGGTATACATGACACTTCGCAATAAATATTATATCTTATCATGAAACATATAAATGAGATGCGATATCGCGATTTAAGATGCATTAGAACTCTATTGCTTCGGTCCGTAGACATCTGCAAACGCTACTTCCTAGCAAGGAAGTATCGCATTTACATTCTTTTGAAGTGAATACGAGGTATGCATAACACTGCACAATGAATACTATATCTTATCATGAAACATAGAAATGAGATGCGATAGCGCGATTTAAGAAGCATTAGAACTCCATTGCTTCGATACGTAGACATCTGCAAACTCTATTTCCTAGCAAGGAAGTGTCGCATTTACATTCAGTTGAAGTGTATGCGCGGTGTACATGACACTTCGCAATGAATATTATATCTTATCATGAAACATAGAAATGAGATGCGATATCGCGTTTTGAGAAGCATTGGAACTTTACTGATACGATACGTACATATCTGGAAACGATATTTCCTAGCAAGGAAGTGCCGCATTTACATTCTTTTGAAGTGTATGCGAGGTATACATGACACTTCGCAATGAATATTATATCTTATCAAGAAATATAGAAATGAGATGCGATATCGCGTTTTTAGAAGCATTAAAACTCAACTGATAGGATACGTAGACATCTGCAAACGCTATTTCCTAGCAAGGAAGTGTCGCATTTACATTCATTTGAAGTGTATGCGAGGTATACAAGACACTTCGCATTGAATATTATATCTTATCATGAAATATAGAAATGAGATGCGATATCGCGTTTTGAGAAGCATTAAAACTCGACGGATAGGATACGTAGGCATCTGCAAACGCTACTGCCTAGCAAGGATGTGTCGCATTTACATTCTTTTGAAGTGAATATGGGGTATACATAACACTGCACAATGAATGTTATATCATACCATGAAACATGGAAATGAGATGCGATATCTCGTTTTAAGAAGCATTAGAGCTCTATTGGTGCGATACGTAGACATCTGCAAACGCAATTTCAAAGCAAGGAAGTGTCGCATTTACATTCTTTTGAGGTGAATACGAGGTATACATGACACTGCACAAGGTATATTATATCTTATCACGAAATATAGAATGGAGATGCGATTTCACGTTTTAAGAAGCATTAGAACTCTATTGCTACGAAACGTAGACATCTGCAAACGCTATTTCCTAGCAAGGGAGTGTCGCATTTGCATTCATTTGAGGTGTATGCGAGCTATGCAAGACACTGCGCACTGCATATTATATCTTATCATGAAACATAGAAATGAGATGCGATATGGCGGTTTAAGGAGCATTAGAACTCTATTGCTTCGATACGTAGACATCTGCAAACGCTACTTCCTAGCAAGGAAGTTTCGCATTCACATCCATTTGAAGTGTAGACGAGGAATACATAGCACTTCGCAATGAATATTATATCTTATCACGGAACATAGAAATCATATGCGATATCGCGATTTATGAAGCATTAGAACAGTATTGCTTCGATACGTAAACATCTGGAAAAGCGATTTCCAAGAAAGGAAGTGTCGCATTTAAATTCAATTGAAGTGTAGACGTGGAGTACATAACACTTCGCAATGAATACTATATCTTACCACAAAACATAGAAATGAGATGCGATACCGCGTTTCAAGAAGCATTAGAATTCTGTTGCTACGATAAGTAGACATCTGCAAACGCTATTTCCAAGCAAGGAAGTGTCGCATTTACATTCATTTGAAGTGTAGACGAGGAATACATAACACTTCGTAATGAATATTATATCTTATCATGAAACATAGAAATGAGATGCGATATCGCGTTTTAAGAAGCATTAGAAATCTATTGCTTCGATACGTAGACATCTGGAAACGTAATTTTCTAGGAAGGAAGTGTCGGGTTTACATTCTTTTCAAGTGTGTGCAAGGTATACATGACACTTCGCAATGAATATTATATCATATCATGAAACATAGAAATGAGATGCGATGTCGCGATTTAAGAAGCATTAGAACCCTTTTGCTACGATACGTAGACATCTGCAAACGCTACTTCCTAGCAAGGAAGTGTCGCACTTACGGTCATTAAAGTGTATACGAGGTATACGTAACACTTCGCAATGAGTATAATATCTTATCATGAAACATAGACATGAGATGCGATATCGCGATTTAAGTAACACTAGAACACTATTGCTACGATACGTAGACATCTGCAAACGCTATTTCCTAGCAAGGAAGTTTCGCATTTACATTCATTGGAAGTGTATGCGTGGTATACATAACACATCGCAATGAATACTACGTCTTATCGTGAAACATAGAAATGAGATGCGATATCGCCTTTTAGGAAGCATTAGAACCCTATTGCTACGATACGTAGCCATCTGCAAACGCTATTTCCTAGAAAGGAAGTGTCGCATTTACATTCTTTTGAAGTGAATACGAGGTATACATGACACGTCGCAATGAATATTATATCTTATCATGAAACATAGAAATGGGATGCGATATAGCGAATTAAGAATCGTTAGAACTCTATTGCTACGATACGTAGACATTTGCAAACGCCATTTCCTAGCAAGGAAGTGTCGCATTTACATTCTTTTAAAGTGGATACGAGGTATACATTACACTTCGCAATGAATATTATATCTCATCATGAAACATAGAAATCAGATGCGACATCTCGTTTTAAGAAGCATTAGAACTCTATTGCTTCGTTACGGAGACATCTGCAAACGCTATTTCCTAGCAAGGAAGTGTAGCATTTACATTCTTTTGAAGTGAATACGAGGTATACATAACAGTGCACAATGCATATTATATATTATCATGAAACATAGAAATGAGATGCGATATCTCTTTTTAAGGAGTATTATAACATGCTTGCTACGATACGTAGACATCTGCAAACGCTATTTCCTAGGAAGGAAGTGCCGCATTTACATTCATTTGAAGTGAATAGGAGGAATACGTGAAACTTCGGAATGAATATTATATCTTATCATGAAACATAGAAATGACATGCGAAATCACGATTTAAGATGCATTAGAACTTTGTTGCTTCGATACGTAGACATCTGCAAACGCCATTTCCTAGCAAGGAAGTGTCGCATTTACATTCATTTGAAGTGTATGCGAGGTATACGTGATACTTCGCTATGAATAATATATCTTACCATGAAACATAGGAATGGGATGTGATATCTCGTTTTAAGAAGCATTAGAGCTCCTTTGCTTCGATACTTAGACATCTGCAAACGCTATTTCCTAGCAAGGAAGTGCCGCATTTACATTCATTTGAAGTGTATGCGATGTATGCGTGGCACTTCGCAATAAATATTATATCTTATCATGAGACATAGAAATGAGATGCCATATCGCTTTTTAAGAGGCATTAGAACTCTATTGCTGGGATACGTAGATATCTGGAAACGCTATTTCGTAGCGAGAATGCGTCGCAATTACATTCCCTTCAAGTGAATACGAGGTATACATGACACTTCGCAATGAATATTATATCGCATCATGAAACATAGAAATGAGTTGCGATATCTTGTTTTAAGAAGCATTAGAACTCTGCTGCTTCGATACGTAGACATCTGGAAACGTTATTTCCTAGAAAGGAAGTGTCGCATTTTCATTCTTTTGAAGTGAATACGTAGTATACATGACAATCCGCAATGAATATTATATATTATCCTAAAACATAGAAATGAGATGCTATATTTCGTTTTAAGAAACATTAGAACTCTATTGCTACGATACGTAGACATGTGCAAACGCTATATCCAAGCAAGGAAGTGTCGCATGTACATTCATTTGAAGTGTAGACGAGATATACGTAACACTGCACAATGAATATTATATCTTGTCAGGAAACGTAGAAGTGAGATGTGATGTCGCGATTTAAGATGCATTGGAACTCTATTGCTTCGATACGTAGACATCTGCAAACGCTACTTCCTAGCAAGGAAGTGTCGCATTTACATTCACTTGAAGAGAATACGAGGTACACATGACACCTCGCGATGAATATTATATCTTATCATGAAACATAGAAAGGAGATGCGATATCGTGTAGTAAGAAGCATTAGAACTCTGTTGCTACGATACGTAGACATCTGCAAAAGCTATTCAACGGCAAGGAAGAGTCGCACTTACATTCTTTTGAAGTGAATACGATGTATACATAACACTCCACAATGAATATTATATCTTGTCATGAAATATAGGAATGAGATGCGATATCACGATATGAGAAGCATTGGAACGCTATTGCTGCGGTACGTAGACATCTGCAAACGCTATTTTCTAGCAAGGAAGTGTAGCATTTACATTCTTATTAAGTGTAGACGAGATATACATAACCATTCGCAATGAATATTATATCCTATCATGAAACATAGAAATGAGGAGCGATATCGCGATTTAAGAAGCACTAGAACACTATTGCTACGATACGTAGACAACTGCAAACGCTTTTTCCTAGCAAGGAAGTGTCGCATTTACATTCTTTTGAAGTGAATACGAGGTATACTTGACACTTCGCAATGAATATTATATATTATCACGGAACATAGAAATGCGATGCGATGTCGCGTTGTAAGATGCATTAAAACACTATTGCTTCGATACGTAGACATCTGGAAACGTAATTTCCTTGGAAGGAAGTGTCGCATTTACATACTTTTCAAGCGTAGACGATGAATTCAAAACACTTCGCAATGAATATTATATCTTATCATGAGACATAGAAATGAGGTGCGATGTCGCGTTATAGGAAGCATTAGAACTCTTATGCTACGATACGTAGACATCTGCAAACGCTCATTCCTAGCAAGGGAGTGTCGCATTTACATTCTTTTGAAGTGAATACGAGGTTATAATAACACTCCACAATGAATATTATATCATATCATGAAACATAGAAATGAGATGCGATATGGCGATTTAAGAAGCAGTAGATCTCTATTACTTCGATACGTAGACATCTGCCAACTCTATTTCCTAGCAAGGAAGTGTCGCATTTACATTCATTTGAAGTGTAGACGAGATATACATAACACTTCACAATGAATATTATATCTTATCATGAAACGTACAATTGGGGTGCGATATTGCGATTTAAGTAGCATTGGAACGCTATTGCTTCGATACGTAGACATCTGCAGAAGCTATATCCTAGCAAGGAAGTGTTGCATTTACATTCTTTTGAAGTGAATACGAGGTATACATGACACTTCGCAATGAATATTATATCTTATTATGAAACATAGAAATGAGATGCGATATGGCGTTTTAAGAAGCATTAGAAATCTATTGCTGCGATACGTAGATATCTGGAAACGCTATTTTCTAGCAAGGAGGAGTCGCATTTACATTCTTTTGAAGTGAATTCGTGGTATACATGACACTTCGCAACGAATATTTTATCTTATTATGAAACATAGAAATGAAATGCGATATCGCGTTTTAAGAAGCTTTAGTACTCTATTGCTTCGATACGTAGAAATCGGCAAGCGCTATTTCCTAGCAAGGAAGTGTCGCATTTACATTCTTTTCAAGTGAATGCGAGGTATACATGACACTTTGCAATTAATATTATATCTTATCATGAAACATAGAAATGTGATGCGATATCCCGTTGCAAGAAGCATTAGAATTCTAATGCTTCGATACGTAGACATCTGCAATCGCTACTTCCTAGCAAGGAACTGTCGCATTTACATTCATTTGAAGTGTATGCGAGGTATACATAATACTTCGCAATGAATATTATATCTTATCGTGAAACATAGATATGAGATGCGATCTCGCGATATAAGAAGCATTAGAACTCTATTGCTACGATACGTAGACATCTGCAAACGTTATTTCCTAGCAAGGAAGTGTCACATTTTCATTCATTTAAAGTGTATGCGAAGTATACATAATACTTCGCAATGAATATTATATGTTCTCATGAAACATAAAAATGAGATGCGATATCTCGTTTTAAGTAGCATTATAACACGCTTGCTACGATACGTAGACATCTGCTAACGCTATTTCCTAGCAAGGAAGTGTCGCAATTACATTCATTTGGAATGAATACGAGGAATACATGAAACTTCGCAATGAATATTATATCTTTTCATTAAACATAGAAATGTGATGTGATATCGCGTTTTAAGAAGCTTTAGAACTCTATTGCTACGATACGTAGACATCTGCAAACGCTATTTCCTTGCAGGGAAGTGTCGCATTTACATTCATTTGAAGTGTATGCGAGGTATACATAACACTTCGCAATGAATATTATATGTTATCATGAAACATAGAAATGAGATGCGATATCTCGTTTTAAGAACCATTATGACACGCTTGCTACAATACGTAGACATCTGCAAACGCTATTTCCTAGCAGGGAAGAGTAACATTTACATTCCTCTGAAGTGAATACAAGGTATACATGAAACTTCGCAATGCATATTATATCTTATCATGAGACATAGAAATGTGATGCGATATCGCGTTTTGAGAAGCATTAGAACTCTATTGCCACGATACGTAGACATCTGCAAACGCTATTTCGTAGCAAGGAAGTGTCGCATTTACATTCATCTGAAGTGTATGCGAGGAATACATAACACTTCGCAATGAATATTATATGTTATCATGAAACATGGAAATGAGATGCGATATCTCGTTATGAGAAGCAATATAACACGATTGCTGCGATACGTAGACATCTGCAAACGCTATTTCCTAGCATGGAAGTGTCGCATTTACATTCATTTGAAGTGAATAAGAGGAATACATGAAACTTCGCAACGAACATTATACCTTATCATGAAACATATAAATGTGATGTGATATCGCGTTTTAAGAAGCATTAGAACTCTATTGCTACGATACGTAGACATCTGCAAACGTTATTTCCTAGCAAGGAAGTGTCGCATTTACATTCTTCTGACGTGAATACAAGGTATACATGACACTTCGCAATTAATATTATATCCTATCATGAAACATAGAAATGAGATGCGATATCCCGTTCCAAGAAGCATTAGAACTCTATTGCTTCGAAACGTAGGCATCTGCAATCGCTATTTCCTAGCAAGGTAGTGTCGCATTTACATTCATTTGAAGTGTATGCGAGGTATAAGTGACTCTTCGCAATGAATATTATATCTTATCATGAAGCATAGAAGTGAGATGCGATATCATGTTTTGAGAAGCATTAGATCTCTATTGCTACGATACGTAAACCCCTGAAAACGCTATTTCCTAGCAAGGAAGTGCCGCATTTGCATTCTTTTGAAGTGAGTACGAGATATACATGACACTTCGCAATTAATATTATATCTTATCACGAAACTTAGAAATGAGATGCGACATCTCGTTTTACGAAGCATTAGAACTGTATTGTTTCGATACGTAGACATCTGGAAACGCTATTTCCTAGCAAGGAAGTGTCGCATTTACATTCTTTTGAAGTGAATACGAGGTATACATGTAGCTTCGCAATGAACATTATATCTTATCATGAAACAAAGAAATGAGCTGCGATATCGCGTTTTAAGAAGCATTATAACTCTATTGTTTCGGTACGTAAACTCCTGCAAACGCTACTTCCTAGCAAGGAAGTGTCGCATTTACATTCTTTTGAAATGAAAACGAGGTATACATGACACTTCGCAATGAATATTATATCTTATCATGAAACATATATATGAGATGCGATATCGCGTTTTGGGAAGCATTAGAATTCCAATGCCACGATACGTAGACATCTGCCAACGCTATTTCCTAGCAATGAAGTGTCGCATTTACATTCTTTTGAGGTGAATACGAAGTAGACTTAACACTCCACAATGAATATTATATCTTATCATGAAACCAAAAGATGAGGATCGTTTTCGCCTTTTAGGAAGCATTAGAACTCCTTTGCTACGATACGTAGACATCTGCAAAAGCAATTTCCTAGCAAGGAAGTGTCGCATTTACAATCTTTTGAAGTGAATACGAGGTATACATAACACTCCACAATGAATATTATATCTTATCATGAAACACAGAAATGAGATGCGATATGGCGATTTAAGAAGCATTAGAACTCTATTGCTTCGATACGTAGACATCTGCAAACGCTATTTCCTAGCAAGGAAGTGTCGCATTTACATTCATTTGAAGTGTATGCGTGGTATATATGCCACTACGCAATGAATATTGTACCTTATCACGAAACAT
Source organism: Xylocopa sonorina (assembly GCF_050948175.1). Taxonomy (NCBI): domain Eukaryota; kingdom Metazoa; phylum Arthropoda; class Insecta; order Hymenoptera; family Apidae; genus Xylocopa; species Xylocopa sonorina. The sequence goes on along the minus strand of NW_027490137.1, from coordinate 942,960 downwards.
AGAAATTAGATGCGATATCGCGATTTAAGAAGCATAAGAACTCTATTGCTACGATACGTAGACACCTGCAAACGCTATTTCGAAGCATGGAAGTGTCGCAAAAACATTCTTTTGGATTGAATACAAGGTAAACATGACACTCCGCAATGAATATTATAACTTATCATGAAACACAGAAATGAGTTGCGACATCGCGTTATAAGAAGCATTAGAACTCTATTGCTCCGATAAGTAGACATCTGCAAACGCTATTTCCTAGCAAGGATGTGTCGCATATACATTCTTTTTAAGTGAATACGCGGTACACATGACACTTCGCAATTAATATTATGTCTAACCATGAAACATGGAAATGAGGTGCGATATCGCCTTTGGAGAAGCATTAAAATTCCAATGCTACGATACGTAGACATCTGCAAACGCTACTTCTTAGCAAGGAAGTGTCGCATTTACATTCTTTTGAAGTGAAAACGAGGTAAACATGACACTTCGCAATGAATATTATAACTTATCATGAAACACAGAAATGAGATGCGATATGGCGATTTAAGAAGCATTAGAATTCTATTGCTTCGATACGTAGACATCTGCCAACGCTATTTCCTAGCAATGAAGTGTCGCATTTAAATTCATTTGAAGTGTATGCGAGGTATACAAGACACTTCGCAATGAATATTATATCTTATCATGCAACATAGGAATGATATACGATATCGCGATATAGGAAGCGTTAGAACTCTATTTCATCGATACGTAGACATCTGCAAACGCTACTTCTTAGCAAGGAAGTGTCGCATTTACATTCTTTTAAAGTGAAAACGAGGTATACATGGCACTCCGCAATGAATATTATATCTTATCATGAAACAAAGAAATGAGCTGCGATATCGCGTTTTAAGAAGCATTATAGCTCTATTGTTTCGGTACGTAGACATCTGACATCGCTATATCCTAGCAAGGAAGTGTCGCATTTACATTCTTTTGAAGTGAATACGAGGTATAGATGACACTTCGCAAAGAATATTATACCTTATTAGGAAACATTGAAATGAAAAGCGATATCGCGATTTTAGAAGCACTATAACCCTATTGCTTCGATACGTAGACATCTGCCAACGCTATTTCCTAGCAAGGATGTGTCGCATTTACATTCATCTAAAGTGAATACGTGGTATACATAACACTCCGCAATGAATATTATATCTTATCGTAAAATATAGAAATGAGATGCGATATCTCGGTTTATGAGGCATTAGAACCATGTTGTTTCAATACGTAGACATCTGCCATCGCTATATCCTAGCAAGGAAGTGTCGCATTTACATCCATTTGTAGCGCTTGCGAGGTATAAGCAACACTTCGCAATGAATATTACATCGTATCATGAAACATAGGAATGAGATGCAATATCGCGTTTTAAGTATTATTAGAATAATATTGCTTCGATACGGAGACATCTGCAAACGCTATTTCCTAGCATGGAAGTGTCGCATTTACATTCTTTTGAAGCGAATACGAGGTATACTTAACACTCCACAATGAATATTATATCTTATCATGAAACCAAGGAATGAGGATCGATATCGCATTTTAAGAGGCATTAGAACCCTATTGCTACGATACGTAGACATCTGCAGACGCTATTTTCTAGAAAAGAAGTGCCGCATTTACATTCAGTTGAAGTGTATGCGAGGTATACATGACACTTCGCAATGAATATTATATCTTATCAGGAAACATAGAAATGAGATGCGACATCTCGTTTTAAGAAGCATTAGAACTCTATTTTTTCGGTACCTAAACATCTGATAACGCTATTTCCTAGCAAGGATGTGTCGCATTTACATTCTTTTGAAGTGAATACGAGGTATACATAACACACCACAATGAATATTATATGTTATCATGAAACATAAAAATGAGATGCTATATCGCGTTTTAAGAAGCACTAGAACACTATTTCTGCGATACGTTGACATCTGCAAACGCTATTACCTAGAAATGAAGTGTCTCATTTACATTCATTTGAAGTGTATGCGAGGTATAAGTGACACTTCGCACTGATTATTTTATCTTACCATGAAACATAGAAATGAGATGCGATATCGCTATTTAAGAAGCAATAGATCTCTATTGCTTCAATACGTAGACATCTGCCAACGCTATTTCCTAGCAAGGAAGTGGCGCATTTACATTCATTTGGAGTGTATGCGAGGTATGCAAGACACTTCGCAATGAATATTATATCTTGTCATGAGACATAGAAATGTGATGCGATATCGCGTTTTAAGAAGCATTAGAACTAAATTGCTACGATGCGTAGACATCTGCAGACGTTACTTCCTAAAAAGGAAGTGTGGCATTTACATACTTTTGAAAGGAATACGAGGTATACATGACACTTCGCAATGAATATTATACCATATCATGAAACATTGAAATGGTTTGCGATACAGCGTTATGAGAAGCATTTGAACTCTAATGCTACGATACGTAGACATCTGCCATCGCTATTTCCTAACAAGTGTGGAAGTGTCGCATTTACATTCTTTTGAAGTGAACGCGAAGTATACATGACACTCCGCAATGAAAATTATATCTTATCCTAAAACATAGAGATGAGATGCGATATCTCGTTTTAAGAAACATTAGAACTCAATTGCTATGATACGCAGATATCTGCAGACTCTTTTTCCTAGGAAGGAAGTGTCGCATTTACATTCTTTTGAAGTGAATACAATGGATAAATGACACTTCGCAATTAATATTATATCTTATCATGAAACAAAGAAATGAGATGCGATATCGCGATTTAAGATGGATTAGAACTCTATTGCTTCCATACGTAGACATCTGCAAACGCTATTACCTAGCAAGGAAGTGTCGCATTTACATTCATTTGAAGTGAATACGAGGTATACATGACACTTCGCAATGAATATTATATCTTGTCATGAGACATAGAAATGAGATGAGACATGACGATTTCAGGCGCATTAGAAGTCTATTGGTTCGATACGTAGACATCTGCAAACACTACTTCCTAGCAAGGAAGTGTCGCATTTACATTCTTTTGAAGCGCATAGGAAGTATATATATGAGTCCACAATGAATATTATATCTTTTCAGGAAACATAGAAATGAGATGCGGTATCGTGATTTAAAAAGCATTAGAACTCTATTGCTACGATACGTAGACATCTGCAAACCCTATTTTCTAGCAAGTGTGTGTCGCATTTACATTCTTTTGAAGTGAATACGAGGTATACATGACAACTTCGCAATGAATATTATCACTTATCATGAACCATTGAAGTGAGATGCGATATCACGTTTTAAGAAGCATTGGATCTCTATTGCTACGATACGTAGACATCTGCAAGCGCTATTTCGTAGCACGGAGGTGTTGCACTTACATTCTTTTGAAGTGAATTCGATGTATACATGGCACTTCGCAATGAATATTATACCTTATCGTGAAACATAGAAATGAGATGCGGTATCCCGTTTTAAGAAGCATTAGAACTCTATTGCTACGATACGTAGATTCTGGAAACGCTATTTCCTAGCACAGAAGTGTCGCATTTACATTCATCTGAAGTGAATACGTGGTATAGATGACACTTCGCAATGAATGTTATATCTTATCATGAAACATAGGAATGAGATGCGGTATCCCGTTTTAAGAAGCATTAGAAATCTATTGTTTCGATACGAAGACATCTGGTAACGCTATTTCCCAGCAAGGAAGTGTCGCATTTACAATCATTTGAAGCGTATGCGAGTTATACATGACAATTCGCAATGAGTATTATATCATATTATGAAACATAGAAATGAGATGCGATATGGCGATTTAAGAAGCATTAGCATTCTACTGCTTCGATACGTAGACATCTGCCAACGCTATTTCCTAGCAGGGAAGAGTCGCATTTACATTCATTTGGAGTGAATACGAGGTATGCATAACACCGCACAATTAATATTATATCTTATAGTGAGACATCGAAATGAGATGCTATGTCGCGATTTGAGGAGCATTAGAACCCCATTACTACGATACGTAGACATCTGCAATCGCTATTTCCTAGCACGGAATTGTAGCATTTACGTTCTTTTGAAGTAAATACGAGGTATACATGACACTTCGCAATGAATATTATATCTTATCAGGAAACATAGAAATGAGATGCGACATCTCGTTTTAAGAAGCATTAGAACTCTATTTTTTCGGTACCTAAACATCTGATAACGCTATTTCCTAGCAAGGATGTGTCGCATTTACATTCTTTTGAAGTGAATACGAGGTATACATAACACACCACAATGAATATTATATGTTATCATGAAACATAAAAATGAGATGCTATATCGCGTTTTAAGAAGCACTAGAACACTATTTCTGCGATACGTTGACATCTGCAAACGCTATTACCTAGAAATGAAGTGTCTCATTTACATTCATTTGAAGTGTATGCGAGGTATAAGTGACACTTCGCACTGATTATTTTATCTTACCATGAAACATAGAAATGAGATGCGATATCGCTATTTAAGAAGCAATAGATCTCTATTGCTTCAATACGTAGACATCTGCCAACGCTATTTCCTAGCAAGGAAGTGGCGCATTTACATTCATTTGGAGTGTATGCGAGGTATGCAAGACACTTCGCAATGAATATTATATCTTGTCATGAGACATAGAAATGTGATGCGATATCGCGTTTTAAGAAGCATTAGAACTAAATTGCTACGATGCGTAGACATCTGCAGACGTTACTTCCTAAAAAGGAAGTGTGGCATTTACATACTTTTGAAAGGAATACGAGGTATACATGACACTTCGCAATGAATATTATACCATATCATGAAACATTGAAATGGTTTGCGATACAGCGTTATGAGAAGCATTTGAACTCTAATGCTACGATACGTAGACATCTGCCATCGCTATTTCCTAACAAGTGTGGAAGTGTCGCATTTACATTCTTTTGAAGTGAACGCGAAGTATACATGACACTCCGCAATGAAAATTATATCTTATCGTAAAACATAGAGATGAGATGCGATATCTCGTTTTAAGAAACATTAGAACTCAATTGCTATGATACGCAGATATCTGCAGACTCTTTTTCCTAGGAAGGAAGTGTCGCATTTACATTCTTTTGAAGTGAATACAATGGATAAATGACACTTCGCAATTAATATTATATCTTATCATGAAACAAAGAAATGAGATGCGATATCGCGATTTAAGATGGATTAGAACTCTATTGCTTCCATACGTAGACATCTGCAAACGCTATTACCTAGCAAGGAAGTGTCGCATTTACATTCATTTGAAGTGAATACGAGGTATACATGACACTTCGCAATGAATATTATATCTTGTCATGAGACATAGAAATGTGATGCGATATGGCGTTTTAAGATGCATTAGAACACTATTGCTACGATACGTAGACATCTGCAAACGGTATCTAATAGCAAGGAAGTGTTGCACTTACATTCTTTTGAAGTGAATACGAGGTTATAATAACACTCCACAATGAATGTTATATCTTATAATGAAACATAGAAATGAGATGCTATATCGCGTTTTAAGAAGAATTAGAGCTCTATTTCTACGATACGTAGACATCTGCAGACGCTATTTCCTAGCAAGAAAGTGTCGCATTTACATTCTTTTGAAGTGTAGACGAGAGATACATATCACTGCACAATGAATATTATATCCAATCATGAAACATAGAAATGAGATGCGATATCGCGATTTAAGAAGCATTAGAATTCTAATGCTACGTTACGTAGACATCTGCAAACGCTATTTCCCAGCAAGGAAGTGTCGCATTTACATTCTTCTGAAGTGAATACAAGGTATACATAACATTGCACAATGAATATTATATATTATCATGAAACATAGAAATGAGTTGCGATATCGCCATATAAGATGCATTAGAACTTTATTGCTTCGATACGCAGACATCTGCAAACGCTATTTACTAGCAAGGAAGTGTCGCATTTACATTCATTTGAAGCGTATGCGAGGTATACTTGACACTTCGCAATGAATAATATATCTTACCATGAAACATAGGAATGAGATGCGATATCCCGTTTTGTGAAGCATTAGAACTCTAATGCTACGATACGTAGACATCTGCAAACGCTATTTCCTAGCAAGGAAGTGTGGCATTCACATTCTTCTGAAGCGTAGACGAGGTACACATAACACTTCGCAATGAATATTATATCTTACCATGAAACGTAGAAATGAGATGCGTTATCGCGTTTGAAGAAGGATTAGAACTCTATTGCTTCGATACGTAGACATCAGCAAACGCTATTTCCTAGCAAGGAAGTGTCGCATTTACATTCTTTTGAAGTGTAGACGAGATATACATAACACTCCACAATGAATTTCGTATCTCATCATGAAACATATGATTGAGGATCCATTCGCGTTTTAAGAAGCAGTAGAACTCTATTGCTACGATACGTAGACATCTGCAGACGCTATTTCCGAGCAAGGAAGTGTCGCATTTACATTCATCTGAAGTGAATACGAGGTATACATAACACTCCACAATGAATATTATATCTTATCATGAAACATAGGAATATCGGGAAGGAGCGATATCGCGTTTTAAGAAGCACTAGAGCTCTATTGCTGCGATACGTAGACATCTGCAAACGCTATTTAATAGCAAGGAAGCGTCGGACTTACATTCTTTTGAAGTGAGAACGAGGTACACATAACACTGCACAATGAATATTATATGTTATCATGATACACAGAATTGAGATGCGATATCGCGATTTAAGCAGCATTAGAACTCTATTGCTTCGATACGTAGACATCTGCAAACGCTATTTCCTAGCAAGGAAGTGTAGCATTTACAATCTTTTGAAGTGAATACGAGATATACATGACTCTAGGCAATTAATATTGTATCTTATCATGATACATAGAAATGAGATGCGATATCGTGATTTAAGCAGCATTAGAAATCTATTGCTTCGATACGTAGACATCTGCAAACGCTATTTAATAGGAAGGAAGAGTCGCATTTACATTCTTTTGAAGTGAGAACGAGGTATACGTGACGCTTCGCAGTGAATATTATATCTTATCATAAAACATAGAAATGAGATGCGGTATCCCGTTTTAAGATGCATTAGAACTCTATTGCTACGATACGTAGACATCTGCAGACGTTATTTCCTGACAAGTGTGGAAGTGTCGCATTTACATTCTTTTGAAGTGAATACGAAGTATACATGACACTCCGCAATGAAACTTATATCTTATTCTAAAACATAGAGATGAGATGCGATACCTCGTTTTGAGAAACATTAGAACTCAATTGCTATGATACGCAGATATCTGCAGAGTCTTTTTCCTAGGAAGGAAGTGTCGCATTTACATTCTTTTGAAGTGAATACAATGTATAAATGACACTTCGCAATGAATATTATATCTTATCATGAAACACAGAAATGAGATGCGATATCGCGATTTACGAAGCATTAGAACTCTATTGCTTCGATACGGAGACATCTGTAAACGCTATTTCCAAGCAAGGAAGTGTGGCATTTACATTCATTGGAAGTGTATGCGAGGTGTAAGTGACACTTCGCAGTGAATATTATATCTGATCATGAAACATACAATTGATATTCGGTGTCCCGTTTTAAGAAGCATTAGAACTCTATTGCTACGATACGTAGACATCTGCAAACGGAATTTCCTACTAAGGAAGTGTCGCATTTACATTCATTTGAAGTGTATGCGAGGTATACATGACACTCCACAATGAATGTTATATCTTATAATGAAACATAGAAATGAGATGCTATATCGCGTTTTAAAAAGAATTAGAGCTCTATTTCTACGATACGTAGACATCTGCAGACGCTATTTCCTAGCAAGAAAGTGTCGCATTTACATTCTTTTGAAGTGTAGACGAGAGATACATATCCCTGCACAATGAATATTATATCCTATCAGGAAACATAGAAATGAGATGCGATATCGCGATTTAAGAAGCATTAGAATTCTAATGCTACGTTACGTAGACATCTGCAAACGCTATTTCCCAGCAAGGAAGTGTCGCATTTATATTCTTTTGAAGCGAATACGAGGTATACATAACGCTGCACAACGAATATTATATCTCATCATGAAACACAGAAATGAGATGCGATATCGCAATTTAAGCAGCATTAGAACTCTATTGCTTCGACACGTAGACTTCTGCCATCGCTATTCCCTAGGAAGGAACTGTCGCATTTACATTCTTTTGATGTGAATAAGAGGTATACATAACACTGCACGATGAATATTATATCTTATCATCAAACCTAGAAATGGGATGCGATATCTGGTTATAAGAAGCATTAGAACTCTGTTTCTTCGATACGTAGACATCTGGAAACGCTATTTCCTAGAAAGGATATGTCGCATTTACATTCATTTGATGTGTATGCGAGGTACACACAACACTCCACAATGAATATTATATCTTATTATGAATCACAGGAACGAGATGCGATATCGCGATGTAAGAAGAATGAGAACTCTATTGCTACGATAAATAGACATCTGCAAACGCTATTTCCTAGCAAGGAAGTAACGCATTATCATTCTTTTGATGTGAATACGAGGTATACATAACACTGCACAATGAATGTTATATCTTATCATGAAAGATAGAAATGAGGTGCGATATCTTGTTTTAAAAAGCTTTAGAACTCTATTGCTACGGTGTGTAGACATCTGCAAACGCTATATAATAGCAGGGAAGTGTCGCATTCACATTCTTTTGAAGTGAATACGAGGTATACATGACACTTCGCGATGATTATTATGTCTTATCGTGAAACATAGAAGTGAGATGCGACATCTCGTTTTAAGGAGCATTAGAGCTCTATTGCTTCGATACGTAGACATGTGGAAATGCTATTCCCTAGCAAGGAAGTGTCGCTTTTACATTCTCTTGAAGAGAATACGAGGTATTCACGACTCTTCGCAATGAATATTATATCTTATCATGAAACATAGAAATGAGATGCGATATCTTGTTTTTAGAAGCTCTAGAACCCTATTGCTACGGTGCGTAGACATTTTCAAACGCTACTTAATAGCAGGGAAGTGTCGCATTTACATTCCTTTGAAGTGAATACGAAGTATACATGATACTTCGCAGTTAATATTATATCTTATCATGAAACATAGAAATGAGGAGCGATATCGAGTTTTGAGAAGCTTTAGAACACTATTGCTTCGATACGTAGACATCTGCAAACGCTATTTCCAAGCGAAGAAGTGTCGCATTTACAGTCTTTTGAGGTGAATACGACGTATACATAACACTCCACAGTGAATATTATACCTTATCATCAAACATGTAAATGAGGAGCGATATCGCGTTTTAAGAAGCATTAGAAATCTAATGCTACGATACGTAGACATCTGCAAACGCTATTTCCTAGCAAGGAAGTGTCACATTTACATTCTCTTGAAGTGAATACGAGGTATACATGACACTTCGCAATGAATATTATACCTTATCATGAAACATAGAAATGATATGCGATATGACGACATAAAAAGCATTAGAAATCTATTGCTTCGATACGTAGACATCTGCAAACGCTATTTAATAGGAAGGAAGAGTCGCATTTACATTCTTTTGAAGTGAGAACGAGGTATACATGACACTTCGCAGTGAATATTATATCTTATCATAAAACATAGAAATGAGATGCGGTATCCCGTTTTAAGATGCATTAGAACTCTATTGCTACGATACGTAGACATCTGCAGACGTTATTTCCTAGCAAGGAAGTGTCGCATTTACATTGTTTTGAAGTGTAGACGAGATATACATAACACTGCACAACGAATATTATATCTTATCATGAAACATAGAAATGAGATGCGATATCCCGATTTAAGCAGCATTAGAACTCCATTGCTTCGATACCTAGACATCTGCAAACGCTACTTCCTAGCAAGGAAGTGTCGCATTTACATTCTTTTGAAGTGAATACGAGGTATACATGACACTCCGCAATGAATATTATATCTTATCATGAAACATAGAAATGAGATGCGATATCGCTATTTAAGAAGCAATAGATCTCTATTGCTTCAATACGTAGACATCTGCCAACGCTATTTCCTAGCAAGGAAGTGGCGCATTTACATTCATTTGGAGTGTATGCGAGGTATGCAAGACACTTCGCAATGAATATTATATCTTGTCATGAGACATAGAAATGTGATGCGATATCGCGTTTTAAGAAGCATTAGAACTAAATTGCTACGATGCGTAGACATCTGCAGACGTTACTTCCTAAAAAGGAAGTGTGGCATTTACATACTTTTGAAAGGAATACGAGGTATACATGACACTTCGCAATGAATATTATACCATATCATGAAACATTGAAATGGGTTGCGATACAGCGTTATGAGAAGCATTTGAACTCTAATGCTACGATACGTAGACATCTGCCATCGCTATTTCCTAACAAGTGTGGAAGTGTCGCATTTACATTCTTTTGAAGTGAACGCGAAGTATACATGACACTCCGCAATGAAAATTATATCTTATCCTAAAACATAGAGATGAGATGCGATATCTCGTTTTAAGAAACATTAGAACTCAATTGCTATGATACGCAGATATCTGCAGACTCTTTTTCCTAGGAAGGAAGTGTCGCATTTACATTCTTTTGAAGTGAATACAATGGATAAATGACACTTCGCAATTAATATTATATCTTATCATGAAACAAAGAAATGAGATGCGATATCGCGATTTAAGATGGATTAGAACTCTATTGCTTCCATACGTAGACATCTGCAAACGCTATTACCTAGCAAGGAAGTGTCGCATTTACATTCATTTGAAGTGAATACGAGGTATACATGACACTTCGCAATGAATATTATATCTTGTCATGAGACATAGAAATGTGATGCGATATGGCGTTTTAAGATGCATTAGAACACTATTGCTACGATACGTAGACATCTGCAAACGGTATCTAATAGCAAGGAAGTGTTGCACTTACATTCTTTTGAAGTGAATACGAGGTTATAATAACACTCCACAATGAATGTTATATCTTATAATGAATCATAGAAATGAGATGCTATATCGCGTTTTAAGAAGAATTAGAGCTCTATTTCTACGATACGTAGACATCTGCAGACGCTATTTCCTAGCAAGAAAGTGTCGCATTTACATTCTTTTGAAGTGTAGACGAGAGATACATATCACTGCACAATGAATATTATATCCAATCATGAAACATAGAAATGAGATGCGATATCGCGATTTAAGAAGCATTAGAATTCTAATGCTACGTTACGTAGACATCTGCAAACGCTATTTCCCAGCAAGGAAGTGTCGCATTTACATTCTTCTGAAGTGAATACAAGGTATACATAACATTGCACAATGAATATTATATATTATCATGAAACATAGAAATGAGTTGCGATATCGCCATATAAGATGCATTAGAACTTTATTGCTTCGATGCGTAGACATCTGCAAACGCTATTTCCTAGCAAGGAAGTGTGGCATTCACATTCTTCTGAAGCGTAGACGAGGTACACATAACACTTCGCAATGAATATTATATCTTACCATGAAACGTAGAAATGAGATGCGTTATCGCGTTTGAAGAAGGATTAGAACTCTATTGCTTCGATACGTAGACATCAGCAAACGCTATTTCCTAGCAAGGAAGTGTCGCATTTACATTCTTTTGAAGTGTAGACGAGATATACATAACACTCCACAATGAATTTCGTATCTCATCATGAAACATATGATTGAGGATCCATTCGCGTTATAAGAAGCAGTAGAACTCTATTGCTGCGATACGTAGACATCTGCAAACGCTATTTAATAGCAAGGAAGTGTCGGACTTACATTCTTTTGAAGTGAGAACGAGGTACACATAACACTGCACAATGAATATTATATGTTATCATGATACACAGAATTGAGATGCGATATCGCGATTTAAGCAGCATTAGAACTCTATTGCTTCGATACGTAGACATCTGCAAACGCTATTCCCTAGGAAGGAACTGTCGCATTTACATTCTTTTGATGTGAATAAGAGGTATACATAACACTGCACGATGAATATTATATCTTATCATCAAACCTAGAAATGGGATGCGATATCTGGTTATAAGAAGCATTAGAACTCTGTTTCTTCGATACGTAGACATCTGGAAACGCTATTTCCTAGAAAGGATATGTCGCATTTACATTCATTTGATGTGTATGCGAGGTACACACAACACTCCACAATGAATATTATATCTTATTATGAATCACAGGAACGAGATGCGATATCGCGATGTAAGAAGAATGAGAACTCTATTGCTACGATAAATAGACATCTGCAAACGCTATTTCCTAGCAAGGAAGTAACGCATTATCATTCTTTTGATGTGAATACGAGGTATACATAACACTGCACAATGAATGTTATATCTTATCATGAAAGATAGAAATGAGGTGCGATATCTTGTTTTAAAAAGCTTTAGAACTCTATTGCTACGGTGTGTAGACATCTGCAAACGCTATATAATAGCAGGGAAGTGTCGCATTCACATTCTTTTGAAGTGAATACGAGGTATACATGACACTTCGCGATGATTATTATGTCTTATCGTGAAACATAGAAGTGAGATGCGACATCTCGTTTTAAGGAGCATTAGAGCTCTATTGCTTCGATACGTAGACATGTGGAAATGCTATTCCCTAGCAAGGAAGTGTCGCTTTTACATTCTCTTGAAGAGAATACGAGGTATTCACGACTCTTCGCAATGAATATTATATCTTATCATGAAACATAGAAATGAGATGCGATATCTTGTTTTTAGAAGCTCTAGAACCCTATTGCTACGGTGCGTAGACATTTTCAAACGCTACTTAATAGCAGGGAAGTGTCGCATTTACATTCCTTTGAAGTGAATACGAAGTATACATGATACTTCGCAGTTAATATTATATCTTATCATGAAACATAGAAATGAGGAGCGATATCGAGTTTTGAGAAGCTTTAGAACACTATTGCTTCGATACGTAGACATCTGCAAACGCTATTTCCAAGCGAAGAAGTGTCGCATTTACAGTCTTTTGAGGTGAATACGACGTATACATAACACTCCACAGTGAATATTATACCTTATCATCAAACATGTAAATGAGGAGCGATATCGCGTTTTAAGAAGCATTAGAAATCTAATGCTACGATACGTAGACATCTGCAAACGCTATTTCCTAGCAAGGAAGTGTCACATTTACATTCTCTTGAAGTGAATACGAGGTATACATGACACTTCGCAATGAATATTATACCTTATCATGAAACATAGAAATGATATGCGATATGACGACATAAAAAGCATTAGAAATCTATTGCTTCGATACGTAGACATCTGCAAACGCTATTTAATAGGAAGGAAGAGTCGCATTTACATTCTTTTGAAGTGAGAACGAGGTATACATGACACTTCGCAGTGAATATTATATCTTATCATAAAACATAGAAATGAGATGCGGTATCCCGTTTTAAGATGCATTAGAACTCTATTGCTACGATACGTAGACATCTGCAGACGTTATTTCCTAGCAAGGAAGTGTCGCATTTACATTGTTTTGAAGTGTAGACGAGATATACATAACACTGCACAACGAATATTATATCTTATCATGAAACATAGAAATGAGATGCGATATCCCGATTTAAGCAGCATTAGAACTCCATTGCTTCGATACCTAGACATCTGCAAACGCTACTTCCTAGCAAGGAAGTGTCGCATTTACATTCTTTTGAAGTGAATACGAGGTATACATGACACTCCGCAATGAATATTATATCTTATCATGAAACATAGAAATGAGATGCGATATCGCTATTTAAGAAGCAATAGATCTCTATTGCTTCAATACGTAGACATCTGCCAACGCTATTTCCTAGCAAGGAAGTGGCGCATTTACATTCATTTGGAGTGTATGCGAGGTATGCAAGACACTTCGCAATGAATATTATATCTTGTCATGAGACATAGAAATGTGATGCGATATCGCGTTTTAAGAAGCATTAGAACTAAATTGCTACGATGCGTAGACATCTGCAGACGTTACTTCCTAAAAAGGAAGTGTGGCATTTACATACTTTTGAAAGGAATACGAGGTATACATGACACTTCGCAATGAATATTATACCATATCATGAAACATTGAAATGGGTTGCGATACAGCGTTATGAGAAGCATTTGAACTCTAATGCTACGATACGTAGACATCTGCCATCGCTATTTCCTAACAAGTGTGGAAGTGTCGCATTTACATTCTTTTGAAGTGAACGCGAAGTATACATGACACTCCGCAATGAAAATTATATCTTATCCTAAAACATAGAGATGAGATGCGATATCTCGTTTTAAGAAACATTAGAACTCAATTGCTATGATACGCAGATATCTGCAGACTCTTTTTCCTAGGAAGGAAGTGTCGCATTTACATTCTTTTGAAGTGAATACAATGGATAAATGACACTTCGCAATTAATATTATATCTTATCATGAAACAAAGAAATGAGATGCGATATCGCGATTTAAGATGGATTAGAACTCTATTGCTTCCATACGTAGACATCTGCAAACGCTATTACCTAGCAAGGAAGTGTCGCATTTACATTCATTTGAAGTGAATACGAGGTATACATGACACTTCGCAATGAATATTATATCTTGTCATGAGACATAGAAATGTGATGCGATATGGCGTTTTAAGATGCATTAGAACACTATTGCTACGATACGTAGACATCTGCAAACGGTATCTAATAGCAAGGAAGTGTTGCACTTACATTCTTTTGAAGTGAATACGAGGTTATAATAACACTCCACAATGAATGTTATATCTTATAATGAATCATAGAAATGAGATGCTATATCGCGTTTTAAGAAGAATTAGAGCTCTATTTCTACGATACGTAGACATCTGCAGACGCTATTTCCTAGCAAGAAAGTGTCGCATTTACATTCTTTTGAAGTGTAGACGAGAGATACATATCACTGCACAATGAATATTATATCCAATCATGAAACATAGAAATGAGATGCGATATCGCGATTTAAGAAGCATTAGAATTCTAATGCTACGTTACGTAGAC
Source organism: Xylocopa sonorina (assembly GCF_050948175.1). Taxonomy (NCBI): domain Eukaryota; kingdom Metazoa; phylum Arthropoda; class Insecta; order Hymenoptera; family Apidae; genus Xylocopa; species Xylocopa sonorina. Next base: position 927,735 of record NW_027490137.1, on the reverse strand, counting down.
ATCTGCAAACGCTATTTCCCAGCAAGGAAGTGTCGCATTTACATTCTTCTGAAGTGAATACAAGGTATACATAACATTGCACAATGAATATTATATATTATCATGAAACATAGAAATGAGTTGCGATATCGCCATATAAGATGCATTAGAACTTTATTGCTTCGATGCGTAGACATCTGCAAACGCTATTTCCTAGCAAGGAAGTGTGGCATTCACATTCTTCTGAAGCGTAGACGAGGTACACATAACACTTCGCAATGAATATTATATCTTACCATGAAACGTAGAAATGAGATGCGTTATCGCGTTTGAAGAAGGATTAGAACTCTATTGCTTCGATACGTAGACATCAGCAAACGCTATTTCCTAGCAAGGAAGTGTCGCATTTACATTCTTTTGAAGTGTAGACGAGATATACATAACACTCCACAATGAATTTCGTATCTCATCATGAAACATATGATTGAGGATCCATTCGCGTTATAAGAAGCAGTAGAACTCTATTGCTGCGATACGTAGACATCTGCAAACGCTATTTAATAGCAAGGAAGTGTCGGACTTACATTCTTTTGAAGTGAGAACGAGGTACACATAACACTGCACAATGAATATTATATGTTATCATGATACACAGAATTGAGATGCGATATCGCGATTTAAGCAGCATTAGAACTCTATTGCTTCGATACGTAGACATCTGCAAACGCTATTTCCTAGCAAGGAAGTGTAGCATTTACAATCTTTTGAAGTGAATACGAGATATACATGACTCTAGGCAATTAATATTGTATCTTATCATGATACATAGAAATGAGATGCGATATCGTGATTTAAGCAGCATTAGAAATCTATTGCTTCGATACGTAGACATCTGCAAACGCTATTTAATAGGTAGGAAGAGTCGCATTTACATTCTTTTGAAGTGAGAACGAGGTATACGTGACGCTTCGCAGTGAATATTATATCTTATCATAAAACATAGAAATGAGATGCGGTATCCCGTTTTAAGATGCATTAGAACTCTATTGCTACGATACGTAGACATCTGCAGACGTTATTTCCTGACAAGTGTGGAAGTGTCGCATTTACATTCTTTTGAAGTGAATACGAAGTATACATGACACTCCGCAATGAAACTTATATCTTATTCTAAAACATAGAGATGAGATGCGATACCTCGTTTTGAGAAACATTAGAACTCAATTGCTATGATACGCAGATATCTGCAGAGTCTTTTTCCTAGGAAGGAAGTGTCGCATTTACATTCTTTTGAAGTGAATACGAGGTATACATGACACTCCGCAATGAATACTATATCTTATCATGAAACATAGAAATGAGATGCGATATCGTTATTCAAGAAGCATTAGAACTAAATTGCTACGATGCGTAGACATCTGCAGACGTTACTTCCTAACAAGGAAGTGTGGCATTTACATACTTTTGAAAGGAATACGAGGTATACATGACACTTCGCAATGAATATTATACCATATCATGAAACATTGAAATGGGTTGCGATACAGCGTTATGAGAAGCATTTGAACTCTAATGCTACGATACGTAGACATCTGCCATCGCAATTTCCTAACAAGTGTGGAAGTGTCGCATTTACATTCTTTTGAAGCGAATACAATGGATAAATGACACTTCGCAATGAATATTATATCTTATCATGAAACACAGAAATGAGATGCGATATCGCGATTTACGAAGCATTAGAACTCTATTGCTTCGATACGGAGACATCTGTAAACGCTATTTCCAAGCAAGGAAGTGTGGCATTTACATTCATTGGAAGTGTATGCGAGGTGTAAGTGACACTTCGCAGTGAATATTATATCTGATCATGAAACATACAATTGAGATTCGGTGTCCCGTTTTAAGAAGCATTAGAACTCTATTGCTTCGAAACGGAGACATCTGCAAACACTATTTCCTGGCAATGAAGTGTCGCATTTACATTCCTTTGAAGTGAATACTAGGCATACATAACACTCCACAATGAATATTATTTCTTATCATGAAACATAGAAATGAGATGCGATATCTCGTTTTAAGAAGCATTAGAACTTTAATGCTTCGATACGTAGACATCTGCAAACGCTATTTCCAAGCAAGGAAGTGTCGCATTTACATTCTTTTGAGGTGAATACGAGGCATACATAACACTCCACAGTGAATATTATATCTTATCATGAAACATAGGAATGAGGAGCGATATCGAGTTTTGAGAAGCTTTAGAACACTATTGCTTCGATACGTAGACATCTGCAAACGCTATTTCCAAGCGAAGAAGTGTCGCATTTACAGTCTTTTGAGGTGAATACGACGTATACATAACACTCCACAGTGAATATTATACCTTATCATCAAACATGTATATGAGGAGCGATATCGCGTTTTAAGAAGCATTAGAAATCTAATGCTACGATACGTAGACATCTGCAAACGCTATTTCCTAGCAAGGAAGTGTCGCATTTACATTCTCTTGAAGTGAATACGAGGTATACATGACACTTCGCAATGAATATTATACCTTATCATGAAACATAGAAATGAGATGCGATATGACGACATAAAAAGCATTAGAAATCTATTGCTTCGATACGTAGTCATCTGCAAACGCTATTTCCTAGCAAGGAAGTGTCGCATTTACATTCATCTGAAGTGAATACGAGGTATACATAACACTCCACAATGAATATTATATCTTATCATGAAACATAGGAATATCGGGAAGGAGCGATATCGCGTTTTAAGAAGCGCTAGAGCTCTATTGCTGCGATACGTAGACATCTGCAAACGCTATTTAATAGCAAGGAAGTGTCGGATTTACATTCTTTTGAAGTGAGAACGAGGTATACATAACACTGCACAATGAATATTATATGTTATCATGATACATAGAAATGAGATGCGATATCGTGATTTAAGCAGCATTAGAACTCTATTGCTTCGATACGTAGACATCTGCAAACGCTATTTAATAGGAAGGAAGAGTCGCATTTACATTCTTTTGAAGTGAGAACGAGGTATACATGACACTTCGCAGTGAATATTATATCTTATCATAAAACATAGAAATGAGATGCGATATCGCTATTTAAGAAGCAATAGATCTCTATTGCTTCAATAAGTAGACATCTGCCAACGTTATTTCCTAGCAAGGAAGTGGCGCACTTACATTCATTTGGAGTGTATGCGAGGTATGCAAGACACTTCGCAATGAATATTATATCTTGTCATGAGACATAGAAATGTGATGCGATATCGCGTTTTAAGAAGCATTAGAACTAAATTGCTACGATGCGTAGACATCTGCAGACGTTACTTCCTAAAAAGGAAGTGTGGCATTTACATACTTTTGAAAGGAATACGAGGTATACATGACACTTCGCAATGAATATTATACCATATCATGAAACATTGAAAAGGGTTGCGATACAGCGTTATGAGAAGCATTTGAACTCTAATGCTACGATACGCAGATATCTGCAGACTCTTTTTCCTAGGAAGGAAGTGTCGCATTTACATTCTTTTGAAGTGAATACGAGGTATACATGACACTTCGCAATGAATATTGTATCTTACCATGAAACATAGACATGAGATGCGATATCGCGTTTGAAGAAGCATTAGAACTCTATTGCTTCGATACGTAGACATCTGCAAACGCTATTTCCTAGCAAGGTAGTGTCGCATTTACATTCTTTGGAAGTGAATACGAGGTATACATGACACTTCGCAATGAATATTATATCTTATCATGAAACATAGAAATGAGATGCGACATCCCGTTTGAAGAAGCATAAGAAGTCCATTGCTTCGATACGTAGACATCTGGAAACGCTATTTCCTAGAAAGGAAGTGCCGCATTTACATACATTTGAAGTGTAGGCGAGGAATACATAACACTTCGCAATGAATACTGTATCATATCATGAAACATAGAAATGAGATTCGACATCGCGATTTAAGAAGCATTTGAACTCAATTTCTACGGAACGTAGACATCTGCAAACGCTATATCCTAGCAAGGAAGTGTCGTATTTACATTCTTCTGAAGTGAATACGATGTATACATAACACTCCACAATGAATATTATATCTTATCATGAAACATAGAATTGAGATGCGATATCGCGTTATAAGAAGCATTCGAACACTATTGCTTCGATACGTAGATATCTGGAAACGTAATTTCCTAGAAAGGGAGTGTTGCATTTACATTCATTTGAATTGCGGACGAGGAATACATAATACTTCGCAATGAATATTGTATCTTATCATGAAACATAGAAGTGAGATGCGATATCGCGTTTTGAGAAGCATTAGAAAACTAATGCTACGATACGTAGACATCTGCAAACGCTATTTCCTTGCGAGGGAGTGTCGCATTTTCATTGTTTTGAAGTGAATACGAGGTTATGATAACACTCCACAATGAATAGTATATTTTATCATCAAACATAGAAATTAGATGCGATATGGCGATTTAAGAAGCATTAGAAATCTATTGCTTCGATACGTAGACATATGCAAACGCTATTTCCTAGCAAGGAAGTGTCGCATTTACATTGTTTTGAAGTGAATACGAGGTATGCATGACACTTCGCTATGAATATTTTATCTTATCATGAAACATAGAAATGAGAAGCGAAGTCTCGTTCTAAAAAGCACTAGTACCCTATTGTTTCTATACGTAGACATCTGAAAACGCTATTTCCTAGCAAGGAAGTATCGCATTTACATACTTTTGAATTGAATACGAGGTATACATGACACTTCGCAATGAATATTATATCTCATCATGACACGTAGAAATGAGATGCGATATCGCGTTTTAAGAAGCGTTAGAACCCTATTGCTACGATACGTAGACATCTGCAAACACTATTTTCTAGCAAGGAAGTGTCGCATTTACACTCTTTTGAAGTGAATACGAGGTTTACATGACACTTCGCAATGAATATTATATCGTTTCATGAAACATAGAAATGAGAAGCGAAGTCTCGTTCTAAGAAGCATTAGTACCCTATTGTTTCTATACGTAGACATTTGGATGCGCTATTTCCTGGCAAGGAAGTGTCGCATTTACATTCTTTTGAAGTGAGTACGAGGTATACATGACACTTCGCAATGAATATTATATCACATCATGACACATAGAAATGAGATGCTACATCGCATTTTAAGAAGCGTTAGAACTCTATTGCTATGATACGTTGACATCTGCAAACGCTATTTCCTAGCATGGAAGTGGCGCATTTACATTCACTTGAAGTGTACGGGAGGTGTAAGTGACACTTCGCAATGAATATTATATCTTATAATGAAACATAGAAATGAAATGCGATATCGGGTGTTGAGAAGCATTAGAACACTGTTGCTACGATACGTAGACATCTGCTAACGCTATTTCCTATCATGGAAGTGGCGCATTTACATTCACTTGAAGTGTACGGGAGGTGTAAGTGACACTTCGCAAAGAATATTATATCTTATAATGAAACATAGAAATGAAATGCGATATCGGGTGTTGAGAAGCATTAGAACACTGTTGCTACGATACGTAGACATCTGCCAACGCTATTTCCTAGCAAGATGGTGTCGCATTTACATTCATTAGAAGCGTATGCGAGGAATACGTAACACTTCGCAATGAATATTATATCTTATCATGAAACGTTGAATTGAGATGCGATATCGCGATTTAAAAAGCATTAGGAATCTATTGCTACGTTACGTAGACATCTGCAAACGTTATTTAATCGCAAGGAAGTTTCGCATTTACATTCTTCTAAAGTGACTAGGAGGTATACATAACACTCCACAATGAATATTATACCTTATCACGAAACATAGAAATGAAATACGATATCGCGATTTAAGAAGCATAAGATCTCCATTGCTTCGATACAGAGACATCTGGAAACGCTATTTCCTAGCAAGGAAGTATCGCATTTACATTATTTTGAAGTGAGTACGAGGTATACATAACACTCCACAATGTATATTATATCTTATCATGAAAGTTTGAAATGAAATGCGATATCTAGATTTAAGAAGCATTAGAACTCTATTGCTACGATACGTAAACATCTGCAAACGCTATTTAATAGCAAGGAAGTGTCGCATTTGCATTCTTTTAAAGTGATAACGAGGTATACATAACACTCCACAATGAATATTATACCTTATCACGAAACATAGAAATGAAATGCGATATCGGGTTTTGAGAAGCATTAGAACTCTATTGCTCCGATACGTAGACATCTGGAAACGTAATTTCCTAGAAAGGAAGTGTTGCATTTACATTCATTTAAAGTGTAGACGAGGGATACATAACACTTCGCAATGAATGTTATATCTTATCATGAAGCATAGATATGGGATGCCACATCGCGTTTTGAGAAGCGTTAGAACTCTATTGCTTCGATACGTAGTCATCTGGAAACTCTATTTCCTAGAAAGGAAGTGTCGCATTTACATACCTTTGAAGTGTAGACATGGAATACATAATACTTCGCAATGAAAAATATATCTTATCATGAAACAAAGAAATGAGGAGCGATATCGCTTTTTAAGAAGCATTTGAACCCTATTGCTACGATACGTACGCACCTGCAAACGCTATTTCCTAGCAAGGGAGTGTCGCATTTACATTCTTTTGAAGTGAGTACGAGGTGTACATAACACTCCACAATGAATATTATAGCTTATCATGAGACATAGAAATGAGATGCGATATCGCGCTTTTAGTAGCATTAGAACTCTAATGCTACGATACGTAGACACCTGCAAGCTCAATTTCCTAGAAAGGAAGTGTCGCATTGACATTCTATTGAAGTGAATACCAGGAATACATAATACTCCACAATGAATATTATATCATATCATGAAACATAGAAATGAGATGCTATTTCGCGTTTTGAGAATCATTAGAACCCTATTGCAACGATACGGAGACATCTGCAAACGCTACTTGCTTGCAAGGAAGTGTCGCATTTACATTCTTTTGCAGTGAATACGAGGTGTACATGACACTTCGCAATGAATATTATATCTTAGCATGAAACATAGAAATGAGAAGCGATATCGCGTTTTAAGAAGCATTAGAACTCTATTGCTAGGATACGTAGATATCTGCAGACGTTATTTCCAAGCAAGGAAGAGTCTCATTTATATTCATTTGAAGTGTAGACGAGATTTACATGACACTGCACAATGAATATTTTATCTTATCATGAAACGTAGGAGTGAGATGCGATATCGCGTTTTGAGAAGCATTAGAACTCTATTGCTTCGATACGTAGATATCTGCAAACGCTATTTCCCAGCATGGAAGTATCGCATTTACATTCATTTCAAGTGTATGCGAGGTATACGTGACACTTCGCAATGAATATTGTATCTTATCATGAAACGTAAAAATGAGATGCGATATCGCGATTTAAAAAGCATTAGAACACTATTGCTTTGATACGTAGACATCTGGAAACGCTATTTCCTAGCAAGGAAGTGTCGCACTTACATTCTTCTAAGGTGAATATAAGGTATACATAGCACTCCACAATAAATAATAAATCTTAATGTGAAACATAGAAATGAGATGCGATATCGCGTTTTAAGATGAATTAGAACTCTATTGCATCGGTACGTAGACATCTGCAAACGCTACTTCCTAGCAAGGAAGTGTCGCATTTACATTCTTTTGAAGTGTAGACGAGGAATACATAACACTTCGCAACGAATATTATACCTTATCATCAAACATTGAAATGAGATGCGATATCTCGTTCTAGGAAGCATTAGAACTCTACTGCTGCGATACGTAGATGTCTGCAGACGCTACTTCCTAGCAAGGAAGTGTCGCATTTACACTATTTTGAACTGAATACGAGGTATACATGACACTTCGCAATGCATATTATATCCTATCATGAAACATAGAGATGAGATGCGATATCGCGATTTAAGTAGCATTAGAACTCTATTGCTACGAGACGTAGACATCTGCAAACGCTATTTCCTAGGAAGGAAGTGGAGTATTTACATTCTTTTGAATTTAATACGTGGTATACATGACACTTCGCAATGAACATTATATCTCATCATGACACATAGAAATGAGATGCGATATCGCGATTTAAGAAGAATTAGAACTCTATTGCTACGATACGAATACATCTGCAAACGCTATTTCCTAGCATGGAAGTGTCCTATTTACATTCTTTTGAAGTGTATGCGAGGTATTCATGACACTCCGCAATGAATAGTATATCTTATCGTAAAACATAGAAATGAGATGCGATATGGCGAATCAAGAAGCATTAGATCTCTATTGCTACGATACGTAGATATCTGCAGACGCTATTTCCTAGCAAGGAAGTGTCGCATTTATATTCATTTGAAGTGTAGACGAGATATACATAACACTACACAATGAATATTGTATCTTATCATGAAACGTAGATGTGAGATGCGATATCGCGATTTAAGAAGCATTACAACTCTATTGCTTCGATCCGTAGATATCTGCAAACGCTAGTTCCTAGCAAAGAAGTGTTGCATTTACATTGTTTTGAAGTGAATACGAGGTATACATGACACTCCACAATGAATATTATATCTTATCATGAAACATAGAAATGAGATGCGATATCTCGTTTTAAGAATCATTAGAACTCCTTTGCTTCGATACATAGACATCTGCCAACGCTATTTCCTAGCAAGGAAGAGTCGCATTTACATTCATTTGAAGTGAATACGAGGTATACATAACACCGCACAATGAATATTATATCTTATAATGTAGCGTAGAATTGAGATGCAATATCGCGTTTTAAGAATCATTAGAACTCTGTTGCTTCGATACGTAGACGTCTGCCATCGCAATTACCTAGCAAGGAAGTGTCGCATTTACATTCATTTGAAGTGTGATGCGAGGTATACAAGATACTTCGCAATGAATATTACGTCTTACCATGATTCATAGAATTGAGATGCGATATCGCGTTTTGAGAAGCACTAGAACTCTATTGCTACGATACATAGACATCTTCAAACGCTATTTCCTAGCAAGGAAGTGTCGCATTTACATTCTATTGAGGTGAATACAATGTATACATAACACTGCACAATGAATATTATATCTTATCATAAAACACAGAAATGTGATGCGATATCTCGTTTTAAGAAGCATTAGTACTCTGTTGCTTCGATACGTAGACATCTGCAAACGCTACTTCCTAGCAAGGAAGTGTCGCATTTACATTCATTTGAAGTGTATGCGAGGTATACATGACACTCCACAATGAATATTATATCTTATCATGAAACATAGAAATGAGATGCGATATCTCGTTTTAAGAATCATTAGAACTCCTTTGCTTCGATACATAGACATCTGCCAACGCTATTTGCTAGCAAGGAAGAGTCGCATTTACATTCATTTGAAGTGAATACGAGGTATACATAACACCGCACAATGAATATTATATCTTATAATGTAGCGTAGAATTGAGATGCAATATCGCGTTTTAAGAATCATTAGAACTCTGTTGCTTCGATACGTAGACGTCTGCCATCGCAATTACCTAGCAAGGAAGTGTCGCATTTACATTCATTTGAAGTGTGATGCGAGGTATACAAGATACTTCGCAATGAATATTACGTCTTACCATGATTCATAGAATTGAGATGCGATATCGCGTTTTGAGAAGCACTAGAACTCTATTGCTACGATACATAGACATCTGCAAACGCTATTTCCTAGCAAGGAAGTGTCGCATTTACATTCTATTGAGGTGAATACAATGTATACATAACACTGCACAATGAATATTATATCTTATCATAAAACACTGAAATGTGATGCGATATCTCGTTTTAAGAAGCATTAGTACTCTGTTGCTTCGATACGTAGACATCTGCAAACGCTACTTCCTAGCAAGGAAGTGTCGCATTTACATTCATTTGAAGTGTATGCGAGGTATACATGACACTCCACAATGAACATTATATCTTATCATGAAACATAGAAATGAGATGCGATGTCGCGTTTTAAGAAGCATTGGAACTCTATTGCTACGATACGTAGATATCTTTAGACGCTATTTCCTAGCAAGGAAGTGTCGCATTTACATTCTTTTGAAGTGAATACTAGGTATACATAACACTCCACAATGAATAATATACTTTATCACAAAACATAGAAATGAAATGCGATATCGCGACTTGAGAAGCATTAGAACGCTATTGCTACGATACGTAGATATCTGGAAACGCTATGTCGTAGCAAGGAAGTGTCGCAATTACATTCCTTTCAAGTGAATACGAGGTATACATGACACTTCGCAATGAATATTATATCTCATCATTAAACATAGAAATGAGTTGCGATACCTTGTTTTAAGGAGCATTAGAACTCTGCTACTTCGATACGTAGACATCTGGAAACTCTTCTTCCTAGCAGGGAAGTGTCGCACTTACATTCATTTGAAGTGAATATTAGGAGTTAATAACACTTCGCAATGAATATTATATCTTATCATGAAACATAGAAATGAGATGCGATATCGCGCTTTAAGAAGCGTTCAAAATCTATTGCTACGATACACAGACATCTGCAAACGCTATTTCCTAGCAAGGAAGTGTCGCATTTACATTCTTTTGATGTGAATACGAGATGTACATCACACACCACAATGAATATTATATCTTATCATGAAACATAGGATTGAGATGCGACATCTCGTTTTAAGATGCATTAGAACTCTACTGTTTCAATACCCAGACATCTGGAAACGCAACTTCCTAGCAAGGAAGAGTCGCATTCACACTCTTTTGAAGTGAATACGAGGTATACATGACACTTCGCAATGAATATTATATCTTATTATGAAATATAGAAATGAGTTACGATATCTCGTTTTAAGAAGCATTAGAACTCTAATGCTACGATACGTAGACATCTGCAAACGCTACTTCCTAGCAAGGAAGTGTCGCATTTACATTCTTTTGAAGTGGATACGAGGTATACATGACACTTCGCAATGAATATTATATCTTACTGTGAAACATACAAGTGAGATGCGATATCGCGTTTAAAGAAGCAGCAGAACTCTATTGCTTCGATACATAGACATCTGCAAACGACATTTCCTAGCAAAGAAGTGTCGCATTTACATTCACTTGAAGTGTATGCGAGGTATACATGACGCTTCGCAATGAATATTATATCTTATCATATAACATACAAATGGGATGCGATATCGCCTTTTAAGAAGCCTTAGTACTCTATTGCTTCGATACGTAGATATCTGGAAACGATATTTCCTAGCAAGGAAGAGTCGCATTTACATTCTTTTGATGTGAATACGAAGTATACATGACACTTCGCAATGAATATTATATCTTATCATGAAACATACAAATTAGATGCGATATCCCGTTTTGAGAAGCATTAGAACTCTATTGCTTCGATACGTAGACATCTGCAAACGCTACTTCCTAGCAAGGAAGTGTCGCATTTACATTCATCTGTAGTGCATGCGAGGTATACATGACACTTCGCAATGAATATTATATCTTATCATGAAACATACAAATGAGATGCGACATCTCGTTTTAAGAAGCATTAGAACCCTATTGCTTCGATACGGAGACATCTGCAAACGCTATTTCCTAGCAAGGAAGTGTAGCATTTACATTCTCTTGAAGTGAATACGAGGTATACATGACACCTTTCAGTGAACATTATATCTTATCATGAAGCATAGTCATGAGATGCGACTTCACGATTTAAGATGCATTTGAAAACTATTGCTCTGATACGCAGACATCTGCAAACGCTATTTCCTAGCAAGCAAGTGTCGCATTTACATTGTTTTGAAATGAATGCGAGGTATGCATGACACTTCGCAATCAATATTGTACCTTATCATGAAACATACAAATGAGATGCGATATCGCGTTTTAAGAAGAATTAGAACTCTATTGCTACGATACGTAGATATCTGCAGGCGCTATTTCCTAGCAAGGAAGTGTCGCATTTACATTCATTTGAATTGTATGCGAGGTATACATGCCACTTGGCAATGAATACCATATCTTATCATGAAACATAGAAATGAGATGCGATATCGCGATTTAAGAAGCATTAGAACTCTATTGCTTCGATACGTAGACATCTGGAAACGTAATTTCCTAGAGTGGAAGTGTCGCATTTACATTCAGTTGAAGTGAATACGAGGTATACATGACACTTCGCAATGAATATTATATCTTATCATGAAACATACAAATGAGATACGACATCTCGTTTTAAGAAGCATTAGAACTCTATTGCTTCGATACGGAGACATCTGCAAACGCTATTTCCTAGCAAGGAAGTGTAGCATTTACATTCTCTTGAAGTGAATACGAGGTATACATGACACCTTTCAGTGAATATTATATCTTATCATGAAACATAGTCATGAGATGCGACATCACGATTTAAGATGCATTTGAAATCTATTGCTCCGATACGTAGACATCTGCAAACGCTATTTCCTAGCAAGCAAGTGTCGCATTTACATTGTTTTGAAATGAATGCGAGGTATGCATGACACTTCGCAATCAATATTGTACCTTATCATGAAACATACAAATGAGATGCGATATCGCTTTTTAAGAAGAATTAGAACTCTATTGCTACGATACGTAGATATCTGCAGGCGCTATTTCCTAGCAAGGAAGTGTCGCATTTACATTCCTTTGAAGTGTATGCGAGGTATACATGCCACTTGGCAATGAATATCATATCTTATCATGAAACATAGAAATGAGATGCGATATCGCGATTTAAGAAGCATTAGAACTCTATTGCTTCGATACGTAGACATCTGGAAACGTAATTTCCTAGTGTGGAAGTGTCGCATTTACATTCAGTTGAAGTGAATACGAGGTATGCATGTCACTTCACAATGAATATTATACCTTATCATGAAACATAGAAATGAGATGCGAAGGCGCGTTTTAAGAAGCATTAGAACTCTATTGCTTCGACACGTAGACAACTGCAAACCCTATTTCCTAGCAAGGAAGTGTCGCATTTACATTCACTTGAAGTGTATGCGAGGTATACATGCCGCTTGGCAATGAATATCATATCTTATCATGAAACATAGAAATGAGATGCGATATCGCGTTTTAGTAAGCATCAGAACACAATTGCTACGATACGTAGACATCTGCAAACGCCATTTCCTAGCAAGTAAGTGTCGCAGTTACATTCTTTTGAATTGTATGCGAGGTATACATAACACTACACAATGAATATTATATCTTATATCGAAACATATGAATGAGATGCGATATCGCGATTTAAGAAGCATTACAACTCTATTGCTTCGATACGTAGACATCTGGAAACGTAATTTCCTAGAATGGAAGTGTCGCATTCTTATTCAATTGAAGTGTATGCGAGGTATACTTGACACTTCGCAATGAATATTATATCTTATCATGGAACATTGAAGTGAGGAGCGACATCGCGTTTTAAGAAGCATCAGAACTCTATTGCTATGATACGTAGACATCTCCAAACGCTATTTCCTAGTGTGGAAGTGTAGCATTTACATCCTTTTGAAGTGAATACGAGGTATACATAACACTCCACAATGAATATTATATCTTATCATGAAACATAGAAAAGGGATGCGATATTGCGTTTTGAGAAGCATTAGAACTCTATTGCTTCGATACGTAGACATCTGCAATCGCTCTTTCCTAGAAAGGAAGTGTCGCATTTACATTCATTTGAAGTGAATACGAGGAACACATGAATCTTCGCAATGAATATTATAGAAATGAGATGCGATATGAAGATATAAGAAGCATTAGAATTCTATTGTTCCGATTCGTAGAAATCCGCAAACGCTATTTCCTAACAAGGTAGTGACGCATTTACATTCTTTTGAAGTGAATACGATGTGTACATAACACTACACAATGAGTGTTATATCTTAATACGAAACATAGAAATGAGATGCGATATGGCGATTTTAGAAGCATTAGAAATCTACTGCAACGATACGTAGATATCTGCAAACGCTACTTCCTTGCAAGCAAGAGTCGCATTTACATTCTTTTGAAGTGAATACGAGGTATACACTACACTTCGCAATGAATATTATATCTTATCACGATACATAGAAATGAGATGCGATATCGCGATTTATGAAGCATTAGAACCCTATTGCTTCGATACGTAGACATCTGCAATCGCTATTTCCTAGCAAGGAAGTATCGCATTTACATTCATTTGAAGTGTATGCGAGGTATACATAACACTTCGCAATGAATATTATATGTTGTCATGAAACATAGAAATGAGATGCGATATCTCGTTTTAGGAAGCATTATAACACGCTTGCTACGATACGTAGGCATCTGCAAACACTATTTCCTAGCAAGGAAGGGTCGCATTTACATTCATTTGAAGTGAATACGAGGAACACATGAAACTTCGCAATGACTATTATATCTTATCATGCAACATAGCAATGCCATGCGATATCGCGTTTTAAGAGGCATTAGAACTCTATTGCTTCGATACGTAGACATCTGGAAACGTATTTTCCTAGAAAGGAAGTGTCGCATTTACATTCAATTGAAGTGTAGACGGGAAACACATAACACTTCGCAATGAATATTATATCTTATCATAAGACATAGAAATGTGATGCGATATCGCGTTAAGTTCGGAGTATATCGGGTTAAGTTTTAAGATGCACTAGAACTCTACTGCTTCGATACGTAGACATCTGCAACACGCTATTTCCTAGCTAGGAATTGTCGCATTTACATTCATTTGATGTGTATGCGATGTATACGTGAAACTTCGAAATGAATATTATATCTTATCATGAAACATAGAAATGAGATTCGATATCGCGTTTTGAGAAGCATTAGAACTCTATTGCTTCGATACGTAGACATCTGCAATCGCTATTTCCTAGCAAGGAAGTATCGCATTTACATTCATTTGAAGTGTATGCGAGGTATACATAACACTTCGCAATGAATATTATATGTTGTCATGAAACATAGAAATGAGATGCGATATCTCGTTTTAGGAAGCATTATAACACGCTTGCTACGATACGTAGGCATCTGCAAACTCTATTTCCTAGCAAGGAAGGGTCGCATTTACATTCATTTGAAGTGTATGCGAGGTATACGTAACACTTCGCAATGAATGTTATATCTTATCATGAAACATAGAAATGAGATGCGATATCGCGTTTTGAGATGCAATAGAAATCTAATGCTACGATACGCAGAAATCTGCAAACGCTATTTCCTAGCAAGGAAGTGTCGGATTTACATTCATTTGAAGTGTATGCGAGGTATACGTAACACTTAGCAATGAATGTTATATCTTATCATGAAACATGGAAATGAGATGCGATATCGCGATTTAAGAAGCGTTAGGGCTCTATTGCTTCGATACGTAGACATCTGGAATCGTTATTTCCTAGAAAGGAAGTGTCGCATTTTCATTCTTTTGAGGTGAATACAAGGTATACATGACACAACGCAATGAATATCATATCTTATCAGGAAACATAGAAATGAGATGCGATATCGCGTTTTAAGAAGCATTAGAACTCTATAGCTTCGATACGTAGACATCTGGAAACACTTCTTCCTAGCAGGGAAGTGTCGCACTTACATTCATTTGAAGTGAATATTAGGAGTATATAACACTTCGCAATGAATATTATATCTTATCATGAAACATAGAAATGAGATGCGATATCGCGCTTTAAGAAGCGTTAGAAATCTATTGCTACGATACGTAGACATCTGCAAACGCTAATTCCTATCAAGGAAGGGTCGTATTTACATTCATTTGATGTGATTACGGGGTATACATAACACTGCACAATGATTACTATATCTTATCATGAAGCATAGAAATGAGATGCGATATGACGATTTAAGAAGCATTAGAACTCTATTGCTACGACACATAGACATCTGCAAACGCTATTACCTAGGATGGAAGTGTCGCATTTACAATCTGTTGAAGTGAATACGAGGTGTACATAACACTCCTGAATGAATATTATATCTTATCATGAAACATAGAAATGAGATGCGATATCGCGTTTTAAAAAGCATTATAACTCTATTGCTAATATACGTAGATATCTGCAAACGCTATTTCCTAGCATGGAAATGTCGCATTTACATTCTTTTGAAGTGAATACGAGGTTAACATAACACTCCACAATGAATATTATATCTTATCATGAAACATTGAAATGAGATGCGATATCGCGTTTTAAGAAGCATTAGAACTCTATTGCTTCGATACGTAGACATCTGGCATCGCTCTTTCCTAGCGAGGGAGTATCACATTTACATTCATTTGAAGTGTATGCGAGATATACATGACACTTCGCAATGAATATTGTATCTTAACATGAAACATAGTAATAAGGTGCGATATCGCGTCCTAAGAAGGATTAGAACTCTATTGCTACGATACGGAGACCTCTACAAACGCTATTTCCTAGGAAGCATGTTTCGCATTTGCATTCACTTGAAGTGAATAGGGGGTATAGATAACATTCCACAATGAATGTTATATCTTCGCATGAAACATAGAAATGAGATGCGATATCGGGATTTAAAAAGCATTAGAAATCTATTGCTACGGTACGTTGATATCTGCAAACGCTATTCAATAGCAAGGAAGCGTCGCACTTACATTCTTTTGAAGTGAATACGAGGTATACATAACACTACACAATGAATATTATATCTTATCATAAAACATAGAAATGAGATGTGATATCGCGTTTTGAGATGCATTAGAACCCTAATGCTACGATACGTAGACATCTGCAAACGCTATTTCCTCGCACGGAAGTGTCGCATTTGCATTCATTTGAAGAGTATGCGAGGTATACATGACACTTCCTAATTAATATTATATCTTATCATGAAACATAGAAATGAGATGCGATATCGCGATTTAAGAAGCATTAGAACTCTATTGCTTTGATACGTAGACATCTGCAAACGCTATTCCCTAGCAGGGAAGTGTCGCATTTACATTCATTTGACGTGTAGGCGAGATATACATAACACTGCACAATGAATATTATATCTTATCCTGAAACACAGAAATGAGATGCGATATCGCGATATAAGAAGCAATAGAACTCTATTGCTAAGATACGTAGACATCTGCAAGCGCTATTTCCTAGCAAGGAAGTGTCGCATTTACATTCACTTGAAGTGTATGCGAGGTAAACATGACACTTCGCAATGAATATTATATACTATCATGAAATATAGAAATGAGATGCGATATCGCGATTTAAGAAGCATTTGAACTCTATTGCTTCGATACGTAGGCATTTGGAAACGCTATTTCCTAGAGAGGAAGTGTCGCATTTACATTCATTTGAAGTGTATGCGATGTGTAAGTGACACTCCGCAATGAATATTATATCTTATCATGAAATATAGAAATGAGATGCGATATCGCGTTTCAAGAAGCATTAGAACTCTATTGCTTCGATACGGAGACATCTGCAAACGCTACTTTCTAGCGAGAATGTGCCGCACTTAAATTCTATTGAAGAGAATACGAGGCATACATAACACTCCACAATGAATATTATATCTCATCACGAAACATAGAAATGAGATGCTATATCGCGTATCTAGAAGCATTAGAACTCTATTGCTTCGATACGTAGACATCTGCAAACCCTATTTCCTAGCAAGGAAGTGTCGCATTTACATTCATTTGAAGTGAATACGAGGTATTCATGATACTTCGCAATGAATATTATATCTTGTCATGAGACATTGAAATGAGATGCGATATCTCGTTTTAAGAAGCATTAGGACTCTAATGCTACGATACGTAGACATCTGCAAACGCTATTTCCTAGCAAGTAAGTGTCGAATTTACATTCTCTTGAAGTGTGAATATCGCGATTTAAGAAGCATTTGAACTCTATTGCTTCGATACGTAGGTATTTGGAATCGCTATTTCTTAGAGAGGAAGTGTCGCATTTACATCCATTTGAAGTGTAGACGAGGAGTACATAACACTTCGCAATGAATATTATATCTTGTCACGGAACATAGAAATGATATGCGATAGCACGGTTTGAGAAGCATTAGAACTCTTTTGCTTCGATACGTAGACATCTGGGAACGCGATATCCAAGAAAGGAAATGTCGCATTTACATACTATTGAAGTGTAGGCGAGGAGTACGTAACACTACACAATGAATATTATATCTTATCACGAAACATAGAAATGAGATGCGATATCGCGTTTTAAGAAGCTTTAGAACTCTATTGCTTCGATACGTAGACTTCTGCAAACGCTATTTCCTCACACGGAAGTGTCGCACTTGCATTCATTTGAAGAGTATGCGAGATATACATAACACTGCACAATGAATATTATATCTTATCATGAAACATAGAAATGAGATGCGATATCGCGATTTAAGAAACAATAGAACTCTATTGGTTAGATATGTAGACATCTGCAAACACTATTTCCTAGCAAGGAAGTGTCGCATTTACATTCACTTGAAGTGTATGCGAGGTATACATGACACTTCGCAATGAATATTATATACTATCATGAAACATAGAAATCAGATGCGATATCGCGATTTAAGATGCATTAGAACACTATTGCTTCGATACGTAGACAACTGAAAGCGCTACTTCCTAGCAAGTAAATGTCGCATTTACATTCTTTTGAAGTAAATACGAGGTATACATAACAGTGCACTATGTATATTATATCTTATCATGAAACATAGAAATGAGATGCGATATCGCGATTTAAGAAGCATTAGAACTCTAGTGCTTAGATACGTAGACATCTGCAGACGCTATTCCCTAGCAGGGGAGTGTCGCATTTACATTCATTTGAAGTGTAGACGAGATATACATAACACTGCACAATGAATATTATATCTTATCATGAAACATAGAA
The DNA here is from genome assembly GCF_050948175.1 of Xylocopa sonorina. Taxonomy (NCBI): domain Eukaryota; kingdom Metazoa; phylum Arthropoda; class Insecta; order Hymenoptera; family Apidae; genus Xylocopa; species Xylocopa sonorina. The sequence goes on along the minus strand of NW_027490137.1, from coordinate 908,695 downwards.
ATGAGAAGCGATATCGCGATTCAAGAAGCAATAGAACTCTATTGCTTAGATACGTAGACATCTGCAAACGCTATTTCTTAGCAAGGAAGTGTCGCACTTACATTCACTTGAAGTGTATGCGAGGTATACATCACACTTCGCAATGAATATTATATACTATCATGAAACATAGAAATGAGATGCGATATCGCGTCTTCAGAAGCATTAGAACTCTAATGCTACGATACGTAGACATCTGCAAACGCTATTTCCTAGCAAGGGAGAGTCGCATTTACATTCATTTGAAGTGTATGCGAGGTATACATGACATTTCGCAATGATTATTATATCTTATCATGAAACATAGGAATGATTTGCGGCATCGCGTTTTAAGAAGCAGTAGGACCCTATTGCTATGACACGTAGACATCTGCAAACGCTATTTCCTATCAAGGAAGTTTCGGATTTACATTCATTTGAAGTGTATGGGAGGTATATATGACACTTCGCAATGAATATTATATCTTATCATCAAACATAGAAATGTGATGCGATATCACGTTTTAAGTAGCATTAAAACCCTATTGCTTCGATACGTAGTCATCTGCAAACGCTATTTCCTAGCAAGGAAGTGTCGCATTTACATTCATTTGAAGTGTATGCGAGGTACAAGTGACACTTCGCAATGAATATTATATCTCATTATGAAACATAGAAATGGGATGCGATATCGTGTTTAAAGAAGCATTAGAAGTCTATTGCTACGATACGTAGACATCTGCAAACGCTATTTCCTAGGAAGGAAGTGTCGCATTTGCATTCGTTTGAAGTGAATACGATGTGTACATGAAACTTGGCAATGAATTTTATATCTTATCATGAAACACAGAAACGAGATGCGATATTACGATTTAAGAAGCTTTAGAATTCTATTGCTTCGATACGTAGAAATCTGCGGACGCTATTTCCTTGCAAGGAAGTGTCACATTTACATTCTGTTGAAGTGAGTACGAGGTATACATGACACTTTGCAATGAATATTATATCTCATCATGAAGCATCGAAATGAAGTGCGACATCTCGTCTTAAGAAGCATTAGAACTCTATTGCTACGATACGCAGTCATCTGCGAACGCTACTTCCTAGCAAGGAAGTGTCGCATTTACAATCTTTTGAAGTGAATACGATGTATAAATAACACTCCACAATGAATATTATAACTTATCATGAAACATAGAAATGAGATGCGATATCGCGATTTAAGATGCATTAGAACCCTATTGCTTCGATACGTAGACATCTGCAAACGCTACTTCCTAGCAAGGAAGTGTCGCATTTACATTCATTTGAAGCGTTGCCGAGAAATACATAACACTTCGCAATGAATATTATATCTAATCATGAGACATAGGAATGAGATGCTATATCGCGTTTTAAGAAGAATCAGAACTCTATTGCATCGATACGTAGAAACCTGCAAACACTATTTCCTCGCAAGGAAGGGTTGCATTTACATTCTTGTGAAAGGAATACGAGGTATAAATAACACTTCGCAATGAATATTATATCTAATCATGAGACATAGAAATGAGATGCGGTATGGCGATTTAAGAAGCATTAGAACACTATTGCCTCGATACGTAGACATCTGGTAACGCTATTTCCCAGCAAGGTAGTGTCGCATTTACATTCATTTGAAGCCTATGTGTGTTATACATGACAATTCGCAATGAGTATTATATCATATTATGAAACATAGTAATGAGTTGCGATATCGCGGTTTAAGAAGCATTAGATCTTCATTGCTACGATACGTAGATATCTGCAAACGCTGTTTCCTAGCCAGGAAGTGTCGCATTTACATTCTTTTGATGTGAATAAGAGGTTCACATGACGCTTCGCAATGAATATTATCTCTTATCATGAAACATAGAAATATGATGCGACATCTCGTTTTAAGAAGCATTAGAGCTCTATTGCTTAGATACGGAGACATCTGCAATCGCTATTTCCTAGAATGGAAGTGTCGCATTTACATTCTTATGAAGTGAATACGAGGTGTACGTGACACTTCGCAATGAATATTATATCTTATCATGAAACATAGAAATGCGATGCGACATCTAGTTTTAAGAAGCATTAGAACACTTTTGTTTCGATACGTTGACATCAGCAAACGCTATTTCCTAGCAATGAAGTGTCACATTTACATTCATTTGACGTGTATGCGAGGTATACATGAAACTTCGCAATGAATATTATATGTTATCATGAAACATAGAAATGAGATGCGATATCGCGATTTAAAGGGCATTATAAATCTATTAGGACTATACGTAGACATTTGCAAACGCTATTTAATAGCAAGGAAGTGTCGCCTTTACATTCTTTTGAAGTGAATATGAGGTGCACATGACACTTCGCAATGAATATTATATCTTATCATGAAACATAGATATAAGATGCGACATTTTGCTTTAAGAAGCATTAGAACTGTATTGTTTCGATATGTAGACATCTGGAAACGCGATTTCCTAGCAAGGAAGTGTCGCATTTACATTCTTTTGATGTGAATACGTGGTATAAGTGACACTTCGCAATGATTATTTTATCTTACCATGAAACATAGAAATGAGTTGCGATATCGCGGTTTAAGAAGCATTAGATCTTCGTTGCTACGATACGTAGATATCTGCGAACGCTGTTTCCTAGCCAGGAAGTATCGCATTTACATTCTTTTGATGTGAATAAGAGGTTCACATGACGCATCGCAATGAATATTATCTCTTATCATGAAACATAGAAATATGATGCGACATCTCGTTTTAAGAAGCATTAGAGCTCTATTGCTTAGATACGGAGACATCTGCAATCGCTATTTCCTAGAATGGAAGTGTCGCATTTACATTCTTATGAAGTGAATACGAGGTGTACGTGACACTTCGCAATGAATATTATATCTTATCATGAAACATAGAAATGCGATGCGACATCTAGTTTTAAGAAGCATTAGAACACTTTTGTTTCGATACGTTGACATCAGCAAACGCTATTTCCTAGCAATGAAGTGTCACATTTACATTCATTTGACGTGTATGCGAGGTATACATGAAACTTCGCAATGAATATTATATGTTATCATGAAACATAGAAATGAGATGCGATATCGCGATTGAAAGGGCATTATAAATCTATTAGGACTATACGTAGACATTTGCAAACGCTATTTAATAGCAAGGAAGTGTCGCCTTTACATTCTTTTGAAGTGAATATGAGGTGCACATGACACTTCGCAATGAATATTATATCTTATCATGAAACATAGATATAAGATGCGACATTTTGCTTTAAGAAGCATTAGAACTGTATTGTTTCGATATGTAGACATCTGGAAACGCGATTTCCTAGCAAGGAAGTGTCGCATTTACATTCTTTTGATGTGAATACGTGGTATAAGTGACACTTCGCAATGATTATTTTATCTTACCATGAAACATAGAAATGAGTTGCGATATCGCGGTTTAAGAAGCATTAGATCTTCATTGCTACGATACGTAGATACCTGCGAACGCTGTTTCCTAGCCAGGAAGTATCGCATTTACATTCTTTTGATGTGAATACGAGGTTCACATGACGCTTCGCAATGAATACTATCTCTTATCATGAAACATAGAAATATGATGCGATATCGCGTTTTGAGAAGCATTAGAACTCTATTGCCACGATACGTAGACATCTGCAAACGCTATTTCCTAGCAAGGAAGTGTCGCATCTACATTCTTTTGAAGTGAATGCGAGGTATACATACCACTCCACAATGAATATTATATCTTATCGTGAAACATAGAAATGAGATGCGATCTCGCGATTTAAGAAGCATTAGAACACTGTTGCTACGATACGTAGACATCTGCAAATGCTATTTCCTAGCAAGGAAGTCTCGTATTTACATTCTTTTGAAGTGAATGCGAGGTACACATAACATTGCACAATGAATATTATATCTTATCATGAAACATAGAAATGAGATGCGATATCCCATTTTAAGAAGCATTAGAAATCTATTGCTTCGATACGTAGACATCTGCATACGCTACTTCCTAGCAAGGCAGTGCCGCATTTGCATTTTTTTGAAGTGAATACGAGGTATGCATAATACCCCACAATGAATATTATATCTTATCACGAGACATAGAAATGATATGCGATATCCCGTCTTAAGAAGCATCAGATCCCTATTGATTCGATACGTAGTCATCTGTAAACGCTATTTCAATGCAAGGGAGTGTCGCATTTGCATTCTTTTGAAGTGAGTACGAGGTATGCATAATACCCCACAATGAATATTATATCTTATCATGAAACATTGGAATGAGATGCGATATCGCTCTTTAAGAAGCATTAGAGCTCTATTGCCACGATACGTAGACATCTGCAAACGCTATTTCCTAGCAAGGAAGTGTCGCATTTACATTCATTTGAAGAGTATGCGAGGTATACGTGATACTTCGCAATGAATAATATAACGTACCATGAAACATAGGAATGAGATGCGGTATCTCGTTTTAAGATGCAATAGAAATCTAATGCCACGATACGCAGAAATCTGCAAACGCTATATCCTAGCAATCAAGTGTCGCATTTATATTCTTTTGAAGTTAATGCGAGGTATACATAACACTTGCCAATGAATATTATATCTTATCATGAAACATAGAAGTAAGATGCGATATCACGTTTTATGAAGCATTAGAACCCTACTGCTTCGATACGTAGGCATCTGCCGACACTATTTCCTAGCAAGGAAGTGTCACATTTAGATTCATTTGAAGTGTAGACGAGGAATACATAACACTTGGCAATTAATATTGTATCTTATGATGAAGCATAGAAATGAGATGCGTTATCGCGTTTTAAGAATCTTTAGAACTCTATTGCTACGATACGTAGACATCTGCAAACGCTATTTCCTACCAAGGAAGTGCCACATTTAAATTCTTTTGAAGTAAATACGCTTCATACATAACACTGCACAATGAATATTATATCTGATCATGAAACATAGAAATGAGATGCGATACGAGGATGTAAGAAGCATTGGAACTCTATTGCCTCGATACGTAGACATCTGCAAACGATACTTCCTACCAAGGAAGTGTCGCATTTACATTCTTTTGAAAGGAATACGAGGTATACATGACACTTCGCAATGAATATTATACGTTATCATGAAACATCGAAATGGGATGCGATATTGCGATATAAGAGGGATTAGGACTCTATTGCTTCAAGACGTAGACATCTGCAAACACTATTCCCCCCCAAGCAAGTGTCGAATTTACATTCATTTGAAGTGTAGACGAGATATACATAACACTGCACAATCAATATTATATCTTATCATGAAAAATAGGAATGAGATGCGATATCGCAATTTAAAAAGCATTAGAACTCCATTGGTACGATACGTAGACATCTGCAAACGTAATTTAATGGCAAGGAAGTGTCGCATTTACATTATTTTGAAGTGAACACGAGGTATACATGACACTTCGCAATGAATATTATACCTTGTCATGAATCATAGAAATGTGCTACGATATTGCGTTTTAAGAAGCATTAGAACTCTAATGCTTCGATACGTAGACATCTGGTAAAGCTATTTCCTAGTAAGGAAGTATCCCATTTACATTCTTTTTAAGTATAGACGAGATATACATAACCCTCCGCAATGAACATTATATCTTGTCATGAAACATAGAAATGAGATGCGATTTTGTGTTTTGAGAAGCATTAGAACTCTATTGCTTCGATACGTAGACATCTGCCAACGCTATTTCCTAGCAAGGGAGAGTCGCATTTACATTCAGTTGAAGTGAATACGAGGTATACATAACACCGCACAATGAATATTATATCTTATAATGTAGCGTAGAATTGAGATGCAATATCGCGTTTTAAGAAGCATTAGAACTCTGTTGCTTCGATACGTAGACGTCTGCCATCGCAATTACCTAGCAAGGAAGTGTCGTATCTACATGCTTTTGAAGTGAATACGGGGTATACATAACACTGCACAATGAATATTACATCTTATCATGAAACATAGAAATGGGATGCGATATGACGATTTAAGAAGCGTTAGAACTCTATTGCTTCGATACGAAGATATCTGCAAACGCCATTTCCAAGCAAGGAAGTGTCGCATTTTCATTTTTAGGAAGTGTAGACGAGATATACATAACACTCCACAATGAATATTGTATCTTATCATGAAACAAATAATTGTGGATCGATTCGCGTTTTAAGAAGCATTAGAACCTCATTGCTACGATACGTAGACATCTGCAGACGCTATTTCCTAGCAAGGAAGTGTCGCATTTACGTTCTTTTAAAGTGAATACGAGGTATACATAGCACTCCACAATGAATATTATATCTTATCATGAAACATAGAAATGTGGAGCGATTTCGCGTCTTAAGAAGCATTAGAAATCAATTGCTTCGATACGTAGACATCTGCAGACGCTATTACCTAGCAAGGAAGTGTCGCATTTACTATCTTTTGAAGTGAATACGAGGTATACATAACAATCCACAATGAAAATTATATCTTATCATGAAACATATAATTGAGGATCCATTCGCGTTTTAAGAAGCATTAGAAATCTATTGCTTCGATACGTAGACATCCGCAGACGCTATTACCAAGCAAGGAAGTGTCGCATTTACGTTCTTTTAAAGTGAATACGAGGTATACATAGCACTCCACAATGAATATTATATCTTATCATGAAACATAGAAATGTGGAGCGATTTCGCGTCTTAAGAAGCATTAGAAATCAATTGCTTCGATACGTAGACATCTGCAGACGCTATTACCTAGCAAGGAAGTGTCGCATTTACTATCTTTTGAAGTGAATACGAGGTATACATAACAATCCACAATGAAAATTATATCTTATCATGAAACATATAATTGAGGATCCATTCGCGTTTTAAGAAGCATTAGAAATCTATTGCTTCGATACGTAGACATCCGCAGACGCTATTACCAAGCAAGGAAGTGTCGCATTTTCAATCTTTTGAAGTGAATACGAGGTATACGTAACACTCCACAATGAATACTATATCTTATCATGAAACATAGAAATGAGATGCGATATCGCGATATAAGAAGTATTAGAACTCTATTGCTTCGATACGTAGACGTCTGCAAACGCTACTTCCTAGCAAGGAAGTGTCACATTTATATTCTTTTGAAGTGTATGCGAGGTACACATGACACTTCGCAATGAATATTATATCTTATAATGAAACATAGAAATGAGATGCGATATCGCGTTTTAAGAAGCATTGGAACTCTATTGTTACGATAGGTAGTCATCTGCAGACGCAATTATCTAGCAAGGAAGTGTCGCATTTACATTCTTTTGAAGTTAATGCGAGATATTCATGACACTTCGCAATGAATACTATATCTTATCATGAAACATAGAAATGAGATGCGATATCTCGTTTTAAGAAGCATTAAAACTCTATTTCTTCGATGCGTAGACATCTGGAAACGTTATTTCCTGGAAAGGAAGTGTCGCATTTACATTTATTTGAAGTGTAGGCGAGGAATACATAACACTTCGCAATGTATATTATATCTTACCTTAAAACATAGAAGTGAGATGCGATATCGCGATTTAAGGAGAATCAGAACTCTATTGCTATGATACGTAGACATCTGGAAACTCTATTTCCTAGCAAGGAATAGTCGCAATTACATACTTTTGATGTGAATACGAGGGATACATAACACTTCGCAATGAATATTATATCCTATCATGAAACATAGAAATGTGGAGCGATATCGCGGTTTAAGAAGCATTAGAACTCCTTTGGTACAATATGTAGACAGCTGCAAACGATATTTCGTAGCAAGGAAGTGTCGCATTTACATTCTTTTGATGTGAATAAGAGGTTCACATGACGCTTCGCAATGAATATTATCTCTTATCATGAAACATAGAAATATGATGCGACATCTCGTTTTAAGAAGCATTAGAGCTCTATTGCTTAGATACGGAGACATCTGCAATCGCTATTTCCTAGAATGGAAGTGTCGCATTTACATTCTTATGAAGTGAATACGAGGTGTACGTGACACTTCGCAATGAATATTATATCTTATCATGAAACATAGAAATGCGATGCGACATCTAGTTTTAAGAAGCATTAGAACACTTTTGTTTCGATACGTTGACATCAGCAAACGCTATTTGCTAGCAATGAAGTGTCACATTTACATTCATTTGACGTGTATGCGAGGTATACATGAAACTTCGCAATGAATATTATATGTTATCATGAAACATAGAAATGAGATGCGATATCGCGATTTAAAGGGCATTATAAATCTATTAGGACTATACGTAGACATTTGCAAACGCTATTTAATAGCAAGGAAGTGTCGCCTTTACGTTCTTTTGAAGTGAATATGAGGTGCACATGACACTTCGCAATGAATATTATATCTTATCATGAAACATAGATATAAGATGCGACATTTTGCTTTAAGAAGCATTAGAACTGTATTGTTTCGATATGTAGACATCTGGAAACGCGATTTCCTAGCAAGGAAGTGTCGCATTTACATTCTTTTGATGTGAATACGTGGTATAAGTGACACTTCGCAATGATTATTTTATCTTACCATGAAACATAGAAATGAGTTGCGATATCGCGGTTTAAGAAGCATTAGATCTTCATTGCTACGATACGTAGATATCTGCGAACGCTGTTTCCTAGCCAGGAAGTGTCGCATTTACATTCTTTTGATGTGAATACGAGGTTCACATGACGCTTCGCAATGAATACTATCTCTTATCATGAAACATAGAAATATGATGCGATATCGCGTTTTGAGAAGCATTAGAACTCTATTGCCACGATACGTAGACATCTGCAAACGCTATTTCCTAGCAAGGAAGTGTCGCATCTACATTCTTTTGAAGTGAATGCGGGGTATACATACCACTCCACAATGAATATTATATCTTATCGTGAAACATAGAAATGAGATGCGATCTCGCGATTTAAGAAGCATTAGAACACTGTTGCTACGATACGTAGACATCTGCAAATGCTATTTCCTAGCAAGGAAGTCTCGTATTTACATTCTTTTGAAGTGAATGCGAGGTACACATAACATTGCACAATGAATATTATATCTTATCATGAAACATAGAAATGAGATGCGATATCCCTTTTTAAGAAGCATTAGAAATCTATTGCTTCGATACGTAGACATCTGCATACGCTACTTCCTAGCAAGGCAGTGCCGCATTTGCATTTTTTTGAAGTGAATACGAGGTATGCATAATACCCCACAATGAATATTATATCTTATCACGAGACATAGAAATGATATGCGATATCCCGTCTTAAGAAGCATCAGATCCCTATTGATTCGATACGTAGTCATCTGTAAACGCTATTTCAATGCAAGGGAGTGTCGCATTTGCATTCTTTTGAAGTGAGTACGAGGTATGCATAATACCCCACAATGAATATTATATCTTATCATGAAACATTGGAATGAGATGCGATATCGCTCTTTAAGAAGCATTAGAACTCTATTGCCACGATACGTAGACATCTGCAAACGCTATTTCCTAGCAAGGAAGTGTCGCATTTACATTCATTTGAAGAGTATGCGAGGTATACGTGATACTTCGCAATGAATAATATATCGTACCATGAAACATAGGAATGAGATGCGGTATCTCGTTTTAAGATGCAATAGAAATCTAATGCCACGATACGCAGAAATCTGCAAACGCTATATCCTAGCAATCAAGTGTCGCATTTATATTCTTTTGAAGTTAATGCGAGGTATACATAACACTTGCCAATGAATATTATATCTTATCATGAAACATAGAAGTAAGATGCGATATCACGTTTTATGAAGCATTAGAACCCTACTGCTTCGATACGTAGGCATCTGCCAACACTATTTCCTAGCAAGGAAGTGTCACATTTAGATTCATTTGAAGTGTAGACGAGGAATACATAACACTTGGCAATTAATATTGTATCTTATGATGAAGCATAGAAATGAGATGCGTTATCGCGTTTTAAGAATCTTTAGAACTCTATTGCTACGATACGTAGACATCTGCAAACGCTATTTCCTACCAAGGAAGTGCCACATTTAAATTCTTTTGAAGTAAATACGCTTCATACATAACACTGCACAATGAATATTATATCTGATCATGAAACATAGAAATGAGATGCGATACGAGGATGTAAGAAGCATTGGAACTCTATTGCCTCGATTCGTAGACATCTGCAAACGATACTTCCTACCAAGGAAGTGTCGCATTTACATTCTTTTGAAAGGAATACGAGGTATACATGACACTTCGCAATGAATATTATACGTTATCATGAAACATCGAAATGGGATGCGATATTGCGATATAAGAGGCATTAGGACTCTATTGCTTCAAGACGTAGACATCTGCAAACACTATTCCCCCCCAAGCAAGTGTCGAATTTACATTCATTTGAAGTGTAGACGAGATATACATAACACTGCACAATCAATATTATATCTTATCATGAAAAATAGGAATGAGATGCGATATCGCAATTTAAAAAGCATTAGAACTCCATTGGTACGATACGTAGACATCTGCAAACGTAATTTAATGGCAAGGAAGTGTCGCATTTACATTATTTTGAAGTGAACACGAGGTATACATGACACTTCGCAATGAATATTATACCTTGTCATGAATCATAGAAATGTGCTACGATATTGCGTTTTAAGAAGCATTAGAACTCTAATGCTTCGATACGTAGACATCTGGTAAAGCTATTTCCTAGTAAGGAAGTATCCCATTTACATTCTTTTTAAGTATAGACGAGATATACATAACCCTCCGCAATGAACATTATATCTTGTCATGAAACATAGAAATGAGATGCGATTTTGTGTTTTGAGAAGCATTAGAACTCTATTGCTTCGATACGTAGACATCTGCCAACGCTATTTCCTAGCAAGGGAGAGTCGCATTTACATTCAGTTGAAGTGAATACGAGGTATACATAACACCGCACAATGAATATTATATCTTATAATGTAGCGTAGAATTGATATGCAATATCGCGTTTTAAGAAGCATTAGAACTCTGTTGCTTCGATACGTAGACGTCTGCCATCGCAATTACCTAGCAAGGAAGTGTCGTATCTACATGCTTTTGAAGTGAATACGGGGTATACATAACACTGCACAATGAATATTACATCTTATCATGAAACATAGAAATGGGATGCGATATGACGATTTAAGAAGCGTTAGAACTCTATTGCTTCGATACGAAGATATCTGCAAACGCCATTTCCAAGCAAGGAAGTGTCGCATTTTCATTTTTAGGAAGTGTAGACGAGATATACATAACACTCCACAATGAATATTGTATCTTATCATGAAACAAATAATTGTGGATCGATTCGCGTTTTAAGAAGCATTAGAACCTCATTGCTACGATACGTAGACATCTGCAGACGCTATTTCCTAGCAAGGAAGTGTCGCATTTACGTTCTTTTAAAGTGAATACGAGGTATACATAGCACTCCACAATGAATATTATATCTTATCATGAAACATAGAAATGTGGAGCGATTTCGCGTCTTAAGAAGCATTAGAAATCAATTGCTTCGATACGTAGACATCTGCAGACGCTATTACCTAGCAAGGAAGTGTCGCATTTACTATCTTTTGAAGTGAATACGAGGTATACATAACAATCCACAATGAAAATTATATCTTATCATGAAACATATAATTGAGGATCCATTCGCGTTTTAAGAAGCATTAGAAATCTATTGCTTCGATACGTAGACATCCGCAGACGCTATTACCAAGCAAGGAAGTGTCGCATTTTCAATCTTTTGAAGTGAATACGAGGTATACGTAACACTCCACAATGAATACTATATCTTATCATGAAACATAGAAATGAGATGCGATATCGCGATATAAGAAGTATTAGAACTCTATTGCTTCGATACGTAGACGTCTGCAAACGCTACTTCCTAGCAAGGAAGTGTCACATTTATATTCTTTTGAAGTGTATGCGAGGTACACATGACACTTCGCAATGAATATTATATCTTATAATGAAACATAGAAATGAGATGCGATATCGCGTTTTAAGAAGCATTGGAACTCTATTGTTACGATAGGTAGTCATCTGCAGACGCAATTATCTAGCAAGGAAGTGTCGCATTTACATTCTTTTGAAGTTAATGCGAGATATTCATGACACTTCGCAATGAATACTATATCTTATCATGAAACATAGTAATAAGATGCGATATCGCGTTCTAAGAAGGATTAGAACTCTATTGCTACGATACGTGGATATCAGCAGACGCTATTTCCTAGCAAGGATGTGCCGCATTTACAATCTATTGAAGTGAATACAAGGTATACATAACACTCCACAATGAATATTATATCTTATCATGAAACATAGAAATGAGATGCGATATCGCGATATAAGGAGTATTAGAACTCTATTGCTTCGATACGTAGACGTCTGCAAACGCTATTTCCTAGCAAGGAAGTGTCACATTTACATTCTTTTGAAGTGAATACGACGCATACACGATACTTCGCAATGAATATTATATCATATCATAAAACATTAAAATGACATGCGAAATTTCGTCCTAAGAAGCATTATAACTCTGTCGCTTCGATACGTAGACATCTGCAAACGGTATTTCATATCAAGGAAGTGTTGCACTTACACACTTTTGAAGTGATTACGAGGTATACATAACAGTCCACAATGAATATTATATCTTATCATGAAACATAGAAATGCGATGCGATATCGCGTTTTAAGAAGCATTGGAACGCTATTGCTACGATACGTAGACATTGGCAAACGCTATTCCCTAGCAAGAAGGTGTCGCATTTACATTCTTCTGAAGTGGACACGAGGTATGCATGACACTTCGCAATGAATATTATATCTTATCATGAAACATAGATATGAAATGCGATATCACGTTTGAAGAAGCGTTAGAAGTCTATTGCTACAATACGTAGACATCTGAAAACGCTATTTCCTAGAAGGAAGTGTCGCATTTACATTCATTTGAAGTGTATGCGAGGTATAAGTGACACTTCGCATTGAATATTATATCTTATCATGAAACATAGAAATGGGATGCGATATCGCGTTTTAAGAAGCGTTAGAACTCTATTGCTACCATATGTAGACATCTGCAAACGCTATTTCCTTGCAAGGAAGTGTCGCAATTACATTCATTTGAATTGAATACGAGATACACATAACACCGCACAATGAATATTATATCTTATCATGAAACATAGAAATGAGATACGTTATCGCGTTTTGAGAAGCATTAGAACTCTATTGCTACGATACGTAGACATCTGCAAACGCAATTTTCTAGCAAGGAAGTGTCAAATTTACATTCTTTTGAATTGAATACGAGGTATACATAACACTCCACAATGAATATTATATCTTATCATGAAACATAGAAATGGGATGCGATATTGCGATTTAAGAAGCATTAGAAATCTGTTGCTTCGATACGTAGACATCTGCCATCGCTATTTCCTAGCAAGGAAGTGTCGCATTTACATTAATTTGAAGTGTAAGCGAGGTATACAAGAAACTTCGCAATGAATATTACATCTTATCATGATTCATAGAAATGAGATGCTATATCTCGTTTTAAGAAGCATTAGTACTCTGTTGCTTCGATACGTAGACATCTGCCATCGCTACTTCCTAGCAAGGAAGTGTCGTATTTACATTCTTTTGAAGTGAATACGGGGTATACATAACACTTCGCAATGAATATTGTATCTTATCATGAAACATACAAATGAGATGCAATATCGCGTTTTAAGAAGAATTAGAACCCTATTTCTACGATACGTAGAAATCTGCAGACGCTATTTCCTAGCAAGGAAGTGTCGCATTTACATTCTTCTGAAGTGCAGACGAGATATACATATCACTGCACAATGAATATTATATCTTATCATGAAACATAGAAATGAGATGCGATATCGCGATTTTAGAAGCATTAGAAATCTATTGTTTCGATACGTAGACATCTGCAAACGCTATTTCCTAGAAAGCAAGTGTCGCATTTACATTGTTTTGAAGTGAATACGAGGTATACATGACACTTCGCAATGAATATTGTACCTTATCATGAAACATACAAATGAGGTGCGATATCGCGTTTTAAGAAGAGTTAGAACTCTATTTCTACGATACGTAGAATTCTGCAGACGCTATTTCCTAGGAAGGAAGTGTCGCATTTACATTCTTTTGAAGTGTAGGCGAGATATACATATCACTGCACAATGAATATTATATCTTATCATGAAACATATAAATGAGATGCAATATCGCGTTCTAAGAAGCATTAGAACTCTAATGCTACGATACGTAGACATCTGCCAACGCTATTTCCTAGCAAGGAAGTGTCGCATTTACATTCTTTTGATGCGAATACGAGGTATACATAACACTTCACAATGAATATTATATCTTATCATGAAACATGGAAATGAGATGCGATATCGCGATTTAAGCAGCATAAGAACTCTATTGCTTCGATACGTAGACACCTGCAAACGCTTCTTCCTAGCAAGGAAGTGTCGCATTTACATTCTTCTGAAGTGAATACAAGGTATACATGACACTTCGCAATTAATATTATATCTTATCATGAAGCATAGGAATGAGATGTGATATCTCGTTTTAAGAAGCATTATAACACGCTTGCTACGATACGTAGACATCTGCAAACTCTATTTCCTAGCAAGGAAGTATCGCATTTACATTCGTTTGAAGTGAATACGAGGAATACATGAAACTTCGCAATGAATATTATATCTTATCATGAAACATAGAAATGTGATGTGATATCGCGTTTTAAGAAGCATTAGAACTCTATTGCTACGATACGTAGACATCTGCAAACGCTATTTCCTAGCAAGGACGTGTCGCCTTTACATTCATTTGAAGTGTATGCGAGGTATACGTGATACTTCGCAATGAATAATATATCGTACCATGAAACATAGGAATGAGATGCGGTATCTCGTTCTAAGGAGCATTAGAACTCTTTTGCTTCGATTCGTAGACATCTGCAAACGCTATTTCCTAGCAAGGAAGTGTCGCATTTACATTCATTTGAAGTGTATGCGATGTATACGTGACACTTCGCAATAAATATTATATCTTATCATGAAACATAGAAATGAGATGCGATATCGCGTTTTGAGATGCAATAGAAATATGATGCTACGATACGCAGAAATCTGCAAACGCTATTTCCTAACAAGGAAGTGTCGCATTAACATTCTTTTGAAGTGTATGCGAGGTATACATAACACTTCGCAATGAATATTATATGTTGTCACGAAACATAGAAATGAAATGCGATATCTGGTTATAAGAAGCATTATAACACGCTTGCTACGATACGTAGACATCTGCAAACTCTATTTCCTAGCAAGGAAGTGTCGCATTTACATTCATTTGAAGTGAATACGAAGAATACATGAAACTTCGCAATGAATATTATTTCTTATCATGAAGCATAGAAATGAGATGCGATATTCCGATTCAAGAAGCATTAGAACTTTATTGTTACTATACGTAGACATCTGCAAACGCTATTTCCTATCAAGGAAGTGTCGCATTTACATTCATTTGAAGTGAATACGAGGAATACATGAAACTTCGCAATGAATATTATTTCTTATCATGAAGCATAGAAATGAGATGCGATATTCCGTTTCAAGAAGCATTAGAACTCTATTGCTTCGATACGTAGACATCTGCAAACGCTATTTCCTAGCAAGGAAGTGTCGGATTTACATTCATTTGAAGTGTATGCGAGGTATACGTAACACTTCGCAATGAATGTTATATCTTATCATGAAACATAGGAATGAGATGCGACACATCGTTTTAAGAAGCATTAGAACTCTATTGCATCGATACGTAGACTTCTGCAAGCGCTATTTCCTAGCAAGGAAGTATCGCATTTACATTCAGTTGAAGTGTATGCGATGTATACGTGACACTTCGCAATAAATATTATATCCTTTCATGAATCATAGAAATGAGATGCGATATCGCGTTTTGAGATGCAATAGAAATCTAATGCTACGATACGCAGAAATCTGCAAACGCTATTTCCTAGCAAGGAAGTGTCGCATTTACATTCATTTGAGGTGAGTACGAGGTATACATAACACTCCACAATGAATATTATATCTTATCGTGAAACATAGATATGAGATTCGATCTTGCGATATAAGAAGCATAAGAACTCTATTGCTACGATACGAAGACATCTGCAAACGCTATATCCTAGCAAGGAAGTGTCGCATTTACATTCATTTGAAGTGTATGCGAGGTGTACATAACACTTCGCAATGAATATTATATGTTATCATGAAACATAGAAATGAGATGCGATATCTCGTTTTAAGAATCATTATGACACGCTTGCTACGATACGTAGACATCTGCAAACGTTATTTGCTAGCAAGGGAGTGTCGCATTTACATTCTTCTGAAGTGAATACAAGGTATACATGACACTTCGCAATTAATATTATATCTTATCATGAAGCATAGGAATGAGATGTGATATCTCGTTTTAAGAAGCATTATAACACGCTTGCTACGATACGTAGACATCTGCAAACTCTATTTCCTAGCAAGGAAGTATCGCATTTACATTCGTTTGAAGTGAATACGAGGAATACATGAAACTTCGCAATGAATATTATATCTTATCATGAAACATAGAAATGTGATGTGATATCGCGTTTTAAGAAGCATTAGAACTCTATTGCTACGATACGTAGACATCTGCAAACGCTATTTCCTAGCAAGGACGTGTCGCCTTTACATTCATTTGAAGTGTATGCGAGGTATACGTGATACTTCGCAATGAATAATATATCGTACCATGAAACATAGGAATGAGATGCGGCATCTCGTTCTAAGGAGCATTAGAACTCTTTTGCTTCGATTCGTAGACATCTGCAAACGCTATTTCCTAGCAAGGAAGTGTCGCATTTACATTCATTTGAAGTGTATGCGATGTATACGTGACACTTCGCAATAAATATTATATCTTATCATGAAACATAGAAATGAGATGCGATATCGCGTTTTGAGATGCAATAGAAATATAATGCTACGATACGCAGAAATCTGCAAACGCTATTTCCTAGCAAGGAAGTGTCGCATTTACATTCATTTGAGGTGAGTACGAGGTATACATAACACTCCACAATGAATATTATATCTTATCGTGAAACATAGATATGAGATTCGATCTTGCGATATAAGAAGCATAAGAACTCTATTGCTACGATACGAAGACATCTGCAAACGCTATATCCTAGCAAGGAAGTGTCGCATTTACATTCATTTGAAGTGTATGCGAGGTATACATAACACTTCGCAATGAATATTATATGTTATCATGAAACATAGAAATGAGATGCGATATCTCGTTTTAAGAATCATTATGACACGCTTGCTACGATACGTAGACATCTGCAAACGTTATTTGCTAGCAAGGGAGTGTCGCATTTACATTCTTCTGAAGTGAATACAAGGTATACATGACACTTCGCAATTAATATTATATCTTATCATGAAGCATAGGAATGAGATGTGATATCTCGTTTTAAGAAGCATTATAACACGCTTGCTACGATACGTAGACATCTGCAAACTCTATTTCCTAGCAAGGAAGTATCGCATTTACATTCGTTTGAAGTGAATACGAGGAATACATGAAACTTCGCAATGAATATTATATCTTATCATGAAACATAGAAATGTGATGTGATATCGCGTTTTAAGAAGCATTAGAACTCTATTGCTACGATACGTAGACATCTGCAAACGCTATTTCCTAGCAAGGACGTGTCGCCTTTACATTCATTTGAAGTGTATGCGAGGTATACGTGATACTTCGCAATGAATAATATATCGTACCATGAAACATAGGAATGAGATGCGGTATCTCGTTCTAAGGAGCATTAGAACTCTTTTGCTTCGATTCGTAGACATCTGCAAACGCTATTTCCTAGCAAGGAAGTGTCGCATTTACATTCATTTGAAGTGTATGCGATGTATACGTGACACTTCGCAATAAATATTATATCTTATCATGAAACATAGAAATGAGATGCGATATCGCGTTTTGAGATGCAATAGAAATATGATGCTACGATACGCAGAAATCTGCAAACGCTATTTCCTAACAAGGAAGTGTCGCATTAACATTCTTTTGAAGTGTATGCGAGGTATACATAACACTTCGCAATGAATATTATATGTTGTCACGAAACATAGAAATGAAATGCGATATCTGGTTATAAGAAGCATTATAACACGCTTGCTACGATACGTAGACATCTGCAAACTCTATTTCCTAGCAAGGAAGTGTCGCATTTACATTCATTTGAAGTGAATACGAAGAATACATGAAACTTCGCAATGAATATTATTTCTTATCATGAAGCATAGAAATGAGATGCGATATTCCGATTCAAGAAGCATTAGAACTTTATTGTTACTATACGTAGACATCTGCAAACGCTATTTCCTAGCAAGGAAGTGTCGCATTTACATTCATTTGAAGTGTATGCGAGGTCTACATAACACTTCGCAATGAATATTATATGTTATCATGAAACATAGAAATGAGATGCGATATCGCGTTTTGAGAAGCATTAGAACCCTAATGCTAGGATACGTAGACACCTGCAAACGCTATTTTCTTGCAAGGAAGTGTCGCATTTACATTCATTTGAAGAGTATGCGAGGTATACATGGCACTTCGCAATGAATATTACATCTTATCCTGAAACATAGAAATGAGATGCGATATCGCGTTTTGAGAAGCATTAGAACCCTAATGCTACGATACGTAGACATCTGCAAACGCTATTTTCTTGCAAGGAAGTGTCGCATTTACATTCTTTTGAAGTGAATATGGTGTATACATAACACTGCGCAATGAAAACTATATCTTATAATGAAGCATAGGAATGTGATGCGATATCGCGTTTTGAGAAGCTTTAGAACTCTATTGATTCGATACATAGACATCTGGAAACGCTATTTCCTAGCAAGGAAGTGTCGCATTTACATTCTTTTGATGTGAGTACGAGGTATTCGTGACACTTCGCAATGAAAATTATATCTTATTATGAAACATAGAAGTGAGATGCGATAACGCGTTTTAAGAAGCATTAGAACTCTATTGCTACGATACGTAGACATCAGAAAACGTTATTTCCTAGCAAGGAAGTGTCGCATTTACATTCGTTTGAAGTGAATACGAGGAATACATGACAATTCGCAATGAATATTTTATCTTGTCATGAAACATAGAAATGAGATGCGATATCTCGTTTTAAGAAGCATTAGAACTCTACTGCTTCGGTACGTAGATATCTGCAAGCACTATTTCCTAGCAAAGAAGTGTCGTATTTACATTCATTTGAAGTGTAGACGAGGAATACATAACACTTCGCAATGAGTGTTATAGGTTATCATGAAACATAGAAATGAGATGCGATATCGCGTTTTAAGAAGCATTATAACTCCATTGCTTCGAAACGTAGGCATCTGGAAACGTAGTTTCCTAGTAAGGAAGTGTGGCATTTACGTTCTTTTGAAGTGAATACGAGGTATTCATAACATTTCGCAATGAATATTATATCTCATCATGAAACATAGAAGTGAGATGCGATATCTCGTCTTATGAAGCATTAGAAACCTATTGCTTCGATACGTAGGCATCTGCCAACGCTACTTCCTAGCAAGGAAGTGTCGCATTTAGATTCATTTGAAGTGTAGACGAGGAATACGTAACACTACGCAATGAATATTATATCTTATCATGAGACATAGAAATAAGATGCGATATCGCCTTTTGAGAAGCATAAAACTCTATTGCTACGATACGTAGATATCTGCAGACGCTATTTCCTAGCAAGGAAGTGTCGCATTTACATTCAATTGTAGTGAATACGAGGAATACATAACACTTCGTAATGAATACTATATCTTATCATCAAACATAGAAATGGGATGCTATATTGCGTTCTAAGAAGCATTAGAACTCTATTGCTTCGATACGTATACGTCTGCAATCGCTACTTCCTAGCACGGAACTGTCGCATTTACATTCATTTGAAGTGTATGCGAGGTATACATAACACTTCGCAATGAATATTATATCTTATCGTGAAACATAGACATGAGATGCGATATCGCGTTTTGAGATGCAATAGAAATATAATGCTGCGATACGCAGAAATCTGCAAACGCTATTTCCTAGCAAGGAAGGGTCGCATTACCATTCTTTTGAAGTGGATGCGAGGTATACATGACACGCCGTAATGAATAATATATCTTATCATGGCACATAGAAATGGGATGCGATATCTCGTTTTAGGAAGCTCTAGATCACTATTGCTTCGATAAGTTGAATTCTGCCATCGGTACTTCCCAGCAAGGAAGTGTCGCATTTACATTCATTTGTAGTGTATGCGTGGTATACATCACACTTCGCAATTAATATTATATCTTATCATGAAACATAAAAATGAGATGTGATATGGCGATTTAAGAAGCATTAGAACTCTATTGCTTCGATATGTAGACATCTGCAGCCGCTATTTACTAGCAAGGATGTGTCGCATTTACATTCTTTTGATGTGAGTACGAGGTATTCGTGACACTTCGCAATGAATATTATATCTTATTATGAAACATAGAAGTGAGATGCGATATCTCGTTTTAAGAAGCATTAGATCTCCATTGCTTCGACACGTAGACAACTGCAAACGCTATTTCCTAGCGAGGAAGTATCACATTTACATTCATTTGAAGTGTATGCGAGGTATACATGACACTTCGCAATGAATATTACATCTTATCCTGAAACATAGAAATGAGATGCGATATCGCGTTTTGAGAAGCATTAGAACCCTAATGCTACGATACGTAGACATCTGCAAACGCTATTTTCTTGCAAGGAAGTGTCGCATTTACATTCTTTTGAAGTGAATATGGTGTATACATAACACTGCGCAATGAAAACTATATCTTATAATGAAGCACAGGAATGTGATGCGATATCGCGTTTTGAGAAGCTTTAGAACTCTATTGATTCGATACATAGACATCTGGAAACGCTATTTCCTAGCAAGGAAGTGTCGCATTTACATTCTTTTGATGTGAGTACAAAGGTATTCGTGGCACTTCGCAATGAAAATTATATCTTATTATGAAACATAGAAGTGAGATGCGATAACGCGTTTTAAGAAGCATTAGAACTCTATTGCTACGATACGTAGACATCAGAAAACGTTATTTCCTAGCAAGGAAGTGTCGCATTTACATTCGTTTGAAGTGAATACGAGGAATACATGACAATTCGCAATGAATATTTTATCTTGTCATGAAACATAGAAATGAGATGCGATATCTCGTTTTAAAGAAGCATTAGAACTCTACTGCTTCGGTACGTAGATATCTGCAAGCACTATTTCCTAGCAAAGAAGTGTCGTATTTACATTCATTTGAAGTGTAGACGAGGAATACATAACACTTCGCAATGAGTGTTATAGGTTATCATGAAACATAGAAATGAGATGCGATATCGCGTTTTAAGAAGCATTATAACTTCCATTGCTTCGAAACGTAGGCATCTGGAAACGTAGTTTCCTAGTAAGGAAGTGTGGCATTTACGTTCTTTTGAAGTGAATACGAGGTATTCATAACATTTCGCAATGAATATTATATCTCATCATGAAACATAGAAGTGAGATGCGATATCTCGTCTTATGAAGCATTAGAAACCTATTGCTTCGATACGAAGGCATCTGCCAACGCTACTTCCTAGCAAGGAAGTGTCGCATTTAGATTCATTTGAAGTGTAGACGAGGAAAACGTAACACTACGCAATGAATATTATATCTTATCATGAGACATAGAAATAAGATGCGATATCGCCTTTTGAGAAGCATAAAACTCTATTGCTACGATACGTAGATATCTGCAGACGCTATTTCCTAGCAAGGAAGTGTCGCATTTACATTCAATTGTAGTGAATACGAGGAATACATAACACTTCGTAATGAATACTATATCTTATCATCAACATAGAAATGGGATGCTATATTGCGTTCTAAGAAGCATTAGAACTCTATTGCTTCGATACGTATACGTCTGCAATCGCTACTTCCTAGCACGGAACTGTCGCATTTACATTCATTTGAAGTGTATGCGAGGTATACATAACACTTCGCAATGAATATTATATCTTATCGTGAAACATAGACATGAGATGCGATAATCGCGTTTTGAGATGCAATAGAAATATAATGCTGCGATACGCAGAAATCTGCAAACGCTATTCCTAGCAAGGAAGGGTCGCATTACCATTCTTTTGAAGTGGATGCGAGGTATACATGACACGCGTAATGAATAATATATCTTATCATGGCACATAGAAATGGGATGCGATATCTCGTTTTAGGAAGCTCTAGATCACTATTGCTTCGATAAGTTGAATTCTGCCATCGGTACTTCCCAGCAAGGAAGTGTCGCATTTACATTCATTTGTAGTGTATGCGTGGTATACATCACACTTCGCAATTAATATTATATCTTATCATGAAACATAAAAATGAGATGTGATATGGCGATTTAAGAAGCATTAGAACTCTATTGCTTCGATATGTAGACATCTGCAGCCGCTATTTACTAGCAAGGAAGTGTCGCATTTACATTCTTTTGATGTGAGTACGAGGTATTCGTGACACTTCGCAATGAATATTATATCTTATTATGAAACATAGAAGTGAGATGCGATATCTCGTTTTAAGAAGCATTAGATCTCCATTGCTTCGACACGTAGACAACTGCTAACGCTATTTCCTAGCGAGGAAGTATCACATTTACATTCATTTGAAGTGTATGCGAGGTATACATGACACTTCGCATGAATATTACATCTTATCCTGAAACATAGAAATGAGATGCGATATCGCGTTTTGAGAAGCATTAGAACCCTAATGCTACGATACGTAGACACCTGCAAACGCTATTTTCTTGCAAGGAAGTGCCGCATTTACATTCTTTTGAAGTGAATATGGTGTATACATAACACTGCGCAATGAAAACTATATCTTATAATGAAGCATAGGAATGTGATGCGATATCGCGTTTTGAGAAGCTTTAGAACTCTATTTATTCGATACATAGACATCTGGAAACGCTATTTCCTAGCAAGGAAGTGTCGCATTTACATTCTTTTGATGTGAGTACGAGGTATTCGTGACACTTCGCAATGAATATTATATCTTATTGTGAAACATAGAAGTGAGATGCGATAACGCGTTTTAAGAAGCATTAGAACTCTATTGCTACGATACGTAGACATCAGAAAACGTTATTTCCTAGCAAGGAAGTGTCGCATTTACATTCGTTTGAAGTGACTACGAGGAATACATGACAATTCGCAATGAATATTTTATCTTATAATGAAGCATAGGAATGTGATGCGATATCGCGTTTTGAGAAGCTTTAGAACTCTATTGATTCGATACATAGACATCTGGAAACGCTATTTCCTAGCATGGAAGTGTCGCATTTACATTCTTTTGATGTGAGTACGAGGTATTCGTGGCACTTCGCAATGAAAATTATATCTTATTATGAAACATAGAAGTGAGATGCGATAACGCGTTTTAAGAAGCATTAGAACTCTATTGCTACGATACGTAGACATCAGAAAACGTTATTTCCTAGCAAGGAAGTGTCGCATTTACATTCGTTTGAAGTGAATAAGAGGAATACATGACAATTCGCAATGAATATTTTATCTTGTCATGAAACATAGAAATGAGATGCGATATCTCGTTTTAAGAAGCATTAGAACTCTACTGCTTCGGTACGTAGATATCTGCAAGCACTATTTCCTAGCAAAGAAGTGTCGTATTTACATTCATTTGAAGTGTAGACGAGGAATACATAACACTTCGCAATGAGTGTTATAGGTTATCATGAAACATAGAAATGTGATGCGATGTCGCGATTTAACAAGAACTAGAACTCTTCTGCTACGATACGTAGACATTTGGAAATGCTATTTCCTCCAAAGGAAGAGTGGCATTTACATTCTTTTGATGTGAATACGAGGTATACATGACACTTCGCAATGACTATTGTATCTTCTCATGAAGCATAGGAATGAGATGCGATATCTCGTATTAAGAAGCATTAGAACTCTATATCTACGATACGTAGACATCTGCAAACGCCATTTCCAAGCAAGGAAGTGTCGCATTTTCATTGTTTTGAAGAGAAAACGAGGTATACATAACACTGCACAATGAATATGATATCTCATCATGAAACATAGAAATGATATGCGATAACCCGTTTTAAGACGCATTAGAACACTATTGCTTCGATACGTAGACATCAGCAAACACTATTTCCCAGCAAGGAAGAGTGGCATTTACATTCTTTTGATGTGAATACGAGGTATACATGACACTTCGCAATGAATATTACATCGTATCATGAAACATAGGAATGAGATGCGACATCTCGTACTAAGAAGCAATAGAACTCTATTGCTACGATACGTAGACATCTGCAAACGCCATTTCCTAGCAAGGAAATGTCGCATTTATATTCTTCTGAAGTAAATGCGATGTATACATAACATTGCACAATGAATATTATATCTTATCGTGAAACGTAGAAATGACATGCGATATCGCGATTTAAGATGCATTAGAACCCTATTGCTTCGATACGGAGACATTTGCAAACGCTATTTCCTAGCATGGAAGTGTCGCATTTACATTCTTTTGAAGTGAATGTGAGGAATACATGACACTTCGCATTGAATATTATTTCTTATCATGAAACATAGAAATAGGATGCGATATAGCGATATAAGAATCATTAGAACACTATTGCTACGATACATAGACATCTAAAAACGCTATATCCTAGCAAGGAAGTGTCGCATTTACATTCTTTTGAAGTGAATACGCGGTATACATAGCACTCCACAATGAAAATTATACCTTATCACGAAACATAGAAATGAGATTCGATATCGCGATTAAATAAGCATTAGAACCCTATTGCTTCGGTACGGAGACATCTGCAAACGCTATTTCCTAGCAATGATGCGTCGCACTTACATTCTCTTTGAGTGAATACGAGGTATACATGACAAATCGCAATGAAAATTATACCTTATCATGAAACAGAGAAATGAGATGTGATATTGCGATTTAAAAAGCATTAGAAGTCTATTGCTTCGATACGTAGACGTCTGCAAACGCTATCTCCTAGCAAGGAAGTGCCGGATTTACATTCTTTTCAAGTCAGTACGAGGTATACATGACACTTCGTAATGAAAATCATATCTTATCATGTAACATAGAAATGAGATGCGATATAACCATATGAGAAGCATTACAATTCTATTGCTTCGATTCGTAGAAATCTGCAAACGCCATTTCCTATCAAGGAAGTGTCGCATTTACATTCGTTTGAAGCGAGTACGATGTATACATGACATTTCCCAATGAATATCATATCTTATCATGAGACATAGGAATGAGATGCGGTATCCCGTTTTAAGAAGCATTAGAACACTATTGCCACGATACGTAGACATCTGCAAACGCTACTTCCCACGAAGGAAGTGTCGCATTTACATTCTATTGAAGTGAATACGTGGTATACATAACACTGCACAATAAATATTATATCTTGTCATGAAACATAGAAATGAGATGCGATATCGCGTTTTAAGAAGCATTAGAACTCTATTGCTACGATTCATAGACATCTGCAGAAGCTATTTCCTAGTAAGGAATTGTCGTATTTAGATTCTTTTGAAGTGAATACGGGGTATACATAACACTGCACAATGAATATTATATCTTATCATGAAACATAGAAATGAGATGCGATATCGTGTTTAATGAAGCCTTAGAACACTGTTGCTTCGATACGCTGACATCTGCAAACGCTATTTCCTAGGAAGGAAGTGTCGCATTTACATTCTTTTGAAGTGAATACGAGGTATACATGACACTTCGCAATGAATATTATATCTTTCCAGGAAACATAGAAATGAGATGCGATATTGCGATTTATGATGCATTAGAACACAATTGCTTCGATACGGCGACATCAGCAAACGCTATTTCCTAGCAAGGAAGTGCCGCATTTACATTCTATTGAAGTGAATACGAGGTATACATAACACTACACAATGAATATTATATCTTATCACGGAACATGGAAATGAGATGCGATATCTCGTTTTCAGAAGCATTAGAACTATGTTGCTACGATAGGTAGACATCTGCAGACGCTATTTCGTTGCAAGGAAGTGTCGCATTTACATTCTTTTGAAGTGAATACGAGGTATACATAACACTCCACAATGAATGTTATATCTTATCATGAAACATAGAATTGACATGCGATATCGCGTTTTGAGAAGCATTAGAACTCTCTTGCTACGATAAGTAGACATCTGCAAACGCTATTTCCATGCAAGGAAGTGTCGTCTTTACATTCTTTTGATGTTAATACGGGGTATACATAACACTGCACAATGAATATTATATCTTATCATGAAACATAGAAATGGGATGCGATATGACGATTTAATACGCATTAGAACTCTATTGCTACGATACGTAGATATTAGCAGACGCTATTTCCTAGCAAGGATGTATCGCATTTACATTCTTTTACAGTGAATACGAGGTATACGTAACACTGCACAATGAATATTATATCTTTTCATGAAACATAGAAATGAGATGCGATATCGCGATTTAAGATGCATTGGAACCCTATTGCTTCGATTCGTAGACATCTGCAAACGCTACATCCTAGCAAGGAAGTGCCGCATGTACATTCTTTTGAAGTGAATACGAAGTATACATGACACTCCAGAATGAATATTATATCTTATCATGAAACATAGCAATGAGATGCGATATCTCGTTCTAAGAAGCATTAGAACTCAATTGCTTCGATACGTAGAAATCTGCAAACGCTATTTCCTCGGTCGGAAGTGTCGCAATTACATTCACTTGAAGAGAATACGAGGTACACATGACACCTCGCAATGAATATTATATCTTATCACGAAACATAGAAAGGAGATGCGATACCGTGTTTTAAGAAGCATTAGAACACTGTTGCTACGATACGTAGACATCTGCAAAAGCTATTTAATTGCAAGAAAGAGTCGCACTTACATTCTTTTGAAGTGAATACGAGGTATACATAACACTCCACAATGAATATTGTATCGTGTCATGAAATATAGGAATGGCATGCGATATCACGATATGAGAAGCATTGGAACGCTATTGCTTCGATACGGAGACATCTGCAAACGCTATTTAATAGCAAGGAAGTGTCGCACTTACATTCTTTTGAGGTGAATACGAGGTATACATGACACTGCACAATGAATATTAAATCTTATCACGAAACATAGAAATGAGATGCGATATGGCGATTTAAGAAGCATTAGAACTCTATTGCTTCGATACGTAGACATCTGCAAACGCTACTTTCTAGCAAGGAAGTGTCGCATTTACATTCTTTTGAAGTGAAAACGAGGTATACATGACACACCGCAATGAATATTATATCTTATCGTAAATCATAGGATTGAGATGCAATATCTCGTTTTAAGAAGCATTAGAATTCCTTTGCTACGATACGAAGACATCTGCAGACGCTATTTCCTAGCAGGGAAGTGTCGCATTTACAATCTTTTGAAGTGAATACGAGGTATACATAGCACTGCACAATGAATATTATATCTTATCATGAAACGTAGAAGTGAGTTGCTATATCGCGGTTTAAGAAGCATTAGAAATCTATTGCTTCGATACGTAGACATCTGCAAACGCTACTTCCTAGCAAAGAAGTCTCGCACTTTCATTCATTTGAAGTGTATACGAGGTATGCGTGACACTTCGCAATGTGTATTATATCTTATCATGAATCACAGAAATGAGATGCCATATGGCGCTTAAGAAGCATTGGAAATCTATTGCTAAGATACGTAGATATCTGCAAATGCTATTTCCTAGCAAGGAAGTGTCGCAGTTACATTCTTTTGAAATGAATACGAGGTATACATGACAATTCGCATTGAATATTATATCTTGTTATGAAACATAGAAATGTGATGCGATATCCCGTTTTAAGAAGCATTAGAACTCTATTGTTTCGATACGTACACATCTGTAAACACTATTTCCTAGCAAGGAAGTGTCAGATTTACATTCTTGTGAAGTGAATACGAGGTATACATAACACTCCACAATGAATATTATATCTTATCATGAAACATAGAAATGAGATTCGATATGGCGATTTAAGAAGCATTAGAATTCTACTGCTTCGATACGTAGACGCCTGCCAACGCTATTTCCTAGCATGGAAGTGTCGCATTTACATTCGTTTGAAGTGTATGCGAGCTTTACGAGACACTTCGCAATGAATTTTATATCTTATCATGAAACATAGAAATGAGATGCGATTTCGCGTTTAAAGAAGCATTAGAAGTCTCATGCTACGATACGTAGACATCTGCAAACGTTATTGTCTAGCAAGGAAGTGTCGCATTTACATTCATTTGAAGTGAATAGGAGGTATACATAACACTGCACAATGAATATTATAGCTCATCATGAGACATAGAAATGAGATGCGATATCGCGTTTTTAGTAGCATTAGAACTCTAATGCTACGATACGTAGATACCTGCCAGCGCTATTTCCTAGAAAGGAAGTGTCGCATTGACATTCTTTTGAAGTGAATACCAGGAACACATAATACTCCACAATGAATATTATATCTTATCATAAAACGTAGAAATGAGATCCGATATGGCGTTTTAAGAAGCATTAGAACTCTATTGCTACGATACGTAGATATCTGGAAACGCTATTCCCTAGCAAGGAAGTGTCGCATTTACTTTCATTTGAAGTGAATACGAGGTATACATGACACTTCGCAATGAATATTATATCATATTTTGAAACATAGAAATGAGATGCGATGCCGCGATTTAAAAAGCATTAGTAATCTATTGCTACGATACGTAGTCATCTGCAAACGCTATTTAATAGCAAGGATGTGTCGCACTGACATTCATTTGAAGTGAATACGAGGTATACACAACACTTTGCAATGGATATTATATCTTATCAGGAAACGTAGAAATGAGATGCGATATGGCGTTTTAAGAAGCATTAGAACTCTATTGCTACGATACGTAGATATCTGCCATCGCTATTCCCTAGGAAGGAACTGTCGCATTTACATTCATTTGAAGTGAATGCGAAGTATACATGACACTTCGCAATGAATATTATATCTTATCATGGAACATAGAAATGAGTGCGATATCTCGTTTTAAGAAGCATTAGAAATCTGTGGCTTCGATACGTAGACATCTGCCATCGCTATATCCTAGCAAGGAAGTGTCGCATTTACATTCATTTGAAGTGTATGCGAGGTATACGTGACACTTCGCAATGAATATTATATCTTATCATAAAACATAGAAATGAGATACGATATCGCGATTTAAGAAGGATTAGAATTCTATTGCTTCGATACGTAGACATCTGAGAACGCTACTTCCAAGCAAGGAAGTGTCGCATTTACATTCTTTTGAAGTGAATACGAAGTACACATGACACTCCGCAATGAATATTATATGTTATCATGAAACATAGAATTGAGATGCGATATCGCGATTTAAGAAGCATTAGAACTCTATTGCTACGACGCGTAGATATCTGCAAACGGTATTTCCTAGCAAGGAAGTGTCGTATTTACATTCTTTTGGAGAGAATACGAGGTATACATGACACTCCCCAATGAGTATTATATCTTATCCTAATACAGAAGTGAGGTGCTATATCTCGTTTTAAGAAACATTAGAAGCCTATTGCTTCGATACTTATACATTTGCCAGCGCTATTTCCTAGGAATGAAGTGTCGCCTTTTAATTCGTTTGAATTGTATGCGTGGAATACAAGTCCCTTCGCAATGAATATTATATCTTATCATGAAACAGAGAAATGAGTTGCGGTATCCCGTTTTATGAAGCATTAGAAATCTATGGCTTCGATACGTAGACATCTGCAAACGCTATTTCCTAACAAGGAAGTGTCACATTTACATTCATTTGAAGTGTATGCGAGGTATATGTGACACTTCGCAATGAGTATTATGTCCTATCATGAAACATAGAAATGTGATGCGATATCGCGTTTTAAGAGGCATTAGAACTCTAGTGCTGCGATACGTAGACATCTGCAGACGCTATTTCCTAGCAAGGAAGTGTCGCATTTACATTCTTTTGAAGTGAATACGAGGTATACATAACACTCCACAATGAATATTATATCTTTTCATGAAGCATATAAATGGGGAGCGATTTCGCATTTTAAGAAGCATTGGAAATCTATTGCTTCGATACGTAGACATCTGCAAACGCTATTACCTAGCAATGAAGTGTCGCCTTTTAATACGTTTGAAGTGTATGCGTGGCATACAAGACACTTCGCAATGAATATTATATCTTATCATAAAACATAGAAATGAGATACGATATCGCGATTTAAGAAGCATTAGATCTCTATTGCTACGACACGTAGATATCTGCAAACGGTATTTCCTAGGAAGGAAGTGTCGCATTTACATTCTTTTGAAGTGAATACGAGGTATACATGACACTTCGCAATGAATATTATAACTTATCATGAAACATAGAAATGAGATGCGATATCGCGTTTTAAGAAGCACTAGAACTCTATTGCTACGATACATAGACATCTGCAAACGCTATTTCCTAGCAAGGAAGTGACGCATTATCATTCTTTTGAAGTAAGTACGGGGTATACATAACACTCCGGAATGAATATTACATCTTATCATGATACATAGAAATGAGATGCGATATCGCGTTTTGAGAAGCATTAGAACTCTAATGCTACGATACGTAGACATCTGCAAACGCTATTTCCTAGCAAGGATGTGTCGCATTTACATTCATTTGATGTGTATGCGAGGTATACATGACACTTCGCAATGAATATTATATCTTATCATGAAACATAGGAATGAGATGCGATATCGCGATTTAAGAGGCATTAGAACTCTATTGCTACGATACGGAGATATCTGCAAACGGATATTTCCTGGCCAAGAAGTGTCGGTCATTTACATTCTTTTTATGTGAATACGAGGTATACATGAAACTTCGCAATAAATATTATATATTATCATGAAGCATAGAACTGAGATGCGATATTGCGTTTTAGGAAGCGTTAGAACCCCATTCCTTCGATACGGAGACATCTGCAAACGCTATTTCCTAGCAAGGAAGTGTCGCATTTACATTCTTTTTAAGTGAATACGAGGTATCCATGACACTTCGCAATTAATATTATATCTTATCATGAAACATAGAAATGACATGCGGTGTCCCGTTTTAAGCATTAGAACTCTATTGTTTCGATACGTAGACATCTGCCATCTCTATATCCTAGCAAGGAAGTGTCGCATTTACATTCATTTAAAGT
The DNA here is from genome assembly GCF_050948175.1 of Xylocopa sonorina. Taxonomy (NCBI): domain Eukaryota; kingdom Metazoa; phylum Arthropoda; class Insecta; order Hymenoptera; family Apidae; genus Xylocopa; species Xylocopa sonorina. The sequence goes on along the minus strand of NW_027490137.1, from coordinate 876,925 downwards.
GTATACGAGGTATACATAACACTGCACGATATATATTATATCTTATCATGAAACATAGAAATGAGATGCGATATTGCGATTTCAGAAGCATTAGAATCCTATTGCTCGATACGTAGACATCTGCAAACGCTACTTGCTAGCATGGAAGTGTCGCACTTACATTTTTTTGAAAGGAATACGAGGTGTACATGACACTTGGCAATGTATATTATATCTTGTCATGAAACATAGAAGTGTGGTGCGATATGGCGCTTTAAGAAGCATTAGCACACTATTGCCTCGATACGTAGACATCTGCAAACGCTAGTTCCTAGGAGGGAAGTGTCGCATTTACATTCATTTGAAGTGTAGACGAGATATACATAGCACTGCACAATGAATATTATATCTTATCATGAAACGTAGAAGTGAGTTGCTATATCGCGATTTAAGAAGCATTAGAAATCTGTTGCTTCGATACGTAGACATCTGCAAACGCTACTTCCTAGCAAGGAAGAGTCGCATTTACATTCATTTGAAGTGTATGCGAGGTATACAGGACATTTCGCAATGAATATTATATCTTATCATGAAACATAGAAATGAGATGCGATATCGCGATTTAAGAAGCATTAGAACTCTATTGCTTCGACACGTAAACATCTGCCAACGCTATTTCCTAGGAAGGAAGTGTCGCATTTACAGTCGTTTGAAGTGTATGCGAGGTGTACATGACACTTCCCAATGAATATTATATCTTATCATGAAACATTGAAATGAGATGCGATTTCGCGTTTTAAGAAGCATTGGATCTCTATTGCTTCGATACGTAGACATCTGCAAACGCTATTTAATAGCAAGGAAGTGTCGCATTTACATTCTTTTGAAGTGAAAACGAGGAATACATAACATTCCACAATAAATATTATACCTTATCACGAAACATAGAAATGAGATGCGATATCGCGATTTAAGAAGCATCAGAATTCTATAGCCACTATACGTAGACATCTGCAATCGGTATTTCCTAGCAAGGAAGTGTCGCCTTTACATTCCTCTGAGAGGAATACGAGGTATGCATGATACTTCGCACTGAATATTATATCTTATTATGAAACATAGAAGTTTGATGCGATATCGCGTTTTAGGAAGCATTAGAACTCTATTGTTGCGATATGTAGACATCTGGAAACACGATTTCCTAGCTAGGAAGTGTCGCTATTACATTCATTTGAAGTGTATGCGAGGTATGCATGACACTACGCAATGAATATTATATCTTAACATGAAACATAGAAATGAGATGCGATATCGCGTTTTAACACATTGCGGACGGGTGACGAGGTATCTCGTTTTTAGAAAACTAAACGTTGCGAACGGGTCACGATATATCTCGTTTTCACGATTTTTTTATTCAGTCGGCAACTGAGCAAGGAGCTGCAAATGTTTCTGTTACGTTACGATGGTATCGATGTCTCTCGCATTCCGAAACCAAAGCGAAACAACTGAATCATTCCTTAAATTTAAGAAAAAACAGTCATTGTTGTGTAACGTCCGCCGAACCTCGCGGTACCTCCTTCACCGCCCGGCAGAGCCACACGCATCGCCTGTCGCCACCTCAAAGACGAGCTCACCGTGTATGCGATCGCCGAGCTAAGGCAGCCACCCCCGCAACCAGGAGTTGGGCCACACGACCGCGCTACGACGCGTGCCTTCCAGACAGCTGGAGCACGACCGAGCCACAGCCTCCGCACGAGGACCATTCCACGTATCAGGAAGGGTCGCCCGCCGTTACGCTCCCGTACCCATACTTTTCATACCATTATAATTATAATTAAGCGAATCCTATAACTTAAGCACACGACACTCCATGTACGCACACGACACAACACACACAACCTAGCATAAGGCGTTTCATGTGTTATTCTAATTTTTAAGATCATAATTAATCGTAATAAGAAGTAAGCGAAGCGCCCGACGCGCGCGGCTCACGCCTAACGCGCGCGCCCTACCACGATCGTCCACACCACTCCGTGGGCCGAGCGTCCGCCCCACTCTGGGGACCTGCGACTCGCGCGCCCCGCGATCCGAGGAGGTCGCGGGCCCGCGAGCTGATGGTCAATACGAGTCATCCGCTCCAAGCGAGCGTACCTCCCTCAAATCCAATCTCTAGTTCGAGCCATTCGCTCCAAGCGAGCACTCCTTTATCGTAATCCAATCTTACTATTTCAACTTAAACTCTAATTCAATTCAAGTCCTTATTCTAAACTCTAATTATCGTGTCCTAGTACTTAGTCAACTTTAGCATAGGGAAGTATCAGTGTATGCTTAGTTTTATTTAGAATATACTTTATTTTTACCAGTACTACAATTCTCATCATTCTAAATATTCCTTGCCTTATTATTATTATAAATTCATTCATTGCGAAGTCTTCCACGAGTTCACGCGTCTTCAAGAACATTCACAAACTCCGAACTTTAGTCAAACTTGGTAATCGATCAGTTATAGCCGACCGCCGCTTAGCTGCATCGACCCACAGCGAGGCTAGAGCAAGGACCGGTAAACTAGAGCGGACCGACGCTTAGTGGACCCGTATCTGGACTTTTGGAAACCGACTCGAATGCGTCATTCCGGTACAACTAAACGAACTCGTCGCGCGGGAAGGAAGAACTTCTTGCGTTCATTTGTGCGCGGATACGTTGGTACAGCCGTGTGCATATACGACTGCAACGTCTCATCTTCCGCCGCACGCCGATCGGACAGCCGTCCCGCACAGCCGCATCCATCGCCGATCCGCTTGACCGAGCCGATCCATCCCCGAGGTCAGCCCACCTGGGTACTCGTCCCGCTGACAATCACGCCTCACCTGAGGGCGCTATACCTGAGGGCGATCCGTGCCGACGACGATACCTGCAACAAGGGTACTAAATATTAGCAGCTGTCAAGACATCAAAGGTAAGGTCATATTTTCTTATCGCGTTCGTGCCTTTTGATACGTGTTTCGCGAGCCAGAAAGAACCCGGTCTTCGTCGCAATTCCGCGAGCCGAACCGTTCGAGGCTGCGTGTCGCTCCCGGTAAACGATAAGTTTTCGCGACCCGTGACGTGACAATAGCCATTGCCGGCTGATCTGTGCGGATAGTCGTACGTATCGTATCTTATAAAGTGTTACATTGATCTGCATTTTAGAATTTCAAACTTCGTGTTTTAAAATTGGAAGGTAACAGTTTTTTGAGTACTACCTATATTTTCAATCAACCTGTTACTGATACTTGATAACAAAAATTTATTTTATGAATTAGCCCTCTATAAAAGCAGCGAAATGACGCATAGATGTAATGAAAACAGATATACAGATATATGAACTATATGTATACAATTATTGATAAATACTAAATGCAAATTAAGTGAAATGCGTATCCACTTCCTGTAACATGCCAAGCATGTTTTTGGAGCGTTCGAAAATCTGCGAACCGTGAGGGCGTGTTGAACGCGCAGCGCCCCGTCCTCAATGTGTTAAGAAGCATTAGAACTCTATTGCCTCGATAAGTACACATCTGCAAACGCTATATCCTAGCAAGGAAGTGTCGCATTTACATTCATTTGAAGTGTATACGAGGTATACATGCCACTTCGCAATGAATATTATATCTTATCATGAAACATAGAAATGAGATGCGATATCGCGTTTTAAGTAGCGTTAGAACTCTATTGCTACGATACGTAGTAATCTGCAAACGCTATTTCCTAGCAAGGAAGTGTCGCATTTACATTCATTTGAAGTGTAGTCGAGGAAAACATAACACTTGGCAATGGATACTATATCTTATCATGGGACATAGAAATGAGATGCTACATCGCATTTTAAGAAGCGTTAGAACTCTATTGCTACGATACGTTGACATCTGCAAACTCTATTTCCTAGCAAGGAAGTGTCGCATTTACATTCTTTCGAAGCGAATACGAGGTATACATGACACATCGCAGTGAATATTATATCATCATGAAACATAGAAGTGAGGTGCGGTATTGCGTTTTAAGAAGCTTTAGAACTCTATTGCTACGATAAGTACACATCTGCAAACTCTATTTCCCAGCAAGGAAGTGTCGCATTTACATTCTTTTGAAGTGAATACGAGGTTTACATGACACTTTGCATTGAATATTATATCATCACGAAACAATGAAATGAGATGCGATATCGCGATTTAAGAAGCATTAGAACTCCATTGCTACGATACGTAGACATCTGCAAACGCTATTTCCTAGCATGGAAGTGACCTATTTACATTCTTTTGAAGTGAATACGAGGTATACATGACACTTTGCAATGAATATTTTATCTTATCATGAAACATAGAAATGAGAAGCGAAGTCTCGTTCTAAGAAGCATTAGTACCCTATTGTTTCTATACGTAGACATTTGGATGTGCTATTTCCTGGCAAGGAAGTGTCATATTTACATTCTTTTGAAGTGAATATGAGGTATACATGACACTTCGCAATGAATATTATATCTCATCATGACACATAGAAGTGAGATGCGATATCGCGTTTTAAGAAGCATTAGAACTCTATTGTTGCGATACGTAGACATCTGGAAACGCTATTTCTTAGCAAGGATGTGCCGCTATTACAGTCTTTTGAAGTGAATACGAGGTATACATAACACTCCACGACGTATATTGTACCTTATCACGAAACACAGTAATGAAATGCGACATCGCGATGTAACAAGCATCAGAACTCTATAGCTACGATACGTGAACATCTGTAATCGGTATTTCCATCGCCAGGAAGTGTCGCCTTTACATTCCTCTGAAGAGAATACGAGGAATACATGGCACTTCGCACTGAATATTATATCTTATCATGAAACATAGAAGTGATGTTCGACATTGCGTTTCAAGAAGCATTAGAACTCTAATGCTACGATAAGTAGACATCTGCAACGCTATTTCCTTGCAAGGAAGGGTCGCATTTACATTCATTTGAAATGAATACGAGGTATACATAACACCGCACAAAGAATATTATAACTTATAGTGAGACATCGAAATGAGATGCTATATCGCGTTTTGGGAAGCATTAGAACCCCATTACTACGATACGTAGACATCTGCAATCGCTATTTCCTAGCAAGGAATTGTCGCATTTATGTCCTTTTGAAGTAAATACGAGGTAAACATGACACTTCGCAATGAATATTATATCTTATCATGAAACATAGAAATGAGATGCGAAGGCGCGTTTTAAGAAGCATTAGAACTCTATTGCTTCGACACGTAGACAATTGCAAACGCTATTTCCTTGCAAGGAAGTGTCGCATTTACATTCATTTGAAGTGTATGCGAGGTATACATGCCACTTGGCAATGAATATCATATCTTATCATGAAACATAGAAATGAGATGCGATATCGCGTTGTAGGAAGCATCAGAACACTATTGCTTCGATACGTACACATCTGCAAACGTTATTTCCTAGCAAGGAAGTGTCGCATTTACATTCATTTGAAGTGAACACGAGGTATGCATGTCACTTCGCAATGAATATTATATCTTATCATGAAACATAAGAATGAGATGCGATATATCGTTTTAAGAAGCATTAGAACTCTATTTCTTCGATTCGTAGACATCTGCAAACGCTATTTCCTAGCAAGGAAGTGTCGCATTTACATTCATTTGAAGTGAATACGAAGAATACATGAATCTTCGCAATGAATATTATATCTTATCATGAAACATAGAAATGAGATGCGATATCGCGATTTAAGAAGCATTAGAACTCTATTGCTTCGATTCGTAGACATCTGCAAACGCTACTTCCTAGGAAGGAAATGTCGCATTTACATTCTTTTGAAGTGAATACGAGGTATGCATGTCAATTCGCAATGAATGTTATATCTTATCATGAAACATAGAAATGAGATGCGATATCCCGTTCGAAGAAGCATTAGAACACTACTGCTTCGAAACGTAGTGATCTGCAAACGCTATTTCCTAGCAAGGAAGTGTCGCATTTACATTCTTTTGAAGTGAATACAAGGCATACATGACACTTCGCAATGAATATTATATCTTATCATGAAACATAGAAATGAGATGCGACATCTCGTTTTCAGAAGCATTGGAACACTATTGGTTCGATACGTAGACATCTGGAAACGCAATTTCCTAGCAAGGAAGTGTCGCATTTATATTCCTTTGAAGTAAGTACGAGGTATTCATGACACTTCGCAATGAATATTATATTTTACCATGAATCATAGAAATGAGATGCGATATCCCGTTCTAAGAGGCATTAGAGCACTACTGCTTCGAAACGTAGTGATCTGCAAACGCTATTTCCTTGGATGGAAGCGACCCATTTACATTCATTTGAAGTGTGTGCGAGGTATAAGTGACACGTCGCAGTGATTATTTTATCTTACCATGAAACATATAAATGGAATGCGATATCGCGTTTTTCGAAACATTAGAACCCTATTGCTACGATATGTAGACATCTGCAAACGCTATTTCCTAGCAAGGAACTGTCGCACTTACATTCATTTGAAGTGTATGCGAAGTATACATGACACTTCGCAATTAACATTATATCTTATCATGAAGCATGGAAATGAAATGCGATATCCCGTTTTAAGACGCATTAGAAATCTATTGCTTCGATACGTAGACATCTGCAATCGCTATTTCCTAGCAAGGAAGTGTCGCATTTACATTCATTTGAAGTGAAGACGAGGAACACATGTCTCTTCGCAATGCATATTATATCTTATCATGTAACATAGAAATGAGATGCGATATCTCGTTTTAAGAATCATTATGACACGCTTGCTACGACACGTAGACATCTGTAAACTCTATTTCCTAGCAAGGAAGTGTCGCATTTACATTCATTTGAAGTGTATGCGATGTATACGTGACACTTCGCAATAAATATTATATCTTATCATGAAACATAGAAATGAGATGCGATATTGCGTTTTGAGATGCAATAGAAATCTAATGCTACGATACGCAGAAATCTGCAAACGCTATTTCCTAGCAAGGAAGTGTCGCATTTACATTCATTTGAAGTGTATGCGAGGTATACATAACACTTCGCAATGAATATTATATGTTGTCATGAAACATAGAAATGAGATGCGATATCTCGTTTTGAGATGCAATAGAAATCTAATGCTACGATACGCAGAAATCTGCAAACGCTATTTCCTAGCAAGGAAGTGTCGCATTTACATTCATTTGAAGTGAATACGAGGAATACATGAAACTTCGCAATGAATATTATTTCTTATCATGAATCATAGAAATGAGTTGCGATATTCCGTTTGAAGAAGCATCAGAACTCTATTGCTTCGATACGTAGACGTCTGCAAACGCTATTTCCTAGCAAGGAAGTGTCGCATTTACATTCATTTGAAGTGTATGCGATGTATACGTGACACTTCGCAATTAATATTATATCTTATCATGAAACATAGAAATGAGATGCGATATTGCGTTTTGAGATGCAATAGAAATCTAATGCTACGATACGCAGAAATCTGCAAACGCTATTTCCTAGCAAGGAAGTGTCGCATTTACATTCTTTTGAAGTGAATGCGAGGTATACATAACATTGCACAATGAATATTATATATTATCATGAATCATAGAAATGAGATGCGATATCGCGATGTAAGATGCATTAGAAATTTATTGCTTCGATACGTAGACATCTGCAAACTCTATTTCCCAGCAAGGAAGTGTCGCATTTACATTCTTTTGAAGTGAATACGAGGAATACATGAAACTTCGCAGTGAATATTTTATCTTATCATGAAACAAAGAAATGAGATGCGATATCCCGTTTCAAGAAGCATTAGAACTCTATTGCTTCGATACGTAGACATCTGCAATCGCTATTTCCTAGCAAGGAAGTGTCGCATTTACATTCATTTGAAGTGTATGCGAGGTATACATAACACTTCGCAATGAATATTATATGTTGTCATGAAACATAGAAATGAGATGCGATATCTCGTTTTAAGAAGCATTATAACACGCTTGCTACGATACGTAGACATCTGCAAACCCTATTTCCTAGCAAGGAAGTGTCGCATTTACATTCATTTGAAGAGAATACGAGGAATACATGAAACTTCGTAACGAATATTATATCTTATCATGAAGCATAGAAATGAGATGCGATATACCGTTTCAAGAAGCATTAGAACTCTATTGCTTCGATACGTAGACGTCTGCAAACGCTATTTCCTAGCAAGGAAGTGTCGCATTTACATTCTTTTGAAGTGAATACGAGGAATACATGAAACTTCGCAATGAATATTATATCTTATCATGAAACATAGAAATGATATGCGATATTGCGTTTTGAGATGCAATAGAAATCTAATGCTACGATACGCAGAAATCTGCAAACGATATTTCCTAGCACGGAAGTGTCGCATTTACATTCTTTTGAAGTGAATGCGAGGTATAAATAACATTGCACAATGAATATTATATATTATCATGAAACATGGAAATGAAATGCGATATCGCGATGTAAGATGCATTAGAACTTTAATGCTTCGATACGTAGATATCTGCAAACTCTATTTCCTAGCAAGGAAGTGTCGCATTTACATTCATTTGAAGTGTATGCGATGTATACGTGACACCTCGCAATAAATATTATATCTTATCATGAAACATAGAAATCAGAAGCGATATCTCGTTTTAAGAAGCATTAGAACTCTATTGCTACGATACGTATACATCTGCAAACGTTTTTTGCTAGCAGGGAAGTGTCGCATTTACATTCTTCTGAAGTGAATACAAGGTATACATAACACTTCGCAATGAATATTATATGTTGTCATGAAACATAGAAATGAGAAGCGATATCCCGTTTCAAGAAGCATTAGAACTCTATTGCTTCGATACGTAGACATCTGCTAACGCTATTTCCTAGCAAGGAAGTGTCGCAATTACATTCATTTGAAATGAATACGAGGAATACATGAAACTTCGCAATGAATATTGTATCTTATCATGAAACACAGTAATGAGATTCGATATCCCGTTCAAGGAAGCATTAGAACTCTATTGCCTCGATACGTAGACATCTGCAATCGCTATTTCCTAGCAAGGAAGTGTCGCATTTACATTCATTTGAAGTGTATGCGAGGTATACATGACACTTCGCAATTAATATTATATCTTATCATGAAACATAGAAATGAGATGCGATATCTCGTTTTAAGAATCATTATGACACGCTTGCTACGATACGTAGACATCTGCAAACGCTATTTCCTAGCAGGGAAGAGTCGCATTTACATTCCACAGAAGTGAATACAAGGTATACATGAATCTTCGCAATGAATATTATATCTTATCATGAAACATAGAAATGTGATGTGATATCGCGTTTTAGGAAGCACTAGAACTCTATTGCTACGATACGTAGACATCTGCAAACGTTATTTGCTAGCAAGGAAGTGTCGCATTTACATTCTTCTGAAGTGAATACAAGGTATACATGACACTTCGCAATTAATATTATATCTTATCATGAAACATAGAAATGAGATGCGATATCCCGTTTCAAGAAGCATTAGAACTCTATTGCTTCGATACGTAGACATCTCCAATCGCTATTTCCTAGCAAGGAAGTGTCTCATTTATATTCTTTTGAAGTGAATGCGAGGTATACATAACATTGCACAATGAATATTATATGTTGTCATGAAACATAGAAATGAGAAGCGATATCTCGTTTTAAGAAGCATTATAACACGCTTGCTGCGATACGTAGACATCTGCAAACTCTATTTCCTAGCAAGGAAGTGTCGCATTTACATTCATTTGAAGTGAATACGAGCAATACATGAAACTTCACAATGAATATTATATCTTATCATGAAGCATAGAAATGAGATGCGATATCCCGTTTCAAGAAGCATTAGAACCCTATTGCTTCGATACGTAGACATCTGCTAACGCTATTTCCTAGCAAGGAAGTGTCGCAATTACAGTCATTTGAAATGAATACGAGGAATACATGAAACTTCGCAATGAATATTATATCTTATCATGAAACAGAGTAATGAGATGCGCTATCGCGTTTTGAGAAGCATTAGAACTCTATTGCCACGATACGTAGACATCATCAAACGCTATTTCCTAGCAAGGAAGAGTCGCATTTACATTCGTTTGAAGTGTATGCGATATATACGTGACACTTCGCAATAAATATTATATCTTATCATGAAACATAGAAATGTAATGCGATATCGCGTTTTGAGATGCAACAGAAACCTAATGCTACGATACGCAGAAATCTGCAAACGCTATTTCCTAGCAAGGAAGTGTCGCATTGACATTCTTTTGAGGTGAATACGAGGTATAAATAACACTCCACAATGAATATTATATCTTATCGTGAAACATAGAAATGTGATTTGATATCGCGTTTTAAGAAGCATTGGAACTCTGTTGCTTCGATACGTAGACATCTGCAATAGCTACTTCCTAGCAAGGAAGTGTCGCATTTACATTCATTTGAAGTGTATGCGAGGAATACATAACACTTCGCAATGAATATTATATGTTATCATGAAACAGAGAAATGAGATGCGATATCTCGTTATGAGAAGCAATATAACACGATTGCTACGATACGTAGACATCTGCAAACGCGATTTCCTTGCAAGGAAGTGTCGCATTTACATTCTTCTGACGTGAATACAAGGTATACATGACACTTCGCAATTAATATTATATCTTATCAAGAAACATAGAAATGAGATGCGATATTCCGTTGCAAGAAGCATTAGAAATCTATTGGTTCGATACGTAGGCATCTCCAATCGCTATTTCCTAGCAAGGTAGTGTCGCATTTACACTCATTTGAAGTGTATGCGAGGTATAAGTGACACCTCGCAATGAATATTATATCTTATCACGAAGCATAGAAATGAGATACAATATCATGTTTTGAGAAGCATTAGATCTCTATTGCTACGATACGTAAACTCTTGCAAACGCTATTTCCTAGCAAGGAAGTGTCGCATTTGCATTCATTTGAAGTGAATACGAGGTATACATGTCACTTCGCAATTAATATTATATCTTATCATGAAACATAGAAATGAGGTGCGATATAGCGAATTAAGAATTGTTGGAACTCTATTGCTACGATACGTTGACATTTGCAAACGCTATTTCCTAGCAAGGAAGTGTCGCATTTTCGTTCTTTTGAAGTGAATACGAGGAATACGTGAAAACTTCGCAATGAATATTATATCTTATCATGAAACATAGAAATGTGATGTGATATCGCTTTTTAAGAAGCTTTAGAAAGCTATTGCTAGGATACGTAGACATCTACAAACGCTATTTCATGGCAAGGACGTGTCGCATTTACATTCTTTTGAAGTGAATGCGAGGTATACATAACATTGCACAATGAATATTATATATTATCATGAAACATAGAATTGAGATGCGATATCGCGATATAAGATGCATTAGAACTTTATTGCTTCGATACGTAGACATCTGCAAACGCTATTTCCTAGCAAGGAAGTGTCGCTTTTATATACTTTTGAAGTGAATGCGAGGTATACATAACATTGCACAACGAATATTATATATTATCACGAAACATAGATATGAGATGCGATATCGCGATATAAGATGCATCAGAAATTTATTGCTTCGATACGTATTCATCTGAAAACGCTATTTCCTAGCAAGGAAGTGTCGCATTTGCATTCATTTGAAGTGAATACGAGGTATACATGTCACTTCGCAATTAATATTATATCTTATCATGAAACATAGAAATGAGGTGCGATATAGCGAATTAAGAATTGTTAGAACTCTATTGCTACGATACGTTGACATTTGCAAACGCTATTTCCTAGCAAGGAAGTGTCGCATTTTCGTTCTTTTGAAGTGAATACGAGGAATACGTGAAAACTTCGCAATGAATATTATATCTTATCATGAAACATAGAAATGTGATGTGATATCGCGTTTTAAGAAGCTTTAGAAAGCTATTGCTAGGATACGTAGACATCTACAAACGCTATTTCATGGCAAGGACGTGTCGCATTTACATTCTTTTGAAGTGAATGCGAGGTATACATAACATTGCACAATGAATATTATATATTATCATGAAACATAGAATTGAGATGCGATATCGCGATATAAGATGCATTAGAACTTTATTGCTTCGATACGTAGACATCTGCAAACGCTATTTCCTAGCAAGGAAGTGTCGCTTTTATATACTTTTGAAGTGACTGCGAGGTATACATAACATTGCACAATGAATATTATACCTTATCATGAAACATAGAAATGAGATGCTATATCGCGATTTAAGGTGCATTAGAACTTTATTGCTTCGATACGTAGACGTCTGCAAACGCTATTTCCTAGCAAGGCAGTGTCGCATTTACATTCATGTGAAGTGAATACGAGGAATACATGAAACTTCGCAATGAATATTATATCCTATCATGAAACATAGAAATGTGATGTGATATCGCCTTTTAAGAAGCATTAGAACTCTATTGCTTCGATACGTGGACATCTGCAAACGTTATTTCCAAGCAAGGAAGTGTCGCAATTGCATTCTTTTGAAGTGAATACGATGTATACATGACACTTCGCAATGAATATTTTATCTTATCATGATACATAGAAATGTGATGCGGTATCCCGTTTTAACAATCATTAGAACACAATTGCTTAGATACGTAGACATCTGCAAACGCTATTTCCTAGCAATGAAGTGTCGCATTAACATTCTTTTGAAGTGAATACGAGGTATTCATGACACTTCGCAATGAATATTATATCTTATCGTGAAACATAGAAATGCGATGCGATATCGCGTTTTAGGAAGCATTAGAACTCTGGTGCTTCGATACGTAGACATCTGCTAACGCTATTCCCTAGCCAGGAAGTGTCGCATTTACATTCTTTTGAAGTGAATGCGAGGTATTCATGACACTTCGCAATGAATATTATCTCCTATCATGAAACATAGAAGTGAGATGCGATATCACGTTTTAAGAAGCATCAGAACTCTATTGCTACGATACTTAGACATCTGCAAACGCTATTTCCTAGCATGGAAGTGTCGCATTTACATTCTTTTGAAGTGAATACGAGGTATTCATGACACTTCGCAATGAATATTATATCTTATCATGAAACATAGAAATGAGATGCGATATAGCGAATTAAGAATCGTTAGAACTCTATTGCTACGATACGTAGACATTTGTAAGCGCTATTTCCTAGCAAGGAAGTGTCGCATTTACGCTCTCTTGAAGTGAATACGAGGTATACATGTAACTTCGCAATGAATATTATATCTTATCATGAGACATAGAAATGAGATGCGATATCGCGTTTTGAGAAGCATTAGATCTCCATTGCTACTATACGTAAACTCCTGCAAACGCTATTTCCTAGCAAGGGAGTGTCGCATTTACATTCTTTTGAAGTGAATACGAGGTATACATGTAACTTCGCAATGATTATTATATCTCATCATGAAACATAGAAATGAGATGCGATATCACGTTTTGAGAAGCATTAGATCTCTATTGCTACGATACGTAAACACCTGCAAACGCTATTTCCTAGCAAGGAAGTATCGCATTTACATTTTTTTGAAGTCAGTACGTGGTATACATGACACTTCGTAATGAATATTATATCTTATCATAAAACATGGAAATGTGATGCGATATCGCGTTTTGAGAAGCATTAGAATTCCAATGCTACGATACGTAGACATCTGCCAACGCTATTTCCTAGCAATGAAGTGAACCATTTACATTCTTTTGAGGTGACTACGAAGTAGACATAACACTCCACAATGAATATTATATCTTATCATGAAACCAAAAGATGAGGATCGTTTTCGCCTTTTAAGAAGCATCAGAACACCTTTGCTACGATACGTAGACATCTGCAAAAGCAATTTCCTAGCAAGGAAGTGTCGCATTTACAATCTTTAGAAGTGAATACGAGGTATACATAACACTCCACAATGAATATTATATCTTTTCATGAGACACAGAAATGAGATGCGATTTCGCGTTTTAAGAAGCATTAGAACTCTAATGCTTCGATATATTCCTAGCAAGGATGTGTCGCATTTACATGCCTTTGAAGTGAATACGAGGTATACATGACACTTCGCAATGAATATTATATTTTCTCATAAAACAGAAATTAGGAGCGATATCGATATTTAAGAAGCATTAGAACCCTATTGCTTCGATATATAGACATCTGCAAAGGCTATTTCCTAGCAAGGTAGTGTCGCATTTACATTCTTTTGAAGTGAATACCAGGTACACATAATACTCCACAATTTGTATTATATCTTATCATGAGACATAGGAATGAGATGCGATTTCGCGTTTTAAGAAGCCTTAGAACACTATTCCTGCGATACGTAGACATCTGCAAACGCTACTTAATGGCAAGGAAGTGTCGCATTTACATATTTTGAAGTGAATACGAGGTATATACAACACTCCACAACGAACATTATATCTTATCATGAAACATAGAAATGAGATGCGACATCGCCTTTTAGGAAGCATTAGAACTCTATTGCTTCGATACGTGGACATCTGCAAACGTTATTTCCAAGCAAGGAAGTGTCGCAATTGCATTCTCTTGAAGTGAATACGATGTATACATGACACTTCGCAATGAATATTTTATCTTATCATGATACATAGAAATGTGATGCGGTATCCCGTTTTAACAAGCATTAGAACACAATTGCTTAGATACGTAGACATCTGCAAACGCTATTTCCTAGCAATGAAGTGCCGCATTTACATTCATTTTAAGTGTATGCGAGGCATAAGTGGCACTTCGCAATGAATATTATATCCTATCATGAAACATAGAAGCGAGATGCGATATCACGTTTTAAGAAGCATCAGAACTCTATTGCTACGATACTTAGACATCTGCAAACGCTATTTCCTAGCATGGAAGTGTCGCATTAACATTCTTTTGAAGTGAATACGAGGTATTCATGACACTTCGCAATGAATATTATATCTTATCGTGAAACATAGAAATGCGATGCGATATCGCGTTTTAGGAAGCATTAGAACTCTGGTGCTTCGATACGTAGACATCTGCGAACGCTATTCCCTAGCCAGGAAGTGTCGCATTTACATTCTTTTGAAGTGAATGCGAGGTATTCATGACACTTCGCAATGAATATTATCTCCTATCATGAAACATAGAAGTGAGATGCGATATCACGTTTTAAGAAGCATCAGAACTCTATTGCTACGATACTTAGACATCTGCAAACGCTATTTCCTAGCATGGAAGTGTCGCATTTACATTCTTTTGAAGTGAATACGAGGTATTCATGACACTTCGCAATGAATATTATATCTTATCACGAAACATAGAAATGTGATGTGATATGGCGTTTTAAGAAGCATTAGAACTCTATTGCTACGATACGTAGATATCTGCAAACGCTATTTCCTAGCAAGAATGTGTCGCATTTACATTATTTTGAAGTGACTGCGAGGTATACATAACATTGCACAATGAATATTATACCTTATCATGAAACATAGAAATGAGATGCTATATCGCGATTTAAGGTGCATTAGAACTTTATTGCTTCGATACGTAGACGTCTGCAAACGCTATTTCCTAGCAAGGCAGTGTCGCATTTACATTCATGTGAAGTGAATACGAGGAATACATGAAACTTCGCAATGAATATTATATCCTATCATGAAACATAGAAATGTGATGTGATATCGCGTTTTAAGAGGCATCAGAACTCTATTGCTACGATACGTAGACATCTGCAAACCCTATTTCCTAGTAAGGAACTGTCGCATTTACATTCTTCTGAAGAGAATACAAGGTATACATGACACTTCGCAGTTAATATTATATCTTATCATGAAACATAGAAATGAGATGCGATATCATGTTTTGAGAAGCATTAGGTCTCTATTGCTACGATACGTAAACTCCTGCAAACGCTATTTCCTAGCAAGGAAGTGTCGCATTTGCATTCTTTTGAAGTGAATACGAGGTATACATGACACTTCGCAATTAATATTATATCTTATCACGTAACTTAGAAATGAGATGCGACATCACGATTTAAGAAGCATTAGAACACTATTGCTACGATATGTAGATATCTGCAAACGCTATCTCCTAGTAATGAAGTGTCGCATATACATTTTTTTGAAGTGAATACGAGGTATACATGAAACTTCGCAATGAATATTATATCTTATAGTGAAACATTGAAATGAGATGCGATATTCCGTTTTAAGAAGCACTAGAACTTTACTGCTTCGATACGTAGATATCTGCAAACGCTATTTCCTAGGAAGGAAGTATCCCATTCACATTACTTTTATGTGAATACGATGTATACATGACACTTCGCAATTAATATTATATCTTAACATTAAGCATAGAAATTAGATGCGGTATCCTGTTTTAAGAAGCATTAGCACTCTATTGCTTCGATACGTAGACATCTGGAGACGTTATTTCCAAGGATGGAAATGCCGCATTTACATTCATTTGAAGTGTAGACGGGGAATACATAACACTTCGCAATGAATATTATATCCTATCATGAAACATAGAAATGTGATGCGATATCGCGTTTTAAGAAGAATTAGGACTCTATTGCTACGATACGTGGACATCTGCAAACGCTATTTCCTAGCAATGAAGTGTCGCATTTACATTCTTTTGAAGTGAGTACGAGGTATACACAACACTCCACAATGGACATTATATCTTATCATGAAACATAGAAATGAGATGCGATATCGCGTTTTAAGAAGCATTATAACTCCATTGCTTCGAAACGTAGGCATCTGGAAACGTAGTTTCCTAGTAAGGAAGTGTGGCATTTACGTTCTTTTGAAGTGAATACGAGGTATTCATAACATTTCGCAATGAATATTATATCTCATCATGAAACATAGAAGTGAGATGCGATATCTCGTCTTATGAAGCATTAGAAACCTATTGCTTCGATACGTAGGCATCTGCCAACGCTACTTCCTAGCAAGGAAGTGTCGCATTTAGATTCATTTGAAGTGTAGACGAGGAATACGTAACACTCCGCAATGAATATTATATCTTATCATGAGACATAGAAATAAGATGCGATATCGCCTTTTGAGAAGCATTAAATCTCTATTGCTACGATACGTAGATATCTGCAGACGCTATTTCCTAGCAAGGAAGTGTCGCATTTACATTCAGTTGTAGTGAATACGAGGAATACATAACACTTCGTAATGAATACTATATCTTATCATCAAACATAGAAATGGGATGCTATATTGCGTTCTAAGAAGCATTAGAACTCTATTGCTACGATACGTAGACATCTGCAAACGCTATTTCGTAGCTAGGAAGTGTCGCATTTACATTTTTTTGAAGTGAATACGAGGTATACATAACACTCCACGATGAGTATTATACCTTATCACGAAACATAGAAATTAGATGCGATATCGCGATTTAAGAAGCATTAGAACTCTATTGCTACGATAGGTAGGTTTCTGCAAACGCTATTTCCTAGCAAGGAAGTGTCGCATTTACATTCATTTGAAGTGTATGCGAGATATACATGACACTACGCCATGAATATTGTACCTTATCACGAAACATAGAAATGAAATGCGCTTTCGCGATTTAAGAAGCATTGGAACTCTATTGCTACGATAAGTAGACATCTGCAAACGCTATACCCTAGCAAGGAAGTGTCGCATTTACATTCATTTGAAGTGTATACGAGGTATACATGACATTTCACAATAAATATTATACCTTAGCACGGACCATAGAAATGGGATGCGATATCGCGATTTAAGAAGCATCAGAACTCTATAGCTACGATACGTAGACATCTGCAATCGGTATTTCCTAGCAAGGAAGTGTCGCCTTTACATTCCTCTGAAGAGAATACAAGGTATACATGGCACTTCGCACTGAATATTAATACTTATCATGAAACATAGAATCGAGATGCGATATCCCGTTTTAAGAAGCATTAGAACTCTATTGCTTCGATACGTAGACATCTGCAAACGCTATTTACTAGCAAGGAAGTGTAGCATTTACATTCTTTTGAAGTGAATACGAGGTATACATGACACTTGGCAATTAATATTGTATCTTATCATGAAACAAGCAAATGAGATGCGATATCGCGTTTTAAGAAGAATTAGAACTCTAATGCTACGATACGTAGACATCTGCAGACGTTAACTCCTAGCAAGGAAGTGTCGCATTTACATTGTTTTGAAGTGTAGACGAGATATACATAACACTGCACAATGAATATTATATCTTATCATGAAACATAGAAATGAGATGCGATATCGCGATTTTAGAAGCATTAGAAATCTACTGCTTCGATACGTAGACATCTGCAAACGCGATATCCTAGCAAGGAAGTGTCACATTTACATTGTTTTCAAGTGAATACGAGGTATACATGACACTTCGCAATGAATATTGTATCTTATCATGAAACATAGCAATGAGAAGCGACATCTCGTTTTTAGAAGCATTAGAACTCTATTGCTACGACATCTGCAAACGCTATTTCCTAGCAAGGAAGTGTCGCATTTACATTCTTTTGGTGTGAATACGAGGTATACATGACACTTCGCAATTAATATTATATCTTATCACGAAACTTAGAACTGAGATGCGACATCACGTTTTACGAAGCATTAGAACTGTATTGTTTCGATACGTAGACATCTGGAAACGCTATTTCCCAGCAAGGAAGTATCGCATTTACATTTTTTTGAAGTCAATACGTGGTATACATGACACTTCGCAATGAATATTATATCTTATCATAAAACATGGAAATGAGATGCGATATCGCGTTTTGAGAAGCATTAGAATTCCAATGCTACGATACGTAGACATCTGCCAACGCTATTTCCTAGCAATGAAGTGAACCATTTACATTCTTTTGAGGTGACTACGAAGTAGACATAACACTCCACAATGAATATTATATCTTATCATGAAACCAAAAGATGAGGATCGTTTTCGCCTTTTAAGAAGCATTAGAACACCTTTGCTACGATACGTAGACATCCGCAAAAGCAATTTCCTAGCAAGGAAGTGTCGCATTTACAATCTTTAGAAGTGAATACGAGGTATACATAACACTCCACAATGAATATTATATCTTATCATGAGACACAGAAATGAGATGCGATTTCGCGTTTTAAGAAGCATTAGAACTCTAATGCTTCGATATATTCCTAGCAAGGATGTGTCGCATTTACATGCCTTTGAAGTGAATACGAGGTATACATGACACTTCGCAATGAATATTATATTTTCTCATAAAACAGAAATTAGGAGCGATATCGATATTTAAGAAGCATTAGAACCCTATTGCTTCGATATATAGACATCTGCAAAGGCTATTTCCTAGCAAGGTAGTGTCGCATTTACATTCTTTTGAAGTGAATACCAGGTACACATAATACTCCACAATTTGTATTATATCTTATCATGAGACATAGGAATGAGATGCGATTTCGCGTTTTAAGAAGCCTTAGAACACTATTCCTGCGATACGTAGACATCTGCAAACGCTATTACCTAGCAAGGAAGTGTCGCTTTTATATACTTTTGAAGTGAATAGGAGGTATACATAACATTGCACAATGAATATTATATATTATCACGAAACATAGATATGAGATGCGATATCGCGATATAAGATGCATTTGAACTTTATTGCTTCGATACGTAGACATCTGCAAACGCTATTTCCTAGCAAGGAAGTGTCGCTTTTATATACTTTTGAAGTGAATGTGAGGTATACATAACATTGCACAATGAATATTATATTTTATTATGAAACATAGAAATGAGATGCAATATCGCGTTTTGAGAAGCATTAGAACTCTATTGCTACGAAACGTAGACATCTGCAAACGCTATTTCCTAGCAAGGAAGTGTCGCAATCACATTCATTTGAAGTGTGTGCGATGTATACGTGACACTTCGCAATATATATTATATCTTATCATGAAACATAGAAATGAGATGCGATATCGCGTTTTGAGATGCAATAGAAATCTAATACTACGATGCGCAGACATCTGCAAACGCTATTTCCTAGCAAGGAAGTGTTGCATTTGCATACTTTTGAGGTGAATACGAGGTATACATAATACTCCACAATGTATATTATATCTTATCGTGAAACATAGATTTGAGATGCGATCTCGCGATATAAGAAGCATTAGAACTCTATTGCTACGATACGTAGACATCTGCAAACGCTATTTCCTAGGAAGGAAGTGTCGCATTTGCATTCTTTTGAAGTGAATGCGACGTATACATGACACTTCGCAATTAATATTATATCTTATCACGAAACTTAGAAATGAGATGCGACATCTCGTTTTACGAAGCATTAGAACTGTATTGTTTCGATACGTAGATATCTGGAAACGCTATTTCCTAGCAAGGAAGTGTCGCATTTACATTCTTTTGAAGTGAATACGTGGTATACATGACACTTCGCAATGAATATTATATCTTATCATGAAACATATTAATGAGATGCGATATGGCGAATTAAGAATCGTTAGAACTCTATTGCTACGATACGTAGATATTTGCAAGCGCTATTTCCTAGCAAGGAAGTGTCGCATTTACGCTCTCTTGAAGTGAATACGAGGTATACATGTAACTTCGCAATGATTATTATATCTCATCATGAAACATAGAAATGAGATGCGATATCGCATTTTGAGAAGCATTAGATCTCTATTGCTACGATACGTAAACACCTGCAAACGCTATTTCCTAGCAAGGAAGTGTCGCATTTACATTCTTTTGAAGTGAATACGAGGTATACATGAGAATTCGCAATGAATATTATATCTTATCGTGAAACATAGAAATGAGATGCGACATCTCGTTTTTAGAAGCATTAGAACTCTATTGCTACGACATCTGCAAACGCTATTTCCTAGCAAGGAAGTGTCGCATTTACATTCTTTTGGTGTGAATACGAGGTATACATGACACTTCGCAATTAATATTATATCTTATCACGAAACTTAGAACTGAGATGCGACATCACGTTTTACGAAGCATTAGAACTGTATTGTTTCGATACGTAGACATCTGGAAACGCTATTTCCCAGCAAGGAAGTATCGCATTTACATTTTTTTGAAGTCAATACGTGGTATACATGACACTTCGCAATGAATATTATATCTTATCATAAAACATGGAAATGAGATGCGATATCGCGTTTTGAGAAGCATTAGAATTCCAATGCTACGATACGTAGACATCTGCCAACGCTATTTCCTAGCAATGAAGTGAACCATTTACATTCTTTTGAGGTGACTACGAAGTAGACATAACACTCCACAATGAATATTATATCTTATCATGAAACCAAAAGATGAGGATCGTTTTCGCCTTTTAAGAAGCATTAGAACACCTTTGCTACGATACGTAGACATCCGCAAAAGCAATTTCCTAGCAAGGAAGTGTCGCATTTACAATCTTTAGAAGTGAATACGAGGTATACATAACACTCCACAATGAATATTATATCTTATCATGAGACACAGAAATGAGATGCGATTTCGCGTTTTAAGAAGCATTAGAACTCTAATGCTTCGATATATTCCTAGCAAGGATGTGTCGCATTTACATGCCTTTGAAGTGAATACGAGGTATACATGACACTTCGCAATGAATATTATATCTTCTCATAAAACAGAAATTAGGAGCGATATCGCTATTTAAGAAGCATTAGAACTCTATTGCTTCGATATATAGACATCTGCAACGGCTATTTCCTAGCAAGGTAGTGTCGCATTTACATTCTTTTGAAGTGAATACCAGGTACACATAATACTCCACAATTTGTATTATATCTTATCATGAGACATAGGAATGAGATACGATTTCGCGTTTTAAGAAGCCTTAGAACACTATTCCTGCGATACGTAGACATCTGCAAACGCTACTTAATGGCAAGGAAGTGTCGCATTTACATATTTTGAAGTGAATACGAGGTATATACAACACTCCACAACGAACATTATATCTTATCATGAATCATAGAAATGAGATGCGACATCGCCTTTTAAGAAGCATTAGAACTCTATTGCTTCGATACGTGGACATCTGCAAACGTTATTTCCAAGCAAGGAAGTGTCGCAATTGCATTCTTTTGAAGTGAATACGATGTATACATGACACTTCGCAATGAATATTTTATCTTATCATGATACATAGAAATGTGATGCGGTATCCCATTTTAACAATCATTAGAACACAATTGCTTAGATACGTAGACATCTGCAAACGCTATTTCCTAGCAATGAAGTGTCGCATTAACATTCTTTTGAAGTGAATACGAGGTATTCATGACACTTCGCAATGAATATTATATCTTATCGTGAAACATAGAAATGCGATGCGATATCGCGTTTTAGGAAGCATTAGAACTCTGGTGCTTCGATACGTAGACATCTGCTAACGCTATTCCCTAGCCAGGAAGTGTCGCATTTACATTCTTTTGAAGTGAATGCGAGGTATTCATGACACTTCGCAATGAATATTATCTCCTATCATGAAACATAGAAGTGAGATGCGATATCACGTTTTAAGAAGCATCAGAACTCTATTGCTACGATACTTAGACATCTGCAAACGCTATTTCCTAGCATGGAAGTGTCGCATTTACATTCTTTTGAAGTGAATACGAGGTATTCATGACACTTCGCAATGAATATTATATCTTATCATGAAACATAGAAATGAGATGCGATATAGCGAATTAAGAATCGTTAGAACTCTATTGCTACGATACGTAGACATTTGTAAGCGCTATTTCCTAGCAAGGAAGTGTCGCATTTACGCTCTCTTGAAGTGAATACGAGGTATACATGTAACTTCGCAATGAATATTATATCTTATCATGAGACATAGAAATGAGATGCGATATCGCGTTTTGAGAAGCATTAGATCTCCATTGCTACTATACGTAAACTCCTGCAAACGCTATTTCCTAGCAAGGGAGTGTCGCATTTACATTCTTTTGAAGTGAATACGAGGTATACATGTAACTTCGCAATGATTATTATATCTCATCATGAAACATAGAAATGAGATGCGATATCACGTTTTGAGAAGCATTAGATCTCTATTGCTACGATACGTAAACACCTGCAAACGCTATTTCCTAGCAAGGAAGTATCGCATTTACATTTTTTTGAAGTCAGTACGTGGTATACATGACACTTCGTAATGAATATTATATCTTATCATAAAACATGGAAATGAGATGCGATATCGCGTTTTGAGAAGCATTAGAATTCCAATGCTACGATACGTAGACATCTGCCAACGCTATTTCCTAGCAATGAAGTGAACCATTTACATTCTTTTGAGGTGACTACGAAGTAGACATAACACTCCACAATGAATATTATATCTTATCATGAAACCAAAAGATGAGGATCGTTTTCGCCTTTTAAGAAGCATCAGAACACCTTTGCTACGATACGTAGACATCTGCAAAAGCAATTTCCTAGCAAGGAAGTGTCGCATTTACAATCTTTAGAAGTGAATACGAGGTATACATAACACTCCACAATGAATATTATATCTTTTCATGAGACACAGAAATGAGATGCGATTTCGCGTTTTAAGAAGCATTAGAACTCTAATGCTTCGATATATTCCTAGCAAGGATGTGTCGCATTTACATGCCTTTGAAGTGAATACGAGGTATACATGACACTTCGCAATGAATATTATATTTTCTCATAAAACAGAAATTAGGAGCGATATCGATATTTAAGAAGCATTAGAACCCTATTGCTTCGATATATAGACATCTGCAAAGGCTATTTCCTAGCAAGGTAGTGTCGCATTTACATTCTTTTGAAGTGAATACCAGGTACACATAATACTCCACAATTTGTATTATATCTTATCATGAGACATAGGAATGAGATGCGATTTCGCGTTTTAAGAAGCCTTAGAACACTATTCCTGCGATACGTAGACATCTGCAAACGCTACTTAATGGCAAGGAAGTGTCGCATTTACATATTTTGAAGTGAATACGAGGTATATACAACACTCCACAACGAACATTATATCTTATCATGAAACATAGAAATGAGATGCGACATCGCCTTTTAGGAAGCATTAGAACTCTATTGCTTCGATACGTGGACATCTGCAAACGTTATTTCCAAGCAAGGAAGTGTCGCAATTGCATTCTCTTGAAGTGAATACGATGTATACATGACACTTCGCAATGAATATTTTATCTTATCATGATACATAGAAATGTGATGCGGTATCCCGTTTTAACAAGCATTAGAACACAATTGCTTAGATACGTAGACATCTGCAAACGCTATTTCCTAGCAATGAAGTGTCGCATTTACATTCATTTTAAGTGTATGCGAGGCATAAGTGGCACTTCGCAATGAATATTATATCCTATCATGAAACATAGAAGCGAGATGCGATATCACGTTTTAAGAAGCATCAGAACTCTATTGCTACGATACTTAGACATCTGCAAACGCTATTTCCTAGCATGGAAGTGTCGCATTAACATTCTTTTGAAGTGAATACGAGGTATTCATGACACTTCGCAATGAATATTATATCTTATCGTGAAACATAGAAATGCGATGCGATATCGCGTTTTAGGAAGCATTAGAACTCTGGTGCTTCGATACGTAGACATCTGCGAACGCTATTCCCTAGCCAGGAAGTGTCGCATTTACATTCTTTTGAAGTGAATGCGAGGTATTCATGACACTTCGCAATGAATATTATCTCCTATCATGAAACATAGAAGTGAGATGCGATATCACGTTTTAAGAAGCATCAGAACTCTATTGCTACGATACTTAGACATCTGCAAACGCTATTTCCTAGCATGGAAGTGTCGCATTTACATTCTTTTGAAGTGAATACGAGGTATTCATGACACTTCGCAATGAATATTATATCTTATCACGAAACATAGAAATGTGATGTGATATGGCGTTTTAAGAAGCATTAGAACTCTATTGCTACGATACGTAGATATCTGCAAACGCTATTTCCTAGCAAGAATGTGTCGCATTTACATTATTTTGAAGTGACTGCGAGGTATACATAACATTGCACAATGAATATTATACCTTATCATGAAACATAGAAATGAGATGCTATATCGCGATTTAAGGTGCATTAGAACTTTATTGCTTCGATACGTAGACGTCTGCAAACGCTATTTCCTAGCAAGGCAGTGTCGCATTTACATTCATGTGAAGTGAATACGAGGAATACATGAAACTTCGCAATGAATATTATATCCTATCATGAAACATAGAAATGTGATGTGATATCGCGTTTTAAGAGGCATCAGAACTCTATTGCTACGATACGTAGACATCTGCAAACCCTATTTCCTAGTAAGGAACTGTCGCATTTACATTCTTCTGAAGAGAATACAAGGTATACATGACACTTCGCAGTTAATATTATATCTTATCATGAAACATAGAAATGAGATGCGATATCATGTTTTGAGAAGCATTAGGTCTCTATTGCTACGATACGTAAACTCCTGCAAACGCTATTTCCTAGCAAGGAAGTGTCGCATTTGCATTCTTTTGAAGTGAATACGAGGTATACATGACACTTCGCAATTAATATTATATCTTATCACGTAACTTAGAAATGAGATGCGACATCACGATTTAAGAAGCATTAGAACACTATTGCTACGATATGTAGATATCTGCAAACGCTATCTCCTAGTAATGAAGTGTCGCATATACATTTTTTTGAAGTGAATACGAGGTATACATGAAACTTCGCAATGAATATTATATCTTATAGTGAAACATTGAAATGAGATGCGATATTCCGTTTTAAGAAGCACTAGAACTTTACTGCTTCGATACGTAGATATCTGCAAACGCTATTTCCTAGGAAGGAAGTATCCCATTCACATTACTTTTATGTGAATACGATGTATACATGACACTTCGCAATTAATATTATATCTTAACATTAAGCATAGAAATTAGATGCGGTATCCTGTTTTAAGAAGCATTAGCACTCTATTGCTTCGATACGTAGACATCTGGAGACGTTATTTCCAAGGATGGAAATGCCGCATTTACATTCATTTGAAGTGTAGACGGGGAATACATAACACTTCGCAATGAATATTATATCCTATCATGAAACATAGAAATGTGATGCGATATCGCGTTTTAAGAAGAATTAGGACTCTATTGCTACGATACGTGGACATCTGCAAACGCTATTTCCTAGCAATGAAGTGTCGCATTTACATTCTTTTGAAGTGAGTACGAGGTATACACAACACTCCACAATGGACATTATATCTTATCATGAAACATAGAAATGAGATGCGATATCGCGTTTTAAGAAGCATTATAACTCCATTGCTTCGAAACGTAGGCATCTGGAAACGTAGTTTCCTAGTAAGGAAGTGTGGCATTTACGTTCTTTTGAAGTGAATACGAGGTATTCATAACATTTCGCAATGAATATTATATCTCATCATGAAACATAGAAGTGAGATGCGATATCTCGTCTTATGAAGCATTAGAAACCTATTGCTTCGATACGTAGGCATCTGCCAACGCTACTTCCTAGCAAGGAAGTGTCGCATTTAGATTCATTTGAAGTGTAGACGAGGAATACGTAACACTCCGCAATGAATATTATATCTTATCATGAGACATAGAAATAAGATGCGATATCGCCTTTTGAGAAGCATTAAATCTCTATTGCTACGATACGTAGATATCTGCAGACGCTATTTCCTAGCAAGGAAGTGTCGCATTTACATTCAGTTGTAGTGAATACGAGGAATACATAACACTTCGTAATGAATACTATATCTTATCATCAAACATAGAAATGGGATGCTATATTGCGTTCTAAGAAGCATTAGAACTCTATTGCTACGATACGTAGACATCTGCAAACGCTATTTCGTAGCTAGGAAGTGTCGCATTTACATTTTTTTGAAGTGAATACGAGGTATACATAACACTCCACGATGAGTATTATACCTTATCACGAAACATAGAAATTAGATGCGATATCGCGATTTAAGAAGCATTAGAACTCTATTGCTACGATAGGTAGGTTTCTGCAAACGCTATTTCCTAGCAAGGAAGTGTCGCATTTACATTCATTTGAAGTGTATGCGAGATATACATGACACTACGCCATGAATATTGTACCTTATCACGAAACATAGAAATGAAATGCGCTTTCGCGATTTAAGAAGCATTGGAACTCTATTGCTACGATAAGTAGACATCTGCAAACGCTATACCCTAGCAAGGAAGTGTCGCATTTACATTCATTTGAAGTGTATACGAGGTATACATGACATTTCACAATAAATATTATACCTTAGCACGGACCATAGAAATGGGATGCGATATCGCGATTTAAGAAGCATCAGAACTCTATAGCTACGATACGTAGACATCTGCAATCGGTATTTCCTAGCAAGGAAGTGTCGCCTTTACATTCCTCTGAAGAGAATACAAGGTATACATGGCACTTCGCACTGAATATTAATACTTATCATGAAACATAGAATCGAGATGCGATATCCCGTTTTAAGAAGCATTAGAACTCTATTGCTTCGATACGTAGACATCTGCAAACGCTATTTACTAGCAAGGAAGTGTAGCATTTACATTCTTTTGAAGTGAATACGAGGTATACATGACACTTGGCAATTAATATTGTATCTTATCATGAAACAAGCAAATGAGATGCGATATCGCGTTTTAAGAAGAATTAGAACTCTAATGCTACGATACGTAGACATCTGCAGACGTTAACTCCTAGCAAGGAAGTGTCGCATTTACATTGTTTTGAAGTGTAGACGAGATATACATAACACTGCACAATGAATATTATATCTTATCATGAAACATAGAAATGAGATGCGATATCGCGATTTTAGAAGCATTAGAAATCTACTGCTTCGATACGTAGACATCTGCAAACGCGATATCCTAGCAAGGAAGTGTCACATTTACATTGTTTTCAAGTGAATACGAGGTATACATGACACTTCGCAATGAATATTGTATCTTATCATGAAACATAGCAATGAGAAGCGATATCGCGTTTTAAGAAGAATTAGAACTCCATTGCTACGATACATGGACATCTGCAAAAGCTATTTCCTAGCAAGGAAGTGACGCATTATCATTCTTTTGAAATGAATACGAGGTACTCATAACACTGCACAATGAATATTATATCTTATCATGAAACATAGAAATGAGATGCGATATTGCGATTTTAGCAGCATCAGAACTCCATTGCTTCGATACCTAGACATCTGCAAACGCTACTTCCTAGCAAGGAAGTGTCGCATTTACGTTCCTTCGAAAGGAATGCGAGGTATACATAACACTTCGTTCTGAATATTATATCTTATCATGAAACATAGAAATGGGATGCGATATCGCGTTTTGAGAAGCATTAGAACTCTAATGCTATGATACGCAGACATCTGCAAGCGCTATTTCCTAGCAAGGAAGTGCCGCATTTACATTGATTTGAAGTGTATGCGAGGTATGCTTAACACTGCACAATGAATATTATATCTTATCATGAAACATATAAATGAGATGCGATATCGCGATTTAAGAAGCATTAGAACTCTATTTCTTCGATACGTAAACATCTGCAAACGCTATTTCCTAGCAGGGAAGGATCGCATTTACATTCATTTGAAGTGTAGACGCGATTTACATTTACACTGCACAATGAATATTATATCTTTTCATGAAACATAGGAATGAGATGCGATATCGCGATTTAAGAAGCATTAGAGCTCTATTGCTTGGATACGTTGATATCTGGAAATGCTGTTTCCTAGCAAGGAAGTGTGGCATTTACATTCTTTTGAAGTGTAGATGTGGTATACATAACGCTTCGCAATGAATATAATATCTTACCATGAAACAAAAATTAGGTGCGATATCGCGTTTGTATGAAGCAATAGATCTCTATTGCTTCGATACGTAGACGTCTGCAAACGCTATTTCCTGGCAAGAAAGGGTGGATCTTGCATTAATTTGAAGTGATGACAAGGTATACATAACACTTCGCATGAATATTATATCTTATCGTGAAACATAGGAATGAGATGCGACATCTCGTTTTAAGAAGCATTAGAACTCTATTGCTTCGATACGTCTGCAAACGCTATTTCCTAGCAAGGAAGTGTCGCATTTACCTTCTTTTTTGGTGTATGCGAGATATAAGTGACACTTCGCAATGAATATTATATCTTATCATGAAACATCGAAATAAGATGCGATATCGCGTTCTGGGAAGCATTAGAACTATATTGCTACGATACGTAAACATCTGAAAACGCTATTTACTAGAAATGAAGTGTCGCATTTACATTCATTTGAAGTGTATGCGAGGTATAAGTGACACTTCGCAATGATTATTTTATCTTACCATGAAACATAGAAAAGAGATGCGATATTGCGTTTTACGAAACATTAGAACTATATTGCTACGATACGTAGGCTTCTGCAAACGCTATTTCCTAGCCAGGAAGTGTCCCATTTACACATTCTTTTGAAGTGAATACGAGATATATATGACACTTCGCAATGAATATTATCTCTCATAATGAAACACAGAAATGAGATGCGATATCACGTTTCAAGAAGCATTAGATCTCTATTGCATCGATACGTAGACATTTGCAAACGCTACTTCCTAGCAAGGAAGTGTCGCATTTACATTCTTTTGAAGTGAATACGATGTATACACAACACTCCACAATGAATATTATATCTTATCATGAAGCATATAAATGAGGATCGATTTCGCGTTTTAAGAAGCATTAGAACTCTATTGCTACGATACGTAGACATCTGCAAACGCTATTTCCTAGCAAGGAAGTGAAGCATTTATATCCTTTTGAAGTGTAGACGAGGAACACGTAACACTTTTTAATGAATATTATATATTATCATGAAACATAGAAATGAGATGCGATATCGCGATTTAAGATGCACTAGAACTCTATTGCTTCGATACGTAGACATCTGGAAACGTAATTTCCTAGAAAGGAAGTGTCGCATTTACCCTCATTTGAAGTGTAGACGAGGAATACATAACACTTCGCAAAGCATATAATATCTTGTCATGAGGCATAGAAATGAGATGCGATATCGCGCTTTAAGAAGCATTAGAACTCTATTGCTTCGATACATAGACATCTGCAAACATAATTTCCTAGAAAGGAAGTGTCGCATTTACATACGTTTGAAGTGAATACGAGGTATACATAACACTCCACAATGAATATTATATCTTATCATGAAACATAGAAGTGAGATGCGATATCGCGATATAAGAAGGATTAGAACTCTATTGCTTCGATACGTAGACGTCTGCAAACGCTATTTAATAGCAAGAAAGTGTCGCGTTAACATTCTTTTGAAGTGAATACGAGGTATACATAACACTCCACATTGAATATTATATCATGTCATGAAGTATAGGAATGAGATGCGATATCACGATATAAGAAGCATCAGAAAACTATTGCTTCGATACGGAGACACCTGCAAACGATATTTGCAAGGAAGGAAGTGTCCCATTTACATTCTTTTGAAGTGAATACGAGGTATACATAACACTCCACAATGAATGTTATATATCATCATGAAACATAGAAATGAGATGCGATGCCGCGTTTTGAGAAGGATTAGAACTCTTTTGCTTCGATACGTAGACATCTGCAAACGCTATTTCCAAGAAAGGAAGTGTCGCATTTACATTCTTTGGAACTGAATACGAAGTATACATGACACCCCGCAATTAATATTATATCTTATCATAAAACATAAAAATGAGGTGCGATATGACGATTTAAGAAGCATTAGAACTCTATTGCTACGATACGTAGATATCTGCAGAAGCTATTTCCTAGCAAGGAAGTGTCGCATTTACATTCTTTTGAAGTGAATACGAGGTATATATAACACTCCACAATGAATATTATATTATATCGTGAAACATAGAAATGAGGATCGATTCGCGTTTTAAGAAGCATTAGAACTCTATTGCTACGATACATTGACATCTGCAGACGCTATTTCCTAGCAAGAGAGTGTCGCATTTACATTCTTTTGGAGTGAATACGAGTTATACATAACAATCCACAATGAAAATTATATCTTATCATGAAGCATATAAATGAGGATCGATTTCGCGTTTTAAGAAGCATTAGAACTCTATTGCTACGATACGTAGATATCTGCTAACGCTATTTCCTAGCAAGGAAGTGTAGCATTTACATTCTTTTGAAGTGAATACAAGGTGTACATAACACTCCACAATGAATATTATATCTTATAATGAAACATAGAAATGAGATGCGATATCGCGTTTTAAGTAGCATTAGAAATCTATTGCTACGATACGTAGATGTCTGCAGACGCTATTTACTAGCAAAGAAGTGTCGCATTTACATTCACCTGAAATGTAGGCGAGGTATAAGTGGCATTTCGCAATGAATATTATACCTTATCATGAAACATAGAAATGAGATGCGACATCTCGTTTTAAGAAGCATTAGAACTCTATTGTTTCGATTCGTAGACGTCTGGAAGCGCTATTTCCTAGCAAGGAAGTTTCGCACTTACATTCTTTTGAAGTGAATGCGAGGTATATATAAAACACCTCAATCAATATTATATCTTATCATGAAATATAGAAATGAGATGCGATATCGCGATTTAAAAGGCATCAGGAGTCTATTGCTGGGATACGTAGACATCTGGAACGGCTACTTAGTATCAAGGAAGCGTCGCATTTACATTCTTTTGAAGTGAATACGAGGTTCACATAACAATTCGCATTGTATATTATATCTTAACATGAAACATAGAAATGAGGTGCGATATCGCGTTTTAAGAAGCATTAGCACTCTACTGCTTCGATACGTAGACATATGGAGACATTATTTCCTAGCAAGGAGGTGTCGCATTTACATTCATTTGAAGTGTATTCGAGGTATACGTGACACTTCGCAATGAATATTATATCTTATCACGAAACTTAGAAATGAGATTTGACATCTCGTTTTACGATGCATTAGAACTGTATTGTTTCGATACCTAGACATCTGCAAACGCTACTTCCTAGCAATGAAGTGTCGCATTTACATTCTTTTGAAGTGAATACGTGGTATACATGACACTTCGCAATCAATATTATACCGTATCATGAAACATAGAAATGAGATGCGCTATCGCGAATTAAGAATCGTTAGAACTCTATTGCTACGATACGTAGACATTTGCAAAAGCTATTTCCTAGCAAGGAAGTGTCGCATTTACATTCATTTGAAGTGTATACGAGGTATACATAACACTGGACGATGTATATTATATGTTATCATGAAACATAGCAATGGGATGCGATATTGCGATTTCAGAAGCATTAGAAACCTATTGCTCGATACGTAGATATCTGCAAACGCTATTTCCTAGCAAGGAAGTGTCGCATTTACATTCTTTTGAAGTGAATACGAGGTATACATGTAACTTCGCAGTGTATATAATATCTTATCATGAAACATATATATGAGATGCGATATCGCGTTTTGAGAAGCTTTAGAACTCTATTGACTCGATACGTAGACATCTGGAAACGCTATTTCCTAGCAAGGAAGTGTCGCATTTACATTCTTTTGAAGTGAGTACGAGGTATTCGTGACACTTCGCAATGAAGATTATATCTTATTATGAAACATAGAAGTGAGATGCGATATCACGTCTTAAGAAGCATTAGAACTCTATTGTTTCGATACGTAGACATGTAGAAACGCTATTTCCTAGGAAGGAATTGTCGCATTTACATTTTTTTAAGTGAATACGAGTTATTCATGACACTTCGCAATGATTATTATATCCTATCATGAAACATAGAAATGAGATGCGACATCTCGTTTTAAGAAGCATTAGAACTCTATTGCTTCGATACGGAGACATCTGCAAACGGTATTTCCTGGTAAGGAAGTGTCGCATTACATTTTTTGAAGTGAATACGAGGTATATATAACACTCCACAATGAATATTATATTATATCGTGAAACATAGAAATGAGGATCGATTCGCGTTTTAAGAAGCATTAGAACTATGTTGCTACGATACATTGACATCTGCAGACGCTATTTCCTAGCAAGGAAGTGTCGCATTTACAGTCTTTTGAAGTGAATACGAGGTATACATAACACTCCACAATGAATATTACATCTTATCATGAAACATAGAAATGAGATGCGATTTAAGCATCAGAATTCTATTGCTACGATACGTAGACATCTGCAGACGCTATTTCCTAGCAAGAGAGTGTCGCATTTACATTCTTTTGAAGTGAATACGAGTTATACATAACACTCCACAATGAATATTGTATCTTATCATGAAACATATAATTGAGGGTCGATTCGCGTTTTAAGAAGCATTAGAACTCTATTGCTACGATACGTAGACATCTGCAGACTCTATTTCCTAGCAAGGATGTGTCGCATTTAGATTCTTTTGAAGTGAATATGAGGTATACATAACAATCCCCAATGAAAATTATATCTTATCATGAAGCATATAAATGAGGATCGATTTCGCGTTTTAAGAAGCATTAGAACTCTATTGCTACGATACGTAGACATCTGCAAACACTAATTCCTAGCAAGCAAGTGTCGCATTTTCAATCATTTGAAGTAAATACGAGGTACACATAACAATCCACAATGAATATTATATCTTATCATAAAACATAGAAATGAGATGCGATATAGCGATTTAAGAAGCATTAGAACGCTATTGCTTCGATACGTAGACATCTGCCATCGCTATTACCTAGCAAGGAAGTGTCGCATTTACATTCATTTGAAGTGTATTCGAGGTATTCAAGACACTTCGCAATGAATATTATATCTAATCATGAAACATAGAAATGAGATGCGATATCGCATTTAAGAAGCATTAGAACTCTATTGCTACGATACGTAGATATCTGCTAACGCTATTTCCTAGCAAGGACGTGTAGCATTTACATTCTTTTGAAGTGAATACAAGGTGTACATAACACTCCACAATGAATATTATATCTTACAATGAAACATAGAAATGAGATGCGATATCGCGTTTTAAGTAGCATTAGAGATCAATTGCTACGATACGTAGATGTCTGCAGACGCTATTTACTAGCAAAGAAGTGTCGCATTTACATTCACCTGAAGTGTAGGCGAGGTATAAGTGGCATTTCGCAATGAATATTATACCTTATCATGAAACATAGAAATGAGATGCGACATCTCGTTTTAAGAAGCATTAGAACTCTATTGTTTCGATTCGTAGACATCTGGAAGCGCTATTTCTTAGCAAGGAAGTTTCGCATTTACATTCTTTTGAAGTGAATACGAGGTATATATAAAACAACACAATCAATATTATATCTTATCATGAAACATAGAAATGAGATGCGATATCGCGATTTAAAAGGCATCAGGAATCTATTGCTGGGATACGTAGACATCTGGAACGGCTACTTAGTATCAAGGAAGTGTCGCATTTTCATTCTTTAATAGTGAATACGAGGGATGCGTAACACTCCGCAATGAATATTATACCCTATCAGGAGACATAGAAATGAAATGCGATATCGCGTTTCAAGAAGAATTAGAACCCTATTGCTCCGATAAGTAGACATCTGCAAACGCTACTTCCTAGCAATGAAGTGTCGCATTTACATTCTTTTGAAGTGAATACGAGGTACACATAACAATTCGCATTGTATATTATATCTTAACATGATACATAGAAATGAGGAGCGATATCGCGATTTAAGAAGCATTAGCACTCTATTGCTTCGATACGTAGACATATGGAGACACTATTTCCTAGCAAGGAGGTGTCGCATTTACATTCATTTGAAGTGTATTCGAGGTATACGTGACACTTCGCAATGAATATTATATCTTATCACGAAACTTAGAAATGAGATTTGACATCTCGTTTTACGATGCATTAGAACTGTATTGTTTCGATACGTAGACATCTGCAAACGCTACTTCCTAGCAATGAAGTGTCGCATTTACATTCTTTTGAAGTGAATACGTGGTATACATGACACTTCGCAATCAATATTATATCGTATCATGAAACATAGAAATGAGATGCGCTATCGCGAATTAAGAATCGTTAGAACTCTATTGCTACGATACGTAGACATTTGCAAAAGCTATTTTCTAGCAAGGAAGTGTCGCATTTACATTCATTTGAAGTGTATACGAGGTATACATAACACTGGACGATGTATATTATATGTTATCATGAAACATAGCAATGGGATGCGATATTGCGATTTCAGAAGCATTAGAAACCTATTGCTCGATACGTAGATAACTGCAAACGCTATTTCCTAGCAAGGAAGTGTCGCATTTACATTCTTTTGAAGTGAATACGAGGTGTACATGTAACTTCGCAGTGAATATAATATCTTATCATGAAACATATATATGAGATGCGATATCGCGTTTTGAGAAGCTTTAGAACTCTATTGACTCGATACGTAGACATCTGGAAACGCTATTTCCTAGCAAGGAAGTGTCGCATTTACATTCTTTTGAAGTGAGTACGAGGTATTCGTGACACTTCGCAATGAAGATTATATCTTATTATGAAACATAGAAGTGAGATGCGATATCACGTCTTAAGAAGCATTAGAACTCTATTGTTTCGATACGTAAACATGTGGAAACGCTATTTCCTAGGAAGGAATTGTCGCATTTACATTTTTTTTAGTGAATACGAGTTATTCATGACACTTCGCAATGAATATTATATCCTATCATGAAACATAGAAATGAGATGCGACATCTCGTTTTAAGAAGCATTAGAACTCTATTGCTTCGATACGGAGACATCTGCAAACGGTATTTCCTGGTAAGGAAGTGTCGCATTACATTCTTTTGAAGTGAATACGAGGTATACATGACACTACGCAATGAATAATATATCTTATCATGAAACATAGATATGAGATGCGACATCTCGTTTTAAGAAGCATTAGAAATCTATTGCTTCGATAAGTAGACATCTGCAAACACTACTTCCTATCAAGGAAGTGTCGCATTTACATACGTTTGAAGTGAATACGAGGTATACATAACACTCCACAATGAATATTATATCTTATCATGAAACATAGAAATGAGATGCGATATCGCGATATAAGAAGGATTAGAACTCTATTGCTTCGATACGGAGACACCTGCAAACGATATTTCCAAGGAAGGAAGTGTCCCATTTACATTCTTTTGAAGTGAATACGAGGTATACATAACACTCCACAATGAATGTTATATATCATCATGAAACATAGAAATGAGATGCGATGCCGCGTTTTGAGAAGGATTAGGACTCTTTTGCTTCGATACGTAGACATCTGCAAACGCTATTTCCAAGAAAGGAAGTGTCGCATTTACATTTTTTGGAAGTGAATACGAAGTATACATGACACCCCGCAATTAATATTATATCTTATCATAAAACATAAAAATGAGATGCGATATGACGATTTAAGAAGCATTAGAACTATATTCCTACGATACGTAGATATCTGCAGAAGCTATTTCCTAGGAAGGAAGTGTCGCATTTACATTCTTTTGAAGTGAATACGAGGTATATATAACACTCCACAATGAATATTATATTATATCGTGAAACATAGAAATGAGGATCGAATCGCGTTTTAAGAAGCATTAGAACTCTATTGCTACGATACATTGACATCTGCAGACGCTATTTCCTAGCAAGGAAGTGTCGCATTTACAGTCTTTTGAAGTGAATACGAGGTATACATAACACTCCACAATGAATATTACATCTTATCATGAAACATAGAAATGAGATGCGATTTAAGCATTAGAATTCTATTGCTACGATACGTAGACATCTGCAGACGCTATTTCCTAGCAAGAGAGTGTCGCATTTACATTCTTTTGAAGTGAATACGAGTTATACATAACACTCCACAATGAATATTGTATCTTATCATGAAACATATAATTGAGGGTCGATTCGCGTTTTAAGAAGCATTAGAACTCTATTGCTACGATACGTAGACATCTGCAGACTCTATTTCCTAGCAAGGAAGTGTCGCATTTACATTCTTTTGAAGTGAATATGAGGTATACATAACAATCCACAATGAAAATTATATCTTATCATGAAGCATATAAATGAGGATCGATTTCGCGTTTTAAGAAGCATTAGAACTCTATTGCTACGATACGTAGACATCTGCAAACACTAATTCCTAGCAAGCAAGTGTCGCATTTTCAATCATTTGAAGTAAATACGAGGTACACATAACAATCCACAATGAATATTATATCTTATCATAAAACATAGAAATGAGATGCGATATAGCGATTTAAGAAGCATTAGAACGCTATTGCTTCGATACGTAGACATCTGCCATCGCTATTACCTAGCAAGGAAGTGTCGCATTTACATTCATTTGAAGTGTATTCGAGGTATTCAAGACACTTCGCAATGAATATTATATCTTATCATGAAACATAGAAATGAGATGCGATATCGCGTTTTAAGAAGCATTAGAACTCTATTGCTACGATACGTTGATATCTGCTAACGCTATTTCCTAGCAAGGACGTGTAGCATTTACATTCTTTTGAAGTGAATACAAGGTGTTCATAACACTCCACAATGAATATTATATCTTACAATGAAACATAGAAATCAGATGCGATATCGCGTTTTAAGTAGCATTAGAGATCTATTGCTACGATACGTAGATGTCTGCAGACGCTATTTACTAGCAAAGAAGTGTCGCATTTACATTCACCTGAAGTGTAGGCGAGGTATAAGTGGCATTTCGCAATGAATATTATACCTTATCATGAAACATAGAAATGAGATGCGACATCTCGTTTTAAGAAGCATTAGAACTCTATTGTTTCGATTCGTAGACATCTGGAAGCGCTATTTCTTAGCAAGGAAGTTTCGCATTTACATTCTTTTGAAGTGAATACGAGGTACACATAACAATTCGCATTGTATATTATATCTTAACATGATACATAGAAATGAGGTGCGATATCGCGATTTAAGAAGCATTAGCACTCTATTGCTTCGATACGTAGACATATGGAGACACTATTTCCTAGCAAGGAGGTGTCGCATTTACATTCATTTGAAGTGTATTCGAGGTATACGTGACACTTCGCAATGAATATTATATCTTATCACGCAACTTAGAAATGAGATTTGACATCTCGTTTTACGATGCATTAGAACTGTATTGCTTCGATACGTAGACATCTGCAAACGCTAATTCCCGGCAATGAAGTGTCGCATTTACATTCTTTTGAAGTGAATACGAAGTATACATGGCACTACGCAATGAATAATATATCTTATAATGAATCATAGAAATGGATGCGATATCGCGTTTTAAGTAGCATCAGAACTCTATTGCTACGATTCGTAGACATCTGCAGACGCTATTTCCTATCATGGAAGTGTCGCATTACATTCTTTTGAAGTGAATACGAGGTATATATAACACTCCACAATGAATATTATATTATATCGTGAAACATAGAAATGAGGATCGATTCGCGTTTTAAGAAGCATTAGAACTATATTGCTACGATACATTGACATCTGCAGACGCTATTTCCTAGCAAGGAAGTGTCGCATTTACAGTCTTTTGAAGTGAATACGAGGTATACATAACACTCCACAATGAATATTACATCTTATCATGAAACATAGAAATGAGATGCGATTTAAGCATCAGAATTCTATTGCTACGATACGTAGACATCTGCAGACGCTATTTCCTAGCAAGAGAGTGTCGCATTTACATTCTTTTGAAGTGAATACGAGTTATACATAACACTCCACAATGAATATTGTATCTTATCATGAAACATATAATTGAGGGTCGATTCGCGTTTTAAGAAGCATTAGAACTCTATTGCTACGATACGTAGACATCTGCAGACTCTATTTCCTAGCAAGGATGTGTCGCATTTAGATTCTTTTGAAGTGAATATGAGTTATACATAACAATCCCCAATGAAAATTATATCTTATCATGAAGCATATAAATGAGGATCGATTTCGCGTTTTAAGAAGCATTAGAACTCTATTGCTACGATACGTAGACATCTGCAAACACTAATTCCTAGCAAGCAAGTGTCGCATTTTCAATCATTTGAAGTAAATACGAGGTACACATAACAATCCACAATGAATATTATATCTTATCATAAAACATAGAAATGAGATGCGATATAGCGATTTAAGAAGCATTAGAACGCTATTGCTTCGATACGTAGACATCTGCCATCGCTATTACCTAGCAAGGAAGTGTCGCATTTACATTCATTTGAAGTGTATTCGAGGTATTCAAGACACTTCGCAATGAATATTATATCTAATCATGAAACATAGAAATGAGATGCGATATCGCATTTAAGAAGCATTAGAACTCTATTGCTACGATACGTAGATATCTGCTAACGCTATTTCCTAGCAAGGACGTGTAGCATTTACATTCTTTTGAAGTGAATACAAGGTGTACATAACACTCCACAATGAATATTATATCTTACAATGAAACATAGAAATGAGATGCGATATCGCGTTTTAAGTAGCATTAGAGATCAATTGCTACGATACGTAGATGTCTGCAGACGCTATTTACTAGCAAAGAAGTGTCGCATTTACATTCACCTGAAGTGTAGGCGAGGTATAAGTGGCATTTCGCAATGAATATTATACCTTATCATGAAACATAGAAATGAGATGCGACATCTCGTTTTAAGAAGCATTAGAACTCTATTGTTTCGATTCGTAGACATCTGGAAGCGCTATTTCTTAGCAAGGAAGTTTCGCATTTACATTCTTTTGAAGTGAATACGAGGTATATATAAAACAACACAATCAATATTATATCTTATCATGAAACATAGAAATGAGATGCGATATCGCGATTTAAAAGGCATCAGGAATCTATTGCTGGGATACGTAGACATCTGGAACGGCTACTTAGTATCAAGGAAGTGTCGCATTTTCATTCTTTAATAGTGAATACGAGGGATGCGTAACACTCCGCAATGAATATTATACCCTATCAGGAGACATAGAAATGAAATGCGATATCGCGTTTCAAGAAGCATTAGAACCCTATTGCTCCGATAAGTAGACATCTGCAAACGCTACTTCCTAGCAATGAAGTGTCGCATTTACATTCTTTTGAAGTGAATACGAGGTACACATAACAATTCGCATTGTATATTATATCTTAACATGATACATAGAAATGAGGAGCGATATCGCGATTTAAGAAGCATTAGCACTCTATTGCTTCGATACGTAGACATATGGAGACACTATTTCCTAGCAAGGAGGTGTCGCATTTACATTCATTTGAAGTGTATTCGAGGTATACGTGACACTTCGCAATGAATATTATATCTTATCACGAAACTTAGAAATGAGATTTGACATCTCGTTTTACGATGCATTAGAACTGTATTGTTTCGATACGTAGACATCTGCAAACGCTACTTCCTAGCAATGAAGTGTCGCATTTACATTCTTTTGAAGTGAATACGTGGTATACATGACACTTCGCAATCAATATTATATCGTATCATGAAACATAGAAATGAGATGCGCTATCGCGAATTAAGAATCGTTAGAACTCTATTGCTACGATACGTAGACATTTGCAAAAGCTATTTTCTAGCAAGGAAGTGTCGCATTTACATTCATTTGAAGTGTATACGAGGTATACATAACACTGGACGATGTATATTATATGTTATCATGAAACATAGCAATGGGATGCGATATTGCGATTTCAGAAGCATTAGAAACCTATTGCTCGATACGTAGATAACTGCAAACGCTATTTCCTAGCAAGGAAGTGTCGCATTTACATTCTTTTGAAGTGAAT
This sequence comes from Xylocopa sonorina, assembly GCF_050948175.1. NCBI lineage: Eukaryota > Metazoa > Arthropoda > Insecta > Hymenoptera > Apidae > Xylocopa > Xylocopa sonorina. The sequence goes on along the minus strand of NW_027490137.1, from coordinate 835,740 downwards.
ACGAGGTGTACATGTAACTTCGCAGTGAATATAATATCTTATCATGAAACATATATATGAGATGCGATATCGCGTTTTGAGAAGCTTTAGAACTCTATTGACTCGATACGTAGACATCTGGAAACGCTATTTCCTAGCAAGGAAGTGTCGCATTTACATTCTTTTGAAGTGAGTACGAGGTATTCGTGACACTTCGCAATGAAGATTATATCTTATTATGAAACATAGAAGTGAGATGCGATATCACGTCTTAAGAAGCATTAGAACTCTATTGTTTCGATACGTAAACATGTGGAAACGCTATTTCCTAGGAAGGAATTGTCGCATTTACATTTTTTTTAGTGAATACGAGTTATTCATGACACTTCGCAATGAATATTATATCCTATCATGAAACATAGAAATGAGATGCGACATCTCGTTTTAAGAAGCATTAGAACTCTATTGCTTCGATACGGAGACATCTGCAAACGGTATTTCCTGGTAAGGAAGTGTCGCATTACATTCTTTTGAAGTGAATACGAGGTATACATGACACTACGCAATGAATAATATATCTTATCATGAAACATAGATATGAGATGCGACATCTCGTTTTAAGAAGCATTAGAAATCTATTGCTTCGATAAGTAGACATCTGCAAACACTACTTCCTATCAAGGAAGTGTCGCATTTACATACGTTTGAAGTGAATACGAGGTATACATAACACTCCACAATGAATATTATATCTTATCATGAAACATAGAAATGAGATGCGATATCGCGATATAAGAAGGATTAGAACTCAATTGCTTCGATACGGAGACACCTGCAAACGATATTTCCAAGGAAGGAAGTGTCCCATTTACATTCTTTTGAAGTGAATACGAGGTATACATAACACTCCACAATGAATGTTATATATCATCATGAAACATAGAAATGAGATGCGATGCCGCGTTTTGAGAAGGATTAGGACTCTTTTGCTTCGATACGTAGACATCTGCAAACGCTATTTCCAAGAAAGGAAGTGTCGCATTTACATTTTTTGGAAGTGAATACGAAGTATACATGACACCCCGCAATTAATATTATATCTTATCATAAAACATAAAAATGAGATGCGATATGACGATTTAAGAAGCATTAGAACTCTATTCCTACGATACGTAGATATCTGCAGAAGCTATTTCCTAGGAAGGAAGTGTCGCATTTACATTCTTTTGAAGTGAATACGAGGTATATATAACACTCCACAATGAATATTATATTATATCGTGAAACATAGAAATGAGGATCGAATCGCGTTTTAAGAAGCATTAGAACTCTATTGCTACGATACATTGACATCTGCAGACGCTATTTCCTAGCAAGGAAGTGTCGCATTTACAGTCTTTTGAAGTGAATACGAGGTATACATAACACTCCACAATGAATATTACATCTTATCATGAAACATAGAAATGAGATGCGATTTAAGCATTAGAATTCTATTGCTACGATACGTAGACATCTGCAGACGCTATTTCCTAGCAAGAGAGTGTCGCATTTACATTCTTTTGAAGTGAATACGAGTTATACATAACACTCCACAATGAATATTGTATCTTATCATGAAACATATAATTGAGGGTCGATTCGCGTTTTAAGAAGCATTAGAACTCTATTGCTACGATACGTAGACATCTGCAGACTCTATTTCCTAGCAAGGAAGTGTCGCATTTACATTCTTTTGAAGTGAATATGAGGTATACATAACAATCCACAATGAAAATTATATCTTATCATGAAGCATATAAATGAGGATCGATTTCGCGTTTTAAGAAGCATTAGAACTCTATTGCTACGATACGTAGACATCTGCAAACACTAATTCCTAGCAAGCAAGTGTCGCATTTTCAATCATTTGAAGTAAATACGAGGTACACATAACAATCCACAATGAATATTATATCTTATCATAAAACATAGAAATGAGATGCGATATAGCGATTTAAGAAGCATTAGAACGCTATTGCTTCGATACGTAGACATCTGCCATCGCTATTACCTAGCAAGGAAGTGTCGCATTTACATTCATTTGAAGTGTATTCGAGGTATTCAAGACACTTCGCAATGAATATTATATCTTATCATGAAACATAGAAATGAGATGCGATATCGCGTTTTAAGAAGCATTAGAACTCTATTGCTACGATACGTTGATATCTGCTAACGCTATTTCCTAGCAAGGACGTGTAGCATTTACATTCTTTTGAAGTGAATACAAGGTGTTCATAACACTCCACAATGAATATTATATCTTACAATGAAACATAGAAATCAGATGCGATATCGCGTTTTAAGTAGCATTAGAGATCTATTGCTACGATACGTAGATGTCTGCAGACGCTATTTACTAGCAAAGAAGTGTCGCATTTACATTCACCTGAAGTGTAGGCGAGGTATAAGTGGCATTTCGCAATGAATATTATACCTTATCATGAAACATAGAAATGAGATGCGACATCTCGTTTTAAGAAGCATTAGAACTCTATTGTTTCGATTCGTAGACATCTGGAAGCGCTATTTCTTAGCAAGGAAGTTTCGCATTTACATTCTTTTGAAGTGAATACGAGGTACACATAACAATTCGCATTGTATATTATATCTTAACATGATACATAGAAATGAGGTGCGATATCGCGATTTAAGAAGCATTAGCACTCTATTGCTTCGATACGTAGACATATGGAGACACTATTTCCTAGCAAGGAGGTGTCGCATTTACATTCATTTGAAGTGTATTCGAGGTATACGTGACACTTCGCAATGAATATTATATCTTATCACGCAACTTAGAAATGAGATTTGACATCTCGTTTTACGATGCATTAGAACTGTATTGCTTCGATACGTAGACATCTGCAAACGCTAATTCCCGGCAATGAAGTGTCGCATTTACATTCTTTTGAAGTGAATACGAAGTATACATGGCACTACGCAATGAATAATATATCTTATAATGAATCATAGAAATGGATGCGATATCGCGTTTTAAGTAGCATCAGAACTCTATTGCTACGATTCGTAGACATCTGCAGACGCTATTTCCTATCATGGAAGTGTCGCATTTACATACTTTTGAAGTGAATACAGTGGTATACATAACACTCCACAATGAATATTATATCTTATCATGAAACATAGAAATGAGATGCGATATCGCGATATAAGAAGGATTAGAACTCTATTGCTTCGATACGTAGACGTCTGCAAACGCTATTTAATAGCAAGAAAGTGTCGCGTTAACATTCTTTTGAAGTGAATACGAGGTATACATAACACTCCACATTGAATATTATATCATGTCATGAAATATAGGAATGAGATGCGATATCACGATATAAGAAGCATTAGAAAACTATTGCTTCGATACGGAGACACCTGCAAACGATATTTCCAAGGAAGAAAGTGTCCCATTTACATTCTTTTGAAGTGAATACGAGGTATACATAACACTCCACAATGAATGTTATATATCATCATGAAACATAGAAATGAGATGCGATATCGTGTTTTAAGATGCATTAGAACTCTAATGCTACGGTACGTAGACATCTGCAAACGCTATTTCCTAGCAAGAAAGTGTCGCATTTACATTCATTTGAAGTGTATGCGTGGTATACATGACAATTCGCAATGAGTATTATATCTTAACATGAAACATAGGAATGGGATGCGATATCGCGTTTTGAGAAGCATTAGAACCCTATTGCTTCGATACGTAGACATCTGCAAACGCTATTTTCTAGCAAGGATGTGTGGCATTTACATTCTCTTGAGGTGAGTACGAGGTACACATAACACTCCACAATGAATATTACATCTTATCATGAAACATAGAAATGAGATGCGATATCGCGATTTTCGAAGCATTAGAAATCTATTGTTTCGATACGTAGACTTCTGCAAACGCTATTTCCTAGAAAGCAAGTGTCGCATTTACATTGTTTTGAAGTGAATACGAGGTATACATGACACTTCGGAATGAATATTGTATCTTATCATGAGACATACAAATGTGATGCGATATCGCGTTTTAAGAAGAATTAGAACACCATTGCTACGATACGTAGACATCTGCAGACGCTATTTCCTAGCAAGGAAGTGTCGCACTTACATTGTTTTGAAGTGAATCCGAGATATACATGACACTTCGCAATGAATATTATATCTTATCATGAAACATAGAAATGGGATGCGATATCGCGTTTTGATAAGCACTAGAACTCTATTGCTTCTTACGTAGACAATTGCAAACGCTACTTCCTAGCAAGGAAGTGTCGCATTTACATTCATTTGAAGTGTGTACGAGGTATACATAACACTGCACGATGTATATTATATATTATCATGAAACATAGAAATGAGATGCGATATTGCGATTTCAGAAGCATTAGAACACTATTGCTCGATACGTAGACATCTGCAAACGCTACTTCCTAGCATGGAAGTGTCGCATTTACATTTTTTTGAAAGGAATACGAGGTATACATGACACTTGGCAATGAATATTATATCTTATCATGAAACATAGAAATGTGGTGCGATATCGCGATTTAAGAAGCATTAGAACTCTAGTGCTTCGATACGTAGACATCTGCAATCGCTATTTCCTAGCAACGGAGTGTCGCATTTACGTTCATTTGAAGTGTATGCAAGGTATACATGACACTTCGCAATGATTATTATATATTATCATGAAACATAGAAAGGAGATGCGATATCGCGTTTTGAGAAGCATTAGAACACAAATGCTACGATACGTAGACATCTGCAAACACTATTTCCTAGCAATGGAGTGTCGCATTTACATTCTTTTGAAGTGAAGGCGAGGTTATGACAACACTCCACAATGAATATTATATACTTGTAATGAGACATAGAAGTGAAATGCGATATGGCGATTTATGAAGCAGTAGATCTCGATTGCGTCGATACGTAGACATCTGCCAACGCTATTTCCTAGCAAGGAAGTGTCGCATTTACTTTCATTTGAAGTGTATGCGAGGTATACAAGACACTTCGCAATGAATATTATATCTTATCATGAAACATAGAAATGAGATGCGATATCGCGATTTAAGAAGCATTAGGGCTCCAATACTACGATACGTAGACATCGGCAAACGCTATTTCCTAGCAAGGAAGTGTCGCATTTACATTCTTTTGAAGCGAATACGAGGTATACATAACACTGCACAGTGAATGTTATATCTTATCATGATACATAGAAATGCCATGCGATACCGCGATTTAAACAGCATTAGAAATCTATTGCTTCGATACGTAGATACCTCACTATTCTATCTCCTAGGAAGAAAGTGTCGCATTTACATACTTTTGAAGCCAATACGAGGTATACATAACGATCCACAATGAATATTATATCTTATCATGAAACATAGAAATGAGATGCGATATGACGATTTAAGAAGCATTAGAACATTATTGCTTCGATACGTAGACATCTGCAGACGCTATTTCCTAGCAAGGATGTGTGGCATTTACATTCTCTTGAGGTGAGTACGAGGTACACATAACACTCCACAATGAATAATATATCTTATCATGAAACATAGAAATGAGGAGCGATATCGCGTTATAAGGAGCATCAGAACTCTATTGCTTCGATACGTAGACATCTTCAGACGCTCATTCCTAGCAAGGAAATGTCGCATTTTCAATCTTTAGAAGTGAGTACGAGGTATACATAACACTCCAGAACGAATATTATATCTTATCATGAAACATAGAAATGAGATGCGATATGGCGATTTAAGAAGCAATAGAACTCTGTTGCTTCGATACGTAGACATCTGCAACCGCTACTTCCTAGCAAGGAAGTGTCGCATTTACATTCATTTAAAGTGTATGCGAGGTATACATAACACTTCGCAATGAATATTATATGTTGTCATGAAACATAGAAATGAGATGCAATATCGCGTTTTAAGAAGCGTTAAATCTCTATTGCTTCGATACGTAGACATCTGCAAACGCTATTTCCTAGCAAGAAAGTGTTGCATTTGCATTCATTTGAAGTGAATACGAGGAATACATGAAACTTCGCAATGAATAATATATCTTATCATGAAACATAGATATGAGATGCGACATCTCGTTTTAAGAAGCATTGGAAATCTATTGCTTCGATAAGTAGACATCTGCAAACGCTACTTCCTAGCAATGAAGTGTCGCATTTACATTCTTTTGAAGTGAATACGATGTATTCATGACACTTCGCAATGAATATTATATCTTATCATGAAACATGGAAATAAGGTGCGATATGTTGTTTTAAGAAGCTTTAGACCTCTATTGCTACGGTGTGTTGTCATCTGCAAACGCTATATAATAGCAGGGAAGTGTCGCATTTGCATTCTTTTGAAGTGAATACGAAGTATACATGATACTTCGCAATTAATATTATATCTTATCATGAAACATTGAAATCAGATGCGACATCTCGTTCTAAGAAGCATTAGAACTCTATTGCTTCGATACGTAGACGTCTGCAAACGCTATTTAATAGGAAGGAAGTATCGCGTTAACATTCTTTTGAAGTGAATACGAGGTATACATAACAATCCACATTGAATATTATATCATGTCATGAAATATAGGAATGAGATGCGATATCACGATATAAGAAGCATTAGAAAACTATTGCTTCGATACGGAGACATGTGCAAACGATATTTCCAAGGAAGGAAGTGTCCCATTTACATTCTTTTGAAGTGAATACGAGGTATACATAACACTCCACAATGAATGTTATATATCATCATGAAACATAGAAATGAGATGCGATGCCGCGTTTAGAGAAGGATTAGAACTCTATTGCTACGATACGTAGATATCTGCTAACGCTATTTCCTAGCAAGGAAGTGTAGCATTTACATTCTTTTGAAGAGAATACAAGGTGTACATAACACTCCACAATGAATATTATATCTTACAATGAAACATAGAAATGAGATGCGATATCGCGTTTTAAGTAGCATTAGAGATCTATTGCTACGATACGTAGATGTCTGCAGACGCTATTTACTAGCAAAGAAGTGTCGCATTTACATTCACCTGAAGTGTAGGCGAGGTATAAGTGGCATTTCGCAATGAATATTATACCTTATCATGAAACATAGAAATGAGATGCGACATCTCGTTTTAAGAAGCATTAGAACTCTATTGTTTCGATTCGTAGACATCTGGAAGCGCTATTTCCTAGCCAGGAAGTGTCGCATTTACATTCATTTGAAGTGTATGCGAGGTATACAGGACACTTCGCAATGAATATTATATCTCATCATGAAACATGGAAATGAAATGCGATATCGCGATTTAAGAATCATTAGGGCTCTATTGCTTCGATACGTAGGCATCTGCAAACGCCATTTCCTAGCAAGGAAGTGACGCATTTACATTCTCTTAAAGTGAATACGAGGTTATAATAATACTCCACAATGAATATTATATCTTATCATGAGACATAGAAATGAGATGCGATATGGCGATTTAGGAAGCAGTTGATCTCTATTGCTTCGATACGCAGACATCTGCAAGCGCGATTTCCTAGCAAGGAAGTGTCGCATTTACATTGTTTTCAAGTGAATACGAGGTACACATGACACTTCGCAATGAATATTGTATCTTATCATGAAACATAGAAATGAGATGCGATATCGCGTTTTAAGAAGAATTAGAACCTTATTGCTTCGATACGGAGACATGTGCCAACGCTATTTCCTTGCAAGGAAGTGTCGCATTTACATTCATTTGAAGTGTATGCGATGTATACAAGACACTTCGCAATGAATATTATATCTTATCATGAAACATAGAAATGGGATGCGATATCGAGATTTAAGAAGCATTGGGACACTATTGCTTCGATACGTAGACATCTGCAAACACTTTTTCCGAGCAAGGACGTGTCGCATTAACATTCTTTTGAGGTGAAGACGAGGTATACATATAACTGCGCAATGAATATTGTATCTTATCGTGAAACATAGAAATGGGATGCGATATCGTAATTTAAGGAGCATTAGAACTCTATTGCTTCGATACCTAGACATCTGTAGACGCTACTTCCTAGCAAGGAAGTGTCGCATTTACATTCTTTTGAAGTGAATACGAGGTATACAAAACCCTTCGCAATGAATATTATATCCTATCATGAAACATAGAAATGGGATGCGATATCTCGTTTGAAGAAGCATTAGAAATCTATTGCTTCAATTCGTAGACATCTGCAAACGCTACAACCTTGCAAGGAATTGTCGCATTTACATTCATTTGAAGTGTCGAGGAGGAATACATAACACTTCGCAAAGAGTATTATATCTTATCATGAATCATAGAAATGTGATGCGATATCGCGTTTTGAGAAGCATTCGAACTCTATTGGTACGATACGTAGACATCTGCAAACGCTATTTCCTAGCAAGGAAGTGTCGCGTTTACATTCTTTTGAAGTGAACACGAGCTATACATAACATTGCACAATGAATATTGTATCATATCATGAAACATAGAAAAGAGATGCGGTATCCCGTTTTAAGAAGCATTAGAACTGTATTGTTTCGATACGTAGACACCTGGAAACGCTATTCCCTAGCAAGGAAGTATCGCATGTACACTCTTTTGAAGTGAATACGTGGTATACATGACACTTCGCAATTAATATTGCACCTTATCATGAAGAATAGAAATGTGATGCGATATCGCGTTTCAAGAAGCATTAGAACCATATTGCTCCGATAAGTAGACATCTGCAAACGCTACTTCCTAGCAATGAAGTGTCGCATTTACATTCTTCTGAAGTGAATACGAGGTACACATAACAATTCGCATTGAATATTATATCTTAACATGAAACATAGAAATGAGGTGCGATATCGCGAATTAAGTATCGTTAGAACTCTATTGCTACGATACGTAGACATTTGCAAAAGCTATTTTCTAGCAAGGAAGTGTCGCATTTACATTCTTTTGAAGCGAATACGAGGTATACATAGAAATCCACAATGAATATTATATCTTATCACGAAACATACAAATGAGATGCGATATCGCGTTGGGAGAAGCGCCAGAACACTAATGCTACGATATGTAGACATCTGCAAACGCTATTTCCTAGCAAGGAAGTGTCGCATTTACATTCCTTTGAAAGGTATAGGAGGTATACATGACACTTCGTAATAAATATTATATCTTATCATGAAACATAGAAATGAGATGCGATGTCGCGATATAAGGGGCATTAGAACTTTATTGCTTCGGTACGTAGACATCTGGAAACGTAATTTCCTAGCAACGAAGTGTCGCATTTACTTTCTTTTGAAGTGAATACGTGGTATACATAACACTCCACAATGAATATTATATCTTATCATGAAACATTGAAATGAGATGCGATATTGCGTTTTAAGAAGCGTTTGAATTCTATTGCTTCGATACGTAGACATCTGCAAACGCTATTTCCTACTAAGGAAGTGTCGCATTTACATTCTCTTGAAGTGAATACGAGGTATACATGACACTTCGCAATATATATTATATCTTCTCATGAAACATAGTAATGAGTTGCGATATCTTGTTTTAAGAAGCATTAGAGCACTATTATTTCGGTACGTAGATATCAGGAAACGCTGGTTCCTAGCAAGGAAGTGAGGCATTTACATTCGTTTGAAGTGAATACGAGGTATACATGACACTTCGCAATGAATATTATATCTTATCACGAGACATAGAAATGAGATGCGATATCGCGATTTAAAAAGCTAGAGAACTCTATTGCTACGATACGTAGATATCTGCAGACGCTGTTTCTTAGCAAGGAAGAGTCGCATTTACATTCTTTTGAAATAAATACGAGGAATACGCAACATTCCACAATGAATACTATACCTTATCACTAAAGATAGAAATGAGATGCGATATCGCGTTTTAAGAAGCATTAGAACTCTATTGCTTCGATACGTAGATATCTGCAAACGCATCTTCCTAGTACGGAAGTGTCGCATTTACATTCATTTGATGTGTATCCGAGGTACTCATGACAATTCGCAATGAATATTATATCTCATCATGAGACATAGAAATGAGATGCGATATCGCGTTTTGTGAAGCATTAGAACTCTACTGCTTCGATACGTAGATATCTACAAACGCTACTGTGACGTCAGGCGTGCCGCCTGCCACCCTCTCAACGCACCACAGCAACCACCCTCACGCGCCTGCACCACCTGCAATACCCTGGCCCAACTCGCCGTCTCTCCGACTCCAGGGGACATACCCTCCGTCTCACTCGCACCCGCAGAGGTGCTCGCCGTCTCTCTCACTCCAAGGGACCTACCCTCCGTCTCACTCGCACCCGCAAATGTGTTCGCCTTCTCCCTCGCTCCAAGGGCAACACATTCTGTCTCACTCGCACCGAGGACCTCGTGCGTCATCTCGCTCGCACCAAGGACCATGTGCGCTGTCTCGCTCCCACTCAAGGTGCCATCCACTGTCTCACTCTTACCTGCAGGGAAACTCGCCCTCTCGCTCACTCCAGGGACGTACCATGTGAATCAACCTCTACGAGATTCTAATTTCATACTTGTATCTCTATAATCATAAGAGCGCTAATTAAATAAGCCGCGACGCGCGAGATCGCGACCGCCTCAGCGGCACGCGCCGCTAACCCCACCACGCAACGCCGAGACCCCACTCGGGCGTCCACATACTCCCACCTACGTTCGCACGCGACCGAAGCGCTCCGAGAGTTGAGGAGGTCGCAGACGCATCTTAGGAGACACAGTCAGTCAGTACCGTCAGTACGGTACAGTTCTATCTCGCCTTCGGGCACTTGCAATTCCAAGTCTCTTCCAAGTCGCGCCTTAGGGCCGTCGCGCAGCCTCGATGAGGTTCCTAGTTCTAAAGTCCTTGTTCTAATTCCTAATTCATAGTTAACCTAGTCTTAATACTTAGAAATAATTGTTCTTGTACTCTTTGATTTAGAATATACCTTATTATTTTTCTACCACATCAAGTTCTAGTTCATTCCAACTCCATTTCTATATTCAATTATATTTTAATACAAATTCTTCCAAGTTCGTAACAACTTGAGTGTTTATAAACGAACTCTTCGCGCCGGGAGGAAGAATTTAATCCATTATCTCGTGCGGAATACGTTGGTGAAACGCCAGAATTCTTCGTTCATCGACGGACGGCGACATTCATCGCAGCTCCACCGTCACAACGCCGATTTCAGCCAGCCGTACGCCGACTCCTCCCCCGAGAACGACCCTCGACGATCGCCACATCTGAAAGCAGAAGAGGGAAATCAGCGAAAGGTAAGTAAAATCCTTCCTTACACGCGTTCGCGATTGTTTACGGTGCCCGCGTCTTGCCAGAATCGACGAACCCGGTCATACGCGTTTTATACCGGACCGAATTCTCGACAAAAATGCTTGTGTCATTCAGCCTCCTGGGATACGAATAATTTGTTCGCCAGGACGTGACATAATTTCTGGTGACAGCGGTGGGATATTCGCGTATAACTTATCGGAAATTCTGCTGAATAAGTGTACGAACAGCCATGGCGACGCGCACGCCGACAAAGCGAACGCGGCTTCAGGTACAATAGGACGCCGCCGCAACCGAATCCGATACTCACCGAACGTTAGATTCTCACGATGCTCTCGCAATCGACGTCGCCGGACCTTCAAACGATAATACGGATAAAGAACAAGCGATCGCTACGTTAAATCGTCAAATAGATTTCATGCGTTGGGAATTGGAATCCTTACGCGCGGCACAATCCGCAAACGCCGACACTATCTATTTCGGAACTCCGCACCTGCAACCGACACGTAGCTCAGGGTCCGATTCACCAAACTCTCAAACAGATAGGTTTATTTTTCGCGAAGCAATAGATAGCATCCCTATATTCGATGGCAAAAACTTGCCAATATTACAGTTCGTGCGGGCCTGTAAACGGGCAAGGGAGTTGATTTCGCCCGAAGGAGAACCCTCGTTCACCAAACTCATTGTCAATCGTTTACGCGGCTGTGCATACCTGGCCGTAGAGGACGAGCAATGCTCTTCGGTCGGACAACTGACCGATATTCTACGAGCCGCATTCGGAAATACAAAGTCAACCGACCATTACAGGGGCGAACTAACTAATACTTTCATGCGCCCAGGAGAACATATCCTCGATTTCATAGGTAGAATTAAAGACCTACGTAACGCAGCAATCGACTGCGAACGGTTCGATTCCGCCGAATTAGTAAATTCACGTTCCGGAATAGACGCGTTTACGCTTAGGTGTTTTTGCGACGAGCTTATCCCGGAAATTCGACATTCGATGAACACGCGATTGTACGAAACATACGCGGACGCGTTCGCTCACGCTAAGGAGTTGTACAGGCGACACGAATTAGACAAAGAGAGACTCTCCTCGTCGCGTCCCCGTACAGAAAATTTTCACTTCGAGCGCCGGCAAGAAACGGTTTGCGCTCGTTGTAATAGTCGCGGTCATGTCACCCGCAATTGCAGGTACGCAAATCATAGACCGCAGTCACGTAACCACGGGAAGAAACCCCGAGGTATCCTCGACAGGAACGACCGCCTGTAACGGGACCTCCGCGCGGTCAGTACGCACCGCCCGATTGACGGGATCTCGTTTGTAGGTACTGCCGAAACCTGGGACATAGCATAGACGAATGTCGAAAGCGACAATTTAATAATGTCGGAAATAACGTTTCGCGCCCGAATCCGGGAAACGCGAACGGCCTCCCGACCCGCCGCGAGACGGTACGCGAGGCCGGCTACGATCGCCGAGTTCCCGCCTTAACGAACGACGAGTCAATCTCGATAATAGAAGAGCAGCAGTAAACATAACGGGTAAAACTAGCGTCCCCACGGTTGTCATAAATTCTAACGCGTTAATTGAACCCGTAGTAATGATGATCGACACCGGAGCCGAGATCAACGTGATCAAGGAAAACGCGCTAAAACCTAAAACTCTAATTAACACTGGAGAACGCCTAACTATTACCGGTGTAACTCAGGGAACCGTAGCCACCTTAGGGACGGTTACGTTACCGATATTTTCTCGTGACGTTCCGTTTAATGTTGTCAGTTCCGACTTCCCAATTAAATCCGCCGGGATCATGGGATCCGGGTTTTGTGCAGAAGCGGATATATCTTTTAGAAATAAATATATCCTGTGGCACGGGAATAGGATCCTATTTGCACGTCGCGAAGACGTTTTAAATAAAATAATACTTCCTCCGCGGACTAACTCGAGCATACGCGTCGGAATAATTAATTCAGGCGTAGGCGAAGGAATAATCCCCCGAACACAGATCGCGAAGGGAGTATATTTCGGTCATGCTATCGTTAAAGTGCGAAACGGCCATGCGATAGCAAGCATAATTAATGCGACCGATACCGAGATCGAGATCACGGTGCCCAGAATTCATCTGGACCCGCTTCCCGTTCTCGAATCGCTGAAACGCGAACCAGCGTTATATTCGTTATTTACGAATACTTCTAAATCCACTGTTTCTAATACAAAAATCAATACTAAATCCACTGTTTCTAATACAAAAATCAATACTAAATCCACTGTTTCTAATACAAAAATGAATACTAAATCCACTGTTTCAAGCATGCGTACTAATTCTACTAATACTAAATCCACTGTTTCCAGCATGCCTACTAATCCAATTAATACTAAATCCACTGTCTCAAGCATGCGTACTAACTCGTCTAATTCCAAATCCACTGTATCCACTCTAAAACGAGTATTCCCAAATCCCACTGTATCTTATACTAACATTGTTTCAAAATCCACTACAAATTCTACGAATTCCAACGAAAATCTCTTACCATCGTCACGCGATATTCAACACAAAGTTTCCAAACATGATAAATCTTCCAATAACAACCTCAGAAAATCCACAAAAATTTTTTCAAGTGCCATCGAAGGTACGCAACGTAACTTAAACATTCGCACGAAAGATACACAAAATAAATCTCTTCTCAAAAGCGATAGCGAACGACACTTGAAACGCGACACTCCGCGCGCCACTCAAAATGTAACGCAACCTCAAAGCCGATTCGACGAAATAGTCGCGTCACTCCGTCTAGATCATCTAAACAGCGAAGAAAGAAATAATATATACAAACTGATTTCTAACAATCAAGATTTATTCCATCTCCCAGGCGATAAATTAGGATTTACCAATGTAACCGAGCACCGTATTCCAACGATAAATGATCAGCCAATAAACGTGAAACAATACCGCTTCCCGCCGATACACAAGGAAGAAATACAACGTCAAATAGATCAATTACTGGAAAAGGAAATTATTAAACCGTCAAAATTTCCATATAATTCACCGCTCTGGGTTGTACCCAAGAAACCGGATTCTTTAGGAAATAAAAGATGGAGAGTTGTAATAGACTATCGAAGCCTGAACGAAAAATCCATCGCCGATGCGTACCCGCTCCCGTGTATAACGGAGATACTAGATAAGTTAGGAAGCGCAAAGTACTTCAATACCTTTGATTTAGCAAGTGGATTCCATCAAATCCCAATGTCAAGATTTATTGTCTGCCCTACACCAGGACGGTGATCAGGCGTGCTTCCTCACCCAGACGGGTATACGCGACGTAATCTAGCCTCTACCTCCCAGGGTACTCCCACCTCACTGAAACGGGCGATGGAAAAATCCAGATGTGCCGGGGCGCCTTTCCCACCGGGCGAGTCCTTCAGCTACTCCGTCGGAGAGGACGAATCCTAACCGCAGGAGCACCCACGGGGAACCTCGGGAAGGCGAACTCGCTACGTGTACGCGAACACGCTCACTCTGACCCTTTATTTAGAAATTTAAAGAGCTTTGATCGACTGAAGAGTTGTCGATCAAAGCAAGACCTCAACTACTGGTTTGAATGGAATTTCCATTCTGAAGACTTAACTTTTGTATTCTATCCAACGATGGAGCAAGCCTACTCCATGAACATCTTCAGCCAGAGCGCTTCCTGGCTGAAGCTGGCGAGCACAGAGAAGGCCTCTGGCGACGACACCAAGTGCGGTGCCGCCTCCGGCCATCTCCACTCACTCGCCGGGATAATGTCTCGCAGAGCTTCTCTCTGCGCTTCGAAGAGTGGGCACTCTAGTAGGAAGTGTCCCACTGTATCTGCTGCACCTCCGCAGATACATGTCGAGTCATTGACAACGGCGTACGTCAATAGACGAGCCATAAAGTTGCCATGCCCCGACAGCACCTACGTGGTGTAGTGACTTGGCCTAATCCAGTCGGCGGCCAGTCTTACTCTAACATCCTGAAAAAAGTCATACGTCGTGCGACCCTTATGGGAATCTTTCCACCGGGTTTGCCACACGTTTATGACTTCAATTTTAACGCATTCTTCACCGTCTTCCAATCCACTTTGGATGACGGTGTTCCCTATCCTGGGGTCTCTTCCTCTACGAAGATTGTAGAGGGCCCTATGCTGCTAGACGACCATGTCTATAGGGGCCGCGCCAGCCACTACGCACGCACCTTCCCACGATATCCGGCGGTATGCACCGGTCATCGCGATCAAGGCGCGACGTTGCGCGGATCTGAGCACCTTCCACTCTCTCTCCGTGCACAGGTCGGCCCATCCCGCCGAGGCATACACCATCGTCGAGACGAACGCACCCCTGTTGGTGCCATCGAGAGAGCTGAAGCGGAGCCCCCACGTACATCTCGCCAGCCTACTAAGTTTACTGAACAGCGATCCGACCTTGTCGCTCAAATATCTACAATGGGATCTGACTCCCATATCTGCGTCTATGTTGACGCCAAGGTACCGTACCGCGTGCTTGAATTTAATACTATTATTCCCTAATCGGATGGTCGGCGGTCTCGCGGCAAGGTCGGCTTTAGAAGACCGAACGGCCTTGCGTTTTCTGTCCGGGCGCGTGCCTCCTCTTCTTCCTATCGCTGGCCTCTCGATCAAACCACTCTTGAGGACAATTGCCTCCGTCTTTGTGGCCGATACTTCGAGTTTCGCCAGCCTACACCAAAGGAGAATCTGGTCAACAACTTGTTGACCATTTATCTCCAATTCTCTTCTACTATTTCCGCTTACAAGGACTAGGAGAACGTCCGCGTAAGCTATGAACCTATTCTCGACTGTGGTCTGGAGTGACCGCAGGAGATTGTCAAACATAAGGTTCCAGCAGGCGGGACCGAGAACGGAGTCTTGCGGACACCCTCTCGTCGCCCGCTTGGAAACCTGTACAGATCCTATTGAGAGTCTAACCCGTCGGCCGTCGAAGTAACTTTTCATTACTTCGAAAACGTTCCGAGGGCAGCCTCTTTCTTTCATCGACTCTAAGACTAGGGGCCACCAGACATTGTCGAAGGCTCCAGAGATGTCGAAGAGAAGCGCCACAGCGTATCGATGCTCGGAAGCATCGACCATGCGGCGCATCTCCACGACCGCGTCTTCCGCCGACCTTCCGGGCGTGAACCCGAACTGTCGGTCGGAGACCATCCCAGGGGCCAACGACGTCTGGTAGAGACGCTTTTTTAGGAGCTTCTCGAGGAGTTTCCCTACTACTGAGAGGAGACAGATCGGTCTGTAGGACTTCGGATTCTTCTCGTCTTTCCCTTCCTTCAAGAGGACTCTGAGAGAGCCCTCCTTCCAGATCGAGGGGAAGACGCCCCATTGAAGGCATCCGTTAAATATTCTTGTCATCTGACCGGGAATTATACCTACGGTGGCCTTCAGCGCCTGGACCTCTATGTGGTCCGGCCCCGGTGCCTTTCTATTTTTGAAAGTCTTTACTGCACTCACTACCTCCGCTTCCGTGAAGCAGGAGGCATCAGGAGTGTCAGGCGCGAAGTGTGCGCTTTCCCTAATCTCACGCTGCTCCGGCGTGTCTTCTTCTTCCCGGTCCTCGGGGACGTGCGTACTCAGGAGTAAGCTGGCTGTCTCGCGGCTATCATATGTGTTGTCTCTACCACGCCGGAGAGTACTAAGGACTCTCTCAACTCGGAGTTTATTCGCCTGGAGCTTATAGACGGTACTCCAGGGCCCCGAGTTCCCGTTCGACGTTACAAAGCGTCGCCAGCTTTCGAGTTTCGTCCGCTTCACCTTATTGTTATATTCCCGCAAAGAGGAGCGGTACTTTAACCATTTTTCTTGGCGAGCGGTTTCGTCTCGTTCCTTCTGAGCCACACGTCTCAGACTGTGCTCAGATCTTTTCATATCTGAAAGTTCTTTCGTCCACCACGGGTTGGACTTTCTAAGTTGTCTTTTGTAAGGCATTGACGCGGCACAGGAATCAGTGATGACTCCCGTTAGCGTCTCCGCCAACCTATCTACATCTTCCGCAGACTCCAGCCTTACTGTCTCGAGCCTCGATCTAGATTGATCGGCCAGGCTTTCAGTGAAGAGCTCCCAATCGGCTCGATTGACGTCGAACCGAGTGCTTGCTCCTCCCTGATCCACCGCTACAGTGCTCGGGACCCTCAGCCGGATGTTAATTGCGTTGTGATCGCTGGTCACCCAATCTCTCCGTACCCTCCAGCCCCCGATGAGTGGGAGCATGGTTGGCGATGCCAGAGTAACGTCGATGTATGACGAGCCTCTACTGGTCGACCAGTAGGTAGGTAGCTGACGAATATCGTTCACAACTTCCATGCCAAACGCCCGTATGAGCTCCTCGAACTTTGCTCCCCTATCGTCTGTACTCTGCGGCCCCCAGAGTGACGACCGGGCGTTGGCATCTACCGAAACTAACAATCTCTTCCCCCTCAGATTATGAAACACCGTCTCGAGGTGCCTGAGGTGCATCTCGATATCGTCGCTGTACTGGAAGTAGCACGATACGACGTATACCGAGATGCCGGGCGCCAGCACTTCCGCATAAACGCAGTGCGTATTGCTAAGCTGCGAGATGAATACCATTTCGATACGAGGGTTGCTAACGGCGACTGCCGCCCACGGGTGTTGTGAGCTTACAGCCGCCACCTTCATACCGATCCCTAGTCCACAAATAGCATAGCTCGTGCTTAGTTTCCTAGCGTATGGCTCCTGCAATAGCAGGACGTCTAGGTACTTTTCTGCAACGAGCTGAGTCACTTGCCCTGTGACTGCAGCTGAGTGTTGCATGTTCAGCTGCAGTATCCTAAGTCCCGTGGTCGCGAATCCGATCGCGGGCGTCGACGTCGACGTCAACGCTTGAGCTTGAGCTGTGTCGGTTGCGGACGTAGACGCGATGGGGTATGGTGGGTACGCGATCGCGGGGGGAATCGCGGATCTAACGTTCCTAGTCTGGTTTTTCCTTTCTCTATTTCTTATTGACCCAGCCAGAGATACCGGATCTGACCTGGGTCTTCCGTTGCACCTAGTTATCCGGATTTCGACAGCGCAAAGGCTGATACCTAGAGCCCTAGCCAAAGCCTCGTCGGCGGAGTCTCGCCCAGTCGCGGCCCGTCGACGCTGCCCGAGTACAGCCGTCGCCGACCGCCGAGCTTGACGGCTCCGCCGCTCGACTATGGGGCCAATACCGTGGGACGGGGTCACGGGACGAGGATTTCTCTCCCATCTTGACCCATCATACGCCACGATCACCTCACCCGGCCCTGCCCTCACCCGGAGATCCGAATGGAGGGCTATTTTGCCTCCGGAATTTTTAGGGTCGGGTGTGGCCATCATGAGAATTTGCGTTTGTGGGGGGGTTGATGCTTCTTACTTCGGGACGGTGGGGTCGTCAAGCCCATCAGCGCACACCAACGCTGCCCTGCCGGGGCCGCGGTCTCCAGCTGCTAACGCAGGGAGACACTCGCTAGAGCCTCCTTCGATTAAGAGAAAAGTTTTTGTTCTTGTGTGTTTGAGTGTTGTGTACCTTGTTTCTGCAGCGAGCGCCGCAGAGGTACACGTGTAGGGGTCTCGTTCTGCTGGTATGACAGAACGAGGCCTTTGTGTATTGAGATCGCTGCTAATTATCAGTCTCCAGCGATTTACGTGTCTCTACTTCGAATTTCGTTCCTAATCTGCTTCCAGGCGCTTAAGTGCCCGACTGCAGTTAGGCCCTGTACGACATATGGCCTAAGCTATACGTCTTTTGATTTATTATTGAACCTTAGGTTCGGGTGAGACACTTTTGTCGAGGCCGCGGTTCTGCTCAGGACAGAACTCTCGCTAGGACCTTTCGCAACCGTGTTTGTGTTTGTGTATGGTGTGTGTGCTGTGTACCTCCTTCCGACAGCGTGCGCTATCGAGGGTACACGTTAGTGGAGCTCGCTATACTTCCCGTACTAGCTTGTCTCCTATTAAGCCATCTACGGATGGGTTGACCAAACTTGGAATTCATAGGTCCCCCAGTCGACCGTTAGCGCACCGAGGGTGGCTCCCCGATCGACTGCGGCCCTTGCGATGGTTTACTGCTCAGTCTACCACCTGAATGTTTATTTCCGGCCTTTTTTTGGCCCCGTTCTGGCCTTTTCCAAACCATCTTACTAGCCCACAGCTGGCCGGCTTCCACTATTTGGTGTTTCCTACTTAGCTTTTTATAGATATTCAGTCTCGCTCGGCTAAGTCTTAGTGCCGGAGACTTTCCCAGATCTTCAAGTTTCAGAGACCTCACTTGGCTAGGTGTAAGTGCCAGTAGCTTTTTATGTAGATTACAAAGCCCGAAAATCATTTTATTTTTCTATCATTTTATGCGCCAGATGGCGACTTACAGTTTCATACATCTCAGAAATTTTCTGGGACTGGAGCCTTAAATTTTCAGAATGGCCTAAATGAAAAAGGCCGCCAGCACCCGGATTTAATCCGGGCACCAGCGGCCTGCCGTTTATCGAATTCCATTTAATGGAAAAAGCCGCCGGCGCCTGGAATTTCCAAGCACCAGCGGCTAGCGCCCCTAAATTTTGTAAAATGGCCTAAATGAAAAAAGGCCGCCAGCGCCCGGAGTAGCTCCGAGCACCAGCGGCCTGCATTTCTGGATTTCCCATTAAATAGAATTAGCCGCCGACGCCTGGAGTACTCCAGGCGCCCAGCGGCTAGCATCACTAAATTTGGTCAAATAAAATTAGCCGCCGGCACCTGGAATACTCCAGGCACCCAGCGGCAGGCTTTTATAACTCCATTTCTATACTTTATTAGCCGCCAACACCCAGAATTCTTCTAAGTGCCAGCGGCGTATTGCTTTCTCGGGCTTGATAAAAAAGGCCGCCAGCGACTCGGTTTAACCGAGCGCCAGCGGTCTTAGCATATATAGCTTTGAGGTCTCTTTCGACCTTCGTATCTGGGATCTCTGAAATGTCTTTATTTCGAGATCTGAATATCACCACTTACTCACCATTTGTTCTGCTGTTCATTTTTGCCTTCCGCCTGTAGGGCTAGCCACCCCCAGTCTCCCAGTCTGGAAGTGGGATGGACTGCGTCCTTCGGACGCCCGCCACATAAGAGCCATTCGGTCCTAGGACGCCGACTCGTGACAATGCAGTGTCCAGATCCCAATGTCAGATTTAGTGTCTGCTCTACACCCGGACGGTGATCGAGCGCGGTTCCTGAGCCGTACGGCTATACCCTGACGGAATCTACCATCTACCAACCAGTTACTCCCACCTCACTGAAAGGGGCGATGGAAAAATCCAGATGTGCCGGGGCGCCTTTCCCACCGGGCGAGTCCTTCAGCTACTCCGTCGGAG
Source organism: Xylocopa sonorina (assembly GCF_050948175.1). NCBI lineage: Eukaryota > Metazoa > Arthropoda > Insecta > Hymenoptera > Apidae > Xylocopa > Xylocopa sonorina. The sequence goes on along the minus strand of NW_027490137.1, from coordinate 814,996 downwards.
AGGACGAATCCTAACCGCCGGAGTACCCACGGGGAAACTCGGGGAGGCGAACTCGCTACGTGTACGCGAACACGCTCACTCTGACCCTTTTTGAATATTAAGCATCAGTTTGGCCAAATTTATAGATGCTCCAGACTGCCTGCTCAGTCAATTCATGTTTGCTCTACGAAAAGGATTCGGACTATTTTGGGCAATCGTTGATGCACCAAACCTCCGAGTCTTAAACGAATTCGATTTGGGTATGGTAGCCCCAGAGCCCCGTTAGCCACCGGGCAAGCCCGGCGCCCAGGTTCCACCACGAGGAGGTGGGGATGGGTACTTCCTGGACTCCCAGGTTCTGGAACCCATCCCAATGTCAGCATCAGATTCCGCTAAAACCGCATTTTCGACCCCTCACGGCCACTACGAATTTCAAAGAATGCCGTTCGGTCTCCGTAACGCCCCAGCCACCTTCCAACGGCTGATGGACAATGTTCTAACAGGTTTGCAAGGCAATGAAATGTTTGTATATCTCGATGATATTGTTCTGTACGCCAGTTCTTTGCACGAACACGAGGTAAAATTTAATAAGCTTGTAGAACGCCTTCGAAACGCGAACCTTGTCCTCCAGCCGGACAAGTGCGAGTTTTTGCGTCGTGAAGTAAATTATTTAAGGCACGTCATTAGCGAAAACGGGGTAAAACCCGATCCTAATAAAATATGAACAGTCAGAGACTTTCCACGTCCACAGAACCCAAAACAAATAAAACAGTTTCTCGGTCTCGCAGGATACTATCGCAGATTTATTTCAAATTTCTCTTCTATCGCGAAACCACTAACGAATCTCCTTAAAAAAAGATATTAAATTCATTTGGCGAAACGATCAGGAAATTGCATTCGTTACACTAAGAGACATGCCCTGTGAAGCACCGATATTGCAGTATCCTGACTTTTCGAAACCGTTTATCATAACCTCAGACGCATCCGCCAACGCTATCGGCGCCGTTCTTAGTCAGGGCCCCATCGGTAGGGACCTTCTAATCGCCTACACGTCGCGCTTGCTGAATAATGCAGAGAAAAATTATTCAACTATAGAAAAGGAGTGTTTGGGCATCATTTACGCCGTTCATTATTTTAGACCATATATCTACGGTCGATCTTTCAAACTCGTGACAGACCACAGACCGTTGGTCTGGATGAACTCCGTCAAAGATCCGTCCAGTAGATTAGTTCGTTGGCGCCTTAAACTGGCCGAATACGAATATGAAATCGTATACAAGCCAGGAAAGGTGAACATGAACGCAGATGCTTTGTCAAGAAACCCTGTCAGCGTAAAGCCAATTACACACTCCAGCGACTCCGACGAAAACATTTTCGAGTTTCCAGTTCCTAAATCATCCAAACCTCCACCTCCGCCGCCTCCTACACCAGCATCCTCGACAGAAAATATCGACAGATCGCAATTACCGACAGAAAATCCTAGTTCCTCCTTACCGACAACGGTACCGACAGACTTACCGACAGTGGACTACCCACCCGAAGTCAGGCAACGACCTCGAGTTACTACAAGAGACTCGTTATCCGCAAGGCACGATAATTTAGTCGTCTTTATCACGAGAGGAGGCCGCCCGTACGAAACAGGCGCACGCGAACTTCAGAATGTAGGAAAATTCCATCAACATAAAGATAACGTTAACTTAGGAAGAGCCAAAGTAAGTTCTCACGGAAATTATTTCCAAATTTCATTACCAGTTACGGAACACGAAAAGAAACAAGTCGACAATCAAATCTTTCTAGAATGTTTACAATCTCTATATGACGTAACACGCGAGCTTCAATTAGAATCGTTTAGCATAGCACAAACCGCAATTAATCAATTTACTCTTTCACAAATCAAACGAATCCTAGTAGATCTCTTTCTCGACACCAATATTCAAATTACGTTCTGCCAAGGTCTCGTTCGAACTCCGCGAGAATAACTTCGAAACGATATAATCCGCGAGAATCACGATACCCCAGTAGCAGGACACAAAGGAGTTAACAAAACTTACAGTAGAATCCGTGAAAAGTACTACTGGCCGAACATGAAACAAGAAATCCAAAAATACATAGAAAAATGCGAAATGTGCCAAAAATTAAAACTAACTAGAGTCAAAACGCGTCAACCTCTAACTCTCACCGATACCCCAGGCACAGCATTCGACAAGATATCCATGGACGTTATGGGACCATTACCCCCCACTCCAGACGGATATACGAACATACTCACGATACAAGATCTCCTGACAAAGTATTCCCTAGCAATTCCTTTAAAAAGAACCACGGCGGTTGACATAGCCAACGCGTTCATTACGCATTTTATTTGTAAATTCGGATGCCATAAGGGCATATTAACAGATCAAGGTTCCAACTTTATAAACTCATTGACGAAAACCATCGCCGCTAGATTCAGAATTCAACAATATAAAACAACGGCTTTCCACCCCCAGACCAACGGTTCTGTGGAAAGATCACATCACGTGTTAGCGGAATATTTAAAACAATTCATAGGCAATCGGAACAATTGGGGAAAATGGCTGCCATACGCTATGTTTTCCTACAATACCAGTACACACGAAGGAACACGTTACACGCCATACGAACTGGTTTTTGAGAAAATAGCACGAACTCCCTCTGCCATACCTTTCAGAGACACTTCGGAAAACGAATCGTACGCCACGTATTTAGATGAACTCAACGATAGAATACGTACTTCACAAGAAATAGCGAAAACATACTTAGACGGTGCAAAAACACGCGCTAAATTCTATTACGATAAGAAGCTTAATGTAAAGGATTTCCAAGTCGGACAATGAGTTTATTTGCTCCGCGAACCACTTAGACATAAATTCGATTCTCAATACACAGGCCCATATAAGATCTTGGAGATTCTGCCTAATAATAATGTAAAAATTAATGTTAAGGGGAGGCACAAGATTGTGCATTCAAATAAATTAAAAAAATTGTAAGCGCCTACAAACGATGAATGCACGTATGAGAGTTCGATCGAATGTAGGAGACAGTGAAAAGTGTAAGTCAAAATCAAAAACTGAAAATCTTAATGAACAAAGAGTAAAAGAATCGGTGACAGTGACAAACGAACAAAGTGCACCTCAGAAGAAAAGTGCAACCAAACAGAGTGCAGCCGTAGCAGCACAAGATACGCAGAGACCACAGCATCCACGAGACGAGAGACCACAGCATCTACGAGATGAGAGCAGCATACACGCCAAGGAGGACCAATCTCCTCCACAGCACACGAGACGAGTAGCATACCACATCGAGCCCACATCAGTCCAGAGATTTCGCAATAGGCGAAATTCTTTTTCTAAGGGGGAAGGTGTGACGTCAGGCGTGCCACCTGCCACCCTCTCAACGCACCACAGCAACCACCCTCACGCGCCTGCACCACAGGCAACACCCAGGCGCAATTCGCCGTCTCACTCAGGCCAAAGGCTACGACCATCGTCTCACTCGCACCCGCAGAGGTGCTCGCCGTCTCTCTCACTCCAAGGGATATACCCTCCGACTCACTCGCACCCGCAGAGGTGCTCGCCGTCTCTCTCACTCCAAGGGACCAACCCTCCGTCTCATTCGCACCCGCAGAGGTGCTCGCCATCTCGCTCGCACCAAGGACCATGTGCGCTGTCTCGCTCCCACTCAAGGAGCCATCCACCGTCTCACTCTTACCTGCAGGGAAACTCGCCCTCTCGCTCACTCCAGGGACGTACCAGGAGAATCAACCTCCACGAGATCCGACGACGGGAACCCTCACCGTACAAAGGACTCTACGATTTCACCATCCCAGATCTGCCATGCCCAAAATACTATTTCTAATATTATTAATTAACATTATATATATACCACTACATTCTAAGCTGTGTATTCCTAGCTCATAGAATTTACACGACACTACTTTATAACGACACAAACAACACACATTTTACATTTAAGTCGTAATTTCTAATTTCATACTTGTATCTCTATATTCATAAGTTGCGCTAATTAAGTAACCCGCGACGCGCGAGATCGCGACCGCCTCAGCGGCACGCGCCGCTAACCCCACTACGCAACGTCGAAACCCCACTCGGGCGTCCACATACTCTCACCTACGTTCGCACACGACCGAAGCGCTCCGAGAGTCGAGGAGGTCGCAGACGCATCTTGGGAGACACAGTCAGTCAGTACCGTCAGTACGGTACAGTTCTATCTCGCCTTCGGGCACTTCCAATTCCAAGTCTCTTCCAAGTCGCGCCTTAGGGCCGTCGCGCAGCCTCGATGAGGTTCCTAGTTCTAAAGTCTTTGTTCTAATTCCTAATTCATAGTTAACCTAGTCTGAATACTTAGAAATAATTGTTCTTGTACTCTTTGATTTAGAATATACTTTATTACTTTCCTACCACATCAAGTTCTAGTTCACTCCAACTCCATTTCTAAATTCAATTATATTTTAATACAAATTCTTCCAAGTTCGCAACAACTTGAGTGTTTATAAACGAACTCTTCGCGCCGGGAGGAAGAATTTAATCCATTATCTCGTGCGGAATACGTTGGTGAAACGCCAGAATTCTTCGTTCATCGACGGACGGCGACATTCATCGCAGCTCCACCGTTACAACGCCGATTTCAGCCAGCCGTACGCCGACTGCTCCCCCGAAAACGACACTCAACGACCGCCACATCTGAAAGCAGAAGAGGGAAATCAGCGAAAGGTAAGTAAAATCCCTCCTTACACGCGTTCGCGATTGTTTACGGTGCCCGCGTCTTGCCAGAATCGACGAACCCGGTCATACGCGTTTTATACCAGACCGAATTTTCGACTAAAAGGCTTGTGTTATACAGCCTCCAGGGATACGAATAATTTGTTCGCCAGGACGTGACACTACTTCCTAGCATGGAAGTGTCGCATTTACATTCATTTGATGTGTATGCGAGGTATACATGTCACTTCGCAATGAATATTATATCCTATCATGAAACATAGAAATGAGATGGGATATCGCGATTTAAGAAGCATTAGAACTCTACTGCATCGATACGTAGACATCTGCAAACGCAACGTCCTAGCAAGGAAGTGTCGCATTTACATTCTTTTGAAGTGAGTACGAGACACTTCGCAATGAAAATTATATCTTATCACGAAACATAGAAAGGAGATGCGATATCGCGATTTAAGATGCATTAGAACCCTATTGCATCGGTACGTAGACATCTGCAAGCGCTATATCCTAGCAAGGTTGTGTCGCATTTACATTCATTTGAAGTTTATGCGAGGTATACATGACACTTCGCTATGAATATTATATCTTATCATGCAACGTAGGAATGAGATGCGATATCGCGTTTTAAGAGGCATTATAACTCTATTGCTTCGATACGTAGACATCTGGAAACGTATTTTCCTAGAAAGGAAGTGTCGCATTAACATTCAATTGAAGTGTAGACGAGAAACACATAACACTTCGCAATGAATATTATATCTTATCATAAGACATAGAAATGTGACGCGATATCAAGTTTTAAGATGCACTAGAACTCTATTGCTTCGATACGTAGACATCTGCAACACGCTATTTCCCAGCAAGGAAGTGTCGCATTTACATTCATTTGTAGTGTTTGCGAGGTATACATGACACTTCGCAATGAAAATTATATATTATCATGAAACATAGAAATGAGAAGCGATATCTCGTTTTACGAAGAATTATAACTCTATTGCTACGATACGTAGATATCTGCAGGCGCTATTTCCTAGCAAGGAAGTGTCGCATTTGCATTCTTTTGAAGTGTAGACGAGATATACATATCACTGCACAATGAATATTATATCTTATCATGAAACATAGAAATGGGATGCGATATCGCGTCTTATGAGGCGTTAGAACTCTATTTCTACGATACGTAGACATCTGCAAACACTATTTCCTAGCAAGGAAGTGTCGCATTTACATTCTTTTGAAGTGAATGCGAGGTATAAATAACATTGCACAATGAATATTATATATTATCATGAAACATAGAAATGAGATGCGATATCGCGATGTAAGATGCACTAGAACTTTATAGCTTCGATACGTAGACATCTGCAATCGCTATTTCCTAGCAAGGAAGTGTCGCATTTACATTCATTTGAAGTGTATGCGATGTATACGTGACACTTTGCAATAAATATTATATCTTATCATGAAACATAGAAATGAGATGCGATATCGCGTTTTGAGATGCAATAGAAATCTAATGCTACGATACGCAGAAATCGGCAAACGCTACTTCCTAGCAAGGAAGTGTCGCATTTACATTCATTTGAAGTGAATACGAGGAATACATGAAACTTCGCAATGAATATTATATCTTATCATGAAGCATAGAAATTAGATGCGATATCCCGTTTCAAGAAGCATTAGAACTCTATTGCTTCGATACGTAGACATCTGCAAACGCTATTTCCTAGCAAGGATGTGTCGCATTTACATTCATTTGAAGTGAATACGAGGAATACATGAAACTTCGCAATGAATATTATATCTCATCATGAAACACAGTAATGTGATTCGATATCCCGTTTCAAGAAGCATTAGAACTCTATTGCTTCGATACGTAGACATCTGCAATCGCTATTTCCTGCCAAGGAAGTGTCGCATTTACATTCATTTGAAGTGTATGCGAGGTATACATGACACTTCCCAATTAACATTATATCTTATCATGAAGCATAGAAATGAAATGCGATATCCCGTTTCAAGAAGCATTAGAAATCTATTGCTTCGATACGTAGACATCTGCAATCGCTATTTCCTAGCAAGGAAGTGTCGCACTTACATTCTTTTGAAGTGAATACGAGGTATACAGAACACTCCACAATGAATATCATATCTTATCATGAAACATAGAAATGAGGAGCGATATCGCGGTTTAAGGAGCGTTAGAACACACTTGCTACGATACGTAGACATCTGCAAACGCTATTTCCTAGGAAGGAAGTGCCGCATTTACATTCATTTGAAGTGAATACGAGGAATAGGTGAAAACTTCGCTATGAATATTATATCTTATCATGAAACATAGAAATGTGATGTGATATCGCGTTTTAAGAAGCTTTAGAACTCTATTGCTACGATACGTAGACATCTACAAACGCTATTTCCTAGCAAGCAAGTGTCGCATTTACATTCATTTGAAGCGTATGCGAGGTATACATGACACATCGCAATGTATATTATATCTTCTCATGAAACATAGAAATGAGATGCTATATCGCGTTTTAAGTAGCATTAGATCTCCATTTCTATGATACGTAGACATCTGCAGACGCTATTTCCTAGCAACCAAGTGTCGCATTTACATTCCTTTGAAGTGAATATGAGGTGTACGTGACCCTTCGCAATGAATATTATATCTTATCATGAAACATAGAAATGGGATGCGATATCGCGATTTAAAAAGCTAGAGAACTCTATTGCTACGATACGTAGATATCTGTAGACGCTGTTTCCTAGCAAGGAAGTGTCGCATTTACATTCATTTGAAGTTTATCCGAAGTATACATGACACTTCACAATGAATATTATATCTTATCATGAAACAAATTAAATGAGATGCGAAAGCTCGTTTAAGAAGCTTTAGAACTCTATTGATTCGATACCTTGACATCTGCAAACGCTATTTCCTAACAAGAAAGTGTCGCATTTACATTCTTTTGAAGTGAATACGAGGTATGCATGTCACTTCACAATGAATATTATACCTTATCTTGAAACATAGAAATGAGATGCGAAGGCGCGTTTTAAGAAGCATTAGAACTCTATTGCTTCGACACGTAGACAACTGCAGACGCTGTTTCCTAGCAAGGAAGTGTCGCATTTACATTCTTTTGGAGTAAATGCGAGGTATACATAACATTGCACAATGAATATTATATGTGTTCATGAAACATAGTAATGATATGCGATATCACTATTTAAGATGTATTAGAACTTTATTGCTTCGATACGTAGACATCTGCAAACGCTATTTCCTAGCAAGGAAGTGTCGCATTTACATTCATTTGAAGTGTATGCGATGTATACGTGACACTTCGCAATAAATATTATATCTTATCATGAAACATAGAAATGAGATGCGATATCGCGTTTTGGAATGCAATAGAAATCTAATGCTACGATACGCAGAAATCTGCAAACTCTATTTCCTAGCAAGGAAGTGTAGCATTTACATCCTCTTGAAGTCGCATTTACATTCTCTTGAGGTGAATACGAGGTATAAATAACACTCCACAATGAATATTATATCTTATCGTGAAACATAGAAATGTGATGTGATATCGCGTTTTAAGAAGCATTGGAACTCTATTGCTGCGATACGTAGACATCTGCAAACGTTATTTCCTTGCAAGGAAGTGTTGCATTTACATTCTTTTGAAGTGAATACGAGATATACATGACACTTGGCAATTAATATTGTATCTTATCATGATACATAGAAATGAGATGCGATATCGTGATTTAAGCAGCATTAGAACTCTATTGCTTCGATACGTAGACATCTGCAAACGCTATTTAATAGGAAGGAAGAGTCGCATTTACATTCTTTTGAAGTGATAACGAGGTATACATGACACTTCGCAGTGAATATTATATCTTATCATAAAACATAGAAATGAGATGCGGTATCCCGTTTTAAGATGCATTAGAACTCTATTGCTACGATACGTAGACATCTGCAGACGTTATTTCCTAGCAAGGAAGTGTCGCATTTACATTGTTTTGAAGTGTAGACGAGATATACATAACACTGCACAATGAATATTATATCTTATCATGAAACATAGAAATGAGATGCGACATCGCGATTTTAGAAGCATGAAAAATCTATTGCTTCGATACGTACACATCTGCAAACGCGATTTCCTAGCAAGGAAGTGTCGCATTTACATTCTTTTGAAGCGAATACGAGGTATACATAACACTGCACAATGAATATTATATCTTATCATGAAACATAGAAATGAGATGCGATATCCCGATTTAAGCAGCATTAGAACTCTATTGCTTCGATACCTAGACATCTGCAAACGCTACTTCCTAGCAAGGAAGTGTCGCATTTACATTCTTTTGAAGTGAATACGAGGTATGCATGTCACTTCACAATGAATATTATACCTTATCTTGAAACATAGAAATGAGATGCGAAGGCGCGTTTTAAGAAGCATTAGAACTCTATTGCTTCGACACGTAGACAACTGCAGACGCTGTTTCCTAGCAAGGAAGTGTCGCATTTACATTCTTTTGGAGTAAATGCGAGGTATACATAACATTGCACAATGAATATTATATGTGTTCATGAAACATAGTAATGATATGCGATATCACTATTTAAGATGTATTAGAACCTTATTGCTTCGATACGTAGACATCTGCAAACGCTATTTCCTAGCAAGGAAGTGTCGCATTTACATTCATTTGAAGTGTATGCGATGTATACGTGACACTTCGCAATAAATATTATATCTTATCATGAAACATAGAAATGAGATGCGATATCGCGTTTTGGAATGCAATAGAAATCTAATGCTACGATACGCAGAAATCTGCAAACTCTATTTCCTAGCAAGGAAGTGTAGCATTTACATCCTTTTGAAGTCGCATTTACATTCTCTTGAGGTGAATACGAGGTATAAATAACACTCCACAATGAATATTATATCTTATCGTGAAACATAGAAATGTGATGTGATATCGCGTTTTAAGAAGCATTGGAACTCTATTGCTGCGATACGTAGACATCTGCAAACGTTATTTCCTTGCAAGGAAGTGTTGCATTTACATTCTTTTGAAGTGAATACGAGATATACATGACACTTGGCAATTAATATTGTATCTTATCATGATACATAGAAATGAGATGCGATATCGTGATTTAAGCAGCATTAGAACTCTATTGCTTCGATACGTAGACATCTGCAAACGCTATTTAATAGGAAGGAAGAGTCGCATTTACATTCTTTTGAAGTGATAACGAGGTATACATGACACTTCGCAGTGAATATTATATCTTATCATAAAACATAGAAATGAGATGCGGTATCCCGTTTTAAGATGCATTAGAACTCTATTGCTACGATACGTAGACATCTGCAGACGTTATTTCCTAGCAAGGAAGTGTCGCATTTACATTGTTTTGAAGTGTAGACGAGATATACATAACACTGCACAATGAATATTATATCTTATCATGAAACATAGAAATGAGATGCGACATCGCGATTTTAGAAGCATGAAAAATCTATTGCTTCGATACGTACACATCTGCAAACGCGATTTCCTAGCAAGGAAGTGTCGCATTTACATTCTTTTGAAGCGAATACGAGGTATACATAACACTGCACAATGAATATTATATCTTATCATGAAACATAGAAATGAGATGCGATATCCCGATTTAAGCAGCATTAGAACTCTATTGCTTCGATACCTAGACATCTGCAAACGCTACTTCCTAGCAAGGAAGTGTCGCATTTACATTCTTTTGAAGTGAATACGAGGTATACATGACACTCCGCAATGAATACTATATCTTATCATGAAACATAGAAATGAGATGCGATATCGTTATTTAAGAAGCATTAGAACTAAATTTCTACGATGCGTAGACATCTGCAGACGTTACTTCCTAACAAGGAAGTGTGGCATTTACATACTTTTGAAAGGAATACGCGGTATACATGACACTTCGCAATGAATATTATACCATATCATGAAACATTGAAATGGGTTGCGATACAGCGTTATGAGAAGCATTTGAACTCTAATGCTACGATACGTAGACATCTGCCATCGCAATTTCCTAACAAGTGTGGAAGTGTCGCATTTACATTCTTTTGAAGTGAATACAATGTATAAATGACACTTCGCAATGAATATTATATCTTATCATGAAACACAGAAATGAGATGCGATATCGCGATTTAAGAAGCATTAGAACTCTATTGCTTCGATACGGAGACATCTGTAAACGCTATTTCCAAGCAAGGAAGTGTGGCATTTACATTCATTGGAAGTGTATGCGAGGTGTAAGTGACACTTCGCAGTGAATATTATATCTGATCATGAAACATACAATTGAGATTCGGTGTCCCGTTTTAAGAAGCATTAGAACTCTATTGCTACGATACGTAGACATCTGCAAACGGAATTTCCTACTAAGGAAGTGTCGCATTTACATTCATTTGAAGTGTATGCGAGGTATACATGACACTTCGCAATTAATATTATATCTTATCATGAAACATAGAAATGAGATGCGAAATCGCGATTTAAGATGGATTAGAACTCTATTGCTTCCATACGTAGACATCTGCAAACGCTATTACCTAGCAAGGAAGTGTCGCATTTACATTCATTTGAAGTGAATACGAGGTATACATGACACTTCGCAATGAATATTATATCTTGTCATGAGACATAGAGATGTGATGCGATATGGCGTTTTAAGATGCATTAGAACACTATTGCTACGATACGTAGACATCTGCAAACGGTATCTAATAGCAAGGAAGTGTTGCACTTACATTCTTTTGAAGTGAATACGAGGTTATAATAACACTCCACAATGAATGTTATATCTTATAATGAAACATAGAAATGAGATGCTATATCGCGTTTTAAGAAGAATTAGAGCTCTATTTCTACGATACGTAGACATCTGCAGACGGTATTTCCTAGCAAGAAAGTGTCGCATTTACATTCTTTTGAAGTGTAGACGAGAGATACATATCACTGCACAATGAATATTATATCCTATCATGAAACATAGAAATGAGATGCGATATCGCGATTTAAGAAGCATTAGAATTCTAATGCTACGTTACGTAGACATCTGCAAACGCTATTTCCCAGCAAGGAAGTGTCGCATTTATATTCTTTTGAAGCGAATACGAGGTATACATAACGCTGCACAACGAATATTATATCTCATCATGAAACACAGAAATGATATGCGATATCGCAATTTAAGCAGCATTAGAACTCTATTGCTTCGATACGTAGACATCTGCAAACGCTATTTCCTAGCAAGGAAGTGTAGCATTTACAATCTTTTGAAGTGAATACGAGATATACATGACACTTGGCAATTAATATTGTATCTTATCATGATACATAGAAATGAGATGCGATATCGTGATTTAAGCAGCATTAGAACTCTATTGCTTCGATACGTAGACATCTGCAAACGCTATTTAATAGGAAGGAAGAGTCGCATTTACATTCTTTTGAAGTGATAACGAGGTATACATGACACTTCGCAGTGAATATTATATCTTATCATAAAACATAGAAATGAGATGCGGTATCCCGTTTTAAGATGCATTAGAACTCTATTGCTACGATACGTAGACATCTGCAGACGTTATTTCCTAGCAAGGAAGTGTCGCATTTACATTGTTTTGAAGTGTAGACGAGATATACATAACACTGCACAATGAATATTATATCTTATCATGAAACATAGAAATGAGATGCGACATCGCGATTTTAGAAGCATGAAAAATCTATTGCTTCGATACGTACACATCTGCAAACGCTATTTCCTAACAAGAAAGTGTCGCATTTACATTCTTTTGAAGTGAATACGAGGTATGCATGTCACTTCACAATGAATATTATACCTTATCTTGAAACATAGAAATGAGATGCGAAGGCGCGTTTTAAGAAGCATTAGAACTCTATTGCTTCGACACGTAGACAACTGCAGACGCTGTTTCCTAGCAAGGAAGTGTCGCATTTACATTCTTTTGGAGTAAATGCGAGGTATACATAACATTGCACAATGAATATTATATGTGTTCATGAAACATAGAAATGATATGCGATATCACTATTTAAGATGTATTAGAACTTTATTGCTTCGATACGTAGACATCTGCAAACGCTATTTCCTAGCAAGGAAGTGTCGCATTTACATTCATTTGAAGTGTATGCGATGTATACGTGACACTTCGCAATAAATATTATATCTTATCATGAAACATAGAAATGAGATGCGATATCGCGTTTTGGGATGCAATAGAAATCTAATGCTACGATACGCAGAAATCTGCAAACTCTATTTCCTAGCAAGGAAGTGTAGCATTTACATCCTTTTGAAGTCGCATTTACATTCTCTTGAGGTGAATACGAGGTATAAATAACACTCCACAATGAATATTATATCTTATCGTGAAACATAGAAATGTGATGTGATATCGCGTTTTAAGAAGCATTGGAACTCTATTGCTGCGATACGTAGACATCTGCAAACGTTATTTCCTTGCAAGGAAGTGTTGCATTTACATTCTTCTGAAGTGAATACAAGATATACATGACACTTCGCAATTAATATTATATCTTATCATGAAACATAGAGATGAGATGCGATATCCCGTTTCAAGAAGCATTAGAACTCTATTGCTTCGATACGTAGACATCTGCAATAGCTACTTCCTAGCAAGGAAGTGTCACATTTACATTCATTTGAAGTGTATGCGAGGTATACATAACACTTCGCAATGAATATTATATGTCATCATGAAACATAGAAATGAGATGCGATAGCTCGTTATATGAAGCATTATAACACGATTGCTACGATACGTAGACATCTGCAAACGCTATTTCCTAGCAAGGAAGTGTCGCATTTACATTCATTTGAAGTGTATGCGAGGTATACATGACACTTCGCAATTAATATTATATCTTATCATGAAACATAGAAATGAGATGCGAAATCGCGATTTAAGATGGATTAGAACTCTATTGCTTCCATACGTAGACATCTGCAAACGCTATTACCTAGCAAGGAAGTGTCGCATTTACATTCATTTGAAGTGAATACGAGGTATACATGACACTTCGCAATGAATATTATATCTTGTCATGAGACATAGAAATGTGATGCGATATGGCGTTTTAAGATGCATTAGAACACTATTGCTACGATACGTAGACATCTGCAAACGGTATCTAATAGCAAGGAAGTGTTGCACTTACATTCTTTTGAAGTGAATACGAGGTTATAATAACACTCCACAATGAATGTTATATCTTATAATGAAACATAGAAATGAGATGCTATATCGCGTTTTAAGAAGAATTAGAGCTCTATTTCTACGATACGTAGACATCTGCAGACGCTATTTCCTAGCAAGAAAGTGTCGCATTTACATACTTTTGAAGTGTAGACGAGAGATACATATCACTGCACAATGAATATTATATCCTATCATGAAACATAGAAATGAGATGCGATATCGCGATTTAAGAAGCATTAGAATTCTAATGCTACGTTACGTAGACATCTGCAAACGCTATTTCCCAGCAAGGAAGTGTCGCATTTATATTCTTTTGAAGCGAATACGAGGTATACATAACGCTGCACAACGAATATTATATCTCATCATGAAACACAGAAATGATATGCGATATCGCAATTTAAGCAGCATTAGAACTCTATTGCTTCGATACGTAGACATCTGCAAACGCTATTTCCTAGCAAGGAAGTGTAGCATTTACAATCTTTTGAAGTGAATACGAGATATACATGACACTTGGCAATTAATATTGTATCTTATCATGATACATAGAAATGAGATGCGATATCGTGATTTAAGCAGCATTAGAACTCTATTGCTTCGATACGTAGACATCTGCAAACGCTATTTAATAGGAAGGAAGAGTCGCATTTACATTCTTTTGAAGTGATAACGAGGTATACATGACACTTCGCAGTGAATATTATATCTTATCATAAAACATAGAAATGAGATGCGGTATCCCGTTTTAAGATGCATTAGAACTCTATTGCTACGATACGTAGACATCTGCAGACGTTATTTCCTAGCAAGGAAGTGTCGCATTTACATTGTTTTGAAGTGTAGACGAGATATACATAACACTGCACAATGAATATTATATCTTATCATGAAACATAGAAATGAGATGCGACATCGCGATTTTAGAAGCATGAAAAATCTATTGCTTCGATACGTACACATCTGCAAACGCGATTTCCTAGCAAGGAAGTGTCGCATTTACATTCTTTTGAAGCGAATACGAGGTATACATAACACTGCACAATGAATATTATATCTTATCATGAAACATAGAAATGAGATGCGATATCCCGATTTAAGCAGCATTAGAACTCTATTGCTTCGATACCTAGACATCTGCAAACGCTACTTCCTAGCAAGGAAGTGTCGCATTTACATTCTTTTGAAGTGAATACGAGGTATACATGACACTCCGCAATGAATACTATATCTTATCATGAAACATAGAAATGAGATGCGATATCGTTATTTAAGAAGCATTAGAACTAAATTGCTACGATGCGTAGACATCTGCAGACGTTACTTCCTAACAAGGAAGTGTGGCATTTACATACTTTTGAAAGGAATACGAGGTATACATGACACTTGGCAATTAATATTGTATCTTATCATGATACATTGAAATGAGATGCGATATCGTGATTTAAGCAGCATTAGAACTCTATTGCTTCGATACGTAGACATCTGCAAACGCTATTTAATAGGAAGGAAGAGTCGCATTTACATTCTTTTGAAGTGATAACGAGGTATACATGACACTTCGCAGTGAATATTATATCTTATCATAAAACATAGAAATGAGATGCGGTATCCCGTTTTAACATGCATTAGAACTCTATTGCTACGATACGTAGACATCTGCAGACGTTATTTCCTAGCAAGGAAGTGTCGCATTTACATTGTTTTGAAGTGTAGACGAGATATACATAACACTGCACAATGAATATTATATCTTATCATGAAACATAGAAATGAGATGCGACATCGCGATTTTAGAAGCATGAAAAATCTATTGCTTCGATACGTAGACATCTGCAAACGCTATTTCCTAGCAAGGAAGTGTCGCATTTACATTCTTTTGAAGCGAATACGAGGTATACATAACACTGCACAATGAATATTATATCTTATCATGAAACATAGAAATGAGATGCGATATCCCGATTTAAGCAGCATTAGAACTCTATTGCTTCGATACCTAGACATCTGCAAACGCTAGTTCCTAGCAAGGAAGTGTCGCATTTACATTCTTTTGAAGTGAATACGAGGTATACATGACACTCCGCAATGAATACTAAATCTTATCATGAAACATAGAAATGAGATGCGATATCGTTATTTAAGAAGCATTAGAACTAAATTGCTACGATGCGTAGACATCTGCAGTCGTTACTTCCTAACAAGGAAGTGTGGCATTTACATACTTTTGAAAGGAATACGAGGTATACATGACACTTCGCAATGAATATTATACCATATCATGAAACATTGAAATGGGTTGCGATACAGCGTTATGAGAAGCATTTGAACTCTAATGCTACGATACGTAGACATCTGCCATCGCAATTTCCTAACAAGTGTGGAAGTGTCGCATTTACATTCTTTTGAAGTGAATACAATGGATAAATGACACTTCGCAATGAATATTATATCTTATCATGAAACTCAGAAATGAGATGCGATATCGCGATTTACGAAGCATTAGAACTCTATTGCTTCGATACGGAGACATCTGTAAACGCTATTTCCAAGCAAGGAAGTGTGGCATTTACATTCATTGGAAGTGTATGCGAGGTGTAAGTGACACTTCGCAGTGAATATTATATCTGATCATGAAACATACAATTGATATTCGGTGTCCCGTTTTAAGAAGCATTAGAACTCTATTGCTACGATACGTAGACATCTGCAAACGGAATTTCCTACTAAGGAAGTGTCGCATTTACATTCATTTGAAGTGTATGCGAGGTATACATGACACTCCGCAATGAATACTATATCTTATCATGAAACATAGAAATGAGATGCGATATCGCGATTTAAGAAGCATTAGAATTCTAATGCTACGTTACGTAGACATCTGCAAACGCTATTTCCCAGCAAGGAAGTGTCGCATTTATATTCTTTTGAAGCGAATACGAGGTATACATAACGCTGCACAACGAATATTATATCTCATCATGAAACACAGAAATGAGATGCGATATCGCAATTTAAGCAGCATTAGAACTCTATTGCTTCGACACGTAGACTTCTGCCATCGCTATTCCCTAGGAAGGAACTGTCGCATTTACATTCTTTTGATGTGAATAAGAGGTATACATAACACTGCACGATGAATATTATATCTTATCATCAAACCTAGAAATGGGATGCGATATCTGGTTATAAGAAGCATTAGAACTCTGTTTCTTCGATACGTAGACATCTGGAAACGCTATTTCCTAGAAAGGATATGTCGCATTTACATTCATTCGATGTGTATGCGAGGTATACACAACACTCCACAATGAATATTATATCTTATTATGAATCACAGGAACGAGATGCGATATCGCGATGTAAGAAGTATTAGAATTCTATTGCTACGATACGTAGACATCTGCAATCGCTATCTAGTAGCAAGGAAGTGTCGCACTTACATTCTTTTCAAGTGAATACGAGGTATACATGGTACTTGGCAATTAATATTGTATCTTATCATGAAACATAGGAGTGAGATGCGATATCGCGTTTTAAGAAGAATGAGAACACTATTGCTACGATAAATAGACATCTGCAAACGCTATTTCCTAGCAAGGAAGTGACGCATTATCATTCTTTTGATGTGAATACGAGGTATACATAACACTGCACAATGAATATTATATCTTATCATGAAAGATAGAAATGAGGTGCGATATCTTGTTTTAAGAAGCTTTAGAACTCTATTGCTACGGTGTGTAGACATCTGCAAACGCTATATAATAGCAGGGAAGTGTCGCATTCACATTCTTTTGAAGTGAATACGAGGTATACATGACACTTCGCAATGAATATTATCTCTTATCATGAAATATAGAAGTGAGATGCGATATTATGTTTTAAGGAGCATTAAAACTCTATTGCTACGATACGTAGACATCTACAAACGCTATTTCCTGGCATGGAATTGTCGCATATACATTCTTTTGAAGTGAATACGAGGTATACATAACAATTCGCAATGAATAGTGTATCTCATCATGAAACATAGAAGTGAGGTGCGATATCGCGATTTAAGAAGCGTTAGCACTCTATTGCTTCGATACGTAGACATCTGGAGACACTATTTCCTAGCAAGGAGGTGTCGCATTTACATTCATTTGAAGTTTATTCGAGGTATAAGTGACATTTCGCAATGAATATTATATCCTATCTTGAAACATAGAAATGAGATGCGATATCGCGTTTTAAGATGCATTAGACCTATATTGCTACGATACGTAGATATCTGGAAACGCTATTTCCTAGCAAGGAAGCGTCGCATTCATATTCTTTTGAAGTGAATACGTGGTATACATGACACTTGGCAATTAATATTGTATCTTAACATGAAACATAGAAATGAGATGCGATATCGCGTTTTAAGAAGAATTAGAACTCTATTGCTACGATACATAGACATCTGCAAACGCTATTTCCTAGCAAGTAAGTGACGCATTATCATTCTTTTGAAGTGAATACGAGGTATACATAACACTGCACAATGAATATTATATCTTATCATGAAACGTAGAAATGAGATGCGATATCGCGGTTTAAGAAGCATTAGAACTCTAATGCTACGATACGTAGACATCTGCAAACGCTATTTCCTAGCAAGGAAGTGTCGCATCTACATTCTTTTGAAGCGAATACGAGGTATACATAACACTGCGCAATGAATATTATTTCTTATCATGAAGCATAGAAATGAGATGCGATATCGCGATTTAAGCAGCATTAGAACACTATTGCTTCGATACGTACACATCTGCAAACGCTATTTCCTAGCAAGGAAGTGTAGCATTTACATTCTTTTGAAGTGAATACGAGGTATACATGACACTTGGCAATTAATATTGTATCTAATCATGAAACATAGAAATGAGATGCGATATCGCATTTTGAGAAGCATTAGAACTCTAATGCTACGATACGTAGACATCTGCAGACGCTATTTCCTAGCAAGGAAGTGTCGCATTTACATTCTTAGGATGTGTAGACGAGGTATACATAACACTCCACAATGAATATTATATTTTATCGTGAAATATAGAAATGAGGATCGATTCGCGCTTTAAGAAGCATTAGAACTCTATTGCTACGATAGGTAGACACCTGCAGACGCTATTTCCTAGCAAGGAAGTGTCGTATTTACATTCATTTGGAGTGTATGCGAGGTATACATAACACTCCACAATGAATATTATATCTTATAATGAAACATAGAAATGAGATGCGATATCTCGTTCTAAGAAGCATTAGAACTCTGTTGCTTCGGTACGTAGTCATCTGCCATCGCTATATCCTAGCAAGGAAATGTCGCCTTTTATTTCGTTTGAAGTGTATGGGTGGTATACAAGACACTTCGCAATGAATATTATATTTTATCATGAAACATAGAAATGAGTTGCGATATCGCGTTCTAAGAAGGATTAGAAATCCAATGCTACGATACGTAGACATCTGCAAACGCTATTTCCTAGCAGGGAAGTGTCGCATTTACATTCATTTGAAATATTTGCGAGGTATACATAACACTTCGCAATGAATATAATATCTTGTCATGAAACATAGAAAAGAGGTGCGGTATCCCGTTTTAAGAAGCATTAGAACTTTGTTGCTTCGATACGTTGACATCTGCAAACGCTATTTCCTAGAAAGGAAGTGTCGCATTTACATTTATTTAAAGTGTATGCGGGGTATGCATGACACTTCGCAATGAATATTATATCTTATCATGAAAGATAGAAATGAGATTCGATATCGCGATTTAAGTATCATTAGAACTGTGTTGCTACGATACGACGACATCTGCATACGCTATTTCCTAGCAAGGAAGTGTCGCATTTACATTCTTTTGAAGTGAATACGAGGTATACATAACACTCCACAATGAATATTATATCTTATTATGAAACATAGAAATGAGATGCGATATTCCGTTTTAAGAAGGATTAGAACTCTATTGCTTCGATACGGAGACATCTGCAAACGCTATTTCCTATCAAGGAAGTGTCGCATTTACATTGATCTGAAGTGAATACGAGGTATACATGACACTTCGCAATGAATGATATATCTTATCATGAAACATAGATATGAGATGCGACATCTCGTTTTAAGAAGCATTAGAAATCTATTGCATCGATAACTAGACATCTGCAAACGCTACTTCCTAGCAATGAAGTGTCGCATTTACATTCTTTTGAAGTGAATACGAGATATTCGTGACACTTCGCAATGAATATTATATCTTATCATGAAACATGGAAATGAGGTGCGATATCTTGTTTTAAGAAGCTTTAGAACTCTATTGCTACGGTGTGTAGACATCTGCAAACGCTATATAATAGCAGGGAAGTGTCGCATTTACATTCTTTTGAAGTGAATACGAGGTATACATGACAATTCGCAATGGATACTATCTCGTATCATGAAATATAGAAGTGAGATGCATTATCACGTTTAAAGAAGGAATAGAACTCTTGCTACGATACGTAGACATCTGCAAACGTTATATCCTAGCAAGGAAGTGTCGCATTTACATTCTTTTGAGGTGAATACGAGGCATACATAACACACCACAGTGAATATTATATCTAACCATGAAACATAGAAATGAGGAGCGATATCGAGTTTTGAGAAGCTTTAGAACACTATTGCTTCGATACGTAGACATCTGCAAACGCTATTTCCAAGCAAAGAAGTGTCGCATTTACATTCTTTTGAGGTGAATACGACGTATGCATAACACTCCACAGTGAATATTATACCTCATCATCAAACATGTAAATGAGGAGCGATATCGCGTTTTAAGAAGCATTAGAAATCTAATGCTACGTTACGTAGACATCTGCAAACGCTATTTCCCAGCAAGGAAGTGTCGCATTTATATTCTTTTGAAGCGAATACGAGGTATACATAACGGTGCACAACGAATATTATATCTCATCATGAAACACAGAAATGATATGCGATATCGCAATTTAAGCAGCATTAGAACTCTATTGCTTCGATACGTAGACATCTGCAAACGCTATTTCCTAGCAAGGAAGTGTAGCATTTACAATCTTTTGAAGTGAATACGAGATATACATGACACTTGGCAATTAATATTGTATCTTATCATGATACATAGAAATGAGATGCGATGTCGTGATTTAAGCAGCATTAGAAATCTATTGCTTCGATACGTAGACATCTGCAAACGCTATTTAATAGGAAGGAAGAGTCGCATTTACATTCTTTTGAAGTGAGAACGAGGTATACATGACACTTCGCAGTGAATATTATATCTTATCATAAAACATAGAAATGAGATGCGGTATCCCGTTTTAAGATGCATTAGAACTCTATTGCTACGATACGTAGACATCTGCAGACGTTATTTCCTAGCAAGGAAGTGTCGCATTTACATTGTTTTGAAGTGTAGACGAGATATACATAACACTGCACAATGAATATTATATCTTATCATGAAACATAGAAATGAGATGCGATATCCCGATTTAAGCAGCATTAGAACTCCATTGCTTCGATACCTAGACATCTGCAAACGCTACTTCCTAGCAAGGAAGTGTCGCATTTACATTCTTTTGAAGTGATAACGAGGTATACATGACACTTCGCAGTGAATATTATATCTTATCATAAAACATAGAAATGAGATGCGGTATCCCGTTTTAAGATGCATTAGAACTCTATTGCTACGATACGTAGACATCTGCAGACGTTATTTCCTAGCAAGGAAGTGTCGCATTTACATTGTTTTGAAGTGTAGACGAGATATACATAACACTGCACAATGAATATTATATCTTATCATGAAACATAGAAATGAGATGCGACATCGCGATTTTAGAAGCATGAAAAATCTATTGCTTCGATACGTACACATCTGCAAACGCGATTTCCTAGCAAGGAAGTGTCGCATTTACATTCTTTTGAAGCGAATACGAGGTATACATAACACTGCACAATGAATATTATATCTTATCATGAAACATAGAAATGAGATGCGATATCCCGATTTAAGCAGCATTAGAACTCTATTGCTTCGATACCTAGACATCTGCAAACGCTACTTCCTAGCAAGGAAGTGTCGCATTTACATTCTTTTGAAGTGAATACGAGGTATACATGACACTCCGCAATGAATACTATATCTTATCATGAAACATAGAAATGAGATGCGATATCGTTATTTAAGAAGCATTAGAACTAAATTGCTACGATGCGTAGACATCTGCAGACGTTACTTCCTAACAAGGAAGTGTGGCATTTACATACTTTTGAAAGGAATACGAGGTATACATGACACTTCGCAATGAATATTATACCATATCATGAAACATTGAAATGGGTTGCGATACAGCGTTATGAGAAGCATTTGAACTCTAATGCTACGATACGTAGACATCTGCCATCGCAATTTCCTAACAAGTGTGGAAGTGTCGCATTTACATTCTTTTGAAGTGAATACAATGTATAAATGACACTTCGCAATGAATATTATATCTTATCATGAAACACAGAAATGAGATGCGATATCGCGATTTAAGAAGCATTAGAACTCTATTGCTTCGATACGGAGACATCTGTAAACGCTATTTCCAAGCAAGGAAGTGTGGCATTTACATACATTGGAAGTGTATGCGAGGTGTAAGTGACACTTCGCAGTGAATATTATATCTGATCATGGAACATACAATTGAGATTCGGTGTCCCGTTTTAAGAAGCATTAGAACTCTATTGCTACGATACGTAGACATCTGCAAACGGAATTTCCTACTAAGGAAGTGTCGCATTTACATTCATTTGAAGTGTATGCGAGGTATACATGACACTTCGCAATTAATATTATATCTTATCATGAAACATAGAAATGAGATGCGAAATCGCGATTTAAGATGGATTAGAACTCTATTGCTTCCATACGTAAACATCTGCAAACGCTATTACCTAGCAAGGAAGTGTCGCATTTACATTCATTTGAAGTGAATACGAGGTATACATGACACTTCGCAATGAATATTATATCTTGTCATGAGACATAGAAATGTGATGCGATATGGCGTTTTAAGATGCATTAGAACACTATTGCTACGATACGTAGACATCTGCAAACGGTATCTAATAGCAAGGAAGTGTTGCACTTACATTCTTTTGAAGTGAATACGAGGTTATAATAACACTCCACAATGAATGTTATATCTTATAATGAAACATAGAAATGAGATGCTATATCGCGTTTTAAGAAGAATTAGAGCTCTATTTCTACGATACGTAGACATCTGCAGACGCTATTTCCTAGCAAGAAAGTGTCGCATTTACATTCTTTTGAAGTGTAGACGAGAGATACATATCACTGCACAATGAATATTATATCCTATCGTGAAACATAGAAATGAGATGCGATATCGCGATTTAAGAAGCATTAGAATTCTAATGCTACGTTACGTAGACATCTGCAAACGCTATTTCCCAGCAAGGAAGTGTCGCATTTATATTCTTTTGAAGCGAATACGAGATATACATGACACTTGGCAATTAATATTGTATCTTATCATGATACATAGAAATGAGATGCGATATCGTGATTTAAGCAGCATTAGAACTCTATTGCTTCGATACGTAGACATCTGCAAACGCTATTTAATAGGAAGGAAGAGTCGCATTTACATTCTTTTGAAGTGATAACGAGGTATACATGACACTTCGCAGTGAATATTATATCTTATCATAAAACATAGAAATGAGATGCGGTATCCCGTTTTAACATGCATTAGAACTCTATTGCTACGATACGTAGACATCTGCAGACGTTATTTCCTAGCAAGGAAGTGTCGCATTTACATTGTTTTGAAGTGTAGACGAGATATACATAACACTGCACAATGAATATTATATCTTATCATGAAACATAGAAATGAGATGCGACATCGCGATTTTAGAAGCATGAAAAATCTATTGCTTCGATACGTAGACATCTGCAAACGCTATTTCCTAGCAAGGAAGTGTCGCATTTACATTCTTTTGAAGCGAATACGAGGTATACATAACACTGCACAATGAATATTATATCTTATCATGAAACATAGAAATGAGATGCGATATCCCGATTTAAGCAGCATTAGAACTCTATTGCTTCGATACCTAGACATCTGCAAACGCTACTTCCTAGCAAGGAAGTGTCGCATTTACATTCTTTTGAAGTGAATACGAGGTATACATGACACTCCGCAATGAATACTATATCTTATCATGAAACATAGAAATGAGATGCGATATCGTTATTTAAGAAGCATTAGAACTAAATTGCTACGATGCGTAGACATCTGCAGTCGTTACTTCCTAACAAGGAAGTGTGGCATTTACATACTTTTGAAAGGAATACGAGGTATACATGACACTTCGCAATGAATATTATACCATATCATGAAACATTGAAATGGGTTGCGATACAGCGTTATGAGAAGCATTTGAACTCTAATGCTACGATACGTAGACATCTGCCATCGCAATTTCCTAACAAGTGTGGAAGTGTCGCATTTACATTCTTTTGAAGTGAATACAATGGATAAATGACACTTCGCAATGAATATTATATCTTATCATGAAACTCAGAAATGAGATGCGATATCGCAATTTAAGCAGCATTAGAACTCTATTGCTTCGACACGTAGACTTCTGCCATCGCTATTCCCTAGGAAGGAACTGTCGCATTTACATTCTTTTGATGTGAATAAGAGGTATACATAACACTGCACGATGAATATTATATCTTATCATCAAACCTAGAAATGGGATGCGATATCTGGTTATAAGAAGCATTAGAACTCTGTTTCTTCGATACGTAGACATCTGGAAACGCTATTTCCTAGAAAGGATATGTCGCATTTACATTCATTCGATGTGTATGCGAGGTATACACAACACTCCACAATGAATATTATATCTTATTATGAATCACAGGAACGAGATGCGATATCGCGATGTAAGAAGTATTAGAATTCTATTGCTACGATACGTAGACATCTGCAATCGCTATCTAGTAGCAAGGAAGTGTCGCACTGACATTCTTTTCAAGTGAATACGAGGTATACATGGTACTTGGCAATTAATATTGTATCTTATCATGAAACATAGGAGTGAGATGCGATATCGCGTTTTAAGAAGAATGAGAACACTATTGCTACGATAAATAGACATCTGCAAACGCTATTTCCTAGCAAGGAAGTGACGCATTATCATTCTTTTGATGTGAATACGAGGTATACATAACACGGCACAATGAATATTATATCTTATCATGAAAGATAGAAATGAGGTGCGATATCTTGTTTTAAGAAGCTTTAGAACTCTATTGCTACGGTGTGTAGACATCTGCAAACGCTATATAATAGCAGGGAAGTGTCGCATTCACATTCTTTTGAAGTGAATACGAGGTATACATGACACTTCGCAATGAATATTATCTCTTATCATGAAATATAGAAGTGAGATGCGATATTATGTTTTAAGGAGCATTAAAACTCTATTGCTACGATACGTAGACATCTACAAACGCTATTTCCTGGCATGGAATTGTCGCATATACATTCTTTTGAAGTGAATACGAGGTATACATAACAATTCGCAATGAATAGTGTATCTCATCATGAAAC
Organism: Xylocopa sonorina; assembly: GCF_050948175.1. NCBI lineage: Eukaryota > Metazoa > Arthropoda > Insecta > Hymenoptera > Apidae > Xylocopa > Xylocopa sonorina. The sequence goes on along the minus strand of NW_027490137.1, from coordinate 789,220 downwards.
ATAGAAGTGAGGTGCGATATCGCGATTTAAGAAGCGTTAGCACTCTATTGCTTCGATACGTAGACATCTGGAGACACTATTTCCTAGCAAGGAGGTGTCGCATTTACATTCATTTGAAGTTTATTCGAGGTATAAGTGACATTTCGCAATGAATATTATATCCTATCTTGAAACATAGAAATGAGATGCGATATCGCGTTTTAAGATGCATTAGACCTATATTGCTACGATGCGTAGATATCTGGAAACGCTATTTCCTAGCAAGGAAGCGTCGCATTCATATTCTTTTGAAGTGAATACGTGGTATACATGACACTTGGCAATTAATATTGTATCTTAACATGAAACATAGAAATGAGATGCGATATCGCGTTTTAAGAAGAATTAGAACTCTATTGCTACGATACATAGACATCTGCAAACGCTATTTCCTAGCAAGTAAGTGACGCATTATCATTCTTTTGAAGTGAATACGAGGTATACATAACACTGCACAATGAATATTATATCTTATCATGAAACGTAGAAATGAGATGCGATATCGCGGTTTAAGAAGCATTAGAACTCTAATGCTACGATACGTAGACATCTGCAAACGCTATTTCCTAGCAAGGAAGTGTCGCATCTACATTCTTTTGAAGCGAATACGAGGTATACATAACACTGCGCAATGAATATTATTTCTTATCATGAAGCATAGAAATGAGATGCGATATCGCGATTTAAGCAGCATTAGAACACTATTGCTTCGATACGTACACATCTGCAAACGCTATTTCCTAGCAAGGAAGTGTAGCATTTACATTCTTTTGAAGTGAATACGAGGTATACATGACACTTGGCAATTAATATTGTATCTAATCATGAAACATAGAAATGAGATGCGATATCGCATTTTGAGAAGCATTAGAACTCTAATGCTACGATACGTAGACATCTGCAGACGCTATTTCCTAGCAAGGAAGTGTCGCATTTACATTCTTAGGATGTGTAGACGAGGTATACATAACACTCCACAATGAATATTATATTTTATCGTGAAATATAGAAATGAGGATCGATTCGCGCTTTAAGAAGCATTAGAACTCTATTGCTACGATAGGTAGACACCTGCAGACGCTATTTCCTAGCAAGGAAGTGTCGTATTTACATTCATTTGGAGTGTATGCGAGGTATACATAACACTCCACAATGAATATTATATCTTATAATGAAACATAGAAATGAGATGCGATATCTCGTTCTAAGAAGCATTAGAACTCTGTTGCTTCGGTACGTAGTCATCTGCCATCGCTATATCCTAGCAAGGAAATGTCGCCTTTTATTTCGTTTGAAGTGTATGGGTGGTATACAAGACACTTCGCAATGAATATTATATTTTATCATGAAACATAGAAATGAGTTGCGATATCGCGTTCTAAGAAGGATTAGAAATCCAATGCTACGATACGTAGACATCTGCAAACGCTATTTCCTAGCAGGGAAGTGTCGCATTTACATTCATTTGAAATATTTGCGAGGTATACATAACACTTCGCAATGAATATAATATCTTGTCATGAAACATAGAAAAGAGGTGCGGTATCCCGTTTTAAGAAGCATTAGAACTTTGTTGCTTCGATACGTTGACATCTGCAAACGCTATTTCCTAGAAAGGAAGTGTCGCATTTACATTTATTTAAAGTGTATGCGGGGTATGCATGACACTTCGCAATGAATATTATATCTTATCATGAAAGATAGAAATGAGATTCGATATCGCGATTTAAGTATCATTAGAACTGTGTTGCTACGATACGACGACATCTGCATACGCTATTTCCTAGCAAGGAAGTGTCGCATTTACATTCTTTTGAAGTGAATACGAGGTATACATAACACTCCACAATGAATATTATATCTTATTATGAAACATAGAAATGAGATGCGATATTCCTTTTTAAGAAGGATTAGAACTCTATTGCTTCGATACGGAGACATCTGCAAACGCTATTTCCTATCAAGGAAGTGTCGCATTTACATTGATCTGAAGTGAATACGAGGTATACATGACACTTCGCAATGAATGATATATCTTATCATGAAACATAGATATGAGATGCGACATCTCGTTTTAAGAAGCATTAGAAATCTATTGCATCGATAACTAGACATCTGCAAACGCTACTTCCTAGCAATGAAGTGTCGCATTTACATTCTTTTGAAGTGAATACGAGATATTCGTGACACTTCGCAATGAATATTATATCTTATCATGAAACATGGAAATGAGGTGCGATATCTTGTTTTAAGAAGCTTTAGAACTCTATTGCTACGGTGTGTAGACATCTGCAAACGCTATATAATAGCAGGGAAGTGTCGCATTTACATTCTTTTGAAGTGAATACGAGGTATACATGACAATTCGCAATGGATACTATCTCGTATCATGAAATATAGAAGTGAGATGCATTATCACGTTTAAAGAAGGAATAGAACTCTTGCTACGATACGTAGACATCTGCAAACGTTATATCCTAGCAAGGAAGTGTCGCATTTACATTCTTTTGAGGTGAATACGAGGCATACATAACACACCACAGTGAATATTATATCTAACCATGAAACATAGAAATGAGGAGCGATATCGAGTTTTGAGAAGCTTTAGAACACTATTGCTTCGATACGTAGACATCTGCAAACGCTATTTCCAAGCAAAGAAGTGTCGCATTTACATTCTTTTGAGGTGAATACGACGTATGCATAACACTCCACAGTGAATATTATACCTCATCATCAAACATGTAAATGAGGAGCGATATCGCGTTTTAAGAAGCATTAGAAATCTAATGCTACGTTACGTAGACATCTGCAAACGCTATTTCCCAGCAAGGAAGTGTCGCATTTATATTCTTTTGAAGCGAATACGAGGTATACATAACGGTGCACAACGAATATTATATCTCATCATGAAACACAGAAATGATATGCGATATCGCAATTTAAGCAGCATTAGAACTCTATTGCTTCGATACGTAGACATCTGCAAACGCTATTTCCTAGCAAGGAAGTGTAGCATTTACAATCTTTTGAAGTGAATACGAGATATACATGACACTTGGCAATTAATATTGTATCTTATCATGATACATAGAAATGAGATGCGATGTCGTGATTTAAGCAGCATTAGAAATCTATTGCTTCGATACGTAGACATCTGCAAACGCTATTTAATAGGAAGGAAGAGTCGCATTTACATTCTTTTGAAGTGAGAACGAGGTATACATGACACTTCGCAGTGAATATTATATCTTATCATAAAACATAGAAATGAGATGCGGTATCCCGTTTTAAGATGCATTAGAACTCTATTGCTACGATACGTAGACATCTGCAGACGTTATTTCCTAGCAAGGAAGTGTCGCATTTACATTGTTTTGAAGTGTAGACGAGATATACATAACACTGCACAATGAATATTATATCTTATCATGAAACATAGAAATGAGATGCGATATCCCGATTTAAGCAGCATTAGAACTCCATTGCTTCGATACCTAGACATCTGCAAACGCTATTTCCTAGCAAGGAAGTGGCGCATTTACATTCATTTGGAGTGTATGCGAGGTATGCAAGACACTTCGCAATGAATATTATATCTTGTCATGAGACATAGAAATGTGATGCGATATCGCGTTTTAAGAAGCATTAGAACTAAATTGCTACGATGCGTAGACATCTGCAGACGTTACTTCCTAAAAAGGAAGTGTGGCATTTACATACTTTTGAAAGGAATACGAGGTATACATGACACTTCGCAATGAATATTATACCATATCATGAAACATTGAAATGGGTTGCGATACAGCGTTATGAGAAGCATTTGAACTCTAATGCTACGATACGTAGACATCTGCCATCGCTATTTCCTAACAAGTGTGGAAGTGTCGCATTTACATTCTTTTGAAGTGAACGCGAAGTATACATGACACTCCGCAATGAAAATTATATCTTATCCTAAAACATAGAGATGAGATGCGATATCTCGTTTTAAGAAACATTAGAACTCAATTGCTATGATACGCAGATATCTGCAGACTCTTTTTCCTAGGAAGGAAGTGTCGCATTTACATTCTTTTGAAGTGAATACAATGGATAAATGACACTTCGCAATTAATATTATATCTTATCATGAAACAAAGAAATGAGATGCGATATCGCGATTTAAGATGGATTAGAACTCTATTGCTTCCATACGTAGACATCTGCAAACGCTATTTCCTAGCAAGGAAGTGTGGCATTCACATTCTTCTGAAGCGTAGACGAGGTACACATAACACTTCGCAATGAATATTATATCTTACCATGAAACGTAGAAATGAGATGCGTTATCGCGTTTGAAGAAGGATTAGAACTCTATTGCTTCGATACGTAGACATCAGCAAACGCTATTTCCTAGCAAGGAAGTGTCGCATTTACATTCTTTTGAAGTGTAGACGAGATATACATAACACTCCACAATGAATTTCGTATCTCATCATGAAACATATGATTGAGGATCCATTCGCGTTTTAAGAAGCAGTAGAACTCTATTGCTACGATACGTAGACATCTGCAGACGCTATTTCCGAGCAAGGAAGTGTCGCATTTACATTCATCTGAAGTGAATACGAGGTATACATAACACTCCACAATGAATATTATATCTTATCATGAAACATAGGAATATCGGGAAGGAGCGATATCGCGTTTTAAGAAGCACTAGAGCTCTATTGCTGCGATACGTAGACATCTGCAAACGCTATTTAATAGCAAGGAAGTGTCGGACTTACATTCTTTTGAAGTGAGAACGAGGTACACATAACACTGCACAATGAATATTATATGTTATCATGATACACAGAATTGAGATGCGATATCGCGATTTAAGCAGCATTAGAGCTCTATTGCTTCGATACGTAGACATCTGCAAACGCTATTTCCTAGCAAGGAAGTGTAGCATTTACAATCTTTTGAAGTGAATACGAGATATACATGACTCTAGGCAATTAATATTGTATCTTATCATGATACATAGAAATGAGATGCGATATCGTGATTTAAGCAGCATTAGAAATCTATTGCTTCGATACGTAGACATCTGCAAACGCTATTTAATAGGAAGGAAGAGTCGCATTTACATTCTTTTGAAGTGAGAACGAGGTATACGTGACGCTTCGCAGTGAATATTATATCTTATCATAAAACATAGAAATGAGATGCGGTATCCCGTTTTAAGATGCATTAGAACTCTATTGCTACGATACGTAGACATCTGCAGACGTTATTTCCTGACAAGTGTGGAAGTGTCGCATTTACATTCTTTTGAAGTGAATACGAAGTATACATGACACTCCGCAATGAAACTTATATCTTATTCTAAAACATAGAGATGAGATGCGATACCTCGTTTTGAGAAACATTAGAACTCAATTGCTATGATACGCAGATATCTGCAGATTCTTTTTCCTAGGAAGGAAGTGTCGCATTTACATTCTTTTGAAGTGAATACAATGTATAAATGACACTTCGCAATGAATATTATATCTTATCATGAGACATACAATTGAGATTCGGTGTCCCGTTTTAAGAAGCATTAGAACTCTATTGCTACGATACGCAGACATCTGCAAACGGAATTTCCTACTAAGGAAGTGTCGCATTTACATTCATTTGAAGTGTATGCGAGGTATACATGACACTTCGCAATTAATATTATATCTTATCATGAAACATAGAAATGAGATGCGATATCGCGATTTAAGGTGGATTAGAACTCTATTGCTTCCATACGTAGACATCTGCAAACGCTATTACCTAGCAAGGAAGTGTCGCATTTACATTCATTTGAAGTGAATACGAGGTATACATGACATTTCGCAATTAATATTATATCTTGTCATGAGACATAGAAATGTGATGCGATATGGCGTTTTAAGATGCATTAGAACACTATTGCTACGATACGTAGACATCTGCAAACGGTATCTAATAGCAAGGAAGTGTTGCACTTACATTCTTTTGAAGTGAATACGAGGTTATAATAACACTCCACAATGAATGTTATATCTTATAATGAAACATAGAAATGAGATGCTATATCGCGTTTTAAGAAGAATTAGAGCTCTATTTCTACGATACGTAGACATCTGCAGACGCTATTCCCTAGCAAGAAAGTGTCGCATTTACATTCTTTTGAAGTGTAGACGAGAGATACATATCACTGCACAATGAATATTATATCCTATCATGAAACATAGAAATGAGATGCGATATCGCGATTTAAGAAGCATTAGAATTCTAATGCTACGTTACGTAGACATCTGCAAACGCTATTTCCCAGCAAGGAAGTGTCGCATTTATATTCTTTTGAAGCGAATACGAGGTATACATAACGCTGCACAACGAATATTATATCTCATCATGAAACACAGAAATGATATGCGATATCGCAATTTAAGCAGCATTAGAACTCTATTGCTTCGATACGTAGACATCTGCAAACGCTATTTCCTAGCAAGGAAGTGTAGCATTTACAATCTTTTGAAGTGAATACGAGATATACATGACACTTGGCAATTAATATTGTATCTTATCATGATACATAGAAATGAGATGCAATATCGTGATTTAAGCAGCATTAGAAATCTATTGCTTCGATACGTAGACATCTGCAAACGCTATTTAATAGGAAGGAAGAGTCGCATTTACATTCTTTTGAAGTGAGAACGAGGTATACATGACACTTCGCAGTGAATATTATATCTTATCATAAAGCATAGAAACGAGATGCGGTATCCCGTTTTAAGATGCATTAGAACTCTATTGCTACGATACGTAGACATCTGCAGACGTTATTTCCTAGCAAGGAAGTGTCGCATTTACATTGTTTTGAAGTGTAGACGAGATATACATAACACTGCACAATGAATATTATATCTTATCATGAAACATAGAAATGAGATGCGACATCGCGATTTTAGAAGCATGAAAAATCTATTGCTTCGATACGTAGACATCTGCAAACGCGATTTCCTAGCAAGGAAGTGTCGCATTTACATTCTTTTGAAGCGAATACGAGGTATACATAACACTGCACAATGAATATTATATCTTATCATGAAACATAGAAATGAGATGCGATATCCCGATTTAAGCAGCATTAGAACTCTATTGCTTCGATACCTAGACATCTGCAAACGCTACTTCCTAGCAAGGAAGTGTCGCATTTACATTCTTCTGAAGTGAATACGAGGTATACATGACACTCCGCAATGAATACTATATCTTATCATGAAACATAGAAATGAGATGCGATATCGTTATTCAAGAAGCATTAGAACTAAATTGCTACGATGCGTAGACATCTGCAGACGTTACTTCCTAACAAGGAAGTGTGGCATTTACATACTTTTGAAAGGAATACGAGGTATACATGACACTTCGCAATGAATATTATACCATATCATGAAACATTGAAATGGGTTGCGATACAGCGTTATGAGAAGCATTTGAACTCTAATGCTACGATACGTAGACATCTGCCATCGCAATTTCCTAACAAGTGTGGAAGTGTCGCATTTACATTCTTTTGAAGCGAATACAATGGATAAATGACACTTCGCAATGAATATTATATCTTATCATGAAACACAGAAATGAGATGCGATATCGCGATTTACGAAGCATTAGAACTCTATTGCTTCGATACGGAGACATCTGTAAACGCTATTTCCAAGCAAGGAAGTGTGGCATTTACATTCGTTGGAAGTGTATGCGAGGTGTAAGTGACACTTCGCAGTGAATATTATATCTGATCATGAAACATACAATTGAGACTCGGTGTCCCGTTTTAAGAAGCATTAGAACTCTATTGCTACGATACGTAGACATCTGCAAACGGAATTTCCTACTAAGGAAGTGTCGCATTTACATTCATTTGAAGTGTATGCGAGGTATACATGACACTTCGCAATTAATATTATATCTTATCATGAAACATTGAAATGAGATGCGATATCGCGATTTAAGATGGATTAGAACTCTATTGCTTCCATACGTAGACATCTGCAAACGCTATTACCTAGCAAGGAAGTGTCGCATTTACATTCATTTGAAGTGAATACGAGGTATACATGACACTTCGCAATGAATATTATATCTTGTCATGAGACATAGAAATGTGATGCGATATGGCGTTTTAAGATGCATTAGAACACTATTGCTACGATACGTAGACATCTGCAAACGGTATCTAATAGCAAGGAAGTGTTGCACTTACATTCTTTTGAAGTGAATACGAGGTTACAATAACACTCCACAATGAATGTTATATCTTATAATGAAACATAGAAATGAGATGCTATATCGCGTTTTAAAAAGAATTAGAGCTCTATTTCTACGATACGTAGACATCTGCAGACGCTATTTCCTAGCAAGAAAGTGTCGCATTTACATTCTTTTGAAGTGTAGACGAGAGATACATATCACTGCACAATGAATATTATATCCTATCAGGAAACATAGAAATGAGATGCGATATCGCGATTTAAGAAGCATTAGAATTCTAATGCTACGTTACGTAGACATCTGCAAACGCTATTTCCCAGCAAGGAAGTGTCGCATTTATATTCTTTTGAAGCGAATACGAGGTATACATAACGCTGCACAACGAATATTATATCTCATCATGAAACACAGAAATGAGATGCGATATCGCAATTTAAGCAGCATTAGAACTCTATTGCTTCGACACATAGACTTCTGCCATCGCTATTCCCTAGGAAGAAACTGTCGCATTTACATTCTTTTGATGTGAATAAGAGGTATACATAACACTGCACGATGAATATTATATCTTATCATCAAACCTAGAAATGGGATGCGATATCTGGTTATAAGAAGCATTAGAACTCTGTTTCTTCGATACGTAGACATCTGGAAATGCTATTTCCTAGAAAGGATATGTCGCATTTACATTCATTTGATGTGTATGCGAGGTATACACAACACTCCACAATGAATATTATATCTTATTATGAATCACAGGAACGAGTTGCGATATCGCGATGTAAGAAGAATGAGAACTCTATTGCTACGATAAATAGACATCTGCAAACGCTATTTCCTAGCAAGGAAGTGACGCATTATCATTCTTTTGATGTGAATACGACGTATACATAACACTCCACAGTGAATATTATACCTTATCATCAAACATGTATATGAGGAGCGATATCGCGTTTTAAGAAGCATTAGAAATCTAATGCTACGATACGTAGACATCTGCAAACGCTATTTCCTAGCAAGGAAGTGTCGCATTTACATTCTCTTGAAGTGAATACGAGGTATACATGACACTTCGCAATGAATATTATACCTTATCATGAAACATAGAAATGAGATGCGATATGACGACATAAAAAGCATTAGAAATCTATTGCTTCGATACGTAGTCATCTGCAAACGCTATTTCCTAGCAAGGAAGTGTCGCATTTACATTCATCTGAAGTGAATACGAGGTATACATAACACTCCGCAATGAATATTATATCTTATCATGAAACACAGGAATATCGGGAAGGAGCGATATCGCGTTTTAAGAAGCGCTAGAGCTCTATTGCTGCGATACGTAGACATCTGCAAACGCTATTTAATAGCAAGGAAGTGTCGGATTTACATTCTTTTGAAGTGAGAACGAGGTATACATAACACTGCACAATGAATATTATATGTTATCATGATACACAGAATTGAGATGCGATATCGCGATTTAAGCAGCATTAGAACTCTATTGCTTCGATACGTAGACATCTGCAAACGCTATTTCCTAGCAAGGAAGTGTAGCATTTACAATCTTTTGAAGTGAATACGAGATATACATGACACTTGGCAATTAATATTGTATCTTATCGTGATACATAGAAATGAGATGCGATATCGTGATTTAAGCAGCATTAGAACTCTATTGCTTCGATACGTAGACATCTGCAAACGCTATTTAATAGGAAGGAAGAGTCGCATTTACATTCTTTTGAAGTGAGAACGAGGTATACATGACACTTCGCAGTGAATATTATATCTTATCATAAAACATAGAAATGAGATGCGATATCGCTATTTAAGAAGCAAGAGATCTCTATTGCTTCAATACGTAGACATCTGCCAACGCTATTTCCTAGCAAGGAAGTGGCGCATTTACATTCATTTGGAGTGTATGCGAGGTATGCAAGACACTTCGCAATGAATATTATATCTTGTCATGAGACATAGAAATGTGATGCGATATCGCGTTTTAAGAAGCATTAGAACTAAATTGCTACGATGCGTAGACATCTGCAGACGTTACTTCCTAAAAAGGAAGTGTGGCATTTACATACTTTTGAAAGGAATACGAGGTATACATGACACTTCGCAATGAATATTATACCATATCATGAAACATTGAAATGGGTTGCGATACAGCGTTATGAGAAGCATTTGAACTCTAATGCTACGATACGCAGATATCTGCAGACTCTTTTTCCTAGGAAGGAAGTGTCGCATTTACATTCTTTTGAAGTGAATACGAGGTATACATGACACTTCGCAATGAATATTGTATCTTACCATGAAACATAGACATGAGATGCGATATCGCGTTTGAAGAAGCATTAGAACTCTATTGCTTCGATACGTAGACATCTGCAAACGCTATTTCCTAGCAAGGTAGTGTCGCATTTACATTCTTTGGAAGTGAATACGAGGTATACATGACACTTCGCAATGAATATTATATCTTATCATGAAACATAGAAATGAGATGCGACATCCCGTTTGAAGAAGCATAAGAAGTCCATTGCTTCGATACGTAGACATCTGGAAACGCTATTTCCTAGAAAGGAAGTGCCGCATTTACATACATTTGAAGTGTAGGCGAGGAATACATAACACTTCGCAATGAATACTGTATCATATCATGAAACATAGAAATGAGATTCGACATCGCGATTTAAGAAGCATTTAAACTCAATTTCTACGGAACGTAGACATCTGCAAACGCTATATCCTAACAAGGAAGTGTCGTATTTACATTCTTCTGAAGTGAATACGATGTATACATAACACTCCACAATGAATATTATATCTTATCATGAAACATAGAATTGAGATGCGATATCGCGTTATAAGAAGCATTCGAACACTATTGCTTCGATACGTAGATATCTGGAAACGTAATTTCCTAGAAAGGGAGTGTTGCATTTACATTCATTTGAATTGCGGACGAGGAATACATAATACTTCGCAATGAATATTGTATCTTATGATGAAACATAGAAGTGAGATGCGATATCGCGTTTTGAGAAGCATTAGAAAACTAATGCTACGATACGTAGACATCTGCAAACGCTATTTCCTTGCGAGGGAGTGTCGCATTTTCATTGTTTTGAAGTGAATACGAGGTTATGATAACACTCCACAATGAATAGTATATTTTATCATCAAACATAGAAATTAGATGCGATATGGCGATTTAAGAAGCATTAGAAATCTATTGCTTCGATACGTAGACATATGCAAACGCTATTTCCTAGCAAGGAAGTGTAGCATTTACAATCTTTTGAAGTGAATACGAGATATACATGACACTTGGCAATTAATATTGTATCTTATCGTGATACATAGAAATGAGATGCGATATCGTGATTTAAGCAGCATTAGAACTCTATTGCTTCGATACGTAGACATCTGCAAACGCTATTTAATAGGAAGGAAGAGTCGCATTTACATTCTTTTGAAGTGAGAACGAGGTATACATGACACTTCGCAGTGAATATTATATCTTATCATAAAACATAGAAATGAGATGCGATATCGCTATTTAAGAAGCAAGAGATCTCTATTGCTTCAATACGTAGACATCTGCCAACGCTATTTCCTAGCAAGGAAGTGGCGCATTTACATTCATTTGGAGTGTATGCGAGGTATGCAAGACACTTCGCAATGAATATTATATCTTGTCATGAGACATAGAAATGTGATGCGATATCGCGTTTTAAGAAGCATTAGAACTAAATTGCTACGATGCGTAGACATCTGCAGACGTTACTTCCTAAAAAGGAAGTGTGGCATTTACATACTTTTGAAAGGAATACGAGGTATACATGACACTTCGCAATGAATATTATACCATATCATGAAACATTGAAATGGGTTGCGATACAGCGTTATGAGAAGCATTTGAACTCTAATGCTACGATACGCAGATATCTGCAGACTCTTTTTCCTAGGAAGGAAGTGTCGCATTTACATTCTTTTGAAGTGAATACGAGGTATACATGACACTTCGCAATGAATATTGTATCTTACCATGAAACATAGACATGAGATGCGATATCGCGTTTGAAGAAGCATTAGAACTCTATTGCTTCGATACGTAGACATCTGCAAACGCTATTTCCTAGCAAGGTAGTGTCGCATTTACATTCTTTGGAAGTGAATACGAGGTATACATGACACTTCGCAATGAATATTATATCTTATCATGAAACATAGAAATGAGATGCGACATCCCGTTTGAAGAAGCATAAGAAGTCCATTGCTTCGATACGTAGACATCTGGAAACGCTATTTCCTAGAAAGGAAGTGCCGCATTTACATACATTTGAAGTGTAGGCGAGGAATACATAACACTTCGCAATGAATACTGTATCATATCATGAAACATAGAAATGAGATTCGACATCGCGATTTAAGAAGCATTTAAACTCAATTTCTACGGAACGTAGACATCTGCAAACGCTATATCCTAACAAGGAAGTGTCGTATTTACATTCTTCTGAAGTGAATACGATGTATACATAACACTCCACAATGAATATTATATCTTATCATGAAACATAGAATTGAGATGCGATATCGCGTTATAAGAAGCATTCGAACACTATTGCTTCGATACGTAGATATCTGGAAACGTAATTTCCTAGAAAGGGAGTGTTGCATTTACATTCATTTGAATTGCGGACGAGGAATACATAATACTTCGCAATGAATATTGTATCTTATGATGAAACATAGAAGTGAGATGCGATATCGCGTTTTGAGAAGCATTAGAAAACTAATGCTACGATACGTAGACATCTGCAAACGCTATTTCCTTGCGAGGGAGTGTCGCATTTTCATTGTTTTGAAGTGAATACGAGGTTATGATAACACTCCACAATGAATAGTATATTTTATCATCAAACATAGAAATTAGATGCGATATGGCGATTTAAGAAGCATTAGAAATCTATTGCTTCGATACGTAGACATATGCAAACGCTATTTCCTAGCAAGGAAGTGTCGCATTTACATTGTTTTGAAGTGAATACGAGGTATACATGACACTTCGCAATGAATATTTTATCTTATCGTGAAACATAGAAATGAGAAGCGAAGTCTCGTTCTAAAAAGCACTAGTACCCTATTGTTTCTATACGTAGACATCTGAAAACGCTATTTCCTAGCAAGGTAGTATCGCATTTACATACTTTTGAATTGAATACGAGGTATACATGACACTTCGCAATGAATATTATATCTCATCATGACACGTAGAAACGAGATGCGATATCGCGTTTTAAGAAGCGTTAGAACCCTATTGCTACGATACGTAGACATCTGCAAACAGTATTTTCTAGCAAGGAAGTGTCGCATTTACACTCTTTTGAAGTGAATACGAGGTTTACATGACACTTCGCAATGAATATTATATCCTTTCATGAAACATAGAAATGAGAAGCGAAGTCTCGTTCTAAGAAGCATTAGTACCCTATTGTTTCTATACGTAGACAGTTGGATGCGCTATTTCCTGGCAAGGAAGTGTCGCATTTACATTCTTTTGAAGTGAGTACGAGGTATACATGACACTTCGCAATGAATATTATATCACATCATGACACATAGAAATGAGATGCTACATCGCATTTTAAGAAGCGTTAGAACTCTATTGCTACGATACGTTGACATCTGCAAACTCTATTTCCTAGCAAGGAAGTGTCGCATTTACATTCTTTTGAAGCGAATACGAGGTATACATGACACATCGCAATGAACATTATATCATCATGAAACATAGAAGTGAGGTGCGGTATTGCGTTTTAAGAAGCATTAGAACTCTATTGCTACGAGAAGTAGACATCTGCAAACGCTATTTCCTAGCAAGGATGAGTCGCACTTTCATCTTTTTGAAGAGAATACGAGGTTTACATGACACTTCGCATTGAATATTATATCATCATGAAGCATAGAAGTGACGTGCGGTATTGCGTTTTAAGAAGCATTAGAACTCTATTACTACGATACGTAGACATCTGCAAACGCTATTTCCTAGCATGGAAGTGTCTCATTTACATTCTTTTGATGTGAATACGAGGTATACATGACACCTCGCAATGAATATTATATCTTATCATGTAACATAGAAATGAGATGCGATATCGCGTTTTGAGAACATTAGAACTCCATTGCACCGATACGTAGACATCTGCCAACGCTATTTCCTAGCAAGATAGTGTCGCATTTACATTCATTTGAAGTGTATGCGAGGTATACGTAACACTTCGCAATGAATATTATATCTTATCATGAAACGTTGAAATGAGATGCGATATCTAGATTTAAGAAGCATTAGAACTCTATTGCTTCGATACGTGGACATCTGCAAGCGCTATTTCCTAGCAAGGAAGTGTCGCATTCACAATCTTATGAAGTGAATACGAGGTATACATGACACATGGCAATGAATATTATATCTTATCATGAAACATAGGAATGAGATGCGACTTCTCGTTTTAAGAAGCAATAGAACCCCATTGCTTCGATACGTAGACATCTGCAAACGCTATTTCCTAGCATGGAAGTGGCGCATTTACATTCACTTGAAGTGTACGGGAGGTGTAAGTGACACTTCGCAATGAATATTATATCTTATCATGAAACGTTGAAATGAGATGCGATATCGCGATTTAAAAAGCATTAGGAATCTATTGCTACGTTACGTAGACATCTGCAAACGTTATTTAATCGCAAGGAAGTTTCGCATTTACATTCTTCTAAAGTGACTAGGAGGTATACATAACACTCCACAATGAATATTATACCTTATCACGAAACATAGAAATGAAATACGATATCGCGATTTAAGAAGCATTAGATCTCCATTGCTTCGATACAGAGACATCTGGAAACGCTATTTCCTAGCAAGGAAGTATCGCATTTACATTATTTTGAAGTGAGTACGAGGTATACATAACACTCCACAATGTATATTATATCTTATCATGAAAGTTTGAAATGAAATGCGATATCTAGATTTAAGAAGCATTAGAACTCTATTGCTACGATACGTAAACACCTGCAAACGCTATTTAATAGCAAGGAAGTGTCGCATTTGCATTCTTTTAAAGTGATAACGAGGTATACATAACACTCCACAATGAATATTATACCTTATCACGAAACATAGAAATGAAATGCGATATCGGGTTTGGAGAAGCATTAGAACTCTATTGCTCCGATACGTAGACATCTGGAAACGTAATTTCCTAGAAAGGAAGTGTTGCATTTACATTCATTTGAAGTGTAGACGAGGGATACATAACACTTCGCAATGAATATTATATCTTATCATGAAGCATAGATATGGGATGCCACATCGCGTTTTGAGAAGCGTTAGAACTCTATTGCTTCGATACGTAGTCATCTGGAAACTCTATTTCCTAGAAAGGAAGTGTCGCATTTACATACCTTTGAAGTGTAGACATGGAATACATAATACTTCGCAATGAAAAATATATCTTATCATGAAACAAAGAAATGAGGAGCGATATCGCTTTTTAAGAAGCATTTGAACCCTATTGCTACGATACGTACGCACCTGCAAACGCTATTTCCTAGCAAGGGAATGTCGCATTTACATTCTTTTGAAGTGAGTACGAGGTGTACATGACACTCCACAATGAATATTATAGCTTATCATGAGACATAGAAATGAGATGCGATATCGCGCTTTTAGTAGCATTAGAACTCTAATGCTACGATACGTAGACACCTGCAAGCTCAATTTCCTAGAAAGGAAGTGTCGCATTGACATTCTATTGAAGTGAATACCAGGAATACATAATACTCCAAAATGAATATTATATCATATCATGAAACATAGAAATGAGATGCTATATCGCGTTTTGAGAATCATTAGAACCCTATTGCAACGATACGGAGACATCTGCAAACGCTACTTGCTTGCAAGGAAGTGTCGCATTTACATTCTTTTGCAGTGAATACGAGGTGTACATGACACTTCGCAATGAATATTATATCTTAGCATGAAACATAGAAATGAGAAGCGATATCGCGTTTTAAGAAGCATTAGAACTCTATTGCTAGGATACGTAGATATCTGCAGACGTTATTTCCAAGCAAGGAAGAGTCTCATTTATATTCATTTGAAGTGTAGACGAGATTTACATGACACTGCACAATGAATATTTTATCTTATCATGAAACGTAGGAGTGAGATGCGATATCGCGTTTTGAGAAGCATTAGAACTCTATTGCTTCGATACGTAGATATCTGCAAACGCTATTTCCCAGCATGGAAGTATCGCATTTACATTCTTCTAAGGTGAATATAAGGTATACATAGCACTCCACAATAAATAACATATCTTAATGTGAAACATAGAAATGAGATGCGATATCGCGTTTTAAGATGAATTAGAACTCTATTGCATCGGTACGTAGACATCTGCAAACGCTACTTCCTAGCAAGGAAGTGTCGCATTTACATTCTTTTGAAGTGTAGACGAGGAATACATAACACTTCGCAACGAATATTATACCTTATCATCAAACATTGAAATGAGATGCGATATCTCGTTCTAGGAAGCATTAGAACTCTACTGCTACGATACGTAGATGTCTGCAGACGCTACTTCCTAGCAAGGAAGTGTCGCATTTACACTATTTTGAACTGAATACGAGGTATACATGACACTTCGCAATGCATATTATATCCTATCATGAAACATAGAGATGAGATGCGATATCGCGATTTAAGTAGCATTAGAACTCTATTGCTACGAGACGTAGACATCTGCAAACGCTATTTCCTAGGAAGGAAGTGGAGTATTTACATTCTTTTGAATTTAATACGTGGTATACATGACACTTCGCAATGAACATTATATCTCATCATGACACATAGAAATGAGATGCGATATCGCGATTTAAGAAGCATTAGAACTCTATTGCTACGATACGAATACATCTGCAAACGCTATTTCCTAGCATGGAAGTGTCCTATTTACATTCTTTTGAAGTTAATACGAGGTATACATGACACTACGCAATCAATATTATATCTTATCATAAAACATAGAAATGAGGTGCGATATGTCGTTTTACGAAACATTAAATCTCTATTGCTACGATACGTAGATATCTGCAGACGCTATTTCCTATTAAGGGTGTGTCGCATTTACATTCTTTTGAAGTGAGTACGAGGTATACATAACACTCCACAATGACTATTATATCTTATCATGAAACATCGAAATGAGGAGAGACTACGCGTTTTAAGAAGCATTAGAACTCTATTGCTTCGATACGTAGACATCAGCAGACACTATTTCCTAGCAAGGAAGTGTCGCATTTACTATCTCTTGAAGTGAATACGACGTATACATAACACTCCACAACGAATATTATATCGTATCATGAAAAATAGTAATGAGATGCGATATCGCGATTTAAGAACCATTAGATCTCTATTGCTTCGATACGTACACATCTGCCATCGATATATACTAGCAAGGAAGTAACGCATTTACATTCATTTGAAGTGTATGCGAGGTATACATGACACTTCGCAATGAATATTATATCTTATCTTGAAACATAGAAATCTGATGCGATATCGCGTTTTAAGAAGCATTAGAACTCTACTTCTACGATACGTAGACATCTGCAAACGCTATTTCCTAGCAAGGAAGTGTCGCACTTACGTTCATTTGAAGTGAATACGAAGTATACATGACACTCCGCAATGAATATTGTATCTTATACAAAAACAGAAATGAGGTGCGATATCTCGTTTTAAAAAACATTAGAACCCTATTGCTTCGATACGTAGATATCTGCAAACGCTTTTTCCTAGCAAGGAAGTGTCGCATTTACATTCATTTGAAGTGTATGCGAGGTATACATGACACTTCGCAATGAATATTATATCTTATCATGAAATATTGAAATGAAATGCGATATCGCGATTTAAGATGCATTAGGGCTCTACTGCTTCGATACGTAGGTATCTGCAAACGCCATTTCCTAGCAAGGAAGTGACGTATTTACTTTCTCTTGAAGTGAATACGAGGTTATAATAATACTCCACAATGAATATTATATCCTATCATGAGACATAGAAATGAGTAGCGATATGGCGATTTAGGAAGCAGTAGATCTCTATTGCTTCGATACCTAGACATCTGCAAACGCGATTTCCTAGCAAGGAAGTGTCGCATTTACATTGTTTTCAAGTGAATACGAGGTACACATGACACTTCGCCATGAATATTGTATCTTATCATGAAACATAGAAATGAGATGCGATATCGCGTTTTAAGAAGAATTAGAACTCTATTGCTATGATACATAGACACCTGCAAACGCGATTTCCTAGGAAGGAAGTGACGCATTATCATTATTTTGAAGTGAATACGAGGTATACATAACATTGCAGAATGAACATTATATCTTATCGTGATACATATAAATGAGAAGCGATATCGCTATTTAAGCGGCACTAGAACACTATTGCTTCGATACCTAGATATCTGCAAACGCTGCTTCCTAGCAAGGAAGTGTCGCATCTACATTCCTGTGAAGTGAATACGAGGTATACATGACACTCCGCAATGAATATTATATATTATCATGAAACATAGAAATGAGATGCGATATCGCTATTTAAGAAGCAATAGATCTCTATTGCTTCAATACGTAGACATCTGCCAACGCTATTTCCTAGCAAGGAAGTGTCGCATTTACATTCTCCTGAAATGGGTACGAGGTATACATAACACTGCACAATGAATATTATATCTTATCATGAAACATAGAAATGAGATGCCTAATCGCGATTTTAAAAGCATTAGAAATCAATTGCTTCGATACGTAGGCATCTGCAAACGCTATTTCCTAGCTAGGAAGTGTCGCACTTACATTCTTTTGAAGTGAATACGAGGCATACGTGTCACTTCGCAATGAATATTATATCTTATCACGAAACATGGAAATGAGATGCGATATCGCTTTTTAAGAAGCGTTAGAACGCTACTGCTACGATACGTAGACAACTGCAAACGCTATTTCCTAGAAAGGAAGCGCCGCACTCGTATTCTATTGAAGTGAATACGAGGTATACATAACACTCCACATCGAATATTATATCTTATCATGAAACATAGAAATGAGATGAGATATGGCTATATAAGAAGCATTAGAACTCTATTGCTTCGATACGTAGACATCTGCAAACACTATTTCCTAGCAAGGATGTGAAGCATTT
The DNA here is from genome assembly GCF_050948175.1 of Xylocopa sonorina. Classification (NCBI taxonomy): domain Eukaryota; kingdom Metazoa; phylum Arthropoda; class Insecta; order Hymenoptera; family Apidae; genus Xylocopa; species Xylocopa sonorina. Next base: position 769,614 of record NW_027490137.1, on the reverse strand, counting down.
ACATTTTTTTGAAGTGTAGACGAAGAATACGTAACACTTCTTAATGAATATTATATATTATCATGAAACATAGAAATGAGGTGCGATATCGCGATTTAAGATGCACTAGAACTCTATTGCTTCGATACGTAGACATCAGCAAACGCTATTTCCTAGCAAGGAAGTGTCGCAATTACATTCTTTTGCAGTGAATACAAGGCAAAAATGACACATCGCAATGAATATTATATCTTATCATGATACAGAAATGGGATGCGATATCTCGTTTTTAGAAGCATTTGAACTCTATTGCTGCGATACGTAAACATCTGCTAACGCTATGTCCTAGCAAGGAAGTGTCGCATTTACATTCCTTTGAAGAGAAAACGTGGTATACATGATACACCACAATGAATATTACATCTTATCATAAAACATAGAAATAAGCTGCGATATGGCGATTTAAGAAGCAATAGAACAATACTGCTTCGATACGTAGACATCTGCAAACGCTACTTCCTAGCACGGAAGTGTCGTATTTACATTCATTTGAAGTGTATGCGAGGTATACATAACACTCCACAATGAATATTATATCTTATCATGATGCATATAAATGACAAACGGTTTCGCGTTTTAAGAAGCATTAGAACTCTATTGCTACGATACGTAGATATCTGCTGACGCTATTTCCTAGCAAGGAAGTGTCGCATTTACATTCTCTTGAAGTGAATACAAGATATACATAGCACTCCACAATGAATACTATAACTTATCATGAAACATAGAAATGAGATGCGATATCGCGTTTCGAGAAGCATTAGAACTATATTGCTACGATACGTAGACATCTGCAAACGCTATTTACTAGCAAGGAAGTGTCGTATTTACATTCTTTTGAAGAGAATACGAGGTATACATGACACACCGCAATGAATAGTATATCTTATCATAAAACATAGAAATGGGATGCGAAATGGCGATTCAAGAAGCATTAGATCTGTATTGCTACGATACGTAGATATCCGCTGATGCTATTTCCTAGCAAGGAAGTGTCGCATTTACATTCTTTTGAGGTGAATGCAAGGTATACATAACACTGCACAATGAATATTATATCTTATCATGAAGCATAGAAATGAGATGCGATATGGCGATTCAGAAGCATTAGAACCCTGTTGCTTCGATACGTAGACAACTGCCATTGCTATTTCCTAGCAAGGAAGTGTCGCATTTACATTAATTTGAAGTGTATGCGAGGTATACAAGAATCTTCGCAATGAATATTACATCTTATCATGATTCATAGAAATGAATTGGGATATCGCGTTTTGAGAAGCATTAGAACATAACACTGCACAATGAATATTATATCTTATCATGAAACGTAGAAGTGAGATGCGATATCGCGATTTATGATGCATTTGAAACTCTACTGCTTCGATACGTAGACATCAGCAAACGCTATTTCCTAGCAAGGAAGTGTCGCATTTACTTTAATTTGAAGTGTATGCGAGGTATACAAGAAACTTCGCAATGAATATTACATCTTATCATGATTCATAGAAGTGAGATGCGATATCGCGTTTTTAGAAGCATTAGAACTCAATTGCTACGATACGTAGACATCTGCAAACGCTATTTCCTAGCAAGGAAGTGTCGCATTTACATTCTTTTGAAGTGTAGACGAGATATACATAACACTCCACAATGAATATTATATCTTATCATGAAACATAGAAATGAGATGCGATATCGCGATATAAGAAGGATTAGAACTCTATTGCTTCGATACGTAGACGTCTGCAAACGCTACTTCCTAGCAAGGAAGTGTCACATTTATATTCTTTTGAAGTGTATGCGAGGTACACATGACACTTCGCAATGAATATTATATCTTATAATGAAACATAGAAATGAGATGCGATATCGCGTTTTAAGAAGCATTAGAACTCTATTGTTACGATAGGTAGTCATCTGCAGACGCAATTATCTAGCAAGGAAGTGTCGCATTTACATTCCTTTGAAGTTAATGCGAGATATTCATGACACTTCGCAATGAATACTATATCTTATCATGAAACATAAAAATGAGATGCGATATCTCGTTTTAAGAAGCATTAGAACTCAATTGCTTCGATACGTAGACATCTGCCAACGCTATTTCCTACCAAGGAAGTGTCGCATTTACATTCATGTGAAGTGAATACGAAGTATACATGACACTCCGCAATGAATATTATATCTTATCCTAAGACATAGAAATGAGAAGCGATATCTCGTTTTAAGAAACATTAGAACACCATTGCTACGATTCGTCGATATCTGCAGATGCTATTTCCTAGGAAGGAAGTGTCGCATTTACATTCTTTTGAAGTGAATACGAGGTATACATGACACTCTACAATGAATATTATATCTTATCATGAAACATAGAAATGATATGCGACATTGCGTTTTAAGGAGCATTAGGTCTCTATTGCTACGATACGTAGACATCTGCAGACGCTATTGCCAAGCAAGGATGTGTCGCATATACGTTCGTTTGAAGTGAATACGAGGTACACACAACACTCCACAATGAATATTATATCTTATCCGGAAACATAGAAATGTGATGCGATATCGCGTTTCAAGAAGCATTAGAAATTTATTGCTGCGATACGTAGAAATCTGCAAGCGCTATTTCGTAGCAAGGAAGTGTCGCATTTACATTCATTTGAAGTGTACACGAGGAATACATAACACTTCGCAATGAATATTATATCTTATCATGAAACATAGAAATGAAATGCGATATCGCAATTTAAGAAGCATTTGAACTCTATGGTTCGATATATAGACATCTGCAAACGCTACTTCCTAGCAAGGAAGTGTCGCATTTACATTCATTTGAAGTGTATGCGAGGTATACATGACACTCCACAATGAACATTATATCTTATCATGAAACATAGAAATGAGATGCGATATCTCGTTTTAAGAAGCCTTAGTACTCTATTGCTACGTAGATGTCTGCAGACGGTATTTACTAGCAAGGAAGTGTCGCATTTACATTCTTTTGAAGTGAATACTAGGTATACATAACACTCCACAATGAATAATATACTTTATCACAAAACATAGAAATGAAATGCGATATCGCGATTTGAGAAGCATTAGATCTCTACTGCTTCGATACGGAGACATCTGCAAACGCTATTTCCTAGCATGGAAGTATCGCAATTACATTCTTTTTAAGTGAATACGAGGTATACATAACACTCCACAATGAATATTATATCTTATCATGAAATATAGAAATGAGATGCGATATCGGGATTTAAGAAGCATAAAACTCTATTTCTTCGATACGTAGACATCTGCAAACGCTATTTCCTAGCAAGGAAGTGTAGAGTTTACATTCTTTTGGAGAGATTACGAGGTATACATGACACTCCACAATGAACATTATGTCTTATCATGAAACCTAGAAATGAGATGCGATATGGCGTTTTAAGAAGCATTGGAACTCTATTGCTACGATACGTAGATATCTGCTGACGCTATTTCTTAGCAAGGAAGTGTCGCATTTACATTCTCTTGAAGTGAATACAAGATATACATAGCACTCCACAATGAATACTATAACTTATCATGAAACATAGAAATGAGATGCGATATCGCGTTTCGAGAAGCATTAGAACTATATTGCTACGATACGTAGACATCTGCAAACGCTATTTACTAGCAAGGAAGTGTCGTATTTACATTCTTTTGAAGAGAATACGAGGTATACATGACACACCGCAATGAATAGTATATCTTATCATAAAACATAGAAATGGGATGCGAAATGGCGATTCAAGAAGCATTAGATCTGTATTGCTACGATACGTAGATATCCGCTGATGCTATTTCCTAGCAAGGAAGTGTCGCATTTACATTCTTTTGAAGTGAATGCAAGGTATACATAACACTGCACAATGAATATTATATCTTATCATGAAGCATAGAAATGAGATGCGATATGGCGATTCAGAAGCATTAGAACCCTGTTGCTTCGATACGTAGACAACTGCCATTGCTATTTCCTAGCAAGGAAGTGTCGCATTTACATTAATTTGAAGTGTATGCGAGGTATACAAGAAACTTCGCAATGAATATTACATCTTATCATGATTCATAGAAGTGAGATGCGATATCGCGTTTTTAGAAGCATTAGAACTCAATTGCTACGATACGTAGACATCTGCAAACGCTATTTCCTAGCAAGGAAGTGTCGCATTTACATTCTTTTGAAGTGTAGACGAGATATACATAACACTCCACAATGAATATTATATCTTATCATGAAACATAGAAATGAGATGCGATATCGCGATATAAGAAGGATTAGAACTCTATTGCTTCGATACGTAGACGTCTGCAAACGCTACTTCCTAGCAAGGAAGTGTCACATTTATATTCTTTTGAAGTGTATGCGAGGTACACATGACACTTCGCAATGAATATTATATCTTATAATGAAACATAGAAATGAGATGCGATATCGCGTTTTAAGAAGCATTAGAACTCTATTGTTACGATAGGTAGTCATCTGCAGACGCAATTATCTAGCAAGGAAGTGTCGCATTTACATTCCTTTGAAGTGTATGCGAGGTATACAAGAAACTTCGCAATGAATATTACATCTTATCATGATTCATAGAAGTGAGATGCGATATCTCGTTTTAAGAAGCATTAGAACTCAATTGCTTCGATACGTAGACATCTGCCAACGCTATTTCCTACCAAGGAAGTGTCGCATTTACATTCATGTGAAGTGAATACGAAGTATACATGACACTCCGCAATGAATATTATATCTTATCCTAAGACATAGAAATGAGAAGCGATATCTCGTTTTAAGAAACATTAGAACACCATTGCTACGATTCGTCGATATCTGCAGATGCTATTTCCTAGGAAGGAAGTGTCGCATTTACATTCTTTTGAAGTGAATACGAGGTATACATGACACTCTACAATGAATATTATACCTTATCATGAAACATAGAAATGATATGCGACATTGCGTTTTAAGGAGCATTAGGTCTCTATTGCTACGATACGTAGACATCTGCAGACGCTATTGCCAAGCAAGGATGTGTCGCATATACGTTCGTTTGAAGTGAATACGAGGTACACACAACACTCCACAATGAATATTATATCTTATCCGGAAACATAGAAATGTGATGCGATATCGCGTTTCAAGAAGCATTAGAAATTTATTGCTGCGATACGTAGAAATCTGCAAGCGCTATTTCGTAGCAAGGAAGTGTCGCATTTACATTCATTTGAAGTGTACACGAGGAATACATAACACTTCGCAATGAATATTATATCTTATCATGAAACATAGAAATGAAATGCGATATCGCAATTTAAGAAGCATTTGAACTCTATGGTTCGATATATAGACATCTGCAAACGCTACTTCCTAGCAAGGAAGTGTCGCATTTACATTCATTTGAAGTGTATGCGAGGTATACATGACACTCCACAATGAACATTATATCTTATCATGAAACATAGAAATGAGATGCGATATCTCGTTTTAAGAAGCCTTAGTACTCTATTGCTACGTAGATGTCTGCAGACGGTATTTACTAGCAAGGAAGTGTCGCATTTACATTCTTTTGAAGTGAATACTAGGTATACATAACACTCCACAATGAATAATATACTTTATCACAAAACATAGAAATGAAATGCGATATCGCGATTTGAGAAGCATTAGATCTCTACTGCTTCGATACGGAGACATCTGCAAACGCTATTTCCTAGCATGGAAGTATCGCAATTACATTCTTTTTAAGTGAATACGAGGTATACATAACACTCCACAATGAATATTATATCTTATCATGAAATATAGAAATGAGATGCGATATCGGGATTTAAGAAGCATAAAACTCTATTTCTTCGATACGTAGACATCTGCAAACGCTATTTCCTAGCAAGGAAGTGTAGAGTTTACATTCTTTTGGAGAGATTACGAGGTATACATGACACTCCACAATGAACATTATGTCTTATCATGAAACCTAGAAATGAGATGCGATATGGCGTTTTAAGAAGCATTGGAACTCTATTGCTACGATACGTAGACATTGGCAAACGCTATCCCCTAGCAAGAAGGTGTCGCATTTACATACTCCTGAAATGGACACGAGGTATGCATGACACTTCGCAATGAATATTATATCTTATCATGTAACATAGATATGAAATGCGACATCGCGACTTAACAAGCATTAGATCTCTATTCCTTCGATACGGAGACATCCGCAAACGCTACTTCCTAGTAAGGAAATGTCACATTTACATTCATTTAAAGTGTATGCGAGGTATAAGTGACACTTCGCAATGAATATTATATCTTATCGTGAGACATAGAAATGAGATGCGATATCGCGTTTTAAGAAGCAATAGAACACTATTGCTACGATACGTAGACATCCGCAAACGCTATTCCCTAGCAAGGAAGTGTCGTATTTACATTCTTTTGGAGAGATTACCAGGTATTCATGACACTCCGCAATGAATAGTATATCTTATCGTAAAACATAGAAATGAGATGCGATATGGCGAATCAAGAAGCATTAGATCTCTATTGCTACGATACGTAGATATCTGCAGACGCTATTTCCTAGCAAGGAAGTGTCGCATTTATATTCATTTGAAGTGTAGACGAGATATACATAACACTACACAATGAATATTATATCTTATCATGAAACGTAGATGTGAGATGCGATATCGCGATTTAAGAAGCATTACAACTCTATTGCTTCGATCCGTAGACATCTGCAAACGCTAGTTCCTAGCAAGGAAGTGTTGCATTTACATTGTTTTGAAGTGAATACGAGGTATACATGACACTCCACAATGAATATTATATCTTATCATGAAACATAGAAATGAGATGCGATATCTCGTTTTAAGAATCATTAGAACTCCTTTGCTTCGATACATAGACATCTGCCAACGCTATTTCCTAGCAAGGAAGAGTCGCATTTACATTCATTTGAAGTGAATACGAGGTATACATAACACCGCACAATGAATATTATATCTTATAATGTAGCGTAGAATTGAGATGCAATATCGCGTTTTAAGAATCATTAGAACTCTGTTGCTTCGATACGTAGACGTCTGCCATCGCAATTACCTAGCAAGGAAGTGTCGCATTTACATTCATTTGAAGTGTGATGCGAGGTATACAAGATACTTCGCAATGAATATTACGTCTTACCATGATTCATAGAATTGAGATGCGATATCGCGTTTTGAGAAGCACTAGAACTCTATTGCTACGATACATAGACATCTGCAAACGCTATTTCCTAGCAAGGAAGTGTCGCATTTACATTCTATTGAGGTGAATACGATGTATACATAACACTGCACAATGAATATTATATCTTATCATAAAACACAGAAATGAGATGCGATGTCGCGTTTTAAGAAGCATTGGAACTCTATTGCTACGATACGTAGATATCTTCAGACGCTATTTCCTAGCAAGGAAGTGTCGCATTTACATTCTTTTGAAGTGAATACTAGGTATACATAACACTCCACAATGAATAATATACTTTATCACAAAACATAGAAATGAAATGCGATATCGCGACTTGAGAAGCATTAGAACGCTATTGCTACGATACGTAGATATCTGGAAACGCTATGTCGTAGCAAGGAAGTGTCGCAATTACATTCCTTTCAAGTGAATACGAGGTATACATGACATTTCGCAATGAATATTATATCTCATCATTAAACATAGAAATGAGTTGCGATATCTTGTTTTAAGGAGCATTAGAACTCTGCTACTTCGATACGTAGACATCTGGAAACTCTTCTTCCTAGCAGGGAAGTGTCGCACTTACATTCATTTGAAGTGAATATTAGGAGTTAATAACACTTCGCAATGAATATTATATCTTATCATGAAACATAGAAATGAGATGCGATATCGCGCTTTAAGAAGCGTTCAAAATCTATTGCTACGATACGCAGACATCTGCAAACGCTATTTCCTAGCAAGGAAGTGTCGCATTTACATTCCTTTGATGTGAATACGAGATGTACATCACACACCACAATGAATATTATATCTTATCATGAAACATAGGATTGAGATGCGACATCTCGTTTTAAGATGCATTAGAACTCTACTGTTTCGATACCCAGACATCTGGAAACGCAACTTCCTAGCAAGGAAGAGTCGCATTCACACTCTTTTGAAGTGAATACGAGGTATACATGACACTTCGCAATGAATATTATATCTTATTATGAAATATAGAAATGAGTTACGATATCTCGTTTTAACAAGCATTAGAACTCTAATGCTACGATACGTAGACATCTGCAAACGCTACTTCCTAGCAAGGAAGTGTCGCATTTACATTCTTTTGAAGTGGATACGAGGTATACATGACACTTCGCAATGAATATTATATCTTACTGTGAAACATACAAGTGAGATGCGATATCGCGTTTTAAGAAGCAGCAGAACTCTATTGCTTCGATACATAGACATCTGCAAACGACATTTCCTAGCAAAGAAGTGTCGCATTTACATTCATTTGAAGTGTATGCGAGGTATATATGACACTTCGCTATGAATACTATATCTAATCATGAAACATAGAAATGATATACGAAATCATTTTTTTTAAAAGCATTAGAATTCTATTGCTACGATACGTAGACATCTGGAAGCGCTATTTCCTAGCAAGGAAGTTTCGCATTTACATTCTTTTGAAGTGAATACAAGGTATACATGACACTTCGCAATTAATATTATATCCTGTTATGAAACATAGAAAAGAGATGCGATATCCCGTTTTAAGAAGCATTAGAACTGTATTGTTTCGATACGTAGACACCTGGAAACGCTATTTCCTAGCAAGGAAGTATCGCATGTACACTCTTTTGTAGTGAATACGTGGTATACATGACACTTCGCAATTAATATTGCACCTTATCATGAAGCATAGAAATGTGATGCGATATCGCGTTTCAAGAAGCATTAGAACCCTATTGCTCCGATAAGTAGACATCTGCAAACGCTACTTCCTAGCAATGAAGTGTCGCATTTACATTCTTTTGAAGTGAATACGTGTTATACATGACACTTCGCAATGAATAATATATCTTATCATGCGACATAGGAAAGAGATGCGATATGGCGTTTTAAGAAGCATTAGAACTCTATTGGTACGATTCGTAAACATCTGGAGGTGCCTTTTCCTAGCAAGGAAGTGTCGCATTTACATTCTTTTGAAGTGAATACGAGGTATACATAACACTTCGCAATGAATATTATATCTTATCATGACACATAGAGATGTGATGCGATATCGCGATTTAAGAAGTATTAGAATCCTATTGCTTCGATACGTAGACATCTGCAAACGCTATTTCCTAGCAAGGAAGTGTCGCATTTACATTCATTTGAACTGAATACGAGGTATACATGATGCTTCGCAATGAATATTATATCTTGTCATGAGACATTGATATGAGATGCGATATCTCGTTTTATGAAGCATTAGAACTCTATTGCTTCGATACGTAGACATCTGCAGACGCTATTTCCTAGCAAGGAAGTGTCGCATTTACATTCAGTTGAAGTGTATGCGAGGTACACATGACGCTTCGCAATGAATATTATATCTTAACATGAAACATAAAAACGAGATGCGACATCGCGTTTTAAGAAGCATTAGAACCCTATTGCTACGATATGTAGACATCTGCAAACGCTATTTCCTAGCATGGAAGTGTCGCATTTACATTCTCTTGAGGTGAATATGATGTAGACACAACACTCCACAATGAATATTATATCTTAACACGAAACATAGAAATGAGATGCGATATCGCGTTTTAAGAAGCATTAGAATTCTATTGCTTCGATACGTATACATCACGAAACGTTACTTCCTAGCAAGGAAGTGTCGCATTTACATTCTTTTGAAGTGAATACGTGGTATACATGACACTTCGCTATGAATATTATATCTTATCGAAACATAGAATTGAGATGCGATATCGCGTATTAAGAAGCATTAGAGCTCTATTGCTTCGATACGTAGACATCTTGAAAAGATATTTCCAAGAAAGGAAGTGTCGCATTTACAATCTTTTGAAGTGAATACGATGTATAAATAACACTCCACAATGAATATTATAACTTATCATGAAACATGGAAATGAGATGCCATATCGCGATTTAAGATGCATTAGAACCCTATTGCTTCGATACGTAGACATCTGCAAACGCTACTTCCTAGCAAGGAAGTGCCGCATTTACATTCTTTTGAAGTGAATACGAGGTATACATGACACTTCGCAATGAATATTATATCTAATCATGAGACATAGAAATGAGATGCGATATCGCGGTTTTGGAAGCATTAGATCTCTATTGCCTCGATACGTAGACATCTGGTAACGCTATTTCCCAGCAAGGTAGTGTCGCATTTACATTCATTTGAAGCCTATGTGTGTTATACATGACAATTCGCAATGAGTATTATATCATATTATGAAACATAGTAATGAGATGCGATATCGCGTTTTAAGAAGCATTAGAACACTATTGCTACGATACGTAGACATCTGCAGACGCTACTTCCTAGGAAGGAAGTGTCGCATTTACATTCTTTTGAAGTGAATACGAGGTATACATGACACTCCACAATGAATATTATATCTCATAATGAAACATAGAAATGAGGAGCGATATCGCGGTTTAAGAAGCATTAGAACTCCTTTGGTACAATACGTAGACATCTGCAAACGATATTTCGTAGCAAGGAAGTGTCGCATTTACATTCTTTTGAAGTGAATACGAGGTATACATGACACTCCACAATGAATATTATATCTCATAATGAAACATAGAAATGAGGAGCGATATCGCGGTTTAAGAAGCATTAGAAATCCTTTGGTACAATACGTAGACATCTGCAAACGATATTTCGTAGCAAGGAAGTGTCGCATTTACATTCTGTTGAAGTGAATACGAGGTATACATAACACTCCAGAATGAACATTATATCTTATCATGAAACATAGAAATGAGGAGCGATTTCGCGTTTTAAGAAGCATTGGAACTCTATTGCTTCGGTACGTAGACATCCTCAGACGCTAATTCCTAGCAAGGGAGTGTCGCATTTACAATCTTTTGAAGTGAATGCGAGGCATACATAACAATCCACAATGAATATTATACCTTATCATGAAACATAGAAATGAGATGCGATATGGCGATATAAGAAGCATTAGAACTCTATTGCTTCGATACGTAGACATCTGGGAACGCGATATCCAAGAAAGGAAACGTCGCATTTACATACAATTGAAGTGTAGGCGAGGAGTACGTAACACTCCACAATGAATATTATATCTTATCACGAAACATAGAAATGAGATGCGATATCGCGTTTTAAGAAGCTTTAGAACTCTATTCCTTCGATACGTAGACATCTGCAGACGCTACTTCCTAGGAAGGAAGTGTCGCATTTACATTCTTTTGAAGTGAATACGAGGTATACATGACACTCCCCAATGAATATTATATCTCATAATGAAACATAGAAATGAGGAGCGATATCGCGGTTTAAGAAGCATTAGAACTCCTTTGGTACAATACGTAGACACCTGCAAACGATATTTCGTAGCAAGGAAGTGTCGCATTTACATTCTTTTGAAGTGAATACGAGGTATACATGACACTCCACAATGAATATTATATCTCATAATGAAACATAGAAATGAGGAGCGATATCGCGGTTTAAGAAGCATTAGAAATCCTTTGGTACAATACGTAGACATCTGCAAACGATATTTCGTAGCAAGGAAGTGTCGCATTTACATTCTGTTGAAGTGAATACGAGGTATACATAACACTCCAGAATGAACATTATATCTTATCATGAAACATAGAAATGAGGAGCGATTTCGCGTTTTAAGAAGCATTGGAACTGTATTGCTTCGGTACGTAGACATCCTCAGACGCTAATTCCTAGCAAGGAAGTGTCGCATTTACAATCTTTTGAAGTGAATGCGAGGCATACATAACAATCCACAACGAATATTATACCTTATCATGAAACATAGAAATGAGATGCGATATGGCGATATAAGAAGCATTAGAACTCTATTGCTTCGATACGTAGACATCTGGGAACGCGATATCCAAGAAAGGAAACGTCGCATTTACATACAATTGAAGTGTAGGCGAGGAGTACGTAACACTCCACAATGAATATTATATCTTATCATGAAACATAGAAATCAGATGCGATATCGCGATTTAAGATGCATTAGAACTCTATTGCTTCGATACGTAGACAACTGAAAACGCTACTTCCTAGAAAGGAAATGTCGCATTTACATTCTTCTGAAGTAAATACGAGGTATACATAACAGTGCACTATGTATATTATATCTTATCATGAAACATAGAAATGAGATGCGATATTGCTATTTAAGAATCATTAGAACTCTATTGCTTCGATACGTAGACTTCTGCAAACGCTATTTCCTCGCACGGAAGTGTCGCATTTACATTCACTTGAAGTGTATGCGAGGTATACATGACACTTCGCAATGAATATTATATACTATCATGAAACATAGAAATCAGATGCGACATCGCGATTTATGATGCATTAGAACTCTATTGCTTCGATACGTAGACAACTGAAAACGCTACTTCCTATCAAGAAAATGTCGCATTTACATTCTTTTGAAGTAAAAACGAGGTATACATAACAGTGCACTATGTATATTATATCTTATCATGAAACATAGAAATGAGATGGGATTTTGCGATTTAAGAAGCACTAGAACTCTATTGCTTCGATAGGTAGACTTCTGCAAACGCTATTTCCTCGCACGGAAGTGTCGCATTTACATTCATTTGAAGAGTATGCGAGGTGTACATGACACTTGCTAATTAATATTATATCTTATCATGAAACATAGAAATGAGATGCGATATCGCGATTTAAGAAGCATTAGAACTCTATTGCTTAGATACGTAGACATTTGCAGACGCTATTCCCTAGCAGGGAAGTGTCGCATTTACATACATTTGAAGTGTAGACGAGATATACATAACACTGCACAATGAATATTATATCTTAACATGAAACATAGAAATGAGATGCGATATCGCGATTCAAGAAGCAATAGAACTCTATTGCTTAGATACGTAGACATCTGCAAACGCTATTTTCTAGCAAGGAAGTGTCGCATTTACATTCACTTGAAGTGTATGCGAGGTATACATCACACTTCGCAATGAATATTATATACTATCATGAAACATAGAAATGAGATGCGATATCGCGTCTTCAGAAGCATTAGAACTCTAATGCTACGATACGTAGACATCTGCAAACGCTATTTCCTAGCAAGGGAGAGTCGCATTTACATTCATTTGAAGTCAATACGAGGTGTATATGAAACTTGGCAATGAATTTTATATCTTATCATGAAACACAGAAACGAGATGCGATATTACGATTTAAGAAGCTTTAGAATTCTATTGCTTCGATGCGTAGAAATCTGCAGACGCTATTTCCTTGCAAGGAAGTGTCACATTTACATTCTGTTGAAGTGAGTACGTGGTATACATGACACTTCGCAATGAATATTATATCTCATCATGAAGCATCGAAATGAAGTGCGACATCTCGTCTTAAGAAGCATTAGAACTCTATTGCTACGATACGCAGTCATCTGCGAACGCTACTTCCTAGCAAGCAAGTGTCGCACTTACATTCTTTTGAAGTGAATACGAGGTATACATGACACTTCGCAGTGAATATTATATCTTATCATGATACATAGAAATGAGATGCGGTGTCCCGTTTTAAGAAGCATTAGAACTCTATTGTTTCGATACGTAGACATCTTGAAAAGATATTTCCAAGAAAGGAAGTGTCGCATTTACAATCTTTTGAAGTGAATACGATGTATACATGACACTTCGCAGTGACTATTTCATCTTATCATAAAACATAGAAATGAGATGCGATATCGCGGTTTTGGAAGCATTAGATCTCTATTGCTACGATACGTAGACATCTGCAATCGCTATTTCCTAGCAAGGAAGTGTCGCATTTACATTCATTTGAAGCGTTGCCGAGAAATACATAACACTTCGCAATGAATATTATATCTAATCATGAGACATAGGAATGAGATGCTATATTGCGTTTTAAGAAGAATCAGAACTCTATTGCATCGATACGTAGACACCTGCAAGCACTATTTCCTCGCAAGGAAGGGTTGCATTTACATTCTTGTGAAAGGAATACGAGGTATAAATAACACTTCGCAATGAATATTATATCTAATCATGAGACATAGAAATGAGATGCGGTATGGCGATTTAAGAAGCATTAGAACACTATTGCCTCGATACGTAGACATCTGGTAACGCTATTTCCCAGCAAGGTAGTGTCGCATTTACATTCATTTGAAGCCTATGTGTGTTATACATGACAATTCGCAATGAGTATTATATCATATTATGAAACATAGTAATGAGATGCGATATCGCGTTTTAAGAAGCATTAGAACACTATTGCTACGATACGTAGACATCTGCAGACGCTACTTCCTAGGAAGGAAGTGTCGCACTTACATTCTTTTGAAGTGAATACGAGGTATACATGACACTCCACAATGAATATTATATCTCATAATGAAACATAGAAATGAGGAGCGATATCGCGGTTTAAGAAGCATTAGAGCTCCTTTGGTACAACACGTAGACATCTGCAAACGATATCTCGTAGCAAGGAAGTGTCGCATTTACATTCTTTTGAAGTGAATACGAGGTATACATAGCAATCCACAATGAATATTATATCTTATCAGGAAATATAGAAATGAGATGCGATATCGCGATTTAGGAAGCATTATAACACTATTGCTTCGATACGTAGACATCTGCAAACGCTACTTCCTAGCAAGGAAGTGTCGCATTTACATTCTTTTGATGTGAATACGGGGTATACATAACACTCCACGATGATTGTTGTATCGTATCACGAAACATAGAAATGAAATGCCACATCGCGGTTTAAGAAGCATTAGAAATCTATTGCTTCGATACATAGACATCTGGCATCGCTATTTCCTAGCGAGGAAGTATCACATTTACATTCATTTCAAGTGTATGCGAGGTATACGTGACACTTCGCAATGAATATTATATCTTATCATGAAGCATAGAAATGAGATGCGATATCGCGATTTAAGAAGCATTAGAACACTACTGCTTCGATACGTAGACACCTGGAAACGTTATTTCCTGGAAAGGAAGTGTCGCATTTACATTCATTTGAAGTGTAGACGAGGAATACATAACACTTCGCAACGAATATTATATCCTATCATCAAACTTAACATCAAGTAATGAGATGCGATATCGCGATAGAGGAAGCATTAGAACTCTATTGCTACGATACGTAGACATCTGCAGACGCTACTTCCTAGGAAGGAAGTGTCGCACTTACATTCTTTTGAAGTGAATACGAGGTATACATGACACTCCACAATGAATATTATATCTCATAATGAAACATAGAAATGAGGAGCGATATCGCGGTTTAAGAAGCATTAGAGCTCCTTTGGTACAACACGTAGACATCTGCAAACGATATCTCGTAGCAAGGAAGTGTCGCATTTACATTCTTTTGAAGTGAATACGAGGTATACATAGCAATCCACAATGAATATTATATCTTATCAGGAAATATAGAAATGAGATGCGATATCGCGATTTAGGAAGCATTATAACACTATTGCTTCGATACGTAGACATCTGCAAACGCTACTTCCTAGCAAGGAAGTGTCGCATTTACATTCTTTTGATGTGAATACGGGGTATACATAACACTCCACGATGATTGTTGTATCGTATCACGAAACATAGAAATGAAATGCCACATCGCGGTTTAAGAAGCATTAGAAATCTATTGCTTCGATACATAGACATCTGGCATCGCTATTTCCTAGCGAGGAAGTATCACATATACATTCATTTCAAGTGTATGCGAGGTATACGTGACACTTTGCAATGAATATTATAACTTATCATGAAACATAGAAATGATATGCGACATTGCGTTTTAAGGAGCATTAGGTCTCTATTGCTACGATACGTAGACATCTGCAGACGCTATTGCCAAGCAAGGATGTGTCGCATATACGTTCGTTTGAAGTGAATACGAGGTACACACAACACTCCACAATGAATATTATATCTTATCAGGAAACATAGAAATGTGATGCGATATCGCGTTTCAAGAAGCATTAGAAATTTATTGCTGCGATACGTAGAAATCTGCAAGCGCTATTTCGTAGCAAGGAAGTGTCGCATTTACATTCATTTGAAGTGTACACGAGGAATACATAACACTTCGCAATGAGTATTATATCTTATCATGAAACATAGAAATGAAATGCGACATCGCGTTTTAAGAAGCATTAGAACTCTACTGCTTCGATACGTGGACATCTGGAAACGTTATTTCCAAGCAAGGAATTGTGGCACTTGCGTTCTTTTGAAGTGAATACGATGTATACATGACACTTCGCAATGAATATTATATCTTATCATGAGACATAGAATTGAGGTGCGATATCCCGTTTTAAGAAGCATTAGAACTCTATTGCTTCGATACGTGTACATCTGCAAACGCTATTTCCTAGGAAGGAAGTGTGGCATTTACATTCTTTTGAAGTGAAAACGAGGTACACATGACACTTCGCAATGAATATTATATCTTCTCATAAAACACAGAAATGAGATGCGGTATCTCGTTTTAAGATGCATTAGAACACTGTTGCTTCGATACGTATACATCTGCCATCTCTATTTCCTAGCAAGGAAGTGTCGCATTTTCATTCTTTAGAAGTGAATCCAAAGTATACATGACATTCCGCAATGAATATTATATCTTATCATAAAACATAAAAATGAAATGCGATTTCGCGCTTTAAGAAGCATTAGAACACTATTGCTACGATACGTAGACATCTGCAGACGCTATTTCGTAACAAGGAAGTGTCGCATTTACATTCATTTGAAGTGTAGACGAGATATACATAACACTGCACGATGAATATTATATCTTATAATGTAGCGTAGAATTGAGATGCAATATCGCGTTTTAAGAAGCATTAGAACTCTGTTGCTTCGATACGTAGACGTCTGCCATCGCAATTACCTAGCAAGGAAGTGTCGCATTTACATTCATTTGAAGTGTGATGCGAGGTATACAAGATACTTCGCAATGAATATTACGTCTTACCATGATTCATAGAATTGAGATGCGATATCGCGTTTTGAGAAGCACTAGAACTCTATTGCTACGATACATAGACATCTGCAAACGCTATTTCCTAGCAAGGAAGTGTCGCATTTACATTCTATTGAGGTGAATACGATGTATACATAACACTGCACAATGAATATTATATCTTATCATAAAACACAGAAATGTGATGCGATATCTCGTTCTAAGAAGCATTAGTACTCTGTTGCTCCGATACGTAGACATCTGCAAACGCTACTTCCTAGCAAGGAAGTGTCGCATTTACATTCATTTGAAGTGTATGCGAGGTATACATGACACTCCACAATGAACATTATATCTTATCATGAAACATAGAAATGAGATGCGAAGTCGCGTTTTAAGAAGCATTGGAACTCTATTGCTACGATACGTAGATATCTGCAGACGCTATTTCCTAGCAAGGAAGTGTCGCATTTACATTCTTTTGAAGTGAATACTAGGTATACATAACACTCCACAATGAATAATATACTTTATCACAAAACATAGAAATGAAATGCGATATCGCGACTTGAGAAGCATTAGAACGCTATTGCTACGATACGTAGATATCTGGAAACGCTATGTCGTAGCAAGGAAGTGTCGCAATTACATTCCTTCAAGTGAATACGAGGTATACATGACACTTCGCAATGAATATTATATCTCATCATTAAACATAGAAATGAGTTGCGATATCTTGTTTTAAGGAGCATTAGAACTCTGCTACTTCGATACGTAGACATCTGGAAACTCTTCTTCCTAGCAGGGAAGTGTCGCACTTACATTCATTTGAAGTGAATATTAGGAGTTAATAACACTTCGCAATGAATATTATATCTTATCATGAAACATAGAAATGAGATGCGATATCGCGCTTTAAGAAGCGTTCAAAATCTATTGCTACGATACGCAGACATCTGCAAACGCTATTTCCTAGCAAGGAAGTGTCGCATTTACATTCTTTTGATGTGAATACGAGATGTACATCACACACCACAATGAATATTATATCTTATCATGAAACATAGGATTGAGATGCGACATCGCGATTTAAAAAGCATTAGAACCCTATTGCTGCGAAACGTAGATATCTGGGAACGACAGTTAACAGAAAGCAAGTGTCGCATTTACATTCTTTTGAAGTGAATACGAGGTATACATAACACTCCACAATGAATATTACATCTTATCACAAAACAGAAATGGGATGCGATTTCGCGATTTAAGAAGCATTAGAACTCTATTGCTTCGATACGCAGACATCTGCAAACGCTATTTCCTAGCAAGGAAGTGTCGCATTTACATTCATTTGAAATGTTTGCGAGGTATGCATAACACTTCGCAATGAATATAATATCTTGCCATGAAACATAGAAATGAGATGCGATATCGCGATTTAAGAAGCATTAGAACTCTATTGCTCCGATACGTAGACATCTGGAAACGTAATTTCATAGAAAGGAGGTGTTGCATTTACATTCAATTGAAGTGTAGAGGAGGATTACATAACACTTCGCAATGAGTATTATATCTTGTCATGAGACATAGAAATGAGATGCGATATCGCGTTTTAAGAAGCATTTGAGCTCTATTGCTTCGATGCGTAGACATCTACAAACGCTATTTGCTGGCAAGGAAGTGTCGCATTTACATTCATTTGAAGTGAATACGAGGTATACATGACAACTCGCAATGAATATTATATCTTATCATGAAACATAGAGATGAGATGCGACATCTCGTTTTAAGATGCATTAGAACTCTACTGTTTCGATACCCAGACATCTGGAAACGCAACTTCCTAGCAAGGAAGAGTCGCATTCACACTCTTTTGAAGTGAATACGAGGTATACATGATGCTTCGCAATGAATATTATATCTTGTCATGAGACATTGAAATGAGATGCGATATCTCGTTTTATGAAGCATTAGAACTCTATTGCTTCGATAGGTAGACATCTGCAGACGCTATTTCCTAGCAAGGAAGTGTGGCATTTACATTCAGTTGAAGTGTATGCGAGGTACACATGACGCTTCGCAATGAATATTATATCTTATCATGAAACATAAAAACGAGATGCGACATCGCGTTTTAAGAAGCATTAGAACCCTATTGCTACGATATGTAGACATCTGCAAACGCTATTTCCTAGCATGGAAGTGTCGCATTTACATTCTCGTGAGGTGAATATGATGTAGACATAACACTCCACAATGAATATTATATCTTAACACGAAACATAGAAATGAGATGCGATATCGCGTTTTAAGAAGCATTAGAATACTATTGCTTCGATACGTATACATCACGAAACGTTACTTCCTAGCAAGGAAGTGTCGCATTTACATTCTTTTGAAG